>NW_028246029.1:0-600000 GCF_964263255.1 Lissotriton vulgaris | reverse complement strand
AACAAAGTAGATACGTCCAGAATATATTATGAACCTCAAGTGACTGGGTTCCATTCACAACCATAGGTTTTGTATTGATGTTATTAAGGTAGCAAACACAAGATGATGGACGAAGTGCTGAAACGTATATATACTGGTTTGAAAAAACAAGTAGGTCACAGAAATCAATAGTAAATCATTAATTTGCCCCTATATTATTTCCATTATTTTTCCCCATCTCCAAAGTAGGCGAGGTACACAAATCACCCATATGCAAAGCAGTCTTGACCCAATCCCCATGGGAATAGTCCAGCCCGAACTGCCAGGTCAGGTCCTCCCTGGACTGGAAACAAGCCTCCAGAGACTGTTTCCGGGGTATCTCCCCTCATGAGCCAGTCTAGCTTGAATCCAATAGCACAGCAAGCAAGGGGCCCTCGCATGGACATACCATTGGTCACTTGGGGCGAACATAGCAAACGCAAGATGATGGACTGAGTGCTGAAAATTTTCAAACACTCACCACCAGTCAAGAGATCTGGGTTAAATCCATCATTCTTTTGCTCACCATGCCACCCTAGTTTAGAGCCAGCCATATGTAAATCAGTTTTGACCCTGCTCCCCATGGGAACAGTCCCGCCCGAATTGCCAGGCTAGGTACTCCCTGGACCAGAAACAAGTATCCTGGGACCGGTTGCGGGGTATCACGCCTCATCAGCCTGGCTAGCTTGAATCCAGTGGCACAGCGAGCATGGGACCCACGTCTGGGCATACCCTTGGCCACTTAGGGCAAACATAGCAAACACAACAAGATCATGGACTGAATGCTGAAACATTTCAAACTCTCAAACCTAGGCAAGAGATCCGTGTTAAATCCATTGTTCATGTGTTCACCATGCCACCCCAGTTTGGAGCCAGCCATATGCAAAGCAGTCTTGACCCTGCTCCCCATTGAAATAGTCCAGTCCAAACTGCCAGGCTAAGTCCTCCGTCAGCCAGAAACAAGCATCCTGGCACTGGTTTCAGGGTATCCCCCCTAATCAGCCAGGCTGGCTTGAATTCAGTGGCACAGCGAGCAAGGGATCCACATCTGGGCATACCCTTAGCCATTTAGGGTAAACATAGCAATTAGGGTACCAGCTACTTATATCTGCACTTTTTTAAGGCAATTTGAAACTAGGCAATGATTAGATGTCTCTTAGCTGGTTCAAGGCTTTCCTGTCAGATAGATCTTTTAGGGTCTCTATTCCACCGTATCTCTCCAAGGAATGTCCCGTTGAACAGGGAGTACCTCAGGGGTCTGCCCTCAGCCCCACCCTGTTCAACGTTTATGTCCTTCCTCTGGCAGAGGTAGCCAGGAAGTGCGGGCTCTCACTGGTGTCCTACGCCGATGATACCCAGCTGGTGGTAGCACTAAAAGACGAGAGCGGCCTGAGTGTGCAGAATTTTAAACAGACTCTCGCAGATATCACCAGCTGGATGTCATCAAACTACCTCCAACTCAATGCCGGCAAGACGGAGGTCCTGCTGCTAGGTAAAGATACAACAGCCTGGGGAAATAATTGGTGGCCTGAGACTCTGGATCAACCACCTGTGCCCAAAAATGTGGTAAAAAACTTAGGAGTATGGGTGGACTCTGCCTTGAACTTTACCTATCATACTAAAAAAGTGGCTGCCACATGTTTTGGTATTTTACGAAACCTACGGCCTATTTTAAAATACTTTGACCACCATACCCGCCAATTGGTGGTACAATCAGCAATTCTTCGCGGTTGGACTACGCTAGCTCCTTGCTGCTGGGAACTAACGTAGCCGAGAAAGCCAGACTACAGCGAGTTCAAAATGCCGCTGCAACAGCTCTGACAGGTCTTCCGCGTCACAAATCTGTCACTACTACCCTCAAGAGTCTACATTGGCTCCCTGTAGAAAAGAGGATCCATTTTAAAACCTTATGCCTTGCTTTTAAAATTCTGAAACTTGCTTCCCCCCATGCTATGTCCACTCCTCTCATCCTACGTTCCTCGACGCACTTTACGGTCGGAGGGACAGAACCTGGCCACTATTCCCCGCATTAAATTAAGTCGAATGGGCGGTCGCTCATTTAGATACCTAGCGGCCAAGCTCTGGAATGGACTCCCAGCCCAGATTCGTGAGATGAAGGATCTTCTATCCTTCAGAAAAGCCATAAAAACTCACCTCTTCTGTTAGTTATGTTGTGTCACCTACAGTCTACATCTTCAGCAGTCTCCTTTGGATACAGACAGCTAGCGCCGGGACGCCCCTTGGCTGGGGCAGCCGTGCGCTATACAAACACCTATAACATAACATAACATGAGAGTTTTTGAAAATTGCAGACACTGCTGGATGGTCACACTTTTCTTTGATTAATGTGTGAACGCAGCTGCCATTGAGCATATATTATAGTCAAAATTAATATTTTGTTTGCTATGTAATACTGAGTTCAAGGCATTGGAGTGCATGAAACTGACCATTCTTAATATAGCAGTAGTCCATGGAACATGAGGCACAATACAAAGAGCTGCATGGTTATATATCTGAAATACACTTACCTTTCCCAGATTTGAACCCAGGCCTGAAGGCTCATTGACCAGGAATGTGTCCACGAGACCCTACCTTTCTAGTCAATGGCTGCGATTGAAAGCACTCCCTGACATGATTAGTGTGATTACCCCCGAGGGCAGAATTCTGGACTAGTTGTTAACAGATAATAATTATGTTGGGGAATTGTTGTTCAGTTTGGAATTCACATTAACTGCCACCTTTAGTATCATGGGATTCAAAATCTGGTAATGCCAAGATATTTGTGTAGAACCTGAGACTTCTAGGGTAATGACTTACTCAAAAAATCCCAAAATATCTTATGCAGTTAGACTGATGGATGTTTCTGCATGGCATTTCTCTTTTTAGAAACTTGACAAATATTTTAGATATTGTTCTATTATTGTGCTATTATATTTTAAATTATTTTATGTATGGGGTCTATACTTCCGTCACTTTGCTAGTTCAGCTATTTTAAGTAAGAGGCCATATATTTATATTTTATAGGACTCAAAATTGTGTGTTTATTTGAGGACTGGGGACCACCTTAGCTGTTTACACTTTTTCTCTGGGAATAATTGCACTTTCACCATATTCGTGATTCAGCTTACTCAGGGAATTCGCTACTGCTACAAAATGTCTGCCCATGATTTGGGGCATTGGGCGCAGGGTTGTCTAGAATCAAAATATACCCCTAGATATAATTAGGATTGTGAGTTTGGCAAGGAGGGGAATCCTTCACGTTGTACCCTGCCAAAGTCTGTGTGCCCTTATTTAGAGACGAATAGACCTTAAGTAATCCATTAACATAGTCACATTGGCTCAGTCAACAGAATACTTCCTCTGACAGTCCAAATGAAGTAGGGGCTGTTAGAGGAGAAACAATACAGCAATTGCCCTAATTAGGGGGCATGGTGAATTTTGTTTTTCTTGTCCATCACTGCTAGGAAAAACCTGGTGGTAAGGGACAGGAAAAAAACTAGAATGACTCCCCACAACATGGAAGAAAACTGCCCGGGTGTGGGGGAGGGGGGCATTCTAGGACATTGAAAGGAACCAATGTGATGAGGCATTCTTTCAAGGTACAAAGCTGCCACCACTGGGGCGAAAGTATCTCTAAATGTGTTGGCTGGAGTATCATCAGCATGAGTGAGGTAGTGTCCTCATACATCCCGGTAGAATCGACTCCATCTGTCAAAGACTAAACCCGGACCGTATCTTCTCACGTTTTTCTTCTTGTCAGTACAAGCCGCATATGTGAAGATCTTTATTTCTTTGTATCTATTAAAATCTATGGCAATTCTAGCACAGTAAGTCTACAATTAATTGATTGTCGTAAGCCCACAACTGTGTGATCACACAATATGGTGCCATCTGCATAATGCAGAGCTGGGATACACTTGCTGCCCAAATTAGGAGAGGACAATTGGGATTATTGCAATATCTCTGCAAAAGATAGACAGAAACATTAAAAACCAGTGTGGATAGCTGAGGCATTGTTTCTTTTCCTGATAGTACACCACTTCATATTTACACATGTACCAAACCTCTGGGTTTATTCTAAAATAATTTGTTGGCACCTTCATTATTTTCCTTTGACCTTCATTTATGTGGGGTGTCTACTGGGTTTTCAGAAGGCTGATTGATGACTAAGCACGGATGCTTTATACATTTAAATCCACCAAAACATGTTCAAATACCCAAGTGACCATCTCTTGGTCTTTTAGGTGGAAGTTTCATTTCATTTCATTTAAGTTGTTGCTATTTGGGCTATCTGCCATTTTAATTTTCAGTTAAAAGGGCTTATGAGTACTGGACAATGCCATTCCCTGTCAGGAATTTACTAATTGTTTATTGATTCTGGACCAATCACTTAAACAGACATATTACACTGCCGATCGTTTTTAAAAGTCTCCCTCTGTTTTCATTTTCTGGGTTCTCTGTCACTTCTGGAAGTAACCACTCCAGTTAATCTCTCTCGTCGGTCTGTATCAGAAAAGGATGCCACCTTCTTGCTTAGATAGATGCATATTGCTTCCTTGAGGGCAAGTATAACCAACTTATCTCATTAATGTTAGAAGGACACAACATCGTTGAGCTGTTATTTCTGTTGCCATCAGTCAAGCAGTCTATTGTCTTATAACACCCATAATGAGATCACAACAAACAGTGACGCCCTGACCTGCTCCATTTTTCAACACTGTTTTAAGCAAAAATTACCCTGCCACCATCATGACTGTTAGAAAAGTCTTGCATTACATTTGACAACTTCAGAATTGGGATATGGCATCTTTTGACCACTTCATGCCACGACCATTAGATCGTTTTAATTAACCAATCGAGTCTATTTAGCACATCCATCCAGAAAGTGGTGATCTACTGCATAGCTATTGCATATGGGAGAGAAAACCTACTTGTTGATTACAGAGCTAGTGCATACTATTTATTCTAAGTAGTGCCCCTTATTTTTGGTGAGATATATTTTGTTGGATCACTCTTAATAAACAGCATTTATGTAAAGTTCAACATCACTGTTGTGTCCAATTGATATATATTTATTTCTTGGTGTAGTTGCTTTGACTCCTGAGGATCAAAGTGTTCAAGCCATGACATGAGCCAGTGCATTTCCTGTATACCACTTAAATAAAATGTATTATACCTGATTAAAAGATAAAGCATATCATGAAAGTTCATTGTCGAGTAAGGTGAAGTTAAATTAAGATTGTCAGATTTTCCAATGAATTAATTTTCCGAGTTATTATCAATACTGAGGTAGCTGGTTGAATCCAAATTTTTAATATGGACTGCTATGATTTATCTAAATATTATGAATTTCCTTAAATAGGGGAGTTTTAAAATAATTTTCAAAAAGACTTTGAATCGCACCTGATTTTGTTTTGGCGCTCTTTGGGTTTTGTTACAATCAGTATATTAAACATCATTCATATTCCTTTGTTTATGACTGATAACAATTGAGCATATTCCACATTGTGGAGTTTTGAAAATATTTCTATTTGAATCAATTGTAGTCATAGTTTCGTATTCATATACGATATTGAGAATTTATTTATGATGGAATCTAAAAAGGTACGTGTAGCTATTTTTTTCCTTTTGGAAAAGTTAACAATTGACAATTATCAACCATATATTCGGGTCAATGGATGAACTTCCTGAATTACATGATTTTAATACTTTTTTGTGTCAACGTTTTTCTTACAATATTAATGATGACCATATTCTGAGATGTAGCTTAAAATAGGCTGAATATGTGAACAATCTGCAGTGGTAGGTGGACTTACAGGTGCCAATGTCATGGTGCCAGGCATTTATCTGCCTGCCCTGCGCCATGGATTTACACATCACATTGTAACGATTGCTTGTAGAGAAAACAAAAAAGGAAGAGAGATGCAGGCGTATGAGTGAGAAGTACCACCCGTAAACAAGTGCAGAGGCATCAGGGCTACTCTCATAGAAAAAAAAATAGAAAACAAACGAGGACATGTGCTACAACATGGGGTCAGGCTGCGGAAGCTGATCACCGCTTCTTCTGTGAATAGCTCATCCTTATAGAACACCAACAGAGATCACGCTGAAGGTGACCCATGAAACATGGTGGTATAGAGGAGTGGTAGGAGAAAGGGAGCCCATAAACAAATGATTACAAAAATAGATAAGTATTTTACTTGTGAATGGGCATAGGAGTGTTCTGTGCATCGATTAAACTTCCAAGGTGAAATATCCTAGAACTGCATAAAGTATATACCTCTCTCAAGTTCAATATTACTTTAGAGGAAATGCAAACACTGCAAGTATATTAGTGCAAAATTAATAAATCTCCTTTAAAATAAGAATGTGAATTTTATGAACAGCTAAATGGGTGAAAGTGGTTATTTGGCTAGAATGACCTAAGATTCACAAATGTCCATCCAGCTCAGGGCTGTGCTCATCACGATTGAGGAGTCAGGCAGCGGGTCTGATTCAGGGGCTATTTCTTCGGGTCAGGCAGAAACAACATAACACCCAGTGTATTTGCCCATGAAGGACAGAGGGGAAGACAAAAACATTGCAGCCCTAGGGAACACCTATTCTGAGGCAGGCGTCATACATCAGCAGCAAGGCTGTGTGGCCTGCTAAAGGAATAAGAAGAACAAGCATCCCCGGAATCTACAACTGTTTGGTTTAGACAGGCATCAACTTTGAAGAGCCTTTTTCGTGGAGGTGCAGAGTGTGTTCTCTTTTCTTGGACTAAGAATATTTTGCTTGGCACACATTTGGGTTAATGCTTTGGATGTGGGTTCAACAAGGGTCATTGGTCACTGTGTCTTTGGATCCTAGGGTTTACCTGTGACTATTTGTGATTCAGAGCTGGACAGATAAGGTACTCCATCACAAATGCAATGGAGTACCCTGTCCGCCAAACGCTTGGCTTGTCCACCTCATGTAAGGACATGGAGCCCTGAGCTTTCCACTGATGGAGCTGCCCTTTTCTCTGTAGATGGAAAGCGTCATCCAACTGTGAGATGAAGTAGGGGTTCTCAGAGGAAGGGCATTACACTGCCCATCCTATTTAGGGACGGTGTAATGTCCTTTATTTCTATCCTTTACCATCAGGAAGAACAGGAGAAAACAAATCATGACCCCACACCCAGGAGGAAACCTCCAGGCAGTGGGGGTCATTAGTATTTATTTTCAAATACAAACACCCACTTTGGGATTGTGTTTCTGAAAAACAAAAATATATAAAAGTTTGGTGAACGCCTGTCAGAACCTACGGAGGCCGTTCATCTAACTGTACCTTGAGGGTACTGGAGTAACAGCGGTTCCTTTCAAGGTATAAGAGAGGACGGCTGGGCCAGCGGTTAACATTTATCCCTATGTCTGGGGATTTTTTTGTGACTGGCCCCAGAGATGGGGTTACTTGTAGCGATTTCTGTGGATTCTGGTGGGCTCTCAGTAATCATATTAGGGGTGTATTCCATTATGCTTCTGACCTCTGTACTTTGTCGATTCTCATCCTTTTATTAGTGTCTAAGATTAGCTTTAGTACACGTTTAACCTATGGTTCCCGACCATTCTTTGTTCCTCCCTGTCCTCTTCATACCATTGCCCTGTCTGAAGGTGCTTGGTGTTAGGGGTCCATTGTGGTGTGCTACCATCAGTACTGTTTTTGTGAGACATCTGCAGATCCTTGTAGTTTGTCACATTAACGTTGAAAACGTTTTGAAATTTGATATCTGATGTTAAAACAATCTGCGAATGTTTATTTGTTTAAAACCCTAGACGTCAAGGAGGTATCGGCAACTATCTTCAGAAAAACTAAGGCCCATATTTGCACAGGTTTTGTGTTACTTTTTTAAAAAAGATTCAATGCAAAATCCTTTTAGTATTTACAAAGAAAGGCAAGTATCTGTTTGTGCTGCTTTATAACAATAAAAGAAAGCAGCGCAGGGCATTGCGCTGCCTGGCATTACTTTGCTTCAGTGAGGTGGTCCATGAGTGGTACATTTTGACACAAGCCCATATGTACAAAGGCTTATGGATTTGCCCTACAATCCTGTGCTTTCCTGGTCCTAGCATAGCAAGCATTAATATCTTTAATTCTCTGGTTATTTCCTCTTTGCATCTGCGCTGCAATGTGCAGCACCCATCAAAGAGGAAATGCCCTCAAAAGATAGTTTTGGTGCAAACAAACTATCCTGATCACAAGCCAGACACTGTTGCAGAATGGGGCAAAAATGCCCGTGTTAGCGCTAGGCAATACAAAGTGCACCTGCACATAGAGAAAGTAGAATTGCACTATTTCTTTGAAGATATGATGCAGTTCGTCTCTTTCTAGGTGACGCAACACAGAGCTGCAACTTTTGTTTGCTGTACTGAGGTGGGCAACTTTTTATTAAATCTAGCCTCAAGATTCATGTAGGAAGGAGGTGGGTGATAATATTCCATATGACAAGGCGGGCACTTTTATCTAATGAGGAATAAGCCTAAAATTGATGTAGAAAATCTAAGGTAATAGGTATTATAAATTGAATTTAAATCCTGTGGTCTGAAGGACTGGTGACATTGGCATGTGTTTCTTAAATATCTAGTACCAAATTGGAAACTATTTTAATGGGCCAACTGCAGCTTTGGTATGAATAAGTCGTGGACCCGGGTGAATCCAGGGGTAGCCGCTCCATAATGGCAGAGAAGGGTCGCCCCACTGCCCAGAGCTAGCAGATCATAAATAAAATGCTAATAACACAATGTTATTATCATTTTATTTATTGCTCTCTGAGCCGCGCAATGGGTATGGGGCGGGCCGGCCATGCCGTGTGCAATTAAACATGCACACTTATGTTTCTCCAACCCAGCTGTGTTGCTCAGCAAGGTTGGAGAAAAGCCACAGGCTCCAAGGCACTGTCTGAGTGGCAAACAAGGCCGCTCAGACCAATCCTGGCACGGCTTTCCTGCTGTAAGAGCAGCGTCTGGATTGGGTGTGGAGCCTGTGCTCTGAGGCCCACCCATATCCGGGCTCGGTCAAAAAAGAAACGGGCGGCCGGGAGCAGGGCAGCAAGCAAGTGTTATTTTGTATTATTACCCAACCACAAACCCCGCTCCCCCACCCTAGATAGGCGGCGGCCGCCACTGGGTGAATCATCTGGGAGTTGAACTGCCAAACATCTTTGGACAGTCATGGTGCTTTGCAGACCTTCACAGGACAATTTTAGCCCCTGAACTAATTAGCTGATGGGATTCAGGCGCTGCAGAAAATAAGGTGTTCTGGTTCTCTAGCAGAAATTAAATAATGTATTTGTGGGATGAAAAACCCCAGTATGGTAGCAATTTAACTTGAATGCTTGAGAGCCTGCAATGGAGAGGAGGCTCTTATAATGCAACAGTGCCTTTAATTTTTCAAAGTTCTTCTGCATTAAAAGTTACAAGTACAATATATTCTGCTAAAACAGACTGGTGTTTGCCCTCTGTCAAAGGGGGGACTACACTATGCCTAGCCCATCTGAAAGAAACAGGTTAGTATTAGATTCCTTACCCTAGAATATCCCCAGGCGTCAGTCTGGATCCGGAAACTTTTGCGTAGCAGTACCCCTGCGCGTCGGTAGGCGTCGTCTGCAGGCGTCCCCTGCGGCTCCGCGTCCGTCGTCGGCGTCGTGCGCCGTGATGATGTCGCTGGAGTATATAGACGCCGCCTCCACGCGCTGACGTCAGTTCCTCTTTTTTCAGCGGCAGTTAGCGCAGATCCCAGAAGTGCAGTTCTCCGGTCTCTTTTTGACCAAAGTTTTTTGATCTTTTGATCTATCTTTACGGTGCCGGTAGGATGCCTGGTTTTAAGAATTGTGATGACTGCGATCGCACGATGTCGGTCACGGACCATCACCGACTCTGCCTCCGATGCCTGGGCCCCGACCACGACGTGGACGCCTGTGTCGATTGCCGAGCTCTGACGAGTAAAGCTAGGCGGGAGCGGTCCCGCAAGCTGCTCAAGCTGCGGGTGTCGGCCCCGCGTCGAGAGAGGTCCCGGTCCGGCCGGAGGTCGAGGGAGCGGTCGAGGGAGCGGTCGCGGAGCCGCCACGAACGCTCCGGAAGTCGTCACCATTCCTCCGGTTCCTCAGGTAGGAAACACAAGAAGTCGGGGCATCGTCATCGTACCCCCGACTCCCCCCGATGCTCGCGCAATGCGGCCGGGGGTTCGGGTGGCCCCACCCCTGCGGCTCCGCGTGAGCCGCCGGCGCGGCCTGCTCCATACCCTACGGTCCCTGGGCAAGGCGCGACGCCTGAGGAGATAGAGGAGTTCCTCATGGCCATGAGGAATCTGTCTTCTCCGACGGGGCCTACGGCGCCTTCGGGCCCTGTGGCCCCGTCCGGAGGCCCTAGTGGGTCGGGTGCTCCTGCCTCGACGCCGCCGGGTGCTCCGGCCCCGGCGCCGCGACGGCTCCGGCCCCGGCGCCACAGGGGCCTTCTGGATCAACGCCGGCTGGCTAGCCGACCTCTCCGGCGCCGATCCCATCGGGGTTGCCCCCGACGCCGTCCCCGGGTGGCGCCGCCCCCATACCCTCGACGCCGAGTCCGACGCCGATGGGGCCTGTAGACCCCGGGGAGCCGGTCTACATTGTTGATTCCGAGTATAGTGAGGATGTAGATTACGGAGAGGATTGGGAGGGGTCTGAGGACCCTCTGACACGCGAATGTCAGTACAATGTGGACTGGACGGGTGACTTGGATGACGCCAGTGGGCTAGATGAATCCCCTAACCCTGGCTTTGTCTTGCCTCCTACCGTGGCTTCGGAGGAGGGGGCAGCTTATTCAGTGGTGTTGATGAGGGCTGCCAAGGCCTTACACCTTGAGCTCCCTGTCGCGGCCGTGAGGATTAATATCCTCACTAAGGTCCTCAAACCGCAGTCATGCCCACAGGAGCCACTGCTGCCGTTCAATGAGGCATTGACTGACGTTCTTCTGGGCACATGGTCCAGGCCCGCTTCAGGTTCGCCTGTTGATAGGAACGTGGCCAGACGCCATCGTCCGTGTACGGATGACCCCAAGTTCCTGTCCACCCATCCCACCCCTGAGAGTCTGGTGATCCAGGCCTCGACTTCCCAGACCGCATTCCTGTTGGCCCCGCCCGACCGGGAATCCAAGAGGTACGACCAGTATGGAAAGAAGGTCTTCTCGTCCCTGAGTCTGGGACTGCGGTCTTGCAACACCGCGTGCCTCTTGGGCCGCTACACCCACTCTCTGTGGGATACGGTCGCGGACTTGCTGCCAGAATGCCCTCCGGAGGTACGGGCAAAACTCGGCAAAGCTATGATTGAAGGCCGAGACACAGCAAGGTACTCCATCAGGTGTGGTCTTGATACGACCGACTCGCTGGGCAGAGCGATGTCCATGACAGTGGCGATTCGTCGCCATGCCTGGCTGAGATCCGCCAACTTTTTGGCTGATGTCCAGAATACATTGATGGACATGCCGTTTGATGGCAGTCGCCTGTTTGGCGACAAAGCGGACCACGCGCTGGAGCGCTTCAAGGACTCCAGGGTCACGGCCAAGTCCTTGGGTCTTTCGACCCAGCGCCAGCAAACGGGTTCGTTTCGCTCCTTTCGTGGCCAAGGAAGGGGCGGTCCCACACGTGCTGCCAGCCACGCGCCGCAACAAAGTTATCAATGCGGTGGCGGCCATGGAAACCGCCGTGGAGGCGGTCGGGGACAACGGCGAGGTCAGACCACACCTCCCCCCGCAGCATCCGCCTCAAAGCCCTCCTAGTCCGTGCTTTCAGGCCCATGTGACGCCGGTGGGTGGCAGGGTTCGCCATCACCACTCCCACTGGCGCACCATCACTTCGGACAGGTGGGTGCTGCAGATCGTCCGAAGGGGCTACTCCCTCCCCTTCGAGACCAATCCTCCAGCCATGCCACCGCAGAACCACCGTGTGTCGGGGGACCACTTGAAGCTTCTGCAGGAGGAAGTTACGACCCTCTTGGCCAAGGGGGCCATCGAGCGCGTTCCTGGGCCAGAAGTAGGACGTGGTTGCTACTCCCACTACTTTCTTGTGCCCAAGAAGGACAAAGGGGGCCTACGTCCTATCTTGGATCTACGGAACGTCAACGGCTTCCTCCGGAAGGAGAAGTTCAAGATGTTGACTTTGGCTCAGGTCTTGGCTGCTCTAGACCCACAAGACTGGATGGTAGCGTTGGACTTGCAGGATGCGTATTTTCACATCCGCGTCCTGCCGGCCCACCGGCGTTACCTGCGGTTCACGGTAGGCCACAAGCACTTTCAGTTTATCGTGCTCCCCTTCGGCCTTACCAGCGCCCCACGGGTGTTCACAAAGGTGATGGCGGTGGTCGCAGCCCATCTGCGCAGGTTAGGGGTTTCAGTCTTCCCCTACCTAGACGATTGGTTGTTGAAGGCGGGCTCGCCCCAGACAGTCGTCCACCACCTTCAGATGACGGCAGACCTCCTGCACCAGCTGGGGTTCTCCATCAATGTGCCGAAATCACACCTGTGTCCCTCTCAAAAGCTCCTTTTCATCGGAGCGGTTCTCGACTCGGCGCAGTTTCGGGTTTATCCTCAGGAACGGCGAGTCCAGGATATACAGGCTTTGATTCCCATCTTTCAGCCGTTATCCCGGGTTTCGGTCAGGTTGATGCTGCGGCTGCTGGGGCTGATGGCTTCCTGCATCCTTCTGGTGCATCACGCCCGGTGGCGGATGCGGGCTCTGCAGTGGGACTGGAAGTTTCAGTGGGCCCAGCATCAGGGCAACTTGTCCGACCATGTCTTGATCTAGGAGGGCACTGCGAGACAACTGCAGTGGTGGCTTACGGACCGCGATTGGGTCAGAGGCAGATCCCTCTCCCTTCCCCAACCGGAGCACGTTGTTGTGACGGACGCGTCCCTCCAGGGCTGGGGAGGCCACTTGGGAGAGGCAGAGATCAGAGGCATCTGGTCTCCGGCGGAGTCCCGGCTCCATATCAACCTGTTGGAGTTGCGGGCGATTCGTCTAGCACTGAAAGCATTCCTCCCCTTTGTCAGCGGGAGTGTAGTGCAGGTGTTCACGGACAACACCACCGCCATGTGGTACTGCAACAAACAGGGCGGAGTGGGGTCGTGGACCCTTTGCCAAGAGGCTCTGCGCCTCTGGCAGTGGCTGGAACATCAGGGCGTGACTCTAATGGTTCAACACCTGGCAGGTTCTCTGAACGCCAGGGCGGACGAACTCAGCCGTCGGTGCTCGATGGATCACGAATGGCGTCTGAACTTGGACGTGGTGCAAGGTCTCTTTCTGCAATGGGGAGAGCCTTGGTTAGATCTATTCGCCACAGAAGAGAACGCGCAATGTCATCAGTTCTGCACGTTGGAGTTTCCAAGATGGCACTCGCACGGCGACGCCTTTCGGCGCGAGTGGAGTTGCGGTCTGTTATACGCCTTTCTGCCTATGCCACTTCTGCCCAGAGTGCTGAAGAAGATCAGGCGCGACCAGGCCCAGGTCATCCTTGTGGCTCCGGACTGGGCTCGAATGTACTGGTATCCCGAGCTACTCAGCATGTCAGTCGGTCCCCCGATCCGCCTGCCCCTTCAGGAGGACCTTCTGTCGCAGCAGCAGGAGACGGTCCTCCACCCGAACCTGTCCAGTCTCCACCTCCATGCGTGGAGATTGGGCGGCGGCAGTTGAGGCCATTTGACTTGCCTCCTGAAGTCTGTGATGTGATTCTGGCAGCCAGGCGTCCCTCCACTAAGTCGGTATACGCCTGCCGGTGGAACAGATTTGTGGCATGGTGCACAGCAAAGGCTGTGGACCCTCTTTCTGCCCCTCTTTCCGAGGTTCTTCTCTTTCTTCTCTCTCTTGCCCAGCAGGGCTCTGCTCTGGGCACTATCAAGGGCTACCTTTCTGCCCTTTCGGCCTTTCTGAGGCTGCCTGATCAACCTTCTTTGTTCAAGTCTCCTATTGTAACAAGATTCTTGAAGGGCATCACACACATGTATCCACCTGTTCCGTTTGTGATGCCTCAGTGGGACTTGAACCTGGTTCAAACCTTCTTGATGTGTGCTCCCTTTGAGCCACTTCATTCCTGTCCTCTCCGTCTCCTGACTTTAAAGACGGCCTTCCTGGTTGCCATCACCTCTGCCAGGAGAGTGAGTGAGCTCCAGGCTCTTTCTGTCAAACCTCCTTTCATGTCCATTCATCCAGACAAGGTGGTTCTGAGAACTAGACCTTCTTTCCTGCCCAAAGTAGTCTCTGCTTTTCACATCGGGCAGTCCATCACCTTACCCTCCTTCTTCCCGCCTCCGCATCCTTCAAAGGATGAAGAGCGGCTCCATCGTCTGGACCCAAAACGTGCGCTTTCATTTTATATGGATCGCACACGCCAGTTCCGGGTGGATGACCAACTGTTTGTTGGCTACGTGGGTGCGAAGAAGGGACGGGTGGTGCACAAACGGACCATCTCTCGGTGGGTCGTTCTGTGCATCAAGGCGTGCTACTCTTTGGCTCGGAAGGAGCCTCCTGTTGGGCTGAGGGCCCATTCCACTCGGGCCACAGCAGCTACTACTGCCCTGGGCCGGGGAGTCCCCTTGCAGGACATTTGCCAGGCGGCTACGTGGGCCTCGCTGCACACTTTTGCAAGGCACTGCTGCCTGGACAGTCAAGTCCAGAGGGATGGCTTCTTTGGTCGTTCTGTCCTCCAGGACTTTCTGGTGTAAGTTTGTATTGGTTCGCAGACCCACCACCGGGGTTGGTATTGCTGGGGTATCTATTCTAAGGTAAGGAATCTAATACTAACCTGTTTCTTTCAGATGAACAAGTTACTTACCTTCGGTAACGATATATCTGTAAGAAACAGTAGTTAGTATTAGATTCCTTACCGCCCCACCCATCCTCCCCGTTCTGCGAACTGATACCTAGGGTTAAGGTCATCCCTTTCAGGGCCCTAGTTTCAAATGGCACCAGCGTTGGTTTTTTACATGGCTCTGCGTGTTCTGGCGCGGAAAAGCTGTGTACAAAGAACTGACGTCAGCGCGCGGAGGCGGCGTCTATATACTCCAGCGACATCATCACGGCGCACGACGCCGACGACGGACGCGGAGCCGCAGGGGACGCCTGCAGACGACGCCTACCGACGCGCAGGGGTACTGCTACGCAAAAGTTTCCGGATCCAGACTGACGCCTGGGGATATTCTAAGGTAAGGAATCTAATACTAACTACTGTTTCTTACAGATATATCGTTACCGAAGGTAAGTAACTTGTTCATTTGGTCGAAAACGACGTGGATACATAAGTAAAGGTTAGGTTAGGCTGATTTATAAAGCGCAACAGCTGCCCCAGCAAAGGAGCGTCCCAGTGCTACGAGCAAAGAAGGCAGCTAGCAGCAAAGAATCCATCAAAACAGCAGAAGGAAAAAGCCAGAGAGACGGCCACACCTAGAGGGCTGGGAAAAGATAAGTTTTCAGGGCCTTCCGGAATGTCAAGTAATTGTCCATACTCCGGATATAAACAGGCAGGTCATTCCACAACTTAGCTGATAGAATGCGAAGGAGCGTCCACCGGCGTGGGCCCTCCTAACCTGAGAAACAACTGCGAAGTGTAGACCTGCTAAACAAAGGTGACGGGAAGGGGCATAGGCGGAGAGCAGGTCAGCCAGAATCCCAGGAGCTGGGGAAATCCTAAAAGCAAAACAGAGACTTAAACTGCACCTGTTTTGCCACTGGCAGCCAGTGAAGCTGACGAATGGCAGTGGAGGTGGAACAGCGGTGAGGCAGGCCTAGAAGAGTTCTGGCGGCCACATTTTGGACTCTCTGCAGTCTCGCAATCTCTGTCTTGTTGGCCCCCAAATATAGCGAGCTGGCATAGTCCAATCTCGACAGCACGGATGCCTGGACAATCATCTGTCCGATGGATGCGTCAAAGAACCCCAGCAGGGGTTTAAGCCCGCGCAGAATGCCAAAACATGACGCCCGTACCTTCTTAGTCTAGGTTTGAAAACTCAAGGCCGAGTCCACCCAGACCCCAAGGTTCTTCACCACCTGTTTAGGGGTGGGTGCGGGCCCATGGTGGAGGGCCACCACTGTTAACTCCCCAGCTCCCGGTCTTTCCCAACCAGCAGAACCTCAGACTTGCTGGCATTGAGCTGGAGACAGTTGGCCATCATCCACCCTGCGACGTCCACTAGACCACTCAGGAATTTTGCAGCGTCATTCAGACAGTCATTGGAGAGGGCGACAACTAGTTGTGTGTCATCGGCGTATGACACTATAGTCAGCCCTCTCCTCTTGGCTGCCTCAGCTAGGGGCTGAACATACAGGTTGAAAAGCGTTGGACTCAACGCCGAGCCCTGCGGCACTCCTTGTTTGATAGAATGGGGTCTGGAGGCGAAGGGAGGGGCTGACACCAGAAAGGACCTCTCCGAAAGAAAGGAGATAAACCAATCCAGGGTGCAACCCATTATACCAGCCTCCTTCAACCTCTGTATCAAAATCTGGTGAGAGACCGTATCAAATGAGGCACTAAGATCTAATAGGATTAGTGCCAAAGTACGTCCCTCATCCAGTGCTGCTCTTAGTTGTTCGATCGCAGCTAGGAGGGCAGACTCTGTGCTCAGACCCGGACGAAGCCCACACTGGGAGGAGTCCAGTATGTTATTTTCCTCCAAGTAACCTGACAAGATAGAGTTGATATAGGCTTCAGAGAAATTAGTGGACCAAGGAAGTAGGAGGATAGGGTGAAAGTTCTCTGGTTTTGTTGGATCAAGGGTGGGCTTCTTTAATAGTGGCATCTCCCTGGCCTGCTTCTATGACCTAGGAACCTTGGCCATTGACAAGGACATGTTAATCACCTTGCTCAAAGGTGTTAATAGCACAGGGAGAAGTCTTATCAACTGGTCAGGCTTCATAGGGTCAGCCGGGGAGCCAGATTTAATCTTACAGCAGAGTGCACGTAGCACATCCTCGGAGATTGGCGGAAAGGTAGTCAGTGTATGAGCGACAGGGGTTGCATTAGATGTAGAGTGTAAATGTAACAATTACTCAAGAGGGGTGTGGCTGGGGATTTGCATGCTAACAGCCTTTACTTCATTGGTGAACTACACATTAGTATAACCTGGCTCGCTTTCAGGTTTACATAATATTATCCTATTCTGCTGGTTCAATCAATCAATCAATCAAGAGTATTTGTAAAGCGCGCTACTCACCCGCTAGGGTCTCAAGGCGCTGGGGGGGGGGGCTGCTACCACTCGAAAAGCCAGGTCTTGAGTTGCTTCCTGAAGGAGAGATGGTCCTGGGTGAGTCGTAGGTGGATGGGGAGGGTGCTCCAGGTCTAGGTCTGCCAGGTAGGAGAAGGATCTACCTCCGGTGGTGGTTCTGCGGATCCGTGGGACGGTGGCGAGTGCGAGGCTGGCGGAGCGGAACTGGCGGGTTGGTGTGTAGAACGTGAGGCGGTTGTTGAGCTATTTGGGGCCCAAGTCATGGAGAGCCTTGTGTGCGTGGGTGAGGAGTCTGAACGTGATCCTTTTGCTGACGGGGAGCCAGTGCAGGTTCCTCAGGTGGGCGGAGATGTGGCTGTGTCGGGGGATGTCCAAGACGAGTCGTGCTGAGGCGTTCTGGATGCGCTGGAGTCTTTTCTGTAGTTTGGCGGTGGTCCCATCGTAGAGGGCGTTCCCGTAGTCCAGACGGCAGGTGAACGAGGGCCTGGGTGACCGTTTTCCTGGTTCCAGTGGGGATCCAGCGGAAGATCTTACGGAGCATGCGGAGTGTGTTGAAGCAGGAGGAGGTAATGGCGTTAACTTGCGTGGCCAGGCGCACATGGTGGTGGTGGGGGATGTAGGTTCGGTGGTGGGGTACGTGTTCTGAGCGCCGAAGCTGTCGTGTATGTCGACGATCGTACCATGAAAAAAGGTGGCCAGAGAGTTGCAGAAGTCTTGAGAAGGAGTGATGTCGTTGTCGCTGGCGTTGGGGTTGGAGAGCTCTTTCACGAAGTTGAAGAGTTCCTTGCTGTTGTGGGTGTTGTTGTCCAGTCGTTCTCTGAAGGATGACCTTTTGGTGGTGCGGATCAGCTGGTGGTGTTTGCAGGTGGCGTTCTTGAGGGCTGTCATGTTATCCGTTGACATGTTGTGGGCTTTCTCGAGGTCACGGCAGGATTTCTTGGAGTCTTTGAGATCGTTGGTGAACCACGCAGCTTTCTTGCTGTTGAGGTTGCTGGGAGGGTTTTTCAGTGGAGCAAGGGTGTCAGCGCAGTCCGTGATCCACTGTGTGAGGTTGCGGGCTCCTTCGTTGGGGTCCGTGGTGTCGGTGGGAGGGTTTAGGCGCAAGGAGGTGGTGAGTTGGTTGGTGGTGATCTTGCTCCAGCATCTTTGGGGGGTTTGTTGAGGGCGGTGGTGGGTCGTTGTTTTCCTGAAGTTGAAGTGAACGCAGCTGTGGTCGGTCCAGTGGAGCTTGTTGGTGTGGCTGAAGGAGATGTGGTTGCTGGAGGAGAAGACAGGGTCGAGCGTGTGGCCGGCGTATTGGGTGGGGGTGTTGACCAGTTGCTTGAATCTGAGGTTGGCAAGGTTGTCTAGTAGGGCGGTGGTGTTGTTGTCCTGGTCGTTCTCTGGGTGGAAGTTGAGGTCTCCTAGGAGGATGTAGTCGTAGGAGGTGAGGGCGAGCGGGCTGATGAAGTCTGAGATGGCCTCGCTGAAGTGTGAGCGTGGTCCCGGGGGTCTGTAGATGAGGGTTCCTCTGAGGGTGGTCTTGGGGTCGGTGTGAATCTGGAAGTGCAGGTGCTCTGCGGTGGCGAGGGTGTCATCGGTGTTGGTCGAGATGCGGATAGTGTTTCTGTGGGCGATGGCGATGCCTCCTCCGGTCTTGTGACGCGGTCCCTCCGGATGATCTTGTAGCCCTCCGGGACGGCAATGGCGATGTCGGGGGCTGAGGAGGCATTCATCCAGGTTTCCGTCAAGAAGGCGACGTCTGGTGCCGTTTTGTCCAGGAGGTCCCATAGTTGGACAGCGTGCCTGTGGATGGAGCGGGTGTTGAGCAGGATGCACTTGAGGTGGTTGTTGTTGGCGGCTGTTTTGGCTGGCGCGCAGTGCAGGACCGAGTGCAGGTGAAGTAGCAAGCGTAGCAGGTGAAGGCTCCCTGGGTGCGTTTCAGGGTGGCTTGGTAGCAGGCTGGATGTCGGCCGGTGTTGAGTGCTTGGAGGGTGGCGGTGTCGTAGCTCAGTCGGGTAGGCTGGCTCTGGCGGGGTCCAGGGGTTCTGACGCTGGGCGCGGTCCAGGCGTGGACGGGCGTAGACGGGCTTGCCTTTGGCACGCCTTCGGCGCGCCCGCTGCGCATACTCGCGGTCCTCACCATTTATGGCGAAGTGGGAGGGAGGAGCAGCTGGGAGGCGGGAGTGGGAGACAGGAGAGGGGGCGGGCCGCAGGAGAGCAGCGGCGGGGAGCAGAGGGGGTAAAGAGCGGGAAAGCGGAGCGGGGGAGAGCGAGGGCAATCCTGGGCAAGCCTGGCGATCGGGGCAAGCCTGGGCAAGCCTGGAGAGCGAGGGCAAGCCTGGAGAGCATGGGCCCTAACGAGAGGCGGCAGCAAGAGGGCCAAGCAGGCAGCGGCAGCAGAATCCGGGCACACGGGGGCCGTGCGGTAGTGGAGTGACCGGGTCAAGGGTTGAAAATAATTCTCTAAATCTTGGAAATCTAGAAGACTAGTTTTACAGATCGAGTGACAGCATTTCTATTTTTCCAAGGCATAGGACTTGTGAAAATCTCTTGATGCTGTGTTACAAGCAAGCAAGTATCTGGTGCTCATCTAAACCTCATGTAAACAAACTAAAGTGTTACCGAGATTCTCAAATGGGCACTCAGAGGTATCTTCCTGATTGTTATGTGGTTTCTCTCTCTGAGTTTATTAAGTAAAAGCCAATTGTTTGTCTTTGCAGTTTTCTGAAATAAGGCATGTGCACACTTTGCTGCTAATACATATCTACGGTTACAAGGTTGTCAACCACATGCCATAAACAGGAGTGCGATTCCTTATTTTTTAGTTGTGTTTTCTTTTTTCAAAGTAACAATGCGTAGGCAAGGAATATTATGTAGTTAATCTGAAAACATGCAATACTCTTATTGTAATGTAAAGATGTAGAGTTGTGGTAATATGTATTGTGTTATGTTTTTCTACTAGAAACACTGTAGGCTGTTAAATAGGCTAACTTAGCTTATTAGGGGACCTCTATAATACTTCAAGAAGCAAGTGGTGTCTTTGTTCAGTTCGTTTAGTAACACTCTCTTTTATAGAACCTATGTAGTAATTACTGTGAAGCTATTAAGTTCTTGACTTAACAAACACATTATTTTCCCCATTTGATGTTGCTTGGTTTCTCGGGTACATTTGCCTTGCAATGTGGTATGAATTCTGAGAAGGACTGATGTCAATGTTAGCAGAACAATATTCTATACTCTTTTGTCTTGAAACTTGCATGACTAATAATAAGATACAGCAGATCTCAAAGACTTTTACAAAGTTCAGTAGTCCACTCCCAAATGCCCAGCTGTATATATTTACCTCAAAATGATAATTCTTTTTGTAGTACTGAAATGGAAAACAATAGGAAAATTGTAGATGTGAAACATACTTGTTTTAGAGGTGGATAATTTACTTATCTGTTACTGTGTGGATCAATAAGAATAGTGCTGCTCCAGGTTTTAAAAAGGCACTCCCTCTGGATCATATTGTCTGCTGCTGAGAAGAACGTAGCGGGAGCAACCTGAATCTTTGGCACAGTGGCAATGCACCTTCATCAGATCACCTTGGCAGGTTGGTACCAGTCCCCCATCAGTTCACAGAGCAAAGGTTGGCAGACCCAGCTTTCAAGAAACTTAAAGAGGAATACACTTTGACACCAGCAAAGGGTGTGACCTTGGGGGCCAGCACTTATAGGTCAAGATTCACTCCAGCAGAGGCCAGCAGCAGGGTCCTGGGCAGGTCCAGTTGGAACTGGTCAGCAAGGAATGCAGAAAAAGGCCTCTTGTAGCTTGATGTGTCCCTGTATCCCAAACAAGAGGTCAGCAAAATGACCCTTGGAGTCACTTCCCGGATCCTAGGTTCAAGGCATGCACGTCCAGTCTACCTTCGGGTTATTCAGACAGAAGGGCAGTCCTTTTTCTGATTCCCCGCAAGTCCAGTAATGTTCTGTGGAGGGTACTAGGGTTTCCACATTTATGGCCAGTGCTAGACTGTGGGTGGGGAATCTTTGTGCCCCTCTCCAACCCAATGGGATATAAGAACCCGGGGGCGGTGGTGCTACCCACTTTTGCAGCACTGCCAGTGTGTTTTACTGTAAGCTATCCCACAGTGCTTCTCTCTACCTAAATACAACACAGCGGAAGCATTCTTCTCCTGGTCAGAGCTCCCCATGCCCACCCAGACTTGTGACTATGGTAATGGATTAAACCTCCCTTGTGGTCACTCCAAACCAGTCTGGGGCAGCTACCCCTCTCACTGGGTTTGGAGCCCAAGACAAAGGGAAACAGGCCTAGATGTGAGCTACATCTGCAAGTGACATGGTAGGCCCCGTTGAAGAGTAGGAAGGGGCTTGGCATTGCCGTCCAGGCCATCCTGCTGAAGATGGAAAACACCTCTCCACACTCAAACCTTTTCTCCACAGTCTAGGAGCAATCCACATCTCACTGCAGAAGAGCCATTCAACAATTAGGTGACACTGGACACTTCAGAAAGGGCTTTTTGGCTAGGGTAGATATATGACAACTTTCTAAAAGTGTAATTTCTACAATAGCAATATAACACCTGGTGATTCTTAAGTTGGATTTTAAATTACCATGAAAACGAGCCTTGAATGAATTTTCTAGCTGCTCCCAAACCAAAATTAAGCATTATAAGTTGTTATATTGTAAGTCCATGTTCCTCTATGTGCGAGATAGCCTTGCTACCGTGAAAAGCTACTTTGGGGGTCTTTTACTGCTGTCACATTTAAAACCTTAAATAGAAATGTCCTACTTTTTAAATACCAAGCACATTGTCCTTTAGGCATTTAGGGCCTAACTTAGGGGTGACTTATAAATATCAAAAAGGAGGATTTAGGCCTGGCAAAAAGTTTATTTTGCCAGGTCGAAATGTCTGTTCATCAAAAGAAGGCAACAATCTGGGGTAATGCAACACAAAATATGGACATTTCCAACAGTGATGAAAAATTGGTTGTAACACCTAGCCTAATTCCAACCCCACATGTAATCCTAACTCTACTTATTGTCAAACTATTGTTAGTTCTTATTTCCTTTAAGATTAGCCTTACTGACATTTTATAGGAACATTTGTACAGTGTCAAATTTTGCAGATCTGCGGTCTGCGAATTCGTGCGAAACCGCAAAACAATCCGCGAATTCGCTGATTTTCCCGCGAAGTCGCGGATTTTTTTGCGATTTACACTCTACTCAACTGGAGTGCTTTCTACTGGATAATCAGTAAGTGCTACCTCGTTGGGTAAATGTATAGTGCTTTTCCTACACTGCAGCTGCGTAAAGGGCCAGAAGATTTGTCTCCACTGACCATGTGTGCCTGTAACTTTGCCACCGCACCAAAACGCGCGGAGGTCCCTTGAGTGAGCTGTCCATCATAGTTGGGAAAGGGCGGGAAGATGTTTGATACTGCTTGTGTGTGGTGCGGGGCCAAACGAGCGAGGCTTCTATGCGTGTCAATATGCCTCTTGTGTATACAGGGTCAGAGAGCGAGCAGGGCAGCAGGTGAGGAGAAAGCAGCCTCCTGATCACAGGAACTACACGGGGTTTGCGCTCGAGAAACTAAGGGATTGAAAGACCTCCCTCGAGTATTACAGCTAATTTTCGACTGCAGATATGGGGTTAAAGCTCACTTGCCCATCCTCGACCATGCTCACTAATGTTTTGGGCTGATTAAAACGTTACTGAATTTGAGCTTCAACTCAGGCACCTGCTATATCTGTAAGTGCTTCCTGTTGAGGTTTAATTTTTGTGACAGGAGCCTCATGCCAGAATGAATCCTGCCCTGCTTAGTTATCCACAAAGATGCCATCATTTTGTGCAATACCTCTACTCAACTGGAGTACTTTTACTGGCTAATCCAGTAAGTGCTACCTCGTTGGGTAAATGTAAAGTGCTTTTCCTACACTGCAGCTGCGTAAAGGGCCAGAAGATTTGTCTCCACTGACCATGTGTGCCTGTAACTTTGCCACCGCGCCAAAAGGCGCCGAGGTTCCTTGAGTGAGCTGTCCATCATAGTTGGGAAAGGGCGGGGAGAAGTTTGGTACCGCTTGTGTGTGGTGCGGGGCCAAACGAGCGGGGCTTCTATGCGTGTCAACATGCCTCTTGTGTATAAAGGGTCAGAGAGCGAGCAAGGCAGCAGGTGAGGAGAAAGCAGCCTCTTGGTCACAGGAACTACACAGGGGTTGCGCTCGAGAAACTCAGGGATTCAAAGACCTCCCTCGAGTATTACAGCTAATTTTCGACGGCAGATATGGGGTTAAAGCACACTTGCCCAGCCTCGACCGTGCTCACTAATGTTTTGGGTTGATTAAAACGTTACTGAATTTGAGCTTCAACTCTGGCACCTGCTTTATTTATATCGTAAGTGCTTCCTGTTGAGGTTTAATTTTTGGCCCACAGGAAGCACTTTCAGAGTTAAAGCAGGTGCCAGAGTTGAAGCTAACTTTGTAACCATTTTAGAATGGCGCTGGTAAGCTGCCAGAGTTGAAGTTGCAACTTGCAAGTAAGCAACTTCAACTCTGGCAGCTTGCCGGTGCCATTCTAAAATGGTTACAAAGTTATCTTCAACTCGACCACCTGCCTTAACTGTACGTGCCTCCTGTGGGCCCAAAAAAAATCAGCCCGCGAGCGGATTTGCAGATTTTTCGGCAATTTTGCGAGATTTGCGATTCGCGAAATTGCCGAAATTCCGCGAGCGGAACGGATTTTTGGCCCACAGTTACTTATTGCCTTTTTCAAGGCTGTGAATTGCTTGATTATTGATGTTTGTCACATACTGGGCTCTCTTTTGGAGGTGTTGGGGAGAATAAAGAGTTGCTTGTGCGCGAATCAAAATACTAGTCAGTAAGCATCAAAGCTATTAGTTTGTACTTGTAGTACTACAAAGGGCCAGATGTAGGTGGCCCAATACCGGTCGGTAACGGCCAAAATTACCGAATTTCGGCCGTTACCGACCAGTATTGGGCATTTGGGATGTAGGTAGCCTAAATTGCAAATTAGGTAATTTACCGATTCAATATTTTAAGGAATCTGTGAATTACTGATTCCTTAAAATACCGACTCGCTAAATTACCGAATTTGCAATGTAGGGAGTACTCAAATGAGTGCTTTTCCCATTTTAGGATTCGTTATTTACCACCATCTATAAGTTGGTGGTAAATAAGGAATACCTTTGAAAATGCAAATCTGTGCATTTTCAACTGTGCCATGTGGCAGACATACATGCCCTTAGGGCATGTATGTGTGCCACATCTGCACACAAGCACGATTCAGGGGTGCAACAGGGTGTCAAAGTGACACCCTGGCACCCTTGAATGTTTCCCTCATTTTACCGAATCGGTATTTACCGAGTCGGTAATTGCCATTCATTCCTATGGGCCTATTACCGAATCCTACCAATTTGGTAATTTTTCCTGAAAATGTATCTACATCCCATTTACCTATTCTTAAATACCGAATTGGTAAAATTTGGTATTTAAGAATAGGTAAATTGAGATTACCTACATCTGGCCCAAAGTGATTAATGCTTTCTAGGAATGAAGGTAATTATCAGTAATCTCTTTTCTGAAAGGCATTAAATTCCAGAGTTGGTTGTGTGGACAGAGAAGTAGATTTCATTGTGTGGACTCTCTCTTAATGAAGGTGCCATCAATAATGGGGGAAGCCTTGGGTGAAGAGAAATTATTTTGTGATCTGAGTGTAGTTTTTGGTGTAAGAATAGTAGTTCCACTCCATGTACTGCTCTGTGAGTGTGCTCAATACTTTGAACATGATCTTTCACACTACTGGGAGGTAGTGTAGGAGGAAAACAGGTGTGATGTAGCCTGCATAGGTAGGATAAGGAGTTGTATTGCTATGGCTTTCAGATTTCTTTCTAGCTTCCTCAGCTGTAATAGGGAGTGTTACTAGATAGAGTCCATTAGCAGACTGAAAGGGCAGTAGTACAAGAGCGACCGCAGTCTGGATCTTTTGCTAGAACCTAAGTTATGGGGAAAAACTTCAAAGACATTTAATCATGTAGAAGCTTGATTTGGCAACTTGATTGACTTGTGGTTAAAGGAATAATTTAGAGCACATGGTCATCCCTAAATTACTAATTTCAGAAGAGTACAATGGTTGGGTCAGCTCCTGAAGCCAAATGGTGATGGTTTTTCCAATTGCCATATACAAGAATCTTTTCGCGTGTTGCCTTTAAAATGGTTAGCAAACATCCACATTCAGTGGCCTGAAAACATTTCCCCATGGTACATGAATAAAGATGGGCTAAAATATCTTTAAAATGACTGAAGTGTCATCTGCATAAATATAGCAGTAAAAATTGAAGGCGCATAGGAGATCTGGTAGTGGTCTTAGGTAGATATTGAGCAGGAAGGGGGCAATGGCAGATCGTTGTAGTTCACCAGCTGATAAAGTGGGAAATAATAAGGGAAGCATCTTGACAGCAAGAGTACATGCAATCTCTTTCAGGATAGTTCCTCGAATATCAAGGACATGTAGTCTTTTAAGGAGGGAAGGTCGGCAAGCAAGGTCAAAGGCGGACGAGAAATCAAGTAGAGCCTCCATTCCCTATATTTTGTGGTCATTTTGATATCATCCCATGTTGTAGTAAGTGATCCCTTAGTGCCACAAACAGAACAGAATCATTTTGATAAGCAATTGTGATGATTTGAACTGCAAAACAATACACAAAATACAGAAACAAACATTCCTCAAACAAATACAAAAATGATTGAATATTTAATTTAATCCACACAAAAAATCAAAATTTTAATGAGAAGTTTGTCACTTTTATATACTCAATTGAGGTCTCACATCTTCCATACTATATTCTGTTTGATGCCCATGCAATGCTGCTACAAATCACTTGGAGAATACCAATTTTTTTTTATAACTTTATTTATCATTTTGACAGTACACGAAAAACATAGGATAGATTGATATGCAGTTACATCATTTCACCAATCCTCCATCATTATTTATTTAACACATATGTAAATAATTGTGCCGCTATTGTAGCTTTTATCAAATACACTTTGCATAAGTTGTTCCCTCCTTTACCTCCTGTATGCCTTATTTCTAGCCGTTAGCCCTAGCTCATTCCTTTGGCACTATCTCCTTGTATAATTCCTGTAATTATACCACATTATTTATGAACTTCATTCTAGAAGCTGTCTCCCCTGGCTAGGTCGTGTGTCTCCTTCCTCCTGCTGTCGAAGGTTTTCTCGTAAAGGCTGCCATACGTCCTTTGGGCGACATGTGGGTGGTTGTAGCTCAGCATGTAGCTCACTCATAATGTTGCAATATGACATGCTCTTGAGCCACCCTTTAATTGTTGGTTTCTGTCTGCTACCCCAGCGTATAGCTATTTTGCGCTTCGCTAGAATCAGTGCCACTGCTGTGAATCTGCAATTACTTTTGGGCAGCGTGTCCACATAACCCATCAGCGCCAATTACTGGGAGGGGGTCAGTTATAGCCCAGTCATCTGCTGCATTATGCTAAATTCGTCTTGCCAATATGTGTTTATTATATTACATGTCCAGGTCATGTGTATGAAAGAGGCTGCTAACGCGTTGCACTTAGGGCAATGCATTAACTTAGCACTTTTTATGTGGGTCATCTGCTGTGGTGTAACATAAGCCCGTCTAAGTATCTTGAAATGAATAAGCTTGTGTATATGATTACAGCATCCTTCCCATATCTTGTTGGTGAGTGGCTGCCCTATGTCAGTCGACCAGGCGTCCCTAACTTTGGTAATATACAATATAGAGCACAGAAAAATTGTTTAGGAGACTGCCTCTATTGTCAGTTAATTTTAATTTCAAAACAATTGAATAGAAAAATACAACTATGTCCACGGTCTTATATGGTCCAAAAGTTAAACAATCCAATTGAAATATTGTCCATTTATACAAATTTCAATAAAGCTTCAAATATCATTGAAATGTTGTAGTCACATTGGTGCAGACAGCTTACACACGTTTCGTTGTGTATACGACATCTTCAAGGCTTGAACGCGGTCTCAAGTGGGCATATAAGTAGAGTACTAATTCTTCTTAACGTTTTGTGGAAGAGAAAAGAAAATCTTTGGAAAGGATTGCACTGTCAAGCGTCCAAGGAAAAAATAGTGCTTTACGACACTTGGGAGGAATGTGTCTCGTAAGGTCTACGAGACCAAAGATAAGTATCTAGAAGGCACACTGCGTGTCAATAGTTGTCTGTGTATTCTTAGGGCCCGTCTGTAGCACACTAAGGAACGGAAACAGTCTTAAAACAATTAGAATCAGAGAGACTGTAGACGAATCCGTAAAGAACCCCGATGTATAGTAGCATCAGTGGTCTATGAATGCCCCAAATGAGAGGCACCCCATTCGGTAAGTATGGTCCCGCACGGTAGAACGAAATCCTCCTAACTTTAGTGTCATGCTGTGGCATCAAGGTGAGACTGTGGCATCAAGGTGAGACATGCCTTGTATAGACAAGAAGCAACATGCTCCCCGCTATCTTTAATGACTGATGTAAGTGGCTCAAACTCTTCAGGCTCAGTAGGGTAGGTTGGGTTTACATTCCTAAGTGTGTTTTGTTTACGGGCCAGTACAAACTGATCCATTTAATTTGCGGGTTTCTAACGCGCTAGAATCGACTCCCGAAGGAGTATCTCTGCGCAATAGACCGCTGGGGAACCCGTCCTGGCTTTCCCTGTGATACTGGGTATCTCCAAGGTGAAACCAGGCATCCCCGGCGTATGTGGGGGGCCGTTGCGGAGATGAGGCAAGCTAATGCCCAGAGTTGCCAAGTGTGATCTCTGGTTAGAGTAGGCACCAAGGTGAGAATTATCGAGTCCGCTGACCCTGGTCCATGACCCTGCCGCGTCGGGAATTGAACCCTGGTCCCGGGCCGTCCTCTGCTCCCGGGTCTGCCACCTCTAACCAGTGAGCCACACCACTCCATGAAAGTGGCTGTCAAGAAGCAGGGGTCTTCTGTCCGGGAGAACACGTGCCCACCAGGGAACAAGTCGCCTAAGGTGTCTACCCCCAAGTGTCAATGAAAACACTTCGGATTTGTCCCGATTAGTGTGAAGGCTGGATAGGGCTCCGAAATCTTCTATTTCCCCTAGCAGCGGCTGTAGGTTAACCTCTGGTGTGCGAACATACAGCACCACATCATCCGTATATAAGGTCACTAGTACCGCCCCATGTTTTAACTGGAGCCCTCTATTAGTGATCCTTCTGGCAGTAGCGTATGAGCGGGTCCATTGTAATTATAAAAAGTAATGGAGATAAAGGGCATCCCTGCATGGTGTCTCTAGTTATGAGAAAAGGTTCTGTTATCATGCCAATGAATCGAATACGGGCAGTCGGTGCAGTGTACAGTAGTTTAATCAAGTGTTCAAAGCCCTTCGGAACGCCCATCTTAGCCAATATAGCATGTAAGATGGGCCACTCCACCGAGTCGAACACCTTCACCGCATCTAAAAATGCAGCTACTGCAGGGGTAGCCAGATTTATTGTGTTAACCACAGAAAAAAAGTTCCTTAAGTTTAGAGCTGTGGATCTGCCTTATAAATCCGGTTTGCGCTGGTGCTATAATTTGCTCCATAAGTAGGGACAACCTAGTCGGCAGCATTTTTGCTTACATTTTATACTCAAAATTGAGCAAAGAGAGCGGCCGATATGAGCACACTTTTCAGGATCGTTTCCAGGTTTAGGCAACAATATCAGGACTGCCTCTTTGAACGAGGGTGGAAGTATTCCTTTCTCTAAGGCTTCTGCATAAACCTCTAGTAAGTAGGAGGCCAACAGCCTCTTATATGCTTTGTAGGAGGCACCAGAGAACCCATCAAGGCCCGGGGCCTTGGATCCAGCCCTAGCCTCAATAGCCTGTTCTATCTCATTGGTTGAGAATGGTTCACTTAAGAATTGCCTGTGCTCATTAGGGAGCCAAACCATAGCTATCTTGCTTAAGTATTCCTTAATCCCATCTGCACTAGGTGCTGCCTTTATAGTGTAAAGATCCATGTAGTATTGCAATAAAGTCTGCTAAATGGCAGCCGTTCCCAAAGCCATCCCTCCGTCTGGCTCTTGCAGCTTGGTAATATAGGTCTGCTTATAATGTGGCCGGAGCAGCCGTGCAAGCATGGGAATTGGTCGCTTCAGTATATTCTGCCAATAATTCTGTCCTGTGGTTTATATAAGGTGTGTTATCTCGGAGCTGTCTTGCCATGTTCTCTCTACCTAGTTTGGCTAGTTCTTCCTCTAATCTAGCTAAACTGTGTTTCAGGTCCCTTAGCACCGCCGTCTGTGTGGACATGCATACCCCTCTGATACATGCTTTAAAGGCCTCCCATAGAGCACTCTGCATGGAGACCGACCCCGTATTCAGTGCAAAGTAATTCACTATTGCTGTACGCAGTTCCTCTCTAAGGACCGTGTCTCTCAAAGCCATGGTAGGGAACCTTCAATGCCTCTCGAACCTTCCCTCAGCCGGTACTTAACTGACAGGAGTACTGGGGAGTGGTCTGATAGGGTGCGGGGCAATTTACTACTGTTTGAACCCATGGAAGCACCGGTCGCAATAACAGCCAGTAATCTAGTCTTGTCCATGTGTAATATTGTTGTGCATAATGAGTATATTCAGTGCTCTGAGGGTTAAGGTGTCGCCATGTGTCCTTCAATTCCCAATTGTTAAACATTTCTGTTAATACCATGTGGGACCGGGGCTTGCTTACCGGGGACTCAGCAGGACTGTCCAATCTGGGCTCCAGCAGAATATTCAAATCCCCTCCCAAGAGAATATAATCGGCTTCTAGAGTGTTTAATTGCGAGTGGAGCTGTTCATAGAAGGCTGGATCATCTGTATTTGGGGATTATATATTGGCCAGCAAGACCTTGTGCCCTGCCAGGACCCCTATTACCAGAAGAAAATGTCCTCCTGGGTCTGTAAACGTTGCAGTATGTACAAAGGACAATCGTTTGTTAACCAGTAGCACTACTCCTCGAGCACACGTGGTATAGTTTTAAAAGAACCTGTGGGGACCCCAGGCAGATGCAAACTTATGTAGAGAAGAAGGTGATAAGTGTGTTTCTTGTTGATAAACGATGCTTGCGTATTGTTGACGCTCATATTGAAGTACTAGTCAACATTACTTTTGATTGTTAATGCCTCGTACGTTCCATGTCAGTAGGGCGACTTTCGTGCTATGGTATATTTGTACCTAATGTGCCATTGTGAATAGTAAAGCATACTATGTCTTCTCTGTAGGATGTGGGTAACGCATATGACTGTCAACTGAACTGGTGTGACTGCATATTTTAAACTTTTCTATACCTCTCCCCCCTACCCCACCCCCACCTAGTGGCTGCCCACCAGGTGCTTCCCTATGTTCCCAAGGATTAAATGTTGATTAATACAACGCTAACATGGCAAACTTTCCCATTTCAATACCATTGTGAGCCCACTGAGGTAGTGGCAACGCCGCATGGGCACCCCGCGCACTAGCGCTATTCTGTAACATTAGTCCCACTACGCATTCTTCTCTGTATACTCAGGCTGGCCCCCCTCTCCACAACCCCACGCCACTTATCTTCAGTTAAGGCAATATCAACAGACAGTTCACACAGCTCCATTCTTCCAAAAGGACAAATCAACTAGCTGTGAACAGGTCTGCACTCGTGCCCGATTGGGCTCCCTTTGATGCTCCTCCTGGGGAGGTGCCACCATGTAAATCGCTTGCCCCCGCATGCTGCTTGCAGAAGATCTGGACATATTCAGGATTATTGAATATTTTCGTCTTCCCATTCACATCTACTTTTAGGGCTAGATGTAGGTAGAAAAGATTTACCGATTTTAAATTACAGAATTTTACCGATTCGGTAATTGAAAATCGGTAAATCTATGGGTCCGACATGTAGGTATTCTAGATGTGCTGGAATACCGAATCGGATGAATTCAGTATTTACCGATTCGGTAAATACCGAGCCCATAGGAATGAATGGGCATTACCGATTCGGTATTTACCGAATCGGTAAATACCGATTTACACAAGAGTGCAGGGGGTGTCACTTTGACACCCTCTGTCATCACCAAAACAGGCACGGGTGCCATGTGGCAGGCATGCCTGCCCTAAGGGCAGGTCTGCCTGTCACATGGCATAGGTGTGCATGCACACATGTGCATGCACACCGGAATCGGTATTTTACCATCAAATTGGATTTGATGGTAAAATACCGATTCGTTAAGGCTCCTGGGACTCTGAAGAGTCCCACCTACATATGGGTGGCTCCGAATCGGTAAATTTACCGATTTCTTATTTTACCGAATCGGTAAAATTACCGAATCGGTAATTTTACCGATTCGGTAAAATAATACCCCCTACATACCATTCGCCTATTTACCGATCTGTAACGGCCGAAAATACCGATTTTCGGCCGTTACCGACCGACCTACATCGGGCCCTTAGAGTCTTGCAGGACATAGCATCCCACAGCGAAGGCCTAGCTTCTGCACTGCAGCCTTCGCTCCTGCAAACTTGCTCCTGCAAACATGCGCCTGGCGTCCTGCACCAATGCAGTGACGTCCGGATATATGGAGACATTTGATCCCTGCCAGAACAGAGTTTCAGCTTCTCTGGCGAGGCGTAGCGCTATGTCTCTGTCTTTGAAGTTTAGCAGTCTTGCCAATATAGGTCTTGGTGGGCACCCAAGACTTGGCCTGGGCCCCAATGTTCTGTGCGCTTGTTCAACTACAAATGTGCTTGTAAATTGTTCAGACCCGAACAAGTCGGTCAGCAGGCCCCTTAACAAACTGGTGTAACCTCCCTGTGTTGGTGGATTCAGGAATTCCCATGATGAACACGTTATTGCGGCGGCTCCTGGCTTCCAAATCCTCGTTATTGACTGCAACTGTCTTCATTATACGGTCAAGGTGCTCCACGCACTTAGTAGTTTGGGCTGCTCCATATTCCAGATCCGATATACGCCCTTCCGTTGTGTCCAGGCGGGTTTTGTGGCGATCAATCCACTCACCCAGACCCGTCAAACTGTCTGTCTAGGGCGTCAAGCCTTTTGTTTAGGGCCTTAAATCCTGAACACAGTTCCAGCAGGAGCACAGTGGTATCTGGGGAAGCAATTCCTCCCATCACGCCAACGGACATTTTGCCTCCCATACCTGTAGTTTGTCGCCCTCTGGTGCCTTGGACGCTTCGAACTGCAGTAGCCACTGCTTAGGGTCCTTGCTCACTATTCACTGTGGTCTCAATCTTCACCCTCAGGTAAGTGACGATGCGCGGGCTCCGTGGTTGTCCCCCACTGTAGTGTAGCTCTACCCAATTGTTACAATGTTGGCAAATCTTTGGTTGAGGTAGCGTTGGTGTTTATCACTGAAGATGACGTGGGAAATGTAAAGTATAAAGATAGTTGTTGTGAGTTGCAGTTCTTTGTAGCCTCTATTCAGTCTCACCAGCTGTGTCTCGCTCTCCCAGATGATTGTGCATCCGTCTCCGCCCTCTCCTCTCCACAGCAAAGGCTGTGGATCCCCCATTCCGCCCCTCTTTCGGAGGTTCTTCTGTTCCTCCTTTCTTTGGCCCAGCAGGGCTCTGCTCTGGGCACTCTAGAGGGCTACCTCTCAGCCATTTCAGCTTTTCTTAGGCTTCCTGATCAGCCTTCTCTTTTCAAGTCCCCTGTTGTAAATTGCTTCCTTAAAGGCTTTACTCATCTTTTTCCTCCTGTTCCCTTCGTAATGCCCCAGTGGGTCTTGAACTTGGTTCTTACATATCTTATGTGAGCTCCCTTTGAGCCGCTACATAACTGTCCTCTCAGGCTTCTGACCTTAAAAACCGCCTTTCTGTTGGCCATCACCTCTGCCCGCAGGGTGAGTGAGCTCCAAGCACTTTCTTCTAAGCCTCCTTTTCTGACTGGTCATCCGGAAAAAGTTGTCCTTCGGACTCGTCCTTCCTTCCCAAAGTGGTTACTCCTTTCCATATTGGACAGACCATCACTTTGCCCACCTTCTTTCCCCCTCGGCATCCTTCCAAAGAAGAAGTGAGGCTCCACCATCTGGATCCAAAGCGTGCGCTTTCCTTTTACTTGGATCGCACAAAACAATTCCGGGTGCATGACTAGCTCTTTGTTGGCTATGTGGGCACCAAAAAAGGTCAGGCCGTGCACAAACTGACCATTTCTAGATGGGTCTTTTTGTGCATTAAACTTGTTATTCTTTGGTAAAGAAGGAGCCTCCAGTGGGATTGAGCACGCATTCCACCAGGGCGATGGCAGCTACCACGGGAAACATCCTTTACATTGCGGATGTTTCAACGCAGTGCTGTCACGACGCGTCCTTTACAACGCAAGTCGTAACCACGACTTGCGCTGGAGGGCGCTACAGGATTAAGAATAGTATATTTACTATTCCAACACCTTCCCTAGTGTCCACGGGGACTGGTGTTAGAATAGTTAATTATACTATTCTCGATCCGCGCCCCCAACGCAAGTCGTTGTCACGACTTGCGTTGTAAAAGACGCGTTGTAACAGCACGCGTTGTGACGGTACGCGTCGTAACGTCATACATCCAGCTACCACTGCTTTGTAATGTGGAGTCCCACTTAATGACATCTGTCTGTGGTTCTGTGGTTCCGTAGATTCTGAACCTGTTCAATAAAGGTCGTCGGATATAGACGATTTTGGTGTCAGCGGACCGCAAAGGACGAGTGCGGTATGTACAAGTGTTTTTGTAATAATCGATCAATGAGAACACTACGTATTCATAGATTTCGTCTGAATCCTCGGGTTCCATTTTGTGTACGGCAGCCATTTTGTGTGGTTGCCCTCACATAGGCCGATGACTGCGGCCGAACAAGTCTTTGGGACACGTACACCTTTAGCTGACTTCTGAGTGACCTGAACGAACTGACTCCCTTGCCCGAGGCTGACCTCGTTGAGCCAGTTCCTTGTTAAGCAGCTGGTCAGATAGAGATCAAAGAGCAGGACATTGCTGAGTTTATGGTACATGCACACACCCTTCTATCTTGCTTGTCATCTGCTTCTGTTCCTTCCTTTATGGCTTAATTACTGATATGGGTTGAGGTCTTTATGATGGGTCCGTCTGGCATGTTCGAGCATGAATGTTGAATTTTGCTTGGTCATTTCTGGTGGGCTGGACAACAGAAAGTGGGATTCTCGTCATGCGATATGTTTGAAATGTCACCCTCCAATTGGTCAGTTTGTATGTAACCGATGCTAGCCAGGAATGTGATTTTTAGCATAAAAGACGATGCTCCGCTCTATGAATTTGTGCAGTCTCTAGCGAACCACCCGTGTTGTGCTTCGTAGACCTCTGTTCCTGGTTGCAGCCAATACATTTGGTCTTTGACGTCATCAAGAAGTGTCCCGTGTCTCTGTTTGCCAAGGCAGGGGAACTCGAAGACATCGGGCATTTTCCCTGGCGCCGCCCGGTTCTTCAGTTGGGGCCCAACGTGGGGCGACTTCAGCGGTACCGGTCCAAGCCTGAAGATCGTGAGGAGCTTCGTGTGAAAATTCTGGAGGAAGGCCTGCCACTTCATCGACCCCTGTATGCCGTCGTGGTCTGAAGAAACTCACAGAGGTTCGAGTCTTCTCAACAGCGTTTTCCCGTAGGAATAGCTTTGATCAGCAAAATGGTGCGTCTGGTAGGACGGCACAGTACTATGCGGACGATTACTATGTTGAAGGTGAGAATGTGGATGCTAATGATTGCTAGGACAGCCATAGACAAAGAGAGGGAGTTGTTTCAGTTCCAGTAGATCAGAGTGGACCTTATGTTGAAGAGATTGCATCAGGTGTGTCAGAGCCTTTTCTGTTGGATACTGGTGCTGCGAAGAGTTCTATTATGCACTCTAAACTCCCTGGCGCACCTTTGTATGGCTTAACGAATGTTTCAGTAGGTTTTTCTGGCGCCCTGGTTACGAATCCGATTTCGAGTCCGTTGTCTATTCTGTTGGACCTTGTGAATTCGAAGCACCCCTCATTCTAACGACAGGTTGTGGTGAGAACTTGTTGGGATTGGACTTGTTGAAGAGATTGTATGCGACGCTACATGTTCTCCTTCAGGAGTACATCTTACATTGGGTAAGAGAGTGATCTCTCCGATGCATTTATCTAAAGATCGACTTCCACCTGAATTGTCTTCTCTCCCTGATTCTCTTTGGGCTACTGGTACTAATGATGTGGGTCTCCTAGAGATTCTGCCATATGTTGTGACGTTACAAGCGAATGCTAGATTGCCACGTATTCCGCAATATCGAATTTCCAGTGATGGTGAAAGAGCACTTTTGGAGATCATCTATGATCTGATTGTGAAAGGTGTGATTGAGGAAACGAGAGGTAATGTGTGCAATAGTCCGGTTTTGCCTGTTCTGAAAAGAACGGATTCTTCACAGCCTCCTGTATATAGGTTTGTGATCGATCTCCGCAAGGTGAATAAGATCGTTGTTCCGCAATTTCCTGTTGTGCCTGATATCACCACTTTACTGACTTTGATCCCAGCTACAGCCACGTGGTTTTCGGTGATTGACTTGAAGAATGCTTTCTTCAGCATCCCGATTGCCGTGGAGAGTAGGGATATCTTTGGCTGCTCTTTAGGAGGACAAAGTTTCCGGTTTAAGCACGCTCCTCAAGACTGTTGTGAAAATCCATCGATCTATAGTCAGGCTTTGAAAACACAACTTGATTTGCTTGTTTTACCTGATGGTGCTGCTCTTATTCAGTATGTTCACGATCTGTTAGTTGCTGCTGACAATGAAGAGATCTGTAGAGAGGCTACTTTGTCGTTGTTACGTCATTTATCTGATTTCCATCATAAGGTTTCTCTATCAAAGTTGCAATATTGTTGACAAGAAGTTACCTACTTAGGTCACCTCTTATCGAAGGAGGGAAGGAAACTGACCCCAGAAAGAATTCAAGCGATTGCGAAAATGAGTGTGCCTACGACACAGAGAGAAGTACGTGCTTTCCTAGGTATTACGTCGTACTGTAGACAGTGGATCCCTAATTTTTCATTGCTTGCGAAGCCTTTGATAGCTCTTACTGTTAAGGATACTCCAAATCCTATTCCTTGGACTGACGAATGTCATAAGAGCTTTTCAGAATTGCGCGATGCGTTGTGTTCGGCTCCTGTCTTGGGTACTCCCGACTACAGTAAGCCTTTTACATTATATGTCCAAGAGAGAGAGGGATGTGCATTGTCGGTTTTGACTCAGCAATTTGGCGATAAGCAACGTCCATGTGCTTATTTTTCGTCGACTTTGGATCCCGTAGCTAGAGCGTTGCCGAGTTGTTTGAGAGCTACAGCAGCAGCGGCTGTTTCGATTCGACAGTCTGCTGGTTTGGTTATGGACTATACACTAATTGTGATGGTTCCACATGTAGTGGATACCTTGTTGAATCGTACCAAGACACAGCACTTAACTAGTGCTCAGTTGTCGGGTTATGAATTGACACTGTTAGCGAGTCACATACATATAAAGAGATGCAACACTTTGAATCCAGCTACGTTGTTGCCGATTTCAGTAGAGGCAGATGTTATTGAACAGCATGATTGCTTCCTCAGGACAGAGGAAGAAACAAAAGGGAGGATAGATCTTAGGGATACTCCTCTTCCAGAGTGTGATGGTACCTTATGGGTTGATGGTTCGTGCTTTAAGCTTCCGAATGGTGATACGACTGCGGCATATGCTGTTACGACTTTGCATACGATTGTTGAAGCTGCACGTATCCCACATAATTCAGCGCAAGCAGCAGAGTTGATTGCATTAACGAGAGCGTGTGTGTTGTCGAAATGAAAGCGAGTGACTGTGTATACCGATAGCCAGTACGCGTTTGGTGTGGCTCATAGTTTTGGACGTTTGTGGAAAGAGCGTGGGTTCCTGACTTCACATGGAACTAAGATTCAGCATGGTCAATTGGTGAATGAACTTCTTGAATCTCTTACTTTGCCGTTACAAGTCGCGATTGTGAAATGCAGTGCGCATAAGAAAGTTACGGATGATGTTGGTCGTGGTAATGCGTTTGCAGATGAAGTCGCGAAAGAAACTGCGAGAAATGTGATGAGTCGAATGTATGTTGCGGGTCTGGCGAGATGGGTTCCGGATAGGAGTATGTGTGAAGATACGCTTGAGAGTGTGAAATCCATCCAAGCTGAAGCTACAGAGAAAGAGTTGAATGAATGGAGAGAAAGCAAGGGTAAATTGGATTCGAATGGTTGTTGGATTGAGTTGTCAGAGCATCAGAGATGGTTGTTAACCGATGCGTATGTACTTCCAGTGGTTACGATGGCTCATGGATTGGCACATATCAGTGTAAAAGGGATTTGCAAGTTGTTAGCTCCAGTATGGCAGAATGCTGGTATTCCTAAGTGTGTGGAGAATCTGGTTAAGAATTGTATGGTGTGTTTGATGTACAATCCTGGTAAGGGAATTCCAACTCCAGCTGGTTATTTTGCTCCTCCAACGTATCCGTTTGAGGCTTTGCAGCTAGATTTCATCCACATGGAGAGGTGCAACAACCTGAAATACGTCTTAGTGGTTGTTTGCTCTTTTTCTAGATGGGTGGAAGCCTACCCTTTGAAAGATAATACTGCCTTGTCCCCAGCGAAAGTCCTTATTAAGGAATTCTTCCCTAGGTTTGGTTTGCCGAGAATGATCTGGAGTGACAATGGGAGTGAATTTGTAGGTCAAGTGATAAAGAGAGTATGTGATGGATTAGGTATCAAGCAGAAGTTCCACGCTGCAAATCATCCCCAATCAGCTGGTTTAGTCGAGTGCTATAATGGCACTCTTAAGTTGAAATTAGCTAAGATTCAAGCGAGCTCTGGTTTACAATGGCCAGATGCTTTGCCATTAGCTCTTCTGTCCACTAGAATGACTGTGCATTCACGAATGGGTCTTAGGCCATACGAGGTAGTGTTTGGTCGCCCGGCAAATGTTTGGGGAGTGCCGCGGCCGACAAAGTTTAGTGAGATAGAACATCCTGTGTTGCTTGACTACCTGTATGAATTGACGGCTAAATTGCGTGTTTTGCATCAACAGGTTCATGATTCACTGCCACAAGCTTCTGAAGATCCAGGACACGCCATTGAACCTGGCACCTGGGTGCTGGTGAAGAATTTCCAGCGGACCAAGAACGATTAGCCCCGCTGGAACGGCCCGTATTTAGTTCTGTTGTCCACCCGTTCTGCAGTACGAGTGCACGGTACAAAGAACTGGATCCACGGCGTACATTGTAAGAGGGCTCCTTTGCCTCTGCCGTACGACCGGTGGGTCCAGAAAGGACTTCCTGAATCTGAAACTGAGAGCGTGCCTCGTTTTCTGCCTTTCAGCGATGCCCGTTTGATTGGAACGAACACTGAGCAAGAAAGTGACGATCTTCTTCAAGAAACTGTGCCTCCGTTGAATAGTATGAACACTGTTGAACCTGAGTTATTATTCCGTGAACAGACATTGCCTGGCAAAGAGCGTTATAATTTGCGACCGAGAGTCGCTGGACTAATAAAGCACTGAGATTCTTTCTTTTACTGATATTTTTAAGGTTAGCTCTCCTCCGAGGAACTATTTTGATTTTTGTTTTTCGAACCGCCATCCGGGTTCAGCTGTAGGGTCGCGGTGTCAAGTCTTTGGAGTGCAAGCCGAAGACGTTAGGTTGACGGTTCTGGTTGGTCTAAGGGAGTTGCCCTGGACTGACAGACGCGTTCCTTAGCACAGAACACCCTACCGCCGCGAGCTGCAATTAGAGAGGATGGAGTTTTTCGAGATGGAGAGACCTGTTGAAAGAATAAGCTTTAAGAGCAAAATATGTAAATTAATGAGCAGAAAACGTTTTTTAATATTGTGTTTGCTTATATTGCTTAGCTTAATGATATTTTTAATTGGATATGTGACATTCTCTTTTCAAGTGACGTTCATGCCCACTATGCAACCTATGCCTCCTCCTACTGTTTCTTCGCATTCTTTTCACCCTCTGCCCGAACATGAAATTGTTAGAAGATTGGAATTTGCTAATAATTCCTTTGGTCAACTCCTGTATCAACACCAGCTAGTAATGAACACGACAAATTGTTGGGTGTGTGGCCTTATGCCCCATACTACCAATAAAGGTATTCCTTACCTGGTTTTGCCTTTTAGCTACAATCGTTCTATTTGGGCATATAGAACGATGTTCATTTATGCTCATGGAGTCTATCCCCAACGTTCCGTGAAAGATAGTCCAAAGACTAGTGCTCTGGTCAAGGGTATAGTCGACATGATTAGGGGAATTAGTTCGTATGAGACTATCCCGAGAGATGAGACACAAGCATACATTGGTTGGAACGTTACTGGATACGGAGTTAGTCTGAGTGTTAACCAGCGAGCGAAGAAATCCCCTCCGATTTGGATAGTGCCCCATCAGGGTCATTATTGTCTGCAAGGTAATGGCAAGAATCAGAGAGCTCAGTTAGGGAAGAGCGTTTGCACTGAGACTTCTGTTTTTGCGTCTCAGACTTCCCCAGCGTTCCTAGCAGCTAAGGGTACCTATTTCATCTGTTACGATAAAGCGTACACATGGTTGCCCCCTGACTTTTCGGGCACATGTTTTGTTTCGTTCCTGTTGCCTCCCACATTTACAGCTGCGGCAGATTACCATAAGACGAGAGTTGCTAGAGGTATCTTCAGTAAGGAAGATACCGCAGGACAAGAATTGGGAGATTTCTTTAAGGGTTTTCTGCCGTTCTGGGGACCTATGGCTAATAGCAGGAACATTCGACAGTTGACGAGAGTGGTTGAGTCCACCATAGTCAAAACTGCCGGTACCCTTAGTAACTTGACTGCTGAGCTCCAGTCGGATCGACTTATGACTCTTCAGAACAGAGTTGCGCTAGATGTCATACTTGCAGATAGAGGTGGGGTGTGTAAATTGATTCAATCGAGCTGCTGCGTTTTCATTCCAGACAACGCTCCGACAGTTTTCCAGGCCATTTCCAGAATACATAAGATCTCCGAGTCTGTACATATAGACGAGGGAGATTGGTCGTTGATGGGATGGTTTGGGGGATTGTTATCCACGTGGGGATGGAAGATTCTGATGGTCATTGGGATGATCTTAGCTAACCTTTTCCTGTTCTGTCTTTGCGTACAGTGTGCTCCTGCTATATGTGGCCTTTGTGCTACTTCGTGTGCGAGGAGACCTGTCCAGAGAGAGTTGCTAAGTACTACGATGATGCTACAGCAACATCTTGATGATCTGATGAATATAGACCTGGATTCAGACTGACATGGGTTTGGGTTTGTTGCCTATGTAAGGGCAAAAGGAGGGTCTGTGGTTCTGTGGTTCCTTAGATTCTGAACCTGTTCAATAAAGGTCGTCGGATATAGACGATTTTGGTGTCAGCGGACCGCAAATGACGAGTGCGGTATGTACGAGTGTTTTCGTAATCATCGATCAATGAGAACACTACGTATTCATAGATTTCGTCTGAACCCTCCGGTTCCATTTTGTGTACGGCAGCCATTTTGTGTGGTTGCCCTCACATAGGCCGATAACTGCGGCCGAACGAGTCTTTGGGACACGTACACCTTTAGCTGACTTCTGAGTGACCTGAACGAACTGACTCCCTTGCCCGAGGCTGACCTCGTTGAGCCAGTTCCTTGTTAAGCAGCTGGTCAGATAGAGATCAAAGAGCAGGACATTGCTGAGTTTATGGTACATGCACACACCCTTCTATCTTGCTTGTCATCTGCTTCTGTTCCTTCCTTTATGGCTTAATTACTGATATGGGTTGAGGTCTTTATGATGGGTCAGTCCGGCCTGCTCGAGCAGGAATGTTGAATTTTGCTTGGTCATTTCTGGTGGGCTGGACAACAGAAAGTGGGATTGTCGTCATGCGATATGTTTGAAATGTCACCCTCCAATTGGTCAGTTTGTATGTAACCGATGCTACCCAGGAATGTGATTTTTAGCATAAAAGACGATGCTCCGCTCTATGAATTTGTGCAGTCTCTAGCGAACCACCCGTGTTGTGCTTCGTAGACCTCTGTTCCTGGTTGCAGCCAATAAATGTGGTCTTTGACGTCATCAAGAAGTGTCCCGTGTCTCTGTTTGCCAAGGCAGGGGAACTCGAAGACATCGGGCATTTTCCCTGGCGCCGCCCGGTTCTTCAGTTGGGGCCCAACGTGGGGCGACTTCAGCGGTACCGGTCCAAGCCTGAAGATCGTGAGGAGCTTCGTGTGAAAATTCTGGAGGAAGGCCTGCCACTTCATCGACCCCTGTATGCCGTCGTGGTCTGAAGAAACTCACAAAGGTTCGAGTCTTCTCAACAGCGTTTTCCCGTAGGAATAGCTTTGATCAGCAAAATGGTGCGTCTGGTAGGACGGCACAGTACTATGCGGACGATTACTATGTTGAAGGTGAGAATGTGGATGCTAATGATTGCTAGGACAGCCATAGACAAAGAGAGGGAGTTGTTTCAGTTCCAGTAGATCAGAGTGGACCTTATGTTGAAGAGATTGCATCAGGTGTGTCAGAGCCTTTTCTGTTGGATACTGGTGATGCGAAGAGTTCTATTATGCACTCTAAACTCCCTGGCGCACCTTTGTATGGCTTAACGAATGTTTCAGTAGGTTTTTCTGGCGCCCTGGTTACGAATCCGATTTCTAGTCCGTTGTCTATTCTGTTGGACCTTGTGAATTCGAAGCACCCCTCATTCTAACGACAGGTTGTGGTGAGAACTTGTTGGGATTGGACTTGTTGAAGAGATTGTATGCGACGCTACATTGTTCTCCTTCAGGAGTACATCTTACATTGGGTAAGAGAGTGATCTCTCCGATGCATTTATCTAAAGATCGACTTCCACCTGAATTGTCTTCTCTCCCTGATTCTCTTTGGGCTACTGGTCCTAATGATGTGGGTCTCCTAGAGATTCTGCCATATGTTGTGACGTTACAAGCGAATGCTAGATTGCCACGTATTCCGCAATATCGAATTTCCAGTGATGGTGAAAGAGCACTTTTGGAGATCATCTATGATCTGATTGTGAAAGGTGTGATTGAGGAAACGAGAGGTAATGTGTGCAATAGTCCGGTTTTGCCTGTTCTGAAAAGAACGGATTCTTCACAGCCTCCTGTATATAGGTTTGTGATCGATCTCCGCGAGGTGAATAAGATCGTTGTTCCGCAATTTCCTGTTGTGCCTGATATCACCACTTTACTGACTTTGATCCCAGCTACAGCCACGTGGTTTTCGGTGATTGACTTGAAGAATGCTTTCTTCAGCATCCCGATTGCCGTGGAGAGTAGGGATATCTTTGGCTTCTCTTTAGGAGGACAAAGTTTCCGGTTTAAGCACGCTCCTCAAGACTATTGTAAAAATCCATCGATCTATAGTCAGGCTTTGAAAACACAACTTGATTTGCTTGTTTTACCTGATGGTGCTGCTCTTATTCAGTATGTTCACGATCTGTTAGTTGCTGCTGACAATGAAGAGATCTGTAGAGAGGCTACTTTGTCGTTGTTACGTCATTTATCTGATTTCCATCATAAGGTTTCTCTATCAAAGTTGCAATATTGTTGACAAGAAGTTACCTACTTAGGTCACCTCTTATCGAAGGAGGGAAGGAAACTGACCCCAGAAAGAATTCAAGCGATTGCGAAAATGAGTGTGCCTACGACACAGAGAGAAGTACGTGCTTTCCTAGGTATTACGTCGTACTGTAGACAGTGGATCCCTAATTTTTCATTGCTTGCGAAGCCTTTGATAGCTCTTACTGTTAAGGATACTCCAAATCCTATTCCTTGGACTGACGAATGTCATAAGAGCTTTTCAGAATTGCGCGATGCGTTGTGTTCGGCTCCTGTCTTGGGTACTCCCGACTACAGTAAGCCTTTTACATTATATGTCCAAGAGAGAGAGGGATGTGCATTGTCGGTTTTGACTCAGCAATTTGGCGATAAGCAACGTCCATGTGCTTATTTTTCGTCGACTTTGGATCCCGTAGCTAGAGCGTTGCCGAGTTGTTTGAGAGCTACAGCAGCAGCGGCTGTTTCGATTCGACAGTCTGCTGGTTTGGTTATGGACTATACACTAATTGTGATGGTTCCACATGTAGTGGATACCTTGTTGAATCGTACCAAGACACAGCACTTAACTAGTGCTCGGTTGTCGGGTTATGAATTGACACTGTTAGCGAGTCACATACATATAAAGAGATGCAACACTTTGAATCCAGCTACGTTGTTGCCGATTTCAGTAGAGACAGATGTTATTGAACAGCATGATTGCTTCCTTAGGACAGAGGAAGAAACAAAAGGGAGGATAGATCTTAGGGATACTCCTCTTCCAGAGTGTGATGGTACCTTATGGGTTGATGGTTCGTGCTTTAAGCTTCCGAATGGTGATACGACTGCGGCATATGCTGTTACGACTTTGCATACGATTGTTGAAGCTGCACGTATCCCACATAATTCAGCGCAAGCAGCAGAGTTGATTGCATTAACGAGAGCGTGTGTGTTGTCGAAATGAAAGCGGGTGACTGTGTATACCGATAGCCAGTACGCGTTTGGTGTGGCTCATAGTTTTGGACGTTTGAGGAAAGAGCGTGGGTTCCTGACTTCACATGGAACTAAGATTCAGCATGGTCAATTGGTGAATGAACTTCTTGAATCTCTTACTTTGCCGTTGCAAGTCGCGATTGTGAAATGCAGTGCGCATAAGAAAGTTACGGATGATGTTGGTCGTGGTAATGCGTTTGCAGATGAAGTCGCGAAAGAAACTGCGAGAAATGTGATGAGTCGAATGTATGTTGCGGGTCTGGCGAGATGGGTTCCGGATAGGAGTATGTGTGAAGATACGCTTGAGAGTGTGAAATCCATCCAAGCTGAAGCTACAGAGAAAGAGTTGAATGAATGGAGAGAAAGCAAGGGTAAATTGGATTCGAATGGTTGTTGGATTGAGTTGTCAGAGCATCAGAGATGGTTGTTAACCGATGCGTATGTACTTCCAGTGGTTATGATGGCTCATGGATTGGCACATATCAGTGTAAAAGGGATTTGCAAGTTGTTAGCTCCAGTATGGCAGAATGCTGGTATTCCTAAGTGTGTGGAGAATCTGGTTAAGAATTGTATGGTGTGTTTGATGTACAATCCTGGTAAGGGAATTCCAACTCCAGCTGGTTATTTTGCTCCTCCAACGTATCCGTTTGAGGCTTTGCAGCTAGATTTCATCCACATGGAGAGGTGCAACAACCTGAAATACGTCTTAGTGGTTGTTTGCTCTTTTTCTAGATGGGTGGAAGCCTACCCTTTGAAAGATAATACTGCCTTGTCCCCAGCGAAAGTCCTTATTAAGGAATTCTTCCCTAGGTTTGGTTTGCCGAGAATGATCTGGAGTGACAATGGGAGTGAATTTGTAGGTCAAGTGATGAAGAGAGTATGTGATGGATTAGGTATCAAGCAGAAGTTCCACGCTGCAAATCATCCCCAATCAGCTGGTTTAGTCGAGTGCTATAATGGCACTCTTAAGTTGAAATTAGCTAAGATTCAAGCGAGCTCTGGTTTACAATGGCCAGATGCTTTGCCATTAGCTCTTCTGTCCACTAGAATGACTGTGCATTCACGAATGGTTCTTAGGCCATACGAGGTAGTGTTTGGTCGCCCGGCAAATGTTTGGGGAGTGCCGCGGCCGACAAAGTTTAGTGAGATAGAACATCCTGTGTTGCTTGACTACCTGTATGAATTGACGGCTAAATTGCGTGTTTTGCATCAACAGGTTCATGATTCACTGCCACAAGCTTCTGAAGATCCAGGACACGCCATTGAACCTGGCACCTGGGTGCTGGTGAAGAATTTCCAGCGGACCAAGAACGATCAGCCCCGCTGGAACGGCCCGTATTTAGTTCTGTTGTCCACCCGTTCTGCAGTACGAGTGCACGGTACAAAGAACTGGATCCACGGCGTACATTGTAAGAGGGCTCCTTTGCCTCTGCCGTACGACCGGTGGGTCCAGAAAGGACTTCCTGAATCTGAAACTGAGAGCGTGCCTCGTTTTCTGCCTTTCAGCGATGCCCGTTTGATTGGAACGAACACTGAGCAAGAAAGTGACGATCTTCTTCAAGAAACTGTGCCTCCGTTGAATAGTATGAACACTGTTGAACCTGAGTTATTATTCCGTGAACAGACATTGCCTGGCAAAGAGCGTTATAATTTGCGACCGAGAGTCGCTGGACTAATAAAGCACTGAGATTCTTTCTTTTACTGATATTTTTAAGGTTAGCTCTCCTCCGAGGAACTATTTTGATTTTTGTTTTTCGAACCGCCATCCGGGTTCAGCTGTAGGGTCGCGGTGTCAAGTCTTTGGAGTGCAAGCCGAAGACGTTAGGTTGACGGTTCTGGTTGGTCTAAGGGAGTTGCCCTGGACTGACAGACGCGTTCCTTAGCACAGAACACCCTACCGCCGCGAGCTGCAATTAGAGAGGATGGAGTTTTTCGAGATGGAGAGACCTGTTGAAAGAATAAGCTTTAAGAGCAAAATATGTAAATTAATGAGCAGAAAACGTTTTTTAATATTGTGTTTGCTTATATTGCTTAGCTTAATGATATTTTTAATTGGATATGTGACATTCTCTTTTCAAGTGACGTTCATGCCCACTATGCAACCTATGCCTCCTCCTACTGTTTCTTCGCATTCTTTTCACCCTCTGCCCGAACATGAAATTGTTAGAAGATTGGAATTTGCTAATAATTCCTTTGGTCAACTCCTGTATCAACACCAGCTAGTAATGAACACGACAAATTGTTGGGTGTGTGGCCTTATGCCCCATACTACCAATAAAGGTATTCCTTACCTGGTTTTGCCTTTTAGCTACAATCGTTCTATTTGGGCATATAGAACGATGTTCATTTATGCTCATGGAGTCTATCCCCAACGTTCCGTGAAAGATAGTCCAAAGACTAGTGCTCTGGTCAAGGGTATAGTCGACATGATTAGGGGAATTAGTTCGTATGAGACTATCCCGAGAGATGAGACACAAGCATACATTGGTTGGAACGTTACTGGATACGGAGTTAGTCTGAGTGTTAACCAGCGAGCGAAGAAATCCCCTCCGATTTGGATAGTGCCCCATCAGGGTCATTATTGTCTGCAAGGTAATGGCAAGAATCAGAGAGCTCAGTTAGGGAAGAGCGTTTGCACTGAGACTTCTGTTTTTGCGTCTCAGACTTCCCCAGCGTTCCTAGCAGCTAAGGGTACCTATTTCATCTGTTACGATAAAGCGTACACATGGTTGCCCCCTGACTTTTCGGGCACATGTTTTGTTTCGTTCCTGTTGCCTCCCACATTTACAGCTGCGGCAGATTACCATAAGACGAGAGTTGCTAGAGGTATCTTCAGTAAGGAAGATACCGCAGGACAAGAATTGGGAGATTTCTTTAAGGGTTTTCTGCCGTTCTGGGGACCTATGGCTAATAGCAGGAACATTCGACAGTTGACGAGAGTGGTTGAGTCCACCATAGTCAAAACTGCCGGTACCCTTAGTAACTTGACTGCTGAGCTCCAGTCGGATCGACTTATGACTCTTCAGAACAGAGTTGCGCTAGATGTCATACTTGCAGATAGAGGTGGGGTGTGTAAATTGATTCAATCGAGCTGCTGCGTTTTCATTCCAGACAACGCTCCGACAGTTTTCCAGGCCATTTCCAGAATACATAAGATCTCCGAGTCTGTACATATAGACGAGGGAGATTGGTCGTTGATGGGATGGTTTGGGGGATTGTTATCCACGTGGGGATGGAAGATTCTGATGGTCATTGGGATGATCTTAGCTAACCTTTTCCTGTTCTGTCTTTGCGTACAGTGTGCTCCTGCTATATGTGGCCTTTGTGCTACTTCGTGTGCGAGGAGACCTGTCCAGAGAGAGTTGCTAAGTACTACGATGATGCTACAGCAACATCTTGATGATCTGATGAATATAGACCTGGATTCAGACTGACATGGGTTTGGGTTTGTTGCCTATGTAAGGGCAAAAGGAGGGTCTGTGGTTCTGTGGTTCCTTAGATTCTGAACCTGTTCAATAAAGGTCGTCGGATATAGACGATTTTGGTGTCAGCGGACCGCAAATGACGAGTGCGGTATGTACGAGTGTTTTCGTAATCATCGATCAATGAGAACACTACGTATTCATAGATTTCGTCTGAACCCTCCGGTTCCATTTTGTGTACGGCAGCCATTTTGTGTGGTTGCCCTCACATAGGCCGATAACTGCGGCCGAACGAGTCTTTGGGACACGTACACCTTTAGCTGACTTCTGAGTGACCTGAACGAACTGACTCCCTTGCCCGAGGCTGACCTCGTTGAGCCAGTTCCTTGTTAAGCAGCTGGTCAGATAGAGATCAAAGAGCAGGACATTGCTGAGTTTATGGTACATGCACACACCCTTCTATCTTGCTTGTCATCTGCTTCTGTTCCTTCCTTTATGGCTTAATTACTGATATGGGTTGAGGTCTTTATGATGGGTCAGTCCGGCCTGCTCGAGCAGGAATGTTGAATTTTGCTTGGTCATTTCTGGTGGGCTGGACAACAGAAAGTGGGATTGTCGTCATGCGATATGTTTGAAATGTCACCCTCCAATTGGTCAGTTTGTATGTAACCGATGCTACCCAGGAATGTGATTTTTAGCATAAAAGACGATGCTCCGCTCTATGAATTTGTGCAGTCTCTAGCGAACCACCCGTGTTGTGCTTCGTAGACCTCTGTTCCTGGTTGCAGCCAATAAATTTGGTCTTTGACGTCATCAAGAAGTGTCCCGTGTCTCTGTTTGCCAAGGCAGGGGAACTCGAAGACATCGGGCATTTTCCCTGGCGCCGCCCGGTTCTTCAGTTGGGGCCCAACGTGGGGCGACTTCAGCGGTACCGGTCCAAGCCTGAAGATCGTGAGGAGCTTCGTGTGAAAATTCTGGAGGAAGGCCTGCCACTTCATCGACCCCTGTATGCCGTCGTGGTCTGAAGAAACTCACAAAGGTTCGAGTCTTCTCAACAGCGTTTTCCCGTAGGAATAGCTTTGATCAGCAAAATGGTGCGTCTGGTAGGACGGCACAGTACTATGCGGATGATTACTATGTTGAAGGTGAGAATGTGGATGCTAATGATTGCTAGGACAGCCATAGACAAAGAGAGGGAGTTGTTTCAGTTCCAGTAGATCAGAGTGGACCTTATGTTGAAGAGATTGCATCAGGTGTGTCAGAGCCTTTTCTGTTGGATACTGGTGATGCGAAGAGTTCTATTATGCACTCTAAACTCCCTGGCGCACCTTTGTATGGCTTAACGAATGTTTCAGTAGGTTTTTCTGGCGCCCTGGTTACGAATCCGATTTCTAGTCCGTTGTCTATTCTGTTGGACCTTGTGAATTCGAAGCACCCCTCATTCTAACGACAGGTTGTGGTGAGAACTTGTTGGGATTGGACTTGTTGAAGAGATTGTATGCGACGCTACATTGTTCTCCTTCAGGAGTACATCTTACATTGGGTAAGAGAGTGATCTCTCCGATGCATTTATCTAAAGATCGACTTCCACCTGAATTGTCTTCTCTCCCTGATTCTCTTTGGGCTACTGGTCCTAATGATGTGGGTCTCCTAGAGATTCTGCCATATGTTGTGACGTTACAAGCGAATGCTAGATTGCCACGTATTCCGCAATATCGAATTTCCAGTGATGGTGAAAGAGCACTTTTGGAGATCATCTATGATCTGATTGTGAAAGGTGTGATTGAGGAAACGAGAGGTAATGTGTGCAATAGTCCGGTTTTGCCTGTTCTGAAAAGAACGGATTCTTCACAGCCTCCTGTATATAGGTTTGTGATCGATCTCCGCGAGGTGAATAAGATCGTTGTTCCGCAATTTCCTGTTGTGCCTGATATCACCACTTTACTGACTTTGATCCCAGCTACAGCCACGTGGTTTTCGGTGATTGACTTGAAGAATGCTTTCTTCAGCATCCCGATTGCCGTGGAGAGTAGGGATATCTTTGGCTTCTCTTTAGGAGGACAAAGTTTCCGGTTTAAGCACGCTCCTCAAGACTATTGTGAAAATCCATCGATCTATAGTCAGGCTTTGAAAACACAACTTGATTTGCTTGTTTTACCTGATGGTGCTGCTCTTATTCAGTATGTTCACGATCTGTTAGTTGCTGCTGACAATGAAGAGATCTGTAGAGAGGCTACTTTGTCGTTGTTACGTCATTTATCTGATTTCCATCATAAGGTTTCTCTATCAAAGTTGCAATATTGTTGACAAGAAGTTACCTACTTAGGTCACCTCTTATCGAAGGAGGGAAGGAAACTGACCCCAGAAAGAATTCAAGCGATTGCGAAAATGAGTGTGCCTACGACACAGAGAGAAGTACGTGCTTTCCTAGGTATTACGTCGTACTGTAGACAGTGGATCCCTAATTGTTCATTGCTTGCGAAGCCTTTGATAGCTCTTACTGTTAAGGATACTCCAAATCCTATTCCTTGGACTGACGAATGTCATAAGAGCTTTTCAGAATTGCGCGATGCGTTGTGTTCGGCTCCTGTCTTGGGTACTCCCGACTACAGTAAGCCTTTTACATTATATGTCCAAGAGAGAGAGGGATGTGCATTGTCGGTTTTGACTCAGCAATTTGGCGATAAGCAACGTCCATGTGCTTATTTTTCGTCGACTTTGGATCCCGTAGCTAGAGCGTTGCCGAGTTGTTTGAGAGCTACAGCAGCAGCGGCTGTTTCGATTCGACAGTCTGCTGGTTTGGTTATGGACTATACACTAATTGTGATGGTTCCACATGTAGTGGATACCTTGTTGAATCGTACCAAGACACAGCACTTAACTAGTGCTCGGTTGTCGGGTTATGAATTGACACTGTTAGCGAGTCACATACATATAAAGAGATGCAACACTTTGAATCCAGCTACGTTGTTGCCGATTTCAGTAGAGACAGATGTTATTGAACAGCATGATTGCTTCCTTAGGACAGAGGAAGAAACAAAAGGGAGGATAGATCTTAGGGATACTCCTCTTCCAGAGTGTGATGGTACCTTATGGGTTGATGGTTCGTGCTTTAAGCTTCCGAATGGTGATACGACTGCGGCATATGCTGTTACGACTTTGCATACGATTGTTGAAGCTGCACGTATCCCACATAATTCAGCGCAAGCAGCAGAGTTGATTGCATTAATGAGAGCGTGTGTGTTGTCGAAATGAAAGCGAGTGACTGTGTATACCGATAGCCAGTACGCGTTTGGTGTGGCTCATAGTTTTGGACGTTTGAGGAAAGAGCGTGGGTTCCTGACTTCACATGGAACTTAGATTCAGCATGGTCAATTGGTGAATGAACTTCTTGAATCTCTTACTTTGCCGTTGCAAGTCGCGATTGTGAAATGCAGTGCGCATAAGAAAGTTACGGATGATGTTGGTCGTGGTAATGCGTTTGCAGATGAAGTCGCGAAAGAAACTGCGAGAAATGTGATGAGTCGAATGTATGTTGCGGGTCTGGCGAGATGGGTTCCGGATAGGAGTATGTGTGAAGATACGCTTGAGAGTGTGAAATCCATCCAAGCTGAAGCTACAGAGAAAGAGTTGAATGAATGGAGAGAAAGCAAGGGTAAATTGGATTCGAATGGTTGTTGGATTGAGTTGTCAGAGCATCAGAGATGGTTGTTAACCGATGCGTATGTACTTCCAGTGGTTACGATGGCTCATGGATTGGCACATATCAGTGTAAAAGGGATTTGCAAGTTGTTAGCTCCAGTATGGCAGAATGCTGGTATTCCTAAGTGTGTGGAGAATCTGGTTAAGAATTGTATGGTGTGTTTGATGTACAATCCTGGTAAGGGAATTCCAACTCCAGCTGGTTATTTTGCTCCTCCAACGTATCCGTTTGAGGCTTTGCAGCTAGATTTCATCCACATGGAGAGGTGCAACAACCTGAAATACGTCTTAGTGGTTGTTTGCTCTTTTTCTAGATGGGTGGAAGCCTACCCTTTGAAAGATAATACTGCCTTGTCCCCAGCGAAAGTCCTTATTAAGGAATTCTTCCCTAGGTTTGGTTTGCCGAGAATGATCTGGAGTGACAATGGGAGTGAATTTGTAGGTCAAGTGATGAAGAGAGTATGTGATGGATTAGGTATCAAGCAGAAGTTCCACGCTGCAAATCATCCCCAATCAGCTGGTTTAGTCGAGTGCTATAATGGCACTCTTAAGTTGAAATTAGCTAAGATTCAAGCGAGCTCTGGTTTACAATGGCCAGATGCTTTGCCATTAGCTCTTCTGTCCACTAGAATGACTGTGCATTCACGAATGGGTCTTAGGCCATACGAGGTAGTGTTTGGTCGCCCGGCAAATGTTTGGGGAGTGCCGCGGCCGACAAAGTTTAGTGAGATAGAACATCCTGTGTTGCTTGACTACCTGTATGAATTGACGGCTAAATTGCGTGTTTTGCATCAACAGGTTCATGATTCACTGCCACAAGCTTCTGAAGATCCAGGACACGCCATTGAACCTGGCACCTGGGTGCTGGTGAAGAATTTCCAGCGGACCAAGAACGATCAGCCCCGCTGGAACGGCCCGTATTTAGTTCTGTTGTCCACCCGTTCTGCAGTACGAGTGCACGGTACAAAGAACTGGATCCACGGCGTACATTGTAAGAGGGCTCCTTTGCCTCTGCCGTACGACCGGTGGGTCCAGAAAGGACTTCCTGAATCTGAAACTGAGAGCGTGCCTCGTTTTCTGCCTTTCAGCGATGCCCGTTTGATTGGAACGAACACTGAGCAAGAAAGTGACGATCTTCTTCAAGAAACTGTGCCTCCGTTGAATAGTATGAACACTGTTGAACCTGAGTTATTATTCCGTGAACAGACATTGCCTGGCAAAGAGCGTTATAATTTGCGACCGAGAGTCGCTGGACTAATAAAGCACTGAGATTCTTTCTTTTACTGATATTTTTAAAGTTAGCTCTCCTCCGAGGAACTATTTTGATTTTTGTTTTTCGAACCGCCATCCGGGTTCAGCTGTAGGGTCGCGGTGTCAAGTCTTTGGAGTGCAAGCCGAAGACGTTAGGTTGACGGTTCTGGTTGGTCTAAGGGAGTTGCCCTGGACTGACAGACGCGTTCCTTAGCACAGAACACCCTACCGCCGCGAGCTGCAATTAGAGAGGATGGAGTTTTTCGAGATGGAGAGACCTGTTGAAAGAATAAGCTTTAAGAGCAAAATATGTAAATTAATGAGCAGAAAACGTTTTTTAATATTGTGTTTGCTTATATTGCTTAGCTTAATGATATTTTTAATTGGATATGTGACATTCTCTTTTCAAGTGACGTTCATGCCCACTATGCAACCTATGCCTCCTCCTACTGTTTCTTCGCATTCTTTTCACCCTCTGCCCGAACATGAAATTTTTAGAAGATTGGAATTTGCTAATAATTCCTTTGGTCAACTCCTGTATCAACACCAGCTAGTAATGAACACGACAAATTGTTGGGTGTGTGGCCTTATGCCCCATACTACCAATAAAGGTATTCCTTACCTGGTTTTGCCTTTTAGCTACAATCGTTCTATTTGGGCATATAGAACGATGTTCATTTATGCTCATGGAGTCTATCCCCAACGTTCCGTGAAAGATAGTCCAAAGACTAGTGCTCTGGTCAAGGGTATAGTCGACATGATTAGGGGAATTAGTTCGTATGAGACTATCCCGAGAGATGAGACACAAGCATACATTGGTTGGAACGTTACTGGATACGGAGTTAGTCTGAGTGTTAACCAGCGAGCGAAGAAATCCCCTCCGATTTGGATAGTGCCCCATCAGGGTCATTATTGTCTGCAAGGTAATGGCAAGAATCAGAGAGCTCAGTTAGGGAAGAGCGTTTGCACTGAGACTTCTGTTTTTGCGTCTCAGACTTCCCCAGCGTTCCTAGCAGCTAAGGGTACCTATTTCATCTGTTACGATAAAGCGTACACATGGTTGCCCCCTGACTTTTCGGGCACATGTTTTGTTTCGTTCCTGTTGCCTCCCACATTTACAGCTGCGGCAGATTACCATAAGACGAGAGTTGCTAGAGGTATCTTCAGTAAGGAAGATACCGCAGGACAAGAATTGGGAGATTTCTTTAAGGGTTTTCTGCCGTTCTGGGGACCTATGGCTAATAGCAGGAACATTCGACAGTTGACGAGAGTGGTTGAGTCCACCATAGTCAAAACTGCCGGTACCCTTAGTAACTTGACTGCTGAGCTCCAGTCGGATCGACTTATGACTCTTCAGAACAGAGTTGCGCTAGATGTCATACTTGCAGATAGAGGTGGGGTGTGTAAATTGATTCAATCGAGCTGCTGCGTTTTCATTCCAGACAACGCTCCAACAGTTTTCCAGGCCATTTCCAGAATACATAAGATCTCCGAGTCTGTACATATAGACGAGGGAGATTGGTCGTTGATGGGATGGTTTGGGGGATTGTTATCCACGTGGGGATGGAAGATTCTGATGGTCATTGGGATGATCTTAGCTATCCTTTTCCTGTTCTGTCTTTGCATACAGTGTGCTCCTGCTATATGTGGCCTTTGTGCTACTTCGTGTGCGAGGAGACCTGTCCAGAGAGAGTTGCTAAGTACTACGATGATGCTACAGCAACATCTTGATGATCTGATGAATATAGACCTGGATTCAGACTGACATGGGTTTGGGTTTGTTGCCTATGTAAGGGCAAAAGGAGGGTCTGTGGTTCTGTGGTTCCTTAGATTCTGAACCTGTTCAATAAAGGTCGTCGGATATAGACGATTTTGGTGTCAGCGGACCGCAAATGACGAGTGCGGTATGTACGAGTGTTTTCGTAATAATCGATCAATGAGAACACTACGTATTCATAGATTTCGTCTGAACCCTCGGGTTCCATTTTGTGTACGGCAGCCATTTTGTGTGGTTGCCCTCACATAGGCCGATAACTGCGGCCGAACGAGTCTTTGGGACACGTACACCTTTAGCTGACTTCTGAGTGACCTGAACGAACTGACTCCCTTGCCCGAGGCTGACCTCGTTGAGCCAGTTCCTTGTTAAGCAGCTGGTCAGATAGAGATCAAAGAGCAGGACATTGCTGAGTTTATGGTACATGCACACACCCTTCTATCTTGCTTGTCATCTGCTTCTGTTCCTTCCTTTATGGCTTAATTACTGATATGGGTTGAGGTCTTTATGATGGGTCAGTCCGGCCTGCTCGAGCAGGAATGTTGAATTTTGCTTGGTCATTTCTGGTGGGCTGGACAACAGAAAGTGGGATTGTCGTCATGCGATATGTTTGAAATGTCACCCTCCAATTGGTCAGTTTGTATGTAACCGATGCTACCCAGGAATGTGATTTTTAGCATAAAAGACGATGCTCCGCTCTATGAATTTGTGCAGTCTCTAGCGAACCACCCGTGTTGTGCTTCGTAGACCTCTGTTCCTGGTTGCAGCCAATAAATTTGGTCTTTGACGTCATCAAGAAGTGTCCCGTGTCTCTGTTTGCCAAGGCAGGGGAACTCGAAGACATCGGGCATTTTCCCTGGCGCCGCCCGGTTCTTCAGTTGGGGCCCAACGTGGGGCGACTTCAGCGGTACCGGTCCAAGCCTGAAGATCGTGAGGAGCTTCGTGTGAAAATTCTGGAGGAAGGCCTGCCACTTCATCGACCCCTGTATGCCGTCGTGGTCTGAAGAAACTCACAAAGGTTCGAGTCTTCTCAACAGCGTTTTCCCGTAGGAATAGCTTTGATCAGCAAAATGGTGCGTCTGGTAGGACGGCACAGTACTATGCGGACGATTACTATGTTGAAGGTGAGAATGTGGATGCTAATGATTGCTAGGACAGCCATAGACAAAGAGAGGGAGTTGTTTCAGTTCCAGTAGATCAGAGTGGACCTTATGTTGAAGAGATTGCATCAGGTGTGTCAGAGCCTTTTCTGTTGGATACTGGTGCTGCGAAGAGTTCTATTATGCACTCTAAACTCCCTGGCGCACCTTTGTATGGCTTAACGAATGTTTCAGTAGGTTTTTCTGGCGCCCTGGTTACGAATCCGATTTCTAGTCCGTTGTCTATTCTGTTGGACCTTGTGAATTCGAAGCACCCCTCATTCTAACGACAGGTTGTGGTGAGAACTTGTTGGGATTGGACTTGTTGAAGAGATTGTATGCGACGCTACATTGTTCTCCTTCAGGAGTACATCTTACATTGGGTAAGAGAGTGATCTCTCCGATGCATTTATCTAAAGATCGACTTCCACCTGAATTGTCTTCTCTCCCTGATTCTCTTTGGGCTACTGGTCCTAATGATGTGGGTCTCCTAGAGATTCTGCCATATGTTGTGACGTTACAAGCGAATGCTAGATTGCCACGTATTCCGCAATATCGAATTTCCAGTGATGGTGAAAGAGCACTTTTGGAGATCATCTATGATCTGATTGTGAAAGGTGTGATTGAGGAAACGAGAGGTAATGTGTGCAATAGTCCGGTTTTGCCTGTTCTGAAAAGAACGGATTCCTCACAGCCTCCTGCATATAGGTTTGTGATCGATCTCCGCGAGGTGAATAAGATCGTTGTTCCGCAATTTCCTGTTGTGCCTGATATCACCACTTTACTGACTTTGATCCCAGCTACAGCCACGTGGTTTTCGGTGATTGACTTGAAGAATGCTTTCTTCAGCATCCCGATTGCCGTGGAGAGTAGGGATATCTTTGGCTTCTCTTTAGGAGGACAAAGTTTCCGGTTTAAGCACGCTCCTCAAGACTATTGTGAAAATCCATCGATCTATAGTCAGGCTTTGAAAACACAACTTGATTTGCTTGTTTTACCTGATGGTGCTGCTCTTATTCAGTATGTTCACGATCTGTTAGTTGCTGCTGACAATGAAGAGATCTGTAGAGAGGCTACTTTGTCGTTGTTACGTCATTTATCTGATTTCCATCATAAGGTTTCTCTATCAAAGTTGCAATATTGTTGACAAGAAGTTACCTACTTAGGTCACCTCTTATCGAAGGAGGGAAGGAAACTGACCCCAGAAAGAATTCAAGCGATTGCGAAAATGAGTGTGCCTACGACACAGAGAGAAGTACGTGCTTTCCTAGGTATTACGTCGTACTGTAGACAGTGGATCCCTAATTTTTCATTGCTTGCGAAGCCTTTGATAGCTCTTACTGTTAAGGATACTCCAAATCCTATTCCTTGGACTGACGAATGTCATAAGAGCTTTTCAGGATTGCGCGATGCGTTGTGTTCGGCTCCTGTCTTGGGTACTCCCGACTACAGTAAGCCTTTTACATTATATGTCCAAGAGAGAGAGGGATGTGCATTGTCGGTTTTGACTCAGCAATTTGGCGATAAGCAACGTCCATGTGCTTATTTTTCGTCGACTTTGGATCCCGTAGCTAGAGCGTTGCCGAGTTGTTTGAGAGCTACAGCAGCAGCGGCTGTTTCGATTCGACAGTCTGCTGGTTTGGTTATGGACTATACACTAATTGTGATGGTTCCACATGTAGTGGATACCTTGTTGAATCGTACCAAGACACAGCACTTAACTAGTGCTCGGTTGTCGGGTTATGAATTGACACTGTTAGCGAGTCACATACATATAAAGAGATGCAACACTTTGAATCCAGCTACGTTGTTGCCGATTTCAGTAGAGACAGATGTTATTGAACAGCATGATTGCTTCCTTAGGACAGAGGAAGAAACAAAAGGGAGGATAGATCTTAGGGATACTCCTCTTCCAGAGTGTGATGGTACCTTATGGGTTGATGGTTCGTGCTTTAAGCTTCCGAATGGTGATACGACTGCGGCATATGCTGTTACCACTTTGCATACGATTGTTGAAGCTGCACGTATCCCACATAATTCAGCGCAAGCAGCAGAGTTGATTGCATTAACGAGAGCGTGTGTGTTGTCGAAATGAAAGCGAGTGACTGTGTATACCGATAGCCAGTACGCGTTTGGTGTGGCTCATAGTTTTGGACGTTTGTGGAAAGAGCGTGGGTTCCTGACTTCACATGGAACTAAGATTCAGCATGGTCAATTGGTGAATGAACTTCTTGAATCTCTTACTTTGCCGTTGCAAGTCGCGATTGTGAAATGCAGTGCGCATAAGAAAGTTACGGATGATGTTGGTCGTGGTAATGCGTTTGCAGATGAAGTCGCGAAAGAAACTGCGAGAAATGTGATGAGTCGAATGTATGTTGCGGGTCTGGCGAGATGGGTTCCGGATAGGAGTATGTGTGAAGATACGCTTGAGAGTGTGAAATCCATCCAAGCTGAAGCTACAGAGAAAGAGTTGAATGAATGGAGAGAAAGCAAGGGTAAATTGGATTCGAATGGTTGTTGGATTGAGTTGTCAGAGCATCAGAGATGGTTGTTAACCGATGCGTATGTACTTCCAGTGGTTACGATGGCTCATGGATTGGCACATATCAGTGTAAAAGGGATTTGCAAGTTGTTAGCTCCAGTATGGCAGAATGCTGGTATTCCTAAGTGTGTGGAGAATCTGGTTAAGAATTGTATGGTGTGTTTGATGTACAATCCTGGTAAGGGAATTCCAACTCCAGCTGGTTATTTTGCTCCTCCAACGTATCCGTTTGAGGCTTTGCAGCTAGATTTCATCCACATGGAGAGGTGCAACAACCTGAAATACGTCTTAGTGGTTGTTTGCTCTTTTTCTAGATGGGTGGAAGCCTACCCTTTGAAAGATAATACTGCCTTGTCCCCAGCGAAAGTCCTTATTAAGGAATTCTTCCCTAGGTTTGGTTTGCCGAGAATGATCTGGAGTGACAATGGGAGTGAATTTGTAGGTCAAGTGATGAAGAGAGTATGTGATGGATTAGGTATCAAGCAGAAGTTCCACGCTGCAAATCATCCCCAATCAGCTGGTTTAGTCGAGTGCTATAATGGTACTCTTAAGTTGAAATTAGCTAAGATTCAAGCGAGCTCTGGTTTACAATGGCCAGATGCTTTGCCATTAGCTCTTCTGTCCACTAGAATGACTGTGCATTCACGAATGGGTCTTAGGCCATACGAGGTAGTGTTTGGTCGCCCGGCAAATGTTTGGGGAGTGCCGCGGCCGACAAAGTTTAGTGAGATAGAACATCCTGTGTTGCTTGACTACCTGTATGAATTGACGGCTAAATTGCGTGTTTTGCATCAACAGGTTCATGATTCACTGCCACAAGCTTCTGAAGATCCAGGACACGCCATTGAACCTGGCACCTGGGTGCTGGTGAAGAATTTCCAGCGGACCAAGAACGATCAGCCCCGCTGGAACGGCCCGTATTTAGTTCTGTTGTCCACCCGTTCTGCAGTACGAGTGCACGGTACAAAGAACTGGATCCACGGCGTACATTGTAAGAGGGCTCCTTTGCCTCTGCCGTACGACCGGTGGGTCCAGAAAGGACTTCCTGAATCTGAAACTGAGAGCGTGCCTCGTTTTCTGCCTTTCAGCGATGCCCGTTTGATTGGAACGAACACTGAGCAAGAAAGTGACGATCTTCTTCAAGAAACTGTGCCTCCGTTGAATAGTATGAACACTGTTGAACCTGAGTTATTATTCCGTGAACAGACATTGCCTGGCAAAGAGCGTTATAATTTGCGACCGAGAGTCGCTGGACTAATAAAGCACTGAGATTCTTTCTTTTACTGATATTTTTAAGGTTAGCTCTCCTCCGAGGAACTATTTTGATTTTTGTTTTTCGAACCGCCATCCGGGTTCAGCTGTAGGGTCGCGGTGTCAAGTCTTTGGAGTGCAAGCCGAAGAAGACGTTAGGTTGACGGTTCTGGTTGGTCTAAGGGAGTTGCCCTGGACTGACAGACGCGTTCCTTAGCACAGAACACCCTACCGCCGCGAGCTGCAATTAGAGAGGATGGAGTTTTTCGAGATGGAGAGACCTGTTGAAAGAATAAGCTTTAAGAGCAAAATATGTAAATTAATGAGCAGAAAACGTTTTTTAATATTGTGTTTGCTTATATTGCTTAGCTTAATGATATTTTTAATTGGATATGTGACATTCTCTTTTCAAGTGACGTTCATGCCCACTATGCAACCTATGCCTCCTCCTACTGTTTCTTCGCATTCTTTTCACCCTCTGCCCGAACATGAAATTGTTAGAAAATTGGAATTTGCTAATAATTCCTTTGGTCAACTCCTGTATCAACACCAGCTAGTAATGAACACAACAAATTGTTGGGTGTGTGGCCTTATGCCCCATACTACCAATAAAGGTATTCCTTACCTGGTTTTGCCTTTTAGCTACAATCGTTCTATTTGGGCATATAGAACGATGTTCATTTATGCTCATGGAGTCTATCCCCAACGTTCCGTGAAAGATAGTGCAAAGACTAGTGCTCTGGTCAAGGGTATAGTCGACATGATTAGGGGAATTAGTTCGTATGAGACTATCCCGAGAGATGAGACACAAGCATACATTGGTTGGAACGTTACTGGATATGGAGTTAGTCTGAGTGTTAACCAGCGAGCGAAGAAATCCCCTTCGATTTGGATAGTGCCCCATCAGGGTCATTATTGTCTGCAAGGTAATGGCAAGAATCAGAGTGCGGTATGTACGAGTGTTTTCGTAATCATCGATCAATGAGAACACTACGTATTCATAGATTTCGTCTGAACCCTCGGGTTCCATTTTGTGTACGGCAGCCATTTTGTGTGGTTGCCCTCACATAGGCCGATAACTGCGGCCGAACGAGTCTTTGGGACACGTACACCTTTAGCTGACTTCTGAGTGACCTGAACGAACTGACTCCCTTGCCCGAGGCTGACCTCGTTGAGCCAGTTCCTTGTTAAGCAGCTGGTCAGATAGAGATCAAAGAGCAGGACATTGCTGAGTTTATGGTACATGCACACACCCTTCTATCTTGCTTGTCATCTGCTTCTGTTCCTTCCTTTATGGCTTAATTACTGATATGGGTTGAGGTCTTTATGATGGGTCAGTCCGGCCTGCTCGAGCATGAATGTTGAATTTTGCTTGGTCATTTCTGGTGGGCTGGACAACAGAAAGTGGGATTGTCGTCATGCGATATGTTTGAAATGTCACCCTCCAATTGGTCAGTTTGTATGTAACCGATGCTACCCAGGAATGTGATTTTTAGCATAAAAGACGATGCTCCGCTCTATGAATTTGTGCAGTCTCTAGCGAACCACCCGTGTTGTGCTTCGTAGACCTCTGTTCCTGGTTGCAGCCAATAAATTTGGTCTTTGACGTCATCAAGAAGTGCCCTATGTCTCTGTTTGCCAAGGCAGGGGAACTCGAAGACATCGTGCATTTTCCCTGGCACCGTTGGGTTCTAAAACCTGGTTCTTCATGTCAGGCAGCTACGTGGGCATCACTGCACACATTCACAAGACACTAATGCCTGGACAGCCAAGTCCGCAGAGAGGGCTTATTTGGCTGTTCTGTTCTCCAGGACTTCCTGGTGTGAACTTAGGGTGCAGACCCACCTCCCGGGTTGGTATTGCTGGGGTATCTATTCTAAGGTAAGGAATCTATAACTAACTGTTTCTTTCAGCTGAGCAAGTTACTTACCTTCGGTAATAATATATCTGTAAGAAACATAGGTTAGTTATAGATTCCTTACCTCCCCACCCATCCTCCCCGTTCTGCAAACTGACTTTTAGGGTTAAGGACTTTGTTAGACCTGTCTGGCTTTTTGGCGAAGTCCCTCCTAATTATTATTTATTTTGTCCCCTTTTTGCCCCTCATACCCTTGATAATTTTTTTTGTCTACTGACTTTTTGTAGGTGTTGGCCAGGGGGATAGGTGTTCTTTCTCCCCCTCATAATCTTTTACCTCAGGCCCAGAGGCCTGTTCTGACAGGAAAGTTGGCACCACCTAAAATGGTGGCCACCAACTGCCCCAACTGTAACACACACAACTTGGCCATAGCCTAACATAGGGCATTCTAGAACCTTCTGGTCCATTCTGGACCACTGAAGGGCAGCCTATATAAGGCGGAATGTGGGGCAGCCATTTTGTCTACCTGTGGAAGTCAGCTGGAGGACAGGCTGTAACTAAGGGTGGGAGAGGTTAGACATAGGGTTGACCTCCTAGATAGGGAAGCTGCCTTGGGTTGTCACCTCATTATTCCCCTTTTGAGTTACTGGTCCTGACCCCGCTGTGAAGGGTTACTGGAGACCCGGGGCGCCTAGCTTGCCCCTTGTCCAAACTATACAGGGGAAGTCCAAGGAGAAGGAGACTGCAGTGCTGCGGTGCGCAGTCCTCTGCCCAGCAGAAGGAGCCTCAGGAAGGATAACCTTCTTCCCTAGATCCCAACCCCTATCTCAACTTGAGCACTAAAAGGACCTGGCAGAGTGGGCGCTGAGGTTAAGGAAACAAACTAGCACAGTTCTCCTACCTTCCTGGGGTGCTGATCGTTTTCTGGAGACAGCGCCGTCCCCACTGAGAGCGGGACCACTGGGGTGCTGATCGTTTTCTGGAGACATCGCCCGCCCCGGGATCCACTGAGCCTTGAGGTTATTGAGGCTTCTCTCTGTGGACGGGACCCCGGGGGCGCCTTCCGCGCTTCTAGCGCATTGCCGGCAAAGTACTGTCTCCCTTGAAGAAACGGGGAAGGCGAATCCCTACTCGAGCGCTTCCGCGCATGTCCTTCCTGGAAGTGTCTTTGTGAGGAGAGGCGGGACGAGAGCGAGCGCTTCCGCGCATGTCCTTCCTGGAAGCGTCTTGGTGAGGAGAGGCGGGACGAGAGCGAGCGCTTCCGCGCATGACCGCCGAGTAAGTGTCTTTGTGAGGAGAGGCGGGACGAGAGCAAGCGCTTCCGCGCATGACCGCCGAGTGAGTGCCTTTGTGAGGAGAGGCGCCGGGGGAGTTTCTCAGGAGCGCCGAGTGATCCTGCCTTCTCCTCCTGCTCGAGCGCCACACTGAAGAGCTGGCCCGAGCAGGGAGGGGGAGCTAAGAGGCCTGGAAGGGGGCCTGGGGGCATCGTGATTTCGGTCCCTGACGCTCACTAAGTGAGAGACTCAACACGGAGTTGGCCCAAACCTAGTAACACCGAGCAGTCCCCTGAGGCGAGAGAGCCTCTGCAGCCACGGTTCCTAGCCCCTCCTTTTCCGTGTCCCCTCTCCCTCTTGGCGCAGGACAACTTCAACAGCTGAGAACAAGTAAGGAGGTGTACTAAAAAGGGGGAGAGTGGCACTAAAGATCATCTGGAGATAACTCACATCCTATTAATTGCCACAGCTGTGTGACACACAGGAGGGAGTAACTGGAGGGGATCATCAGCAACTGTGTACTAGGAAGTGAGGGGGGGTTGGTGTTGGGAAAGACAGTATTGGGCACAATACAGTAACCAGTTGTAATTACTTCTGGGGTCTTATGAAATGCATCATTGATGTGGGTCTTTGATCTGGGAAAGTCTAAAGTGTTATGATTAATCCATTGACAAGTGTATTGACTTATTGAACAGGATAACATCTTGGGAAGTAGAATATTGATTTGAAAACAACTAAATGTAATGTACTGAAGAGACTAATTGATAATCTGCTAGTAATTTAAAAAGTTTAACTGCTGATTCTAAAGTGACCTGAAATGTTCTGAGCTATTTATATTGGAGAACAGAGAGTATATTATTTTTATAAAGCAGTACGTATTTTCCCACATTTTTGGTGTAGTGTTTTCTTTTTGAGTGCTATTGCGTGGAATTACTTTTGGGTGGTCTGCAACCTTTACACTGTGCCTCTGATATGCTAGTCTTGGCCTAGGCCAGGCTACCCCAATTCCAACATATTGGTGCCTAGCGGTGGGATCCTGACTTGGTTGCAGCTACTCACTAGTAATTTGACATAATACACCAAACCTACACCAGGAGTTTTCTCCTTGCGGCCCTCCCAATTAGTCTTTTTGTTTTTTCCAAATTTATTCCTGGTGGTGGGTGGAGTTGGCTTTAGGTTGCCCTTGCCACTCTGAAATTTCTGGTGTGTATCTAGGTTTGCCTGACTCACAATGGAGTTCGCTGTGGAAAACCTGGAAGTCTATTCCGTGTCACAATTGAAAATGTTCTGCCAACAAATGGGGGTATTTTTCAAACATGGTGCCAGGAAGGGGGAGCTCCAGACCAGTCTTAGGGCCTGGGTGGAGGCACACCAAGGAAAGAAGGAGGAGGATGAAGAGGTCGACCAGGACACGGTGGGGGAGGTAGAAGAGTTATTCCGCCATGAGGGGGAAAACTTACTCACCGGACCAGTGTCCTACTCCAGAAGGGGCAGTAGCATCTCTGGGGGAAGCCTAACGGAAGCCGAGCTCACCGATAGGAGGGAGAAAAGACAGTTAAGGTGGGAGTTGGCTAAGTTGGAGCAGGAGAAAGAGGAGAGGAGGATGGCCCACGAGTTTAGACTGAAGGAACTGGAGCTCCAAAGTCTACGACGGGGGTCCTCTCCTAGTAGGAATGGTGGCAGCGAACCAAAGGAGTCAGCCAGGGAGACCAAACCCTATATACCAAAGGACCTGATAGCGAGCTTCAGTCAGGGGGACGATGTAGCTAAGTGGCTGGCTGCTTATGAGGTTTCTCTGAGGGTTCATGGGGTGCAGGAGAAGCACTGGGGGGGTAGTTTGTACAAGTACATGCCTCCTGCTGGTCGGGACACCTTGCTGGCCCTGGATCCAGAGGAACAGACAAACTACCCCACCATGAAGCTGGCGTTGTTAAGGAAGTTCGGGCTTACCCCAGAAAAGTACCGACAGAAGTTTAGGGGGAGCCACAAATTAAGTACTCAGAACTGGGTGGACTTCCTTGACTACGCCAGAAAGGCCTTAGAGGGTTGGGTCAAGGGCAGTGAGGTAAAGGATTATGAGGGGCTGTACGATCTATTTTTGAAAGAACACCTCCTCGAGAAATGTTTTCCTGAGCTGCGCCAACACCTGGTGGACAGCAAGCTGACCAATCCCCGGAAGCTTGCAGAGGAGGCGGACATCTGGGCAAGTACCCGGGTGTCCTCCAAGGGGACTGGAGGGGAATCTCAAAAAGCCGGACAGGGCGCCCCCCAGAAGAAGGAGGGGTTGGAGAAAAAGAAAGAGTTCTCTAAAGGTCCCCAAAATAACTTCCAAGGGAAGGGAGCAGGTTTCACCCCTAGGGCAAACCCGCCCCGAAACCCTAATCCTAGCCAAAGCCAGCAGCCCAGGGTTCTCCACTGTTTTGAATGCGGTGGCGTTGGACATTATAAGGGAGATGTCAGATGCCCAAAGAGACCACCCCCTCCCACCGGAGGATAGTCACCGGGAGTAGCTAGTGTAGCGCTCGGGGAGGAGTTGCCCTTAGATAAGGGGGGTGAGTGGGCGGGTGTCACCTTAGTGTCCCTGGGAGAGCGGGAGATGGTGCCAAAGATCCAGGTGCCCCCAAATACTACAAAGTATGGGCAATGGGTTACCATCAATGGCCAGAGAGGGGAGGCTCTGAGAGATACAGGAGCCAGCATGACTATGGTGAGAAGTCAGCTGGTGTCTCCAGAGCAGGTTGTTCCTAATGTACTCCACCCCGCCACGATGGCTGACGGCAGAATGGGCCACTATCCAGTGGCTGAGGTTCCCTTTGAGTGGGAGGGGGTTGCAGGTTCACTTCGAGTTGCCGTAAGCCCTGCTGTGCCGGTCGATTGTCTGTTGGGGAATGACATGGAACACAACACTTGGAGAGAGGTGGAATACCGGACGCATTCTGCGATGCTGGGTACACCTGACTGGGCCTGTGTCAGCACACGGTCTGCGACTGCCCGGAGAGGGAGTTCGCCTGGGTTGGAGCCTGGAACAATGGCCCAACCCGCTGCTAAGAAGGGACAGACCCGGAGACAGAGACAGCCTGCTCCGGCTTCCACACCCCATGAGACAAATCGGCCACCTGCGGTGGTGGACCAGGAGTCCGTGGAGGGGGAAGTAGACTCTCTGGAGGATTTGCCCATCCCTGCGGAGTGGCATGTGGAGGGAGGTCCTACCAGAGAGGACTTCTGTAAGGGGCAGAGGGAGTGCCCCACCCTTGAGGGACTGAGGCGACAGGCTGAAGCCCAAGCAGCAGGTGATGTTACGGGACATTACCATATTTACTGGGAGGATGGACTCCTCTACAGTGAACCCAAGGTACCCTCGCCTGGTTCATCGAGGGCCTTGGTAGTCCCGCAACAGTACCGAGCCTTTCTTTTGGAATTGGCTCATGCCATACCCCTGGCAGGACACTTAGGCCAGGACAAGACCTTTGCACGGCTTGTCCTCCACTTTTACTGGCCTCAGATGAAAGTGGCGTCCAACACTTACTGTAGGACATGTGTAACCTGCCAGGCCAGTAGGAAAACAGGGGTGAAGCTAAAGGCTCCCCTGGAACCACTTCCAGTCGTTAGCACACCATTTGAGAGGGTGGGCATCGACATTGTAGGGCCTTTGGATCCACCAACAACAGCTGGTCACAGGTTTATCCTGGTACTGGTGGATCATGCCACACGGTACCCAGAGGCAATACCTCTGAGGACAGTCACTGCACCTGTAGTGGCAAGAGCCCTAATGGGAATCTTTACCCGAGTGGGATTTCCCAAGGAAGTTGTGTCCGACAGGGGGACCAACTTCATGTCAGCTTATATGCGGGCAATGTGGAAGGAGTGTGGAGTGACCTACCGGTTCACCACTCCTTATCACCCCCAGTCAAATGGACTGGTTGAGAGGTTTAATAAGACCTTGAAGGGCATGATCAGAAGTCTGCCCGAGAGCCTGCGGAGGAAATGGGATGTCCTCCTACCCTGTTTACTCTTTTCCTACAGGGAAGTGCCCCAGAAGGGAGTGGGCTTCAGCCCCTTTGAGCTTCTGTATGGGCACCCTGTACGCGGTCCTCTCAGCCTGGTGAAGGATGGTTGGGAGAAGTCTCCCAGGAAACCCCCCCAGGATATGGTGAGCTACATGCTGGCTTTCAGGAGCCAAATGGCAAAGTTGTGGAAGCAAGCTTCTGACAACTTGGAAGCCAGCCAGGCAGTCATGAAGGAGTGGTATGACCACAATGCTCACCAGGTGGAATTGGAGCCTGGACAGAAAGTGTGGGTGATGGAGCCTGGAGAGCTTAGCGCCCTCCAGGATCGCTGGACAGGCCCCTTTGAGGTGTTGGAGAAGAAGGGTAAGGCCACATACCTGGTGGACCTTAAGACCCCTCGACAGCCCCTACGGGTGCTGCATGCCAACCGACTCAAGCCCCACCATGAGAGGCCCGAAGTCATGTTGATGATGGTGACTGACGGGGAAGAGGAAGCGGAAAGCGAACCTCTCCCAGATCTCTTTTCGTCCCAAGAGAAGGATGGGTCAGTGGAGGGAGTGATTCTCTCTCCTACTCTAACTCCTGAGCAACGGGAGGACTGCCGCCAGATCCTGGAGCAGTACTCTTCGTTGTTCTCCCTTGTCCCGGGAAGGACCCACCTGTGTACCCATGATGTGGACACAGGAGACAGCCCACCAGTGAAGTCCAAGACCTACCGGCTGTCTGACAAGGTGAAGGCTAGCATCCATGGAGAAGTTGCCAAGATGCTAGAGCTGGGAGTAATTGAACCTTCCAACAGCCCTTGGTCCAGTCCGGTGGTGCTCGTGCCAAAAGCCGCACCACCAGGCACCACCCCCGAACTAAGGTTCTGTGTGGATTACCGAGGACTGAATTCAGTAACCAAGACTGATGCTCATCCGATCCCTAGGGCGGATGAATTGATTGACCGGCTAGGAGCTGCCCAATATCTGAGTACCTTTGACCTCACTTCAGGGTACTGGCAGATCTCCTTGACAGATGGAGCAAGGGAAAGGTCAGCCTTCTCCACGCCTGAGGGACACTACCAGTTCTGTGTGATGCCCTTTGGGATCAAGAACGCCCCTGCCACATTTCAGCGGCTGGTGAACCAGGTCCTCTCTGGATTGGAGAGTTTCTCTGCTGCCTACTTGGATGACATTGCTGTCTTCAGTAGCAGCTGGGAGGACCATCTGCAACATTTGCAGACCGTTCTCCAGGCCCTGAGACAAGCTGGATTGACCATCAAAGCCAGCAAATGCCAGATTGGGCAGGGGTCGGTTGTGTACCTTGGACACTTGGTGGGTAGGGGGACTGTGCAGCCCCTGCAGGCGAAGATTGAGGCAATCATGGCCTGGGAAGCCCCCAAGACACAGACTGAGGTCCGAGCTTTCCTGGGCCTCACAGGCTACTACCGTCGCTTTGTGAAGGGGTATGGCACTTTTGTAGCGCCCCTCACAGAGCTCACCTCCAAGAAACAACCTCGACGGGTAGTTTGGACAAAGGCTTGTCAGCAAGCCTTTGAAAAGTTGAAACAGGCAATGTGTGCGGCACCGGTCCTGAGGGCCCCAGACTTCTCCAAGGAGTTCATTGTCCAAACAGATGCATCAGAACATGGCATTGGGGCAGTGTTATCGCAACTGAATGAAGAGGGCCTGGATCAACCCGTAGTCTTCTTATCCAGGAGACTGCTTCCCCGGGAACAGAAGTGGAGTGCCATTGAGAGGGAAGCTTTAGCGGTGGTGTGGGCTCTGAAGAAGCTGCGGCCATACCTCTTTGGCTCGCACTTCCTGGTTCAGACTGACCACCGACCCCTTCGTTGGCTGATGCAAATGAAGGGGGAAAATCCCAAGTTGTTGAGGTGGTCCATCTCCCTACAGGGAATGGACTTCCGGGTGGAACATCGGCCTGGAGTGGACCACGCCAATGCAGACAGTCTCTCCAGGTATTTCCGCCTTAGTGATGAGGACTCCCAAGGGGTTGGGTAGTTCTCCCCACTTTCAGCTGGGGGGGACGCGTGTTATACCTGTCTGGCTTTTTGGCGAAGTCCCTCCTAATTATTATTTATTTTGTCCCCTTTTTGCCCCTCATACCCTTGATAATTTGTTTTGTCTACTGACTTTTTGTAGGTGTTGGCCAGGGGGATAGGTGTTCTTTCTCCCCCTCATAATCTTTTACCTCAGGCCCAGAGGCCTGTTCTGACAGGAAAGTTGGCACCACCTAAAATGGTGTCCACCAACTGCCCCAACTGTCACACACAGAACTTGGCCATAGCCTAACATAGGGCATTCTAGAACCTTCTGGTCCATTCTGGACCACTGAAGGGCAGCCTATATAAGGCGGAATGTGGGGCAGCCATTTTGTCTACCTGTGGAAGTCAGCTGGAGGACAGGCTGTAACTAAGGGTGGGAGAGGTTAGACATAGGGTTGACCTCCTAGATAGGGAAGCTGCCTTGGGTTGTCACCTCATTATTCCCCTTTTGGGTTACTTGTCCTGACCCCGCTGTGAAGGGTTACTGGAGACCCTGGGCGCCTAGCTTGCCCCTTGTCCAAACTATACAGGGGAAGTCCAAGGAGAAGGAGACTGCAGTGCTGCGGTGCGCAGTCCTCTGACCAGCAGAAGGAGACTCAGGAAGGATAACCTTCTTCCCTAGATCCCAACCCCTATCTCAACTTGAGCACTAAAAGGACCTGGCAGAGTGGCCGCTGAGGTTAAGGAAACGAACTAGCACAGTTCTCCTACCTTCCTGGGGTGCTGATCGTTTTCTGGAGACAGCGCCGTCCCCACTGAGAGCGGGACCCCTGGGGTGCTGATCGTTTTCTGGAGACATCGCCCGCCCCGGGATCCACTGAGCCTTGAGGTTATTGAGGCTTCTCTCTGTGGACGGGACCCCGGGGGCGCCTTCCGCGCTTCTAGCGCATTGCCGGCAAAGTACTGTCTCCCTTGAAGAAACGGGGAAGGCGAATCCCTACTCGAGCGCTTCCGCGCATGTCCTTCCTGGAAGTGTCTTTGTGAGGAGAGGCGGGACGAGAGCGAGCGCTTCCGCGCATGTCCTTCCTGGAAGCGTCTTGGTGAGGAGAGGCGGGACGAGAGCGAGCGCTTCCGCGCATGACCGCCGAGTAAGTGTCTTTGTGAGGAGAGGCGGGACGAGAGCAAGCGCTTCCGCGCATGACCGCCGAGTGAGTGCCTTTGTGAGGAGAGCGCCGGGGGAGTTTCTCAGGAGCGCCGAGTGATCCTGCCTTCTCCTCCTGCTCGAGCGCCACACTGAAGAGCTGGCCCGAGCAGGGAGGGGGAGCTAAGAGGCCTGGAAGGGGGCCTGGGGGCATCGTGATTTCGGTCCCTGACGCTCACTAAGTGAGAGACTCAACACGGAGTTGGCCCAAACCTAGTAACACCGAGGAGTCCCCTGAGGCGAGAGAGCCTCTGCAGCCACGGTTCCTAGCCCCTCCTTTTCCGTGTCCCCTCTCCCTCTTGGCGCAGGACAACTTCAACAGCTGAGAACAAGTAAGGAGGTGTACTAAAAAGGGGGAGAGTGGCACTAAAGATCATCTGGAGATAACTCACATCCTATTAATTGCCACAGCTGTGTGACACACAGGAGGGAGTAACTGGAGGGGATCATCAGCAACTGTGTACTAGGAAGTGAGGGGGGGTTGGTGTTGGGAAAGACAGTATTGGGCACAATACAGTAACCAGTTGTAATTACTTCTGGGGTCTTATGAAATGCATCATTGATGTGGGTCTTTGATCTGGGAAAGTCTAAAGTGTTATGATTAATCCATTGACAAGTGTATTGACTTATTGAACAGGATAACATCTTGGGAAGTAGAATATTGATTTGAAAACAACTAAATGTAATGTACTGAAGAGACTAATTGATAATCTGCTAGTAATTTAAAAAGTTTAACTGCTGATTCTAAAGTGACCTGAAATGTTCTGAGCTATTTATATTGGAGAACAGAGAGTATATTATTTTTATAAAGCAGTACGTATTTTCCCACATTTTTGGTGTAGTGTTTTCTTTTTGAGAGCTATTGCGTGGAATTACTTTTGGGTGGTCTGCAACCTTTACACTGTGCCTCTGATATGCTAGTCTTGCCCTAGGCCAGGCTACCCCAATTCCAACATATTGGTGCCTAGCGGTGGGATCCTGACTTGGTTGCAGCTACTCACTAGTAATTTGACGTAATACACCAAACCTACACCAGGAGTTTTCTCCTTGCGGCCCTCGCAATTAGTCTTTTTGTTTTTTCCAAATTTATTCCTGGTGGTGGGTAGAGTTGGCTTTAGGTTGCCCTTGCCACTCTGAAATTTCTGGTGTGTATCTAGGTTTGCCTGACTCACAATGGAGTTCGCTGTGGAAAACCTGGAAGTCTATTCCGTGTCACAATTGAAAATGTTCTGCCAACAAATGGGGGTATTTTTCAAACATGGTGCCAGGAAGGGGGAGCTCCAGACCAGTCTTAGGGCCTGGGTGGAGGCACACCAAGGAAAGAAGGAGGAGGATGAAGAGGTCGACCAGGACACGGTGGGGGAGGTAGAAGAGTTATTCCGCCATGAGGGGGAAAACTTACTCACCGGACCAGTGTCCTACTCCAGAAGGGGCAGTAGCATCTCTGGGGGAAGCCTAACGGAAGCCGAGCTCACCGATAGGAGGGAGAAAAGACAGTTAAGGTGGGAGTTGGCTAAGTTGGAGCAGGAGAAAGAGGAGAGGAGGATGGCCCACGAGTTTAGACTGAAGGAACTGGAGCTCCAAAGTCTACGACGGGGGTCCTCTCCTAGTAGGAATGGTGGCAGCGAACCAAAGGAGTCAGCCAGGGAGACCAAACCCTATATACCAAAGGACCTGATAGCGAGCTTCAGTCAGGGGGACGATGTAGCTAAGTGGCTGGCTGCTTATGAGGTTTCTCTGAGGGTTCATGGGGTGCAGGAGAAGCACTGGGGGGGTAGTTTGTACAAGTACATGCCTCCTGCTGGTCGGGACACCTTGCTGGCCCTGGATCCAGAGGAACAGACAAACTACCCCACCATGAAGCTGGCGTTGTTAAGGAAGTTCGGGCTTACCCCAGAAAAGTACCGACAGAAGTTTAGGGGGAGCCACAAATTAAGTACTCAGAAATGGGTGGACTTCCTTGACTACGCCAGAAAGGCCTTAGAGGGTTGGGTCAAGGGCAGTGAGGTAAAGGATTATGAGGGGCTGTACGATCTATTTTTGAAAGAACACCTCCTCGAGAAATGTTTTCCTGAGCTGCGCCAACACCTGGTGGACAGCAAGCTGACCAATCCCCGGAAGCTTGCAGAGGAGGCGGACATCTGGGCAAGTACCCAGGTGTCCTCCAAGGGGACTGGAGGGGAATCTCAAAAAGCCGGACAGGGCGCCCCCCAGAAGAAGGAGGGGGGAGAAAAAGAAAGAGTTCTCTAAAGGTCCCCAAAATAACTTCCAAGGGAAGGGAGCAGGTTTCACCCCTAGGGCAAACCCGCCCCGAAACCCTAATCCTGGCCAAAGCCAGCAGCCCAGGGTTCTCCACTGTTTTGAATGCGGTGGCGTTGGACATTATAAGGGAGATGTCAGATGCCCAAAGAGACCACCCCCTCCCACCGGAGGAAAGTCACCGGGAGTAGCTAGTGTAGCGCTCGGGGAGGAGGTGCCCTTAGATAAGGGGGGTGAGTGGGCGGGTGTCACCTTAGTGTCCCTGGGAGAGCGGGAGATGGTGCCAAAGATCCAGGTGCCCCCAAATACTACAAAGTATGGGCAATGGGTTACCATCAATGGCCAGAGAGGGGAGGATCTGAGAGATACAGGAGCCAGCATGACTATGGTGAGAAGTCAGCTGGTGTCTCCAGAGCAGGTTGTTCCTAATGTACTCCACCCCGCCGCGATGGCTGACGGCAGAATGGGCCACTATCCAGTGGCTGACGTTCCCTTTGAGTGGGAGGGGGTTGCAGGTTCACTTCGAGTTGCCGTAAGCCCTGCCGTGCCGGTCGATTGTCTGTTGGGGAATGACATGGAACACAACACTTGGAGAGAGGTGGAATACCGGACGCATTCTGCGATGCTGGGTACACCTGACTGGGCCTGTGTCAGCACACGGTCTGCGACTGCCCGGAGAGGGAGTTCGCCTGGGTTGGAGCCTGGAACAATGGCCCAACCCGCTGCTAAGAAGGGACAGACCCGGAGACAGAGACAGCCTGCTCCGGCTTCCACACCCCATGAGACAGATCGGCCACCTGCGGTGGTGGACCAGGAGTCCGTGGAGGGGGAAGTAGACTCTCTGGAGGATTTGCCCATCCCTGCGGAGTGGCATGTGGAGGGAGGTCCTACCAGAGAGGACTTCTGTAAGGGGCAGAGGGAGTGCCCCACCCTTGAGGGACTGAGACGACAGGCTGAAGCCCAAGCAGCAGGTGATGTTACGGGACATTACCATATTTACTGGGAGGATGGACTCCTCTACAGTGAACCCAAGGTACCCTCGCCTGGTTCATCGAGGGCCTTGGTAGTCCCGCAACAGTACCGAGCCTTTCTTTTGGAATTGGCTCATGCCATACCCCTGGCAGGACACTTAGGCCAGGACAAGACCTTTGCACGGCTTGTCCTCCACTTTTACTGGCCTCAGATGAAAGTGGCGTCCAACACTTACTGTAGGACATGTGTAACCTGCCAGGCCAGTGGGAAAACAGGGGTGAAGCTAAAGGCTCCCCTGGAACCACTTCCAGTCGTTAGCACACCCTTTGAGAGGGTGGGCATCGACATTGTAGGGCCTTTGGATCCACCAACAACAGCTGGTCACAGGTTTATCCTGGTACTGGTGGATCATGCCACACGGTACCCAGAGGCAATACCTCTGAGGACAGTCACTGCACCTGTAGTGGCAAGAGCCCTAATGGGAATCTTTACCCGAGTGGGATTTCCCAAGGAAGTTGTGTCCAACAGGGGGACCAACTTCATGTCAGCTTATATGCGGGCAATGTGGAAGGAGTGTGGAGTGACCTACCGGTTCACCACTCCTTATCACCCCCAGTCGAATGGACTGGTTGAGAGGTTTAATAAGACCTTGAAGGGCATGATCAGAAGTCTGCCCGAGAGCCTGCGGAGGAAATGGGATGTCCTCCTACCCTGTTTACTCTTTTCCTACAGGGAAGTGCCCCAGAAGGGAGTGGGCTTCAGCCCCTTTGAGCTTCTGTATGGGCACCCTGTACGCGGTCCTCTCAGCCTGGTGAAGGATGGTTGGGAGAAGTCTCCCAGGAAACCCCCCCAGGATATGGTGAGCTACATGCTGGCTTTCAGGAGCCAAATGGCAAAGTTGTGGAAGCAAGCTTCTGACAACTTGGAAGCCAGCCAGGCAGTCATGAAGGAGTGGTATGACCACAATGCTCACCAGGTGGAATTGGAGCCTGGACAGAAAGTGTGGGTGATGGAGCCTGGAGAGCTTAGCGCCCTCCAGGATCGCTGGACAGGCCCCTTTGAGGTGTTGGAGAAGAAGGGTAAGGCCACATACCTGGTGGACCTTAAGACCCCTCGACAGCCCCTACGGGTGCTGCATGCCAACCGACTCAAGCCCCACCATGAGAGGCCCGAAGTCATGTTGATGATGGTGACTGACGGGGAAGAGGAAGCGGAAAGCGAACCTCTCCCAGATCTCTTTTCATCCCAAGAGAAGGATGGGTCAGTGGAGGGAGTGATTCTCTCTCCTACTCTAACTCCTGAGCAACGGGAGGACTGCCGCCAGATCCTGGAGCAGTACTCTTCGTTGTTCTCCCTTGTCCCGGGAAGGACCCACCTGTGTACCCATGATGTGGACACAGGAGACAGCCCACCAGTGAAGTCCAAGACCTACCGGCTGTCTGACAAGGTGAAGGCTAGCATCCATGGAGAAGTTGCCAAGATGCTAGAGCTGGTTGTAATTGAACCTTCCAACAGCCCTTGGTCCAGTCCGGTGGTGCTCGTGCCAAAAGCCGCACCACCAGGCACCACACCCGAACTAAGGTTCTGTGTGGATTACCGAGGACTGAATTCAGTAACCAAGACTGATGCTCATCCGATCCCTAGGGCGGATGAATTGATTGACCGGCTAGGAGCTGCCCAATATCTGAGTACCTTTGACCTCACTTCAGGGTACTGGCAGATCTCCTTGACAGATGGAGCAAGGGAAAGGCCAGCCTTCTCCACGCCTGAGGGACACTACCAGTTCTGTGTGATGCCCTTTGGGCTCAAGAACGCCCCTGCCATATTTCAGCGGCTGGTGAACCAGGTCCTCTCTGGATTGGAGAGTTTCTCTGCTGCCTACTTGGATGACATTGCTGTCTTCAGTAGCAGCTGGGAGGACCATCTGCAGCATTTGCAGACCGTTCTCCAGGCCCTGAGACAAGCTGGATTGACCATCAAAGCCAGCAAATGCCAGATTGGGCAGGGGTCGGTTGTGTACCTTGGACACTTGGTGGGTAGGGGGACTGTGCAGCCCCTGCAGGCGAAGATTGAGGCAATCATGGCCTGGGAAGCCCCGAAGACACAGACTGAGGTCCGAGCTTTCCTGGGCCTCACAGGCTACTACCGTCGCTTTGTGAAGGGGTATGGCACTATTGTAGCGCCCCTCACAGAGCTCACCTCCAAGAAACAACCTCGACGGGTAGTTTGGACAAAGGCTTGTCAGCAAGCCTTTGAAAAGTTGAAACAGGCAATGTGTGCGGCACCGGTCCTGAGGGCCCCAGACTTCTCCAAGGAGTTCATTGTCCAAACAGATGCATCAGAACATGGCATTGGGGCAGTGTTATCGCAACTGAATGAAGAGGGCCTGGATCAACCCGTAGTCTTCTTATCCAGGAGACTGCTTCCCCGGGAACAGAAGTGGAGTGCCATTGAGAGGGAAGCTTTAGCGGTGGTGTGGGCTCTGAAGAAGCTGCGGCCATACCTCTTTGGCTCGCACTTCCTGGTTCAGACTGACCACCGACCCCTTCGTTGGCTGATGCAAATGAAGGGGGAAAATCCCAAGTTGTTGAGGTGGTCCATCTCCCTACAGGGAATGGACTTCCAGGTGGAACATCGGCCTGGAGTGGACCACGCCAATGCAGACGGTCTCTCCAGGTATTTCCGCCTTAGTGATGAGGACTCCCAAGGGGTTGGGTAGTTCTCCCCACTTTCAGCTGGGGGGGACGCGTGTTAGACCTGCCTGGCTTTTTGGCGAAGTCCCTCCTAATTATTATTTATTTTGTCCCCTTTTTGCCCCTCATACCCTTGATAATTTTTTTTGTCTACTGACTTTTTGTAGGTGTTGGCCAGGGGGATAGGTGTTCTTTCTCCCCCTCATAATCTTTTACCTCAGGCCCAGAGGCCTGTTCTGACAGGAATTTGGCACCACCTAAAATGGTGTCCACCAACTGCCCCAACTGTCACACACAGAACTTGGCCATAGCCTAACATAGGGCATTCTAGAACCTTCTGGTCCATTCTGGACCACTGAAGGGCAGCCTATATAAGGCGGAATGTGGGGCAGCCATTTTGTCTACCTGTGGAAGTCAGCTGGAGGACAGGCTGTAACTAAGGGTGGGAGAGGTTAGACATAGGGTTGACCTCCTAGATAGGGAAGCTGCCTTGGGTTGTCACCTCATTATTCCCCTTTTGGGTTACTTGTCCTGACCCCGCTGTGAAGGGTTACTGGAGACCCTGGGCGCCTAGCTTGCCCCTTGTCCAAACTATACAGGGGAAGTCCAAGGAGAACGAGACTGCAGTGCTGCGGTGCGCAGTCCTCTGCCCAGCAGAAGGAGACTCAGGAAGGATAACCTTCTTCCCTAGATCCCAACCCCTATCTCAACTTGAGCACTAAAAGGACCTGGCAGAGTGGGCGCTGAGGTTAAGGAAACGAACTAGCACAGTTCTCCTACCTTCCTGGGGTGCTGATCGTTTTCTGGAGACAGCGCCGTCCCCACTGAGAGCGGGACCCCTGGGGTGCTGATCGTTTTCTGGAGACATCGCCCGCCCCGGGATCCACTGAGCCTTGAGGTTATTGAGGCTTCTCTCTGTGGACGGGACCCCTGGGGCGCCTTCCGCGCTTCTAGCGCATTGCCGGCAAAGTACTGTCTCCCTTGAAGAAACGGGGAAGGCGAATCCCTACTCGAGCGCTTCCGCGCATGTCCTTCCTGGAAGTGTCTTTGTGAGGAGAGGCGGGACGAGAGCGAGCGCTTCCGCGCATGTCCTTCCTGGAAGCGTCTTGGTGAGGAGAGGCGGGACGAGAGCGAGCGCTTCCGCGCATGACCGCCGAGTAAGTGTCTTTGTGAGGAGAGGCGGGACGAGAGCAAGCGCTTCCGCGCATGACCACCGAGTGAGTGCCTTTGTGAGGAGAGGCGCCGGGGGAGTTTCTCAGGAGCGCCGAGTGATCCTGCCTTCTCCTCCTGCTCGAGCGCCACACTGAAGAGCTGGCCCGAGCAGGGAGGGGGAGCTAAGAGGCCTGGAAGGGGGCCTGGGGGCATCGTGATTTCGGTCCCTGACGCTCACTAAGTGAGAGACTCAACACGGAGTTGGCCCAAACCTAGTAACACCGAGCAGTCCCCTGAGAGAGCCTCTGCAGCCACGGTTCCTAGCCCCTCCTTTTCCGTGTCCCCTCTCCCTCTTGGCGCAGGACAACTTCAACAGCTGAGAACAAGTAAGGAGGTGTACTAAAAAGGGGGAGAGTGGCACTAAAGATCATCTGGAGATAACTCACATCCTATTAATTGCCACAGCTGTGTGACACACAGGAGGGAGTAACTGGAGGGGATCATCAGCAACTGTGTACTAGGAAGTGAGGGGGGGTTGGTGTTGGGAAAGACAGTATTGGGCACAATACAGTAACCAGTTGTAATTACTTCTGGGGTCTTATGAAATGCATCATTGATGTGGGTCTTTGATCTGGGAAAGTCTAAAGTGTTATGATTAATCCATTGACAAGTGTATTGACTTATTGAACAGGATAACATCTTGGGAAGTAGAATATTGATTTGAAAACAACTAAATGTAATGTACTGAAGAGACTAATTGATAATCTGCTAGTAATTTAAAAAGTTTAACTGCTGATTCTAAAGTGACCTGAAATGTTCTGAGCTATTTATATTGGAGAACAGAGAGTATATTATTTTTATAAAGCAGTACGTATTTTCCCACATTTTTGGTGTAGTGTTTTCTTTTTGAGTGCTATTACGTGGAATTACTTTTGGGTGGTCTGCAACCTTTACAGTGTGCCTCTGATATGCTAGTCTTGCCCTAGGCCAGGCTACCCCAATTCCAACAGACTTCCTTTCAGGGCCCTAGTTTTGTGCAACAGTGGTCAGTGTCTTGCATGGGTCTGCGCTTCTGGCATGGAAAGTCTTGTACAGAACTGATGTCAGTGCGCGAGGGCTGCCTCTATGTAGCTACCGTGATATCATCCCGGCGACCATGAAGCCAACGACGAACGCGGAGCCGACCGACGCCATCTTTCGATGTGCAGGGGTAATGCTGACAAAAAACTTTCCAGATCCAGTCTGATGCCTGGGGGTAATTTGAAGCTATGGAATCCATACCTAACCTATGTTTCTTACGGATATATTGTTACCGTAGGTAAGTAACTTGTTCTTTATGGGGATCTGCTTTCTTACTGTTAAAAATTGGGTCTCTACTTTGCAGTTGTTTGCACCCTGTCCAAGTAGGGACCCACGATCCTAGTCAGGTAAGTGTAGTACACACTAAGTTTACCTGTGCTCATCCTAGAATAGCTCGACACAGAGCAGTCAGGCTAAACTAAAGAGGCAATGTGTAAAGTATTTGTACTCACACACACACACACACCCCCACACACAACCACACACACACACACAACCACAACCAAACCCCCAACCACAACCACACACACACAACCAACCACAACCACACACACACACACACACACAACCACACACACACAACCACACACACAACCACGCACACAATCACAACCACACACACAACCACACACACACAACCACACACGCAACCACAACACCACACACAACCGCACAACCATACACAACCACACACACACACAAACACACACACAACCACACACACAAGCACACACACACACAACCACACACACAACCACACTCACAAGCACACACACACACAACCACACTCACACAACCACACACAAACCACACACACACACAACCACACACACACACACACAACCACGCACACGACCACACACACAACCACAACCACACAAACACACACAACCACTCACACACACAACCACACACACAACCCCACAACCACACACACACAACCACACACACAACCACACACAACCACACACACACAACCACACACACAACTACACACACACAATCACACACCTACAACCACACACACAACCACACACACACACACACACAACCACACACACAACCACACACACAACCACACACAACACCACACACAACCACACATACACAACCACACACACACACAACCACACACACACAACCACACACACACAACCACACACACACACAACCACACACAAAACCACACACACACAACCACACATACACACAACCACAACCATGCACACAACCACAACCATGCACACAACCACACACAACCACAACCAAACACACAACCACACACACAAACACACACACACAACCGCACACACAACCACAACCACACACACAACCACATACACACAGAACCACGCACACAACCACACACCTAACCAAACACACACACACACACACACACAACCAAACACACAACCACAGAGCCACACACAAACAACCACACACACAACAACACACACACAACCACATACACACACAACCACACACAACCACACACACACACAACCACACACACACACATCCACAACCACACACACAACTACATACACACACAACCACACACACAACCACACACACACACAACCACACACACACAACCACACACACACAACCACACACACAACCAACCAAACACACAACCGAATACACAACTACACACACAATCACACATGCAACCAGAACACCACACACAACCACACACAACTACACACACAACCACACACACAACCACACACACACAACCACAACCAAACACACAACCACAACCAAACACACAACCATACACACAACCACACACAACCACACTCACACAAACACACAAACACACACACAACCACATACACACACAACCACGCACACAAACACACACACAACCACACACACAACCACAACTAAACACACAACCACACACACAACCACACACACACACAACCACACACACCCAACCACACACACACACAACCACATACACACACAACCACACACACACACACACAACCACACACACACAACCACAACCACAACCACAACCACACACACAACCCCATACACACACAACCACACACACACAACCACACACACACAACCACACACAACCACACACACAACCACACACACAACCACAACCACACACACAACCACACACACACAACCAACCACACACACAACCGAACACACAACCACACACACAACCACACATGCAACCAGAACACCACACACAACCGCACAACCATACACAACCACACACAACCACACACACAACCACACACACACACAACCACACACAACCACACACACACAACCACACATACACACAACCACAACCACGCACACAACCACACACACAACCACACACAACCACAACCAAACACACCACACACACAACCACACTTCTACACATACAACCACACACAACCACAAAACCACATACCACATACACAACCACACACACACACAAACACACACACAACCACACACACACAACCACACACACACAACCACACACACACAACCACACACACACACAACCACACACACAACCACACACAACACCACACACAACCACACACACACACAACCACACACACAACCACAAACACAACCACACACACAACTACAACCACAACCACACACACAACCACACTTCTATGCACACACACCCACAACGACACTGACACACACACAAAACCACACACAACCACACACACACACACACACACACACACAACCACACACACACACAATCACACATATACACAACCACACACACAAAACCAACCACAACCACACACACAACCATAACCACAACCACACACACAACTACACACACATAACCACACACACACACCCACCCACACACACCCAAACACACACAACCACACACAAACAACCACAGAGACACACAATCACACACACACAACCACACACACACAACCACACACACAACACACAACCACACACACAACCACACACAAAACCACACGCACAACCACACACACACACACCCCCGGCCACTCACTGCCTATCAGCCTCCTCTCAGCCAGGTAGCACGATCAGTTTCACTTTCACGCGATCGCAATCAGTTTCACTTTCACAGCCGCGTTCGCTGTGAAAGTGTTCGCGTTTCTAGTTTTAGTCATTCACTTTTGTTTCCTAGTGCTTGACAATCCAATCTCTACAATATTTAAGCAGCCTGCACGTCTCCTGTCAACCATACCACTCCATGCATTTTCTCTGATCCACATGGCACTGGTGCGTCTAGCCTGGCACACACCGGGTGATGATCTCCGCACCTCCTTCTAGACCCCAGCTCACTACTGTTTGCAGCCTGTCACTCACCCCTCACCTCCCTTGCACTCACTCTTCACCCCTTAGGCATGGCAGTCACTCCTCGCACCTGGCACTCGCCCTTCTCCCTCTCTGGCACCCAGCATTGACTCTCTGTGACACTCAACTGTCGCCTCCCCGACACCCACCCTCGACCCTCCTGGTGCTCATAATTCCCCTCCCTGGCACATATCCTTCACCTCCCTGACACTCATCCATATCCCTCCTGGCATTCACTACTCGCCCCCTTGGCACTCACTCTTCACCTCCATGGCAGTAGCCTTTCCTCCCCCTAGCCTAGCAACTACCCTTCACCCCTTGCACTCACCCTTCCCCTCCCTGGCACTCACCTTTGACTCTCCTGACTCTTACATCTCAACCCCATGACACTCAACCTTCATCTCCCTGGCACTCACCCTTCATCCCCCTGACCTGGCACTCAACCTTCACCTCCGTGGCACTAGCCTTTCACCCCTCTGGCCTGGCAGCTACCCCTCACCCCTGGCACTCATACTTCCCCTTCTCGGCACTCACCCTTCCCCTCCCTGGCACTCACCCTTGACCCTCCTGACTCTTACTTCTCATCTCCCTGGCACTCACTCTTCGCCTCCCTGGCACTCACCCTTCACCAAATTTTTTTGCATTCAGACCTTCTAGTTCTTTTTTTGTTCTTTATACTCACCCTTCACCCCCATGGCCTGACAGTCACCCTTGTCCCTCCTGGCATTCACTCTTCAACTCCTTACCACTCCCCCTTGACCCGCCTGGCACTAGCCCGGTTTCCCCCAAGAACAAAAAATAACAAGCATTGGCATAGCCAAAAGATCTCACCTTTGTGAACGTATACGTGTTTAGCCGTGCAACAGTTGATGTTGTTGCACCAAGGATATTGTGCTGCATAACTAAATACTTAGAAGGTCCCAAAAGCGAGACCTACTGGCTATGCCAATGCTTGTATAATATGTTACACCTTAAAGCAGGGGTCTTCAAACTGTGGGGCACGACCCCCAGGGGGGCCGTGGAGCGATGCAAAGGGGGTCGCGCCTTCACAGTCATACTTCTGTCCAGGCCCAAAGGCTTCAGCCCCCCTCCTCCTTCGTCGTGTCTCTCAGCCCGGCTGCTGCTGCAGTGCAACTCGATCTGCTGTGGGCTTGGCTGGGCAGTGTCTGGAGTCATCTCTGGCAGGCCCGAATTTTTCACAGGTCTTTAAAGACCATTTGCATATTTACATGCCTTTGTAAACTGGTTACAGAGGCTTAGTTTTTTTCCTGGTTTGAGTACCCCCTGGGCCCTCACTGTGCCAGTTCCTTACATTTGTATTTTACAATTACTGCTGTAGTGTGAGAATGCATTTAATGAAAAGGAATATAAAGTAGGGTTGCCAAAAGAAAAATGCCTGCCTGTTGTGTTTAAAGAGCCTGCAAAGACCTCCTCTTGACACTAAATAGACTTTTAAATACAAAAGTATGTATGCATTAGTTATGTGACTTTTCTGTCTTTTTTCTCTTTGTCAATTATGGATCATTGAGGCAGCCCTAGAACACAATTAAAAGCGCTTTCTATTTATATTTGCTGTTCGAAGTATGCACATAAGTGCTGAAAATACAACTTTAGGTGACTGCTTATTTTTGTACCGACTTGGCCATCAAAATAATCTGCTGGCAACCCTAACCATAGGACTGTAAGTTTGTTGCAGGATCAGCACATTATTTATTTCCTCCACCCTCGATTAATGCCGCAGTAGTTTAACTTAGATCTTAACCCCTTTGCCGCGGGGCTAATTCCCCCGCGGTGCGGGGGGAGGGGGGCCACGCGCAGAGCCGCGGTGCTTGTGACTAGCTTGGCTCTTCACACTGCACGGTGGCGCTGTGCTCATGACGAGCTGAGCTCGTCATGACCACGCCCGGTTAATGGAAAGCCCAGCACAGCAGGGGAATTATCCCCGCGTGGGCTTTCCGCAGCGGTTATGACAAGCTCAGCTCGTCATGAGCACGGCGCCACTGTGCCTCATGGCGAGCTGAGCTCGTCATGAGCACTGATGTGGTTAAACCCTACGCCGCCGTCAATAACATGTTACTTCAAGTGTCTAGGAATGCACCCTGCCTTCAGACAACTCACTCCTCAATATCGCCCTGCACTCACACTGATCACCATGCACTCACACCATTCACCCTGTACTCCCAGTGATCACAATGCACTCACAATGATCACCATGCACTCACACCATTCACCCGCTCACCCTGCACTCACAGTGATCACACTGCACTCACAATGCACTTGCGCTGTTCACCCTATACCTCACCCTGCAGTCACATGAGTACACTACTCATCCTGCACTCATGTGACACTTCACTCACCTGACCCCCTCACTGCTCAATATGCAACTCACTCAAACAAGCCCATCAGTAATCATACATTCATTCATCCCATTCTGAACTTGCATCCGCAACCAAATTCATATGCCACTTCACTCACCCCGCAGTCACTCCTCGTAACCTACTCTCGCACTTTTGCATCGCTCACCGTGCATTCACAAGGGCACTCGTCACCCACACATTGTGCAGAGGGTTAATGTGCCTGCTACAAAGAACGTGTACCATGCAGGTCACAGAAATGAGAGTGAGTAAACTATGAGTAGCGCTATAGGAAAATTAAATGTTTGTCAGGAAGGTGCTATAGAGAGATGAGGTGCATTGTTGGTGAGTGGCAGCGAAGGAATTCATGGAGAAGGAGGAAACGTGGGGTGGGGCACCAAAAAAGACTGTTGCACCATGTGCAACCAGTGTTAGGACCAGCCCTGGCTGGAAGTATTAGTCCCCTCCGAATTTCTGGACTAGTGACTTCCCGGCTTCTGGCTATTATTATTATTTACATTTGTTGTGCGCTACTGTTACCAAAAGATGTCCTGGGGCTAATAATCATCTGCTGCATGTAGGCAAATGAGAAACACACAGAAGGAGAAAGTGAACCAGCCAAATTGGGTAACCTACAGAGCATAGAGAAAGGTTTTTATATCTTCCTAAAGGATAATAGATTCTTGGTGGAGCGAAGCAAAGGAGGGTGCAAGTTCCATAACTGCGCGGCCTGCACCAAACCAGCGAGACAGACAACTCATGCCTTCTTGAATTAGGAACAAAAAGCAGAGTGGCACAGGCAGAGAGGAGCATACGGGTCCGACCTGTGTGCTTGGTGAGGAGAGTTGAGAGGATGAGAGAGGACAGCAAGGGAGTGAGAGAATTCGATTGCAGAGAACAGGGATGAGGAGAAATGTGATTTGCCAAAGAGAAGTGTGGACACGCAAGAAGTGAGTGTGAGTCAAAGGTGAGGGCTTCTGTTAGAACAAAGGGGAGATGTGAAAATTGAATGGGGGACTCGAGAGGTCTAAGATACAAATAGACAAAAATTTCAATGGAGAGACGAGGTGAACGAGAAGTGCTGAGGGGCACGGGAGGTGACGGGACAAGAGAGGCCATGAGATAAATGTGAGAGACTGTTCGAGATGAGGGCAGTGAAAAGACAAAATGGCAAGAGATGATTAAAGGTGAAGTGAGAGGTTGAATGAGGAGAGTTCAGATGTTGTAAAAAGGGGTGAAAGAAAATGGCCTGCAAAGTGAGAGAGGGATGGAAGGGAGGGGGTGAGAGGAAAGCTGCTTTACTCTGCACAAAACCGCCAGGTTTTAAAGGGACCCCTGCTTCTCCTGGCCAGGGCCAGGTGAGCTTCTAATCTGGCAGCACATATTCCTACAGAGTGGAAGGCCCTTCTCAAAGGTTGGCTAGAAATATTTCTGATGTTAACTGCTTTATTTTGGTTATAAACGAGTACTGATGGGGTGAAATCTTTCCTCAGTGTTACTGTGTGTAAAAAATGTCAAAATAATGAAGCAATGCTATCCCAAAATACGCTGCATCACATAACATCACTTAATTTTCTTCCCACACAATTTAGTCAAGCCTGTCGCGTAATTTGGGCCTCACCTGCTTCATAATTCTAGTAGCCCTGCCTACAGGTTTAGAAATTTTTGTCAGGAGGGGGTCCTTACGCCTCAAAATGTTGACAGGGGGGTTCTTGGCATCCAAAAGTTTGAAGACCTCTGCCTTAAAGGGTCTGATGGCAACACTAAATTATTGATTAATTTTTATAATAACTCATTTGGAAGTGAAATGTTTAAATTTGTTGCAATAGTGGAGGAATATATGAATAAGATAATAGGGCTAAGCATGAAGGAACCAATGGTGCTTTGGATAGGGGTCTTTAACTTATATCAATTGGCGTTAACCCCAATTTGTGGCTTTGTAGAAGATGGGGAATCAAATATGCATTTTTCCCATGACGCTTATGTAATGTAATGTAATGTAACCAGATTTATAAAGCGCATGGTTACCCGGAGGCATCCCAGCGCTAACATGGGAAATGCATTTTTCTAAAAGATTTGGAGATCATGAACCCACGATCTGAATCAACAGGTCTTCCGCTAAATACCTTTTGCTCCTCTACATGTTGTTCCTCAATTAATTTTATAATAGCCTCAGCTAGACTGGGTGAAAAGCTCAACAAAAGGAAAGTTGAATTCCTGGTCTTCAGTGATCATGCAGCTATAACCTGGCATGTGAACTGGCCGAGTATTTTTAGCTCCACTTTTTCGCATCTGAAACCCTATATAGCGAAAAAGAATGGAATAACATTGACGTGGGGGAATATTGATAAGACTGCTGTTATTCCTCATGTAGTTTCAAACTCAATGAAAGAAATAGAAATATGTCTTGACTCAAATCAGGACCCAGGGTCCATCACTAAGGCTTTTGAAACTAATTCGCGAGAACTAAAAAGGAATCTCCCTAAAAATGGAAATGCAAACCTAAGGGACCGAAGTGGTTCGATCGTGATTGCATTAAAGCACTTTTTAACCTACATTGATTACTTAAGACTGTACCTAAGAATCCCCAACTTGTAAAATAGGCCCGCTTAACTTATACGGTGGCGAGGACGAACAGGTTAAAGACATTGAAAGAGGAAACTTGGGACAAATTATTGGTTGCATCCATCACAAATAATGAAAGGGATTTTTGGTTAACGATTAACGCCCCATTTTTAAAATCAAACTCTGAGCCGAATTTGGATACGCATGTGGACGAGGACTCTTGGGTGGCGCACTTTAGTAATATTTTTTATGCCCCACCTGTAAACACTGAGCTAATGGCTGTAGAACGGGTCCCATCCGCTAGCACTATTCTTACTAATGATATAGGGAAAGTATGCTTGGCAATGGAGCAATGTACAAGTAATAATGCACAGGGTTTTGATGGCGCTCCAGTAGACTTTTTTACAGATTGCCCTGACTTATGGAGTCCTCTGCTTACTAATATGTTTAATTCTATAGCAAGAGAGGGACCTCCCGCCTCTTGGTTCAAAGCCATTTTAGTACCAATTTTGAAAAAAGAAGAGAAGCAAGACCCTAGGAACTATAGACCTATTTCTCTCTTAGATAGCACAGTAAAATTGATCGGGAGAGTGCTATTGAATCGACTGGAGACGTGGGCTTTGACTAATAAGATTTTGATACCAGTACAATACGGTTTCAGAAAAGGGAGAGGCACTTAAGATCAATGCCTGAATTTGAGTCTGCTCATACCAAAGTATTACCCACGCAAAGCAGGGCAATTTATGTCTAGCTTTTATGGATCTTAGCACGGCTTTTGATTGTGTGTCTCACCCACAGCTCTGGAGAATTATGAGGGAAATGAGGGTAGATCAGGCAGTGATCAATTTCATTAGACAACTGTATTCAAGAGCTGAAGCATGTGTCAGGTATTGGCCACAGGGAGAATGTACTAGGGGGTTTCCTGTAACAAGAGGAGTTCGCCAAGAGTGCGTTCTCGCCCCTTTTTTATTCTCGCTTATTCAAACGGGAGAGAGTCTAAATTGTTAGATTCAAATATAGATGTGCCAAGAATTGGAAAGTTGGATATCCCAATTTTATTATATGCAGATGATGCAGTTTTAATTGCACGAACAACAAAATCCCTGCAAAAATTGTTAAATACCTATGTGGAATTTATGAAAGGCCTTGATCTCCAGACAAATGAATCTAGGTCATTTGTTTTAATTACAGGGCCAAAGCTGAGCTAACCTCCTTCTTTTTTTATCTCAAAACGTAAAGTGACACAAACAGAGTTCTTCTCATATCTAGGAGTCACTTCTGATTCTAAGGCCTCTTAGAGGAATATGGTAAAGAATCGTGGTGTCTTGTTGGAGAAAAGTGCAAATGCAATACGCTAATTTTCAAATAAGCTGGAAACGAGGAACTTAGATATTTTAAGAAAGGTTTATGGGGCAAAATCTAGGACAGTAGCTACGTATGGTGCAGGGGTGTGGGGCCATGTTACAGTAAAGAGGATACAAACAACAGAGGATTTGTTTTGGAAATCAATGATGAGTCTCCCAATTGGTTGTTCTAATTTTAATCTACATGATGAATTAGGTATCCCTTACATAACTGATTGGATAAATGTTGCACCTATTCTTTTATGGCACTCAGTATGGTGTAGAGACACAGTTTAACTAACGCAACAAATAATACGGGATTGCTTATCCTTCGAGCATAGGGATAATATTTTATGGTTAAAGTATGTGAAAGATAGTTTATATACTCTTGATCTAGGAAGCTTATTTGTATACCCAGAAACTGTGCCTCTGTCTCTAAAAAAACATTAAAGGCCCGCTTTATAACCACTGCTAAAGATGGGACATTGACTGTCAACCGTAATAAATCTACAGTCAAAGAATATATTGAAGATCCATTGCAGATTGATCTTCCTATTTGGAATTTGTAACAATCCCACGGCACAGGTGGGATTTACTCTGTTAAGATTTCGGCTTAACTTTATTACCTGCATGTTGGGCCATCCTGCTGGTATCTTCTCCCCGAAAGAACTCCTGTGTTGCCCATGTGATGACACTTCGCAACAATCTGATTTGCACATTTTATTCTTCTGTAAATTTTATTGTGAACAAAGGAAAAGGTTTTTAATTGCGCTTTTACGTTCGCACAATTTTAGACAATGTCGCCTGGCCTTGCATTTTTTATGTATGGTGTCTGATCCTTTGACCTGTAATACTGCTTCCTCCTTTTTAGGTCTCGGCTTCGAGACCTATTGTCACGGAGTTCACTCTCAACGGAGCCAGAGCGGTGAACGAGCGCCGATTGCATCTCGTGGACGCGCACGCCGTGCCTCCTGGAGCCGTGCACATCTCTTGCTTCACATTCACACTCACGGAAGCACACACTCACGCACGCACGCACGCACACACACACACACACACACACACACACACCCTCCCTCTCTGCCCACTCCCTCTCTGCCGCCCCCCCTCGACCCCCACTCACCAGGCTCTTTCCCTCGCAGCGGGTCAGTCATGGCAGCAGGCAGACTCGGTGTCTTCTCCGGGGATCTTCAGCTGATGTGCACGCCCACGCTGCGTCTCGTGCGCGCCCGCCACGCTGTTTTGCGCCTGTTGATCCTCAGCTTGTTGCTTACAGCCATTGGGTTGAACTTGAATGTACTCAACAAAATATCCTTATATAACTAAAAAGTGAGCATCATCTTCATCTCACGTTTGTAAAGGTAACCATGAACAGCAATTGTGTTAAAATATATTGAATACGATAGATCACCTTCCACTCGCCCATACATATACTTTAAATTCCTTATTTATATTATTAGAACAAAGCAACGCAGAAGATAATTTTTGGTTGTCTGTGGGTGGGGAGATGGGGTTAGAACTCTCTGCCCTCTTTTCCTATCATTGACTCTTTGGCGCCTATAGGAAAAACCCAAGCTGCTTATACTTTAGAGGAATTCTGCATAAGGATTATTATAGTGTGAGTGCAGAGTGCGCACAGTTCAGAGTGCGCAGAGTGCAGAGTGTGAAGTAATGAGTGCAGAGTGAGTGAGCAGAGTGTGAGTGCAGAGTGCAGAGTGTGAAGTAGTGAGTGCAGAGTGAGTGAGCAGAGTGTGAGTGCAGAGTGTGAAGTAGTGAGCGCAGAGTGAGTGTGCAGAGTGTGAATGCAGCGTGCAGAGTTGAGTGCAGAGTGTGAGTGCAGAGTGTAAGTGTGAGTGCAGAGTAGTGAGTGCAGAGTAGTGAGTGCAGAGTAGTGAGTGCAGAGTAGTGAGTGTGAGTAGTGAGTGCAGAGTAGTGAGTGCAGAGTGTGAGTAGTGAGTGCAGAGTGTGAATAGTGAGTGCAGAGTGTGAGTGCAGAGTGTGAGTAGTGAGTGCAGAGTAGTGAGTGCAGAGTAGTGAGTGCATAGTGAGTGCAGAGTAGTGAGTGCAGAGTAGTGAGTAGTGAGTGCAGAGTAGTGAGTGCAGAGTAGAGAGTGCAGAGTGTGAGTAGTGAGTGCGGAGTAGTGAGTGCAGAGTGTGAGTAGTGAGTGCAGAGTGTGAATAGTGAGTGCAGAGTGTGAGTGCAGAGTGTGAGTAGTGAGTACAGAGTGCAGAGTAGTGAGTGCAGAGTAGTGAGTGCAGAGTAGTGAGTGCAGAGTAGTGAGTGCAGAGTAGTGAGTGCAGAGTAGTGATGCAGAGTAGTGAGTGCAGAGTAGTGAGTGCAGAGTAGTGAGTGCAGAGTAGTGAGTAGTGAGTGCAGAGTAGTGAGTGCAGAGTAGTGAGTGCAGAGTAGTGAGTAGTGAGTGCAGAGTAGTGAGTGCAGAGTAGTGAGTAGTGAGCGCAGAGTAGTGAGTAGTGAGTAGTGAGTGCAGAGTAGTGAGTAGTGAGTGCAGAGTAGTGAGTAGTGAGTGCAGAGTAGTGAGTAGTGAGTGCAGAGTAGTGAGTAGTGAGTAGTGAGTGCAGAGTAGTAAGTAGTGAGTAGTGATTAGTGAGTAGTGAGTGCAGAGTAGTGAATAGTGAGTGCAGAGTAGTGAGTAGTGAGTGCAGAGTAGTGAGTGCAGAGTGTGAGTAGTGAGTGCAGAGTGCAGAGTAGTGAGTGCAGAGTAGTGAGTGCAGAGTAGTGAATAGTGAGTGCAGAGTAGTGAATAGTGAGTGCAGAGTAGTGAGTGCAGAGTAGTGAGTGCAGAGTAGTGAGTGCAGAGTAGTGAGTGCAGAGTAGTGAGTAGTGAGTGCAGAGTAGTGAGTGCAGAGTGTGAGTAGTGAGTACAGAGTGCAGAGTAGTGAGTGCAGAGTAGTGAGTGCAGAGTAGTGAGTGCAGAGTAGTGAGTGCAGAGTAGTGAGTAGTGAGTGCAGAGTAGTGAGTGCAGAGTAGTGAGTAGTGAGTAGTGAGCGCAGAGTAGTGAGTAGTGAGCGCAGAGTAGTGAGTAGTGAGTAGTGAGTGCAGAGTAGTGAGTAGTGAGTGCGGAGTAGTGAGTAGTGAGTGCAGAGTAGTGAGTAGTGAGTGCAGAGTAGTGAGTAGTGAGTAGTGAGTGCAGAGTAGTAAGTAGTGAGTAGTGATTAGTGAGTAGTGAGTGCAGAGTAGTGAATAGTGAGTGCAGAGTAGTGAGTAGTGAGTGCAGAGTAGTGAGTGCAGAGTGTGAGTAGTGAGTGCAGAGTGCAGAGTAGTGAGTGCAGAGTAGTGAGTGCAGAGTGGTGAATAGTGAGTGCAGAGTAGTGAATAGTGAGTGCAGAGTAGTGAGTGCAGAGTAGTGAGTGCAGAGTAGTGAGTGCAGAGTCGTGAGTGCAGAGTAGTAAGTGCAGAGTAGTGAGTGCAGAGTAGTGAATAGTGAGTGCAGAGTAGTGAGTAGTGAGTGCAGAGTAGTGAGTGCAGAGTGTGAGTAGTGAGTGCAGAGTGCAGAGTAGTGAGTGCAGAGTAGTGAGTGCAGAGTAGTGAGTGCAGAGTAGTGAGTAGTGAGTGCAGAGTAGTGAGTAGTGACTGCAGAGTAGTGAGTAGTGAGTGCAGAGTAGTGAGTAGTGAGTGCAGAGTAGTGAGTAGTGAGTGCAGAGTAGTGAGTAGTGAGTGGTGAGTAGTGAGTAGTGAGTGGTGAGTAGTGAGCGCAGAGAAGTGAGTGGTGAGTAGTGAGTGGTGAGTAGTGAGTGCAGAGTAGTGAGTAGTGAGTGCAGAGTAGTGAGTATTGAGTGCAGAGTAGTGAGTAGTGAGTGCAGAGTAGTGAGTAGTGAGTACAGAGTAGTGAGTAGTGAGTAGTGAGTAGTGAGTGCAGAGTAGTGAGTAGTGAGTGCAGAGTAGTGAGTAGTGAGTGCAGAGTAGTGAGTAGTGAGTGCAGAGTAGTGAGTACAGAGTAGTGAGTAGTGAGTAGTGAGTGCAGAGTAGTGAGTGCAGAGTAGTGAGTAGTGAGTGGTGAGTAGTGAGTGCAGAGTAGTGAGTGCAGAGTAGTGAGTAGTGAGTAGTGAGTAGTGAGTGCAGAGTAGTGAGTAGTGAGTGCAGAGTAGTGAGTGCAGAGTAGTGAGTGCAGAGTGCAGAGTAGTGAGTAGTGAGTGCAGAGTAGTGAGTAGTGAGTGCAGAGTAGTGAGTAGTGAGTGCAGAGTAGTGAGTAGTGAGTAGTGAGTGCAGAGTAGTGAGTAGTGAGTGCAGAGTAGTGAGTAGTGAGTGCAGAGTAGTGAGTAGTGAGTGCAGAGTAGTGAGTGCAGTGTAGTGAGTAGTGAGTGCAGAGTAGTGAGTGCAGAGTAGTGAGTGCAGAGTAGTGAGTAGTGAGTAGTGAGTGCAGAGTAGTGAGTAGTGAGTGCAGAGTAGTGAGTGCACATTGCAGAGTAGTGAGTGCAGAGTAGTGAGTGCAGAGTAGTGAGTGCAGAGTAGTGAGTGGTGAGTAGTGAGTACAGAGTAGTGAGTAGTGAGTGCAGAGTAGTGAGTAGTGAGTGCAGAGTAGTGAGTGAAGAGTAGTGAGTGCAGAGTAGTGAGTGCAGAGTAGTGAGTAGTGAGTGCAGAGTAGTGAGTGCAGAGTAGTGAGTAGTGAGTACTGAGCGCAGAGTAGTGAGTGCAGAGTAGTGAGTAGTGAGTGGTGAGTAGTGAGTGCAGAGTAGTGAGTAGTGAGTGCAGAGTAGTGAGTAGTGAGTGCAGAGTAGTGAGTAGTGAGTGCAGAGTAGTGAGTACAGAGTAGTGAGTAGTGAGTAGTGAGTGCAGAGTAGTGAGTAGTGAGTGCAGAGTAGTGAGTAGTGAGTGGTGAGTAGTGAGTGGTGAGTAGTGAGTGCAGAGTAGTGAGTGCAGAGTAGTGAGTAGTGAGTAGTGAGTAGTGAGTAGTGAGTGCAGAGTAGTGAGTAGTGAGTGCAGAGTAGTGAGTGCAGAGTAGTGAGTGCAGAGTGCAGAGTAGTGAGTAGTGAGTGCAGAGTAGTGAGTAGTGAGTGCAGAGTAGTGAGTAGTGAGTGCAGAGTAGTGAGTAGTGAGTGCAGAGTAGTGAGTGCAGAGTAGTGAGTAGTGAGTAGTGAGTAGTGAGTGCAGAGTAGTGAGTAGTGAGTGCAGAGTAGTGAGTAGTGAGTGCAGAGTAGTGAGTAGTGAGTGCAGAGTAGTGAGTAGTGAGTGCAGAGTAGTGAGTGCAGAGTAGTGAGTAGTGAGTGCAGAGTAGTGAGTAGTGAGTGCAGAGTAGTGAGTGCACATTGCAGAGTAGTGAGTGCAGAGTAGTGAGTGCAGAGTAGTGAGTGCAGAGTAGTGAGTAGTGAGTGCAGAGTAGTGAGTAGTGAGTGCAGAGTAGTGAGTAGTGAGTGCAGAGTAGTGAGTAGTGAGTGCAGAGTAGTGAGTGCAGAGTAGTGAGTGCAGAGTAGTGAGTGCAGAGTAGTGAGTACTGAGCGCAGAGTAGTGAGTGCAGAGTAGTGAGTAGTGAGTGCAGAGTAGTGAGTACAGAGTAGTGAGTAGTGAGTGCAGAGTAGTGAGTAGTGAGTGCAGAGTGCAGAGTAGTGAGTAGTGAGTGCAGAGTAGTGAGTGCAGAGTAGTGAGTGCAGAGTAGAGAGTGTAGAGTAGTGAGTGCAGAGTAGTGAGTAGTGAGTGCAGAGTAGTGAGTAGTGTGCAGAGTAGTGAGTAGTGAGTGCAGAGTACTGAGTAGTGAGTGCAGAGTAGTGAGTAGTGAGTGCAGAGTAGTGAGTGCAGAGTAGTGAGTAGTGAGTAGTGAGTGCAGAGTAGTGAGTAGTGAGTGCAGAGTAGTGAGTAGTGAGTGAAGAGTAGTGAGTAGTGAGTGCAGAGTAGTGAGTGCAGATTGCAGAGTAGTGAGTGCAGAGTAGTGAGTGCAGAGTAGTGAGTGCAGATTGCAGAGTAGTGAGTGCAGAGTAGTGAGTAGTGAGTGCAGAGTAGTGAGTAGTGAGTGCAGAGTAGTGAGTGCAGAGTAGTGAGTGCAGAGTAGTGAGTGCAGAGTAGTGAGTAGTGAGTGCTGAGTAGTGAGTGCAGAGTAGTGAGTAGTGAGTGCAGAGTAGTGAGTAGTGAGTGCAGAGTAGTGAGTGCAGAGTAGTGAGTGCAGAGTAGTGAGTGCAGAGTAGTGAGTGCAGAGTAGTGAGTAGTGAGTGCAGAGTAGTGAGTAGTGAGTGCAGAGTAGTGAGTCGTGAGTGCAGAGTAGTGAGTAGTGAGTGCAGAGTAGAGAGTGCAGAGTAGTGAGTAGTGAGTAGTGAGTGCAGAGTAGTGAGTAGTGAGTGCAGAGTAGTGAGTGCAGAGTAGTGAGTAGTGAGTGCAGAGTAGTGAGTAGTGAGTAGTGAGTGCAGAGTAATGAGTAGTGAGTAGTGAGTGCAGAGTAGTGAGTGCAGATTGCAGAGTAGTGAGTGCAGAGTAGTGAGTGCAGAGTAGTGAGTGCAGAGTAGTGAGTGCAGAGTAGTGAGTAGAGAGTAGTGAGTGCAGAGTAGTGAGTAGTGTGTAGTGAGTGCAGAGTAGTGAGTAGTGATTAGTGAGTGCAGAGTAGTGAATCGTGAGTGCAGAGTAGTGAGTAGTGAGTGCAGAGTAGTGAGTGCAGAGTGTGAGTAGTGAGTGCAGAGTAGTGAGTGCAGAGTAGTGAATGCAGAGTAGTGAGTGCAGAGTAGTGAGTAGTGAGTGCAGAGTAGTGAGTGCAGAGTAGTGAGTAGTGAGTGCAGAGTAGTGAGTGCAGAGTAGTGAGTGCAGAGTAGTGAGTAGTGAGTGCAGAGTAGTGAGTGCAGAGTAGTGAGTGCAGAGTAGTGAGTGCAGAGTAGTGAGTGCAGAGTAGTGAGTTCAGAGTAGTGAGTAGTGAGTGCAGAGTAGAGAGTAGTGAGCGCAGAGTAGTGAGTAGTGAGTGCAGAGTAGTGAGTAGTGAGTGCAGAGTATGCAGAGTAGTGAGTAGTGAGTGCAGAGTAGTGAGTAGTGAGTGCAGAGTAGTGAGTAGTGAGTGCAGAGTAGTGAGTGCGTATTGCAGAGTAGTGAGTGCAGATTGCAGAGTAGTGATTTTAGAGTAGTGAGTGCAGAGTAGTGAGTGCAGAGTAGTGAGTAGTGAGTGCAGAGTAGTGAGTAGTGAGTGCAGAGTAGTGAGTAGTGGGTGCAGAGTAGTGAGTAGTGAGTGCAGAGTAGTGAGTAGTGAGTGCAGAGTAGTGAGTGCAGATTGCAGAGTAGTGAGTGCAGAGTAGTGAGTGCAGAGTAGTGAGTGCAGAGTAGTGAGTGCAGAGTAGTGAGTAGTGAGTGCAGAGTAGTGAGTAGTGAGTGCAGAGTAGTGAGTAGTGAGTGCAGAGTAGTGAGTGCAGAGTAGTGAGTAGTGAGTGCAGAGTAGTTAGTGCAGAGTAGTGAGTAGTGAGTGCAGAGTAGTGAGTGCAGAGTAGTGAGTGCAGAGTAGTGAGTGCAGAGTAGTGAGTGCAGAGTAGTGAGTGCAGAGTAGTGAGTAGTGAGTGCAGAGTAGTGAGTAGTGAGTGTAGAGTAGTGAGTAGTGAGTGCAGAGTAGTGAGTGCAGATTGCAGAGTAGTGAGTGCAGAGTAGTGAGTAGTGAGTAGTGAGTGCAGAGTAGTGAGTAGTGAGTGCAGAGTAGTGAGTGCAGAGTAGTGAGTAGTGAGTGCAGAGTAGTGAGTGCAGAGTAGTGAGTAGTGAGTAGTGAGCGCAGAGTAGTGAGTAGTGAGCGCAGAGTAGTGAGTAGTGAGTAGTGAGTGCAGAGTAGTGAGTAGTGAGTGCGGAGTAGTGAGTAGTGAGTGCAGAGTAGTGAGTAGTGAGTGCAGAGTAGTGAGTAGTGAGTAGTGAGTGCAGAGTAGTAAGTAGTGAGTAGTGATTAGTGAGTAGTGAGTGCAGAGTAGTGAATAGTGAGTGCAGAGTAGTGAGTAGTGAGTGCAGAGTAGTGAGTGCAGAGTGTGAGTAGTGAGTGCAGAGTGCAGAGTAGTGAGTGCAGAGTAGTGAGTGCAGAGTGGTGAATAGTGAGTGCAGAGTAGTGAATAGTGAGTGCAGAGTAGTGAGTGCAGAGTAGTGAGTGCAGAGTAGTGAGTGCAGAGTCGTGAGTGCAGAGTAGTAAGTGCAGAGTAGTGAGTGCAGAGTAGTGAATAGTGAGTGCAGAGTAGTGAGTAGTGAGTGCAGAGTAGTGAGTGCAGAGTGTGAGTAGTGAGTGCAGAGTGCAGAGTAGTGAGTGCAGAGTAGTGAGTGCAGAGTAGTGAGTGCAGAGTAGTGAGTAGTGAGTGCAGAGTAGTGAGTAGTGACTGCAGAGTAGTGAGTAGTGAGTGCAGAGTAGTGAGTAGTGAGTGCAGAGTAGTGAGTAGTGAGTGCAGAGTAGTGAGTAGTGAGTGGTGAGTAGTGAGTAGTGAGTGGTGAGTAGTGAGCGCAGAGAAGTGAGTGGTGAGTAGTGAGTGGTGAGTAGTGAGTGCAGAGTAGTGAGTAGTGAGTGCAGAGTAGTGAGTATTGAGTGCAGAGTAGTGAGTAGTGAGTGCAGAGTAGTGAGTAGTGAGTACAGAGTAGTGAGTAGTGAGTGGTGAGTAGTGAGTGCAGAGTAGTGAGTAGTGAGTGCAGAGTAGTGAGTAGTGAGTGCAGAGTAGTGAGTAGTGAGTGCAGAGTAGTGAGTACAGAGTAGTGAGTAGTGAGTAGTGAGTGCAGAGTAGTGAGTGCAGAGTAGTGAGTAGTGAGTGGTGAGTAGTGAGTAGTGAGTGCAGAGTAGTGAGTGCAGAGTAGTGAGTAGTGAGTAGTGAGTAGTGAGTGCAGAGTAGTGAGTAGTGAGTGCAGAGTAGTGAGTGCAGAGTAGTGAGTGCAGAGTGCAGAGTAGTGAGTAGTGAGTGCAGAGTAGTGAGTAGTGAGTGCAGAGTAGTGAGTAGTGAGTGCAGAGTAGTGAGTAGTGAGTAGTGAGTGCAGAGTAGTGAGTAGTGAGTGCAGAGTAGTGAGTAGTGAGTGCAGAGTAGTGAGTAGTGAGTGCAGAGTAGTGAGTGCAGTGTAGTGAGTAGTGAGTGCAGAGTAGTGAGTGCAGAGTAGTGAGTGCAGAGTAGTGAGTAGTGAGTAGTGAGTGCAGAGTAGTGAGTAGTGAGTGCAGAGTAGTGAGTGCACATTGCAGAGTAGTGAGTGCAGAGTAGTGAGTGCAGAGTAGTGAGTGCAGAGTAGTGAGTGGTGAGTAGTGAGTACAGAGTAGTGAGTAGTGAGTGCAGAGTAGTGAGTAGTGAGTGCAGAGTAGTGAGTGAAGAGTAGTGAGTGCAGAGTAGTGAGTGCAGAGTAGTGAGTAGTGAGTGCAGAGTAGTGAGTGCAGAGTAGTGAGTAGTGAGTACTGAGCGCAGAGTAGTGAGTGCAGAGTAGTGAGTAGTGAGTGGTGAGTAGTGAGTGCAGAGTAGTGAGTAGTGAGTGCAGAGTAGTGAGTAGTGAGTGCAGAGTAGTGAGTAGTGAGTGCAGAGTAGTGAGTACAGAGTAGTGAGTAGTGAGTAGTGAGTGCAGAGTAGTGAGTAGTGAGTGCAGAGTAGTGAGTAGTGAGTGGTGAGTAGTGAGTGGTGAGTAGTGAGTGCAGAGTAGTGAGTGCAGAGTAGTGAGTAGTGAGTAGTGAGTAGTGAGTAGTGAGTGCAGAGTAGTGAGTAGTGAGTGCAGAGTAGTGAGTGCAGAGTAGTGAGTGCAGAGTGCAGAGTAGTGAGTAGTGAGTGCAGAGTAGTGAGTAGTGAGTGCAGAGTAGTGAGTAGTGAGTGCAGAGTAGTGAGTAGTGAGTGCAGAGTAGTGAGTGCAGAGTAGTGAGTAGTGAGTAGTGAGTAGTGAGTGCAGAGTAGTGAGTAGTGAGTGCAGAGTAGTGAGTAGTGAGTGCAGAGTAGTGAGTAGTGAGTGCAGAGTAGTGAGTAGTGAGTGCAGAGTAGTGAGTGCAGAGTAGTGAGTGCAGAGTAGTGAGTAGTGAGTGCAGAGTAGTGAGTAGTGAGTGCAGAGTAGTGAGTGCACATTGCAGAGTAGTGAGTGCAGAGTAGTGAGTGCAGAGTAGTGAGTGCAGAGTAGTGAGTAGTGAGTGCAGAGTAGTGAGTAGTGAGTGCAGAGTAGTGAGTAGTGAGTGCAGAGTAGTGAGTAGTGAGTGCAGAGTAGTGAGTGCAGAGTAGTGAGTGCAGAGTAGTGAGTGCAGAGTAGTGAGTACTGAGCGCAGAGTAGTGAGTGCAGAGTAGTGAGTAGTGAGTGCAGAGTAGTGAGTACAGAGTAGTGAGTAGTGAGTGCAGAGTAGTGAGTAGTGAGTGCAGAGTGCAGAGTAGTGAGTAGTGAGTGCAGAGTAGTGAGTGCAGAGTAGTGAGTGCAGAGTAGTGAGTGTAGAGTAGTGAGTGCAGAGTAGTGAGTGCAGAGTGCAGAGTAGTGAGTAGTGAGTGCAGAGTAGTGAGTGCAGAGTAGTGAGTGCAGAGTAGTGAGTGTAGAGTAGTGAGTGCAGAGTAGTGAGTAGTGAGTGCAGAGTAGTGAGTAGTGAGTGCAGAGTAGTGAGTGCAGAGTAGTGAGTAGTGAGTGCAGAGTAGTGAGTAGTGAGTGCAGAGTAGTGAGTGCAGAGTAGTGAGTAGTGAGTAGTGAGTGCAGAGTAGTGAGTAGTGAGTGCAGAGTAGTGAGTAGTGAGTGAAGAGTAGTGAGTAGTGAGTGCAGAGTAGTGAGTGCAGATTGCAGAGTAGTGAGTGCAGAGTAGTGAGTGCAGAGTAGTGAGTGCAGATTGCAGAGTAGTGAGTGCAGAGTAGTGAGTAGTGAGTGCAGAGTAGTGAGTAGTGAGTGCAGAGTAGTGAGTGCAGAGTAGTGAGTGCAGAGTAGTGAGTGCAGAGTAGTGAGTAGTGAGTGCTGAGTAGTGAGTAGTGAGTGCAGAGTAGTGAGTAGTGAGTGCAGAGTAGTGAGTAGTGAGTGCAGAGTAGTGAGTGCAGAGTAGTGAGTGCAGAGTAGTGAGTGCAGAGTAGTGAGTGCAGAGTAGTGAGTAGTGAGTGCAGAGTAGTGAGTAGTGAGTGCAGAGTAGTGAGTCGTGAGTGCAGAGTAGTGAGTAGTGAGTGCAGAGTAGTGAGTGCAGAGTAGTGAGTAGTGAGTAGTGAGTGCAGAGTAGTGAGTAGTGAGTGCAGAGTAGTGAGTGCAGAGTAGTGAGTAGTGAGTGCAGAGTAGTGAGTAGTGAGTAGTGAGTGCAGAGTAATGAGTAGTGAGTAGTGAGTGCAGAGTAGTGAGTGCAGATTGCAGAGTAGTGAGTGCAGAGTAGTGAGTGCAGAGTAGTGAGTGCAGAGTAGTGAGTGCAGAGTAGTGAGTAGTGAGTAGTGAGTGCAGAGTAGTGAGTAGTGTGTAGTGAGTGCAGAGTAGTGAGTAGTGATTAGTGAGTGCAGAGTAGTGAATCGTGAGTGCAGAGTAGTGAGTAGTGAGTGCAGAGTAGTGAGTGCAGAGTGTGAGTAGTGAGTGCAGAGTAGTGAGTGCAGAGTAGTGAATGCAGAGTAGTGAGTGCAGAGTAGTGAGTAGTGAGTGCAGAGTAGTGAGTGCAGAGTAGTGAGTAGTGAGTGCAGAGTAGTGAGTGCAGAGTAGTGAGTGCAGAGTAGTGAGTAGTGAGTGCAGAGTAGTGAGTGCAGAGTAGTGAGTGCAGAGTAGTGAGTGCAGAGTAGTGAGTGCAGAGTAGTGAGTTCAGAGTAGTGAGTAGTGAGTGCAGAGTAGAGAGTAGTGAGCGCAGAGTAGTGAGTAGTGAGTGCAGAGTAGTGAGTAGTGAGTGCAGAGTATGCAGAGTAGTGAGTAGTGAGTGCAGAGTAGTGAGTAGTGAGTGCAGAGTAGTGAGTAGTGAGTGCAGAGTAGTGAGTGCGTATTGCAGAGTAGTGAGTGCAGATTGCAGAGTAGTGATTTTAGAGTAGTGAGTGCAGAGTAGTGAGTGCAGAGTAGTGAGTGCAGAGTAGTGAGTAGTGAGTGCAGAGTAGTGAGTAGTGAGTGCAGAGTAGTGAGTAGTGGGTGCAGAGTAGTGAGTAGTGAGTGCAGAGTAGTGAGTAGTGAGTGCAGAGTAGTGAGTGCAGATTGCAGAGTAGTGAGTGCAGAGTAGTGAGTGCAGAGTAGTGAGTGCAGAGTAGTGAGTGCAGAGTAGTGAGTGCAGAGTAGTGAGTAGTGAGTGCAGAGTAGTGAGTAGTGAGTGCAGAGTAGTGAGTAGTGAGTGCAGAGTAGTGAGTGCAGAGTAGTGAGTAGTGAGTGCAGAGTAGTTAGTGCAGAGTAGTGAGTAGTGAGTGCAGAGTAGTGAGTGCAGAGTAGTGAGTGCAGAGTAGTGAGTGCAGAGTAGTGAGTGCAGAGTAGTGAGTGCAGAGTAGTGAGTAGTGAGTGCAGAGTAGTGAGTAGTGAGTGTAGAGTAGTGAGTAGTGAGTGCAGAGTAGTGAGTGCAGAGTAGTGAGTAGTGAGTGCAGAGTAGTGAGTAGTGAGTGCAGAGTAGTGAGTGCAGAGTAGTGAGTGCAGAGTAGTGAGTAGTGAGTGCAGAGTTGTGAGTGCAGAGTAGTGAGTGCAGAGTAGTGAGTAGTGAGTGCAGAGTAGTGAGTAGTGAGTGCAGAGTAGTGAGTGCAGAGTAGTGAGTAGTGAGTGCAGAGTAGTGAGTAGTGAGTGCAGAGTAGTGAGTGCAGAGTAGTGAGTGCAGAGTAGTGAGTGCAGAGCAGTGAGTGCAGAGCAGTGAGTGCAGAGCAGTGAGTAGTGAGTAGTGAGTGCTGAATGCAGAGTAGTGAGTGCAGAGTGAGTGTGCAGAGCAGTGAGTGCAGGTGCAGAGTGGTGTGTGCTGTTGAGTGCAGAGTGGTGTGTGCTGTTGAGTGCAGAGTGGTGTGTGCTGTTGAGTGCAGAGTGCTGTGTATTGGCAATGTAAATGACAATGCCATCTATTTATGATTTAAAGAAAAAAAAGAAATGTCATGAGCAATGCCAATAGCTCCACCTTTAATGATGCCGAGACCATTGCATTGTAAATGCTTGTTATGCATGTGTTTGAAAACGAGGACATTGTGTATTGACTGACATTTATGAACTGCTTCTTTCCAGTTTTAATCTGTAACTTTTTTATCTGTGATGTATACTTGTACTTTTATGATTAACTTTGTTTTAATCGAATAAAGTAAGTTTGATTGGTTGATGATTGAAGTGGACAAACTTGGCATTCTGGAGTATGATTGCAGGTGAACTCAAGATGGAATTGGTTTTAAGCCACTAGCACAAGACAGGGTAAAGTCCCCACTGTCTCTAGAGAAGGGCTGGTGATGTCCACTGCAGCTATCATCCATAGCCTGACAGGGTACCCCATGGATAATCCTTCTAGTATGCTACTTCAGCAAGCCTTTCAAAATATGGGAACACATGGGTGTTGATTGCTGCACCAGAGGGGCATGGATTGGTCAGGTTCCCCAGGCCCAGCTGTATTTAGGTGCCAGGGAAGTCCCTCTTTCTTGCCATATGCAAATCAGTCTTGACGCTGTTCCCCATAGGAACAGTCCAGCCCAAACTGCAGAGCCAGATCTTCCCTGGACGGGAAACACTCATCCTGCGTCCAGTTTTGGGGTAACACCCTTCATCAGCCAGGGCAGCTTGAATCTGGGTGCAAAATGAGCAAGGGAACCACGTCTGGGCATATCCTGCTAACTTATGGCAAACAAGGCAAACACCAGGAGATGATAGACGGAGCGCTGAAACTTTTTAGACACTCACCCCGGCCACAAATCTAGGTTGAATCCATCATCGTTCTTTAGCTCACTTCGTCACCCCAGTTAAGACCCAGCATATGCAAATCAGTCTTGACTGTGTTCCTTGTGGGAACATTCCAGCCCAAACTGCCAAGCCAGGTCTTCCCTGGACTGGAAACAAGCATCCTGGGGCCAATTTTGGGTTAACACTCCTCATCAGCTAGGCTAGCTTGAATCCAGTGGCAAAGTGAGCAACGGACCCATGTCTGGGCAAACCCTGTCAACTTAAAGCAAACAAAGTACCATATTAAAATCTATCTTCACCTTGTTCCTCATGGTAACAGTCCAACCAGAACTGCCAAGCTAGGTGCCCGATATCCTTCGTTGGATAACATTGGGCATCAGCACTCTGCACCCGGCCACCCTGGTGCCGGCTGAGGGTGCTCTAGGAGTGCATCCTTGACCCTTGGGGGGGGACCCTTGTTCTAACCCCAGAAAACCAACTCCCAAACCTAAGTACTTACCTGTAAACTGATGCGTTAATTTCCTCCCCTATAGGATTGCATTGACTGCTTTTCTGTGAAAAATGTTTTAAATGTGGAGCTGGAAAATTGAATGAAACCTTAAGAAACTGTGTACTCACAAAAACTGCTTTACTTACCTTTTATTTAGGAAATGTCCCAGTGTGACATCTTTTTTTTTTTTGAGAAGCAATTGACTTGGAAGTCCTTTAGACTAATTAATTCATGTGTGGTCTTATAGAGCGATTTGTTGCTTAGAGTATTTTTTACTTTTTCCCTTGCATTAAGTTGTTATGGATTGTAAATGAACTTGGTGTGAGCCTTAGAACGTTTGTGGCATTTCCTATTCATGCCTCAGGACCTTTCTTTGAACTTTGTAGGCGGCGGAGGGGCGGAGCCATGATGGCGGGCTGAGCACCGCCGTGTGAAGACGTGTATGTGTGGGTCTGCAGCGGTAACATGCTACGCTTGCCTTTGACGAGTAAAAATATACAGTTTTTTGCCTAAAGGAAGCATGAAGGAAAGGAAAGTTTAAGGCACCAGTGCGCTGACTGAGAGAATCGGTAAGCGGCGGGCTGGAGATTGGAGCTTATCGGCGGGAGCTGATACGCTCGGCGCTCGGCGCTTGTGGAAGGGGGAAAGTGAAAGAAAACGAAGCGCTCACCTATCTGAACTTACCTAACGAGAGGAACGGCTGGAACCCGGCTGAAGACCGGGGCTTGACGGGGCGCCGATGTTTTGGAGACTGCTGCAGCAGGGAGGCAGGAAATTGCTTCGTTCCTCGACTAACGTAGCGAGCTTCACTCGCCGGCCACAGCTCTCTACCCTCACAGTCGGCTGGGCGTTCCCAGCCTCAATACAGCGAAGAGCACACCTGAAGCCCTCCCTGGTCACACGGCCAAGGGAGTTGAAACGGACAGAAACAGAGGAGACGAACACGGCACATGAATTAATCTCAATGCGCCAGACCAGATCCAGGAAGACTGCTTCGACAGTAAAGAAAGCACTCACAGGTACTATGACTGCAGTGGCTGCAGGGGTAACGGTGGTGGGGGATAAAAATGACTCTGCTAAAATCAAACAACATTCAGAACATTTAAAACCTGTGGATATAAAGGGAGGTGCTAGTGCCAGTAGTGCAATAATTGTTGATTCAGATTTAATAGAAATACAATTAACAGACAAACAAAAGAGGTGTGGCAACAACAAAGGCGGAAAAGACGGGGATGGAATATTGGTAGATAAAGAACCCGCTGTACCTATTGCGCCCACAGTGCCTTGTAACAAAAACGGAGAGACTCTGCCAGGAGAAACTATTACACAGGCAATTAAAGATAATGGGTTTGCTACAGAGTCACGTGGAGGCAAGAAAGGGTCAGATAAAATCCCCATGGATAAAGGACCTACATGTTCAACATTGAAAGAAACCAGTAAGATAAAATTGGTTAAGACAAACGAAATTGGAAAAAATATGGATGCTGCAGCAGAGAGCGCCCTGATAAATAGCCCACTGCACATAGTACAAGACCAAGCAGGCGGCTCTGTACACCTTAAGGTTAACAACACGGCTGATAATACGGTATCTGTACTGACTGATAAGATCAATTCAAAGGAGAAAGAGAAGGTGAAAGAGGGTGTGATTGAACCTGAGGCTAAATCAGATGAGGACTCAAACGCTGACTACGAGGAGCTATCGGAACCTGAAGAGGAAGGGCTTAATGAAACCTCCAAAGCAATAGTTAACAAAAAATTGCTATCGAGGAAAGCTAAGAAAAAGGTTAAGTCTAAACAAAAAATCCTTCTACTAAAAACAACAGGGAAAGAAATGGCCGAAAGCAAAAAAACTCGGTTAATAGATGACAGCCCTCTGAGAAGATGGATTGAGGCTAAAGGTGGGGTTAAGAACATGGCCCTAAGACTTTCAGGGGCAAGCCCTGATGAGCTGAAAGGTCAACTTAGTGAAATTCAAGTAGATAACCTAAGTAAGGACTTAAGTCTAAAACCGAACAAACCTATGGATCTATTAATTGACCCTAACTCGAGTGCACTTCCCCTGAACCAAGAGGTAACTGGCAACATGGTTATGATCTTGGAAGAAGGAAATGGGGACTTAAATAATGAGATCTACTCAGGGATTTCTAGAGTTTCACCTAATGCCATTTCAGATACCTCGCTGTCCCATACCATATTAAACGACGTTAAGAAACCCTGTGAAGAGCAAGATCTTGAACTTTCAATTCTTAATTCTGAAGAGATTAATGAAACTTTAGTATCCAGCTTGAGGCAAACTCCAACGCAGGTAGAACATAATCTTAGTGCTAAATCAAGAGAAAATGTGGAACATGATTCTCTGGCTGATTTGTCCGAGGAGACAAATTTTGGAGAAACAGTACCTGATCCATCTACTACACAAATTAGTGAATCTGCGCTACAGAGCGCTTCTGACACTTCAGATCCTATACCTCCGAAAGGTATCTCAATGGAAGCAATTATGCAGATTCTGATAGAACAGAGAGTAGAGATACAACAACAATACTCTCAACTAAGAGAAGACAATACTAAAATACAAGGAACTATGATGGAGATATGTCAGAATCTAGGAGGAGTCACAAAAGAAATAGAAGACATCAAATCACGAATAGTAGAGGTGGAGGAAGATGTGAGCCAAACTACATTAACGGTCAGACAAAATACTTCAAGAGTGTCCCTTCTGGAAGCCAAAGTGGAAGATTTGGAAAATAGGGCCCGGAGACAAAACCTTAGACTTTTCGGAATACCTGAAGGAATCGAGGGGTCAGATCCGAGAGCCTTTATGGTTAAACTTTTTCAAAGGGCCTTTTTGGACCTTGCGGATTGGGACTGGGACTCCCAACTCCAGCGAGTACATAGACTTCCACTAGTTCAAAGAAACACTAATAGTAAATTTCCGAGACCCTTTTTGATTTATTTCGGTAATTTTCTTTTGAGACAAGCAGTAGCATTAAAAGCAAAACCTAATAACCCTGTTACTGTTGATAACTTCACTTTTTTTGTGAAGTCAGACTTAACCAAGGCCACCATGGATAAACGTTGGGAACTTCGGAAACTGATAGATGCCTTTAAAAATCTAGGATGTTTGGCCTATCTTCAAGAGCCTGCTCGCCTTAAGGTTATTCGTGAAGGGCAAGTGGTCTTCTTCACTGACCCCCTAACTGCGGAACAATGTTTGGAAAAATTTTCACGGGACAATGAAAAAAGAAATCAAAAAGCAAAAGAAAATTAGGGTGGCATCTCTGTGCAAAATTCTAAAGGGACTGGCTTGTACATAGTGATATGCTTATATATGTTTCTCCCTCTCTCTTTCTTTTTTTTCTCTCTTTTTTTCTTCTTGCTTTAGGCGGGAATTTTTTTCTTTGGGTTTGAATTGAATTGAATATAGACACTATAAGACACAAGTAGGCATGAATTAAATATGGTTAGTGCAGCCACTCATACACGTTTCTTCACTGCGCTGCCACGCTAGCGGCAGCAACGCTAGAGGGGAGCTCCCCCCCAAGAAACAGGGAGCCGCAAGGGAGGGGGTGGGGTTGCCACAAGGGCAGGGGTGGCAACGGGTGTTGTGGGTGGGGGGTGGTGAAAAAGGTAAAAAATATGATTGCAAGATTTGATGATATATTTTTGTTTAATAAACGTAGAAACGAAAAGGTAACGAAGGTAAAACGCATCGAGGAAAAGGAGAACAACATATTTATGATCTATATCAAATAAATGCTTAAGTTAAGAATCCTATGTTGGAATGTAGACGGCCTAAACAGTAAAAGCAAAAGAAAATTAGTACAGGAAGAGATTAAACTGTATAACCCTAATATAGTGCTGCTGACGGAAACTCATATAAAATATCAAGACCGAAAGGTGTTAACCCAATTAGGCTATGAATTGGTTATTTGTACTTCTTTAAATGAGACTATAAGGGGGGTCGCTATTTTAAAACAAAAAACGCTCCCAATAGAGATAATTAAAACGGCCTCTGATAACAGAGGTAGATGGGTAATAGCACAGATGCAAGGAGTGAAGGTTAAGCTGGTACTATGTGTGGTATATGGCCCAAATATTGATAAACCTAAAATCTATGAAGACCTAAGCTTAGAATTGTTAGAGTGGGAAGGGGAAACCATGATTGCTGGAGATTTTAACTGTGTTATGAACTATAAAATTGACTCTACGGGGCCAATGAACTTCAAACGAATGTATAAAGTAAGAGCTGCAATTTTAGAGCTTGCAAGATTAAACAATATTAGAGATTTATGGCGGTCCAAACATCCCAAGGTGCCCGGCTTTACTTACTATTCTGCCCCGCACAGATCATGCTCTAGGATAGACATGGTATGGGCCTCGCAACAAATTTTAGAAAAGTGTGCGATTGAAATCTGTCCCAAAGTCACATCGGATCATAACCCTCTTCTTTTGGATGTTAATTTGGAAAATCGGAATGTAAAACCACGAAAGTTCACTTTTCCTAGACATTTGCTAGTTGACCAAACATTTATCTCACTAATTAAAAAACACATACAAGAATTTATTGAGTTAAATGTTGATACTGCTAGTATCAATATGGTATGGGATGCTTGTAAGTGTAGCATTAGAGGGTGTGTCCAGCAATATATATACAGGCTCAATGCAGAAAATTATAACAAAAATAAAGATAAGACATCTAAATTGTTGGACCTGGAAATACAATTGGCTGAAGCGACTTTGCATTCAAAAAGTGATATTGAGGGGCTTAGAGCACAACTGGTGGAATTGCAAGCTGGACTCAGAAAAGAGCTGAGAGAAAGATATGCGGTTAAACTACATAAATACAAGTTAGATCAATATGAAGGTGGTGACTGTATAGGAAAAGTATTGGCTTTTAAAACGGCAGATAGAAAAGCAAAAACTAGAATAAAGGAAATAATTGGATCAGATTTAGTGATTTATGGACAAGAGGATCAAATATTAAATCAATTTGTTAAATTTTATCAACATTTATATACCCCAGAGGAGCCATTGAACGAAGCAGAGGTTGTAAAGTATCTAGATCAATACCTAAGACCATCGCGAGCATTAAATCACGAAGTAATTCAGCAATTAAATTCTGATATTACTACCGAGGAGATCAAATTGGCTATAGACCATCTACCATTAGGTAAGGCGGTAGGTGAAGATTGCATACCAGGGGAACTTTATAAATTGTGCTATCAAGAGCTGGTTCCACTACTACAAAAAGTTATTAACTCAATTATTGTCTCTAAACAATCACCACCTTCATGGAAACTTGCTAAAATCATATTCTTTCTGAAGAAGGGAAAACCGGAGAATGAGTGCGGCTCATATCGGCCCATATCTCTACTCAACTCTGATGTGAAAATTTTTTCAAAAATTTTAGCTAATCGGCTAGCACCCCATATGCCGGATATTGTTAATCCCCAACAACATGGCTTTGTGATTGGTAGAGATACTACATTGCATGTTAATACTTCCATAACTGCTTTGGATGTAGCCGAAACGACTAACACCCCACTCGGTATGATAATGTTAGATGCTGAAAAAGCATTTGACCGAGTGGGGTGGGAATATCTGTGGACAGTACTAATTAAAATGGGCATAAATGGTTTTTATTTAGATTGGGTTAAATCTCTTTATGATGATCCACGGGCCGTGATCAGCTATGGAGGTATAGATTCTGATAACTTCAAGATTGCAAGAGGTACAAGACAGGGATGCCCTCTTTCCCCATTATTATTTGCTCTATCTCTAGAACCTTTTCTAAATGCTTTAAACGATCAAATCAATATAACTCCAGCTCAACATGGGGATATATCTCTTAAATTAACTGCCTTTGCGGATGATATCGCAATATATACATCGGATGTTTGTAAATCTATGCCCGCAATTATAGAAGAAGCACATAAGTATGGGAAAATCTCCGGGTATAAGTTAAATGTTAACAAAACCCAAATTATACTTAACTATACTCCGGCTACATGTAGCTACAAAACCTGTAATGAAGCCGTATACTTAGGTATTAAGCTTACTGCCAAAGTGGAGAAAATTGTGGAAATAAACTATGGGTCATTCCTTAAAGATACGGCTGCGAGTTTTAAAAAATGGCACAAGATACCTTTGAGTTTGTTAGGGAGATTAAACTTGATAAAGATGAAAATTTTACCTAAGTTCCTTTATCTGTGCAGATCCATACCGCTTCAACCAAACAAGCTTTTTTTTAGAAAATTGGATGGCATCTGTAGTAGCTTTATCTGGGGGTATAAAAAAGCACGAAGAGCGATAACATTTTTGACACTTCCAATCTCTAAAGGGGGTCTAACGTTGCCGGATTTTAATCGTTATTTTTTAGCTACTTTTCTTTTACGCACCAGGAGCCTATTAAAAAGCACCCCCTCTCTATTTTTTCATCAATACATGTTGGGGGCAGATGCTAATCAATTTCTACTACGGGTCCATGATCCAAATTATTTCAAAAGAGTAAAGTTTAAGATTGCAAAACATGCCATACGAATTTGGGATAAAATTCTGCACACTAGTAATAGTTCATTTTTTAACACTGAACTTAGATTATGGAATAATCCGGGCCTTCCTGACATATTTTCAGACGGTGTGGGTAATCGATGGATTAGACAGGATATAATCACATTAGGAGATCTTTATTGTACTACTGGGTTGAGGGACTTCGAGAATCTAAAAATTACTAACGGGCTTACGGACGACATGCATTTTAAATATAGACAACTAAGAGATTTTTTCTGTAATAAACTGAAAATAACGCAAGTTAAACAATCTGATATTATTGAAGGTATTTACTCAGAAAAAACAAAATCATTAATCAGGTTGGGATACCAATGGCTTATTAAGGAGAAGGGCGAAAACACAACTCAAATCGCAGCCAAATGGTCTCGGAGATTAAATCAAAACATAAATTCTGAACAGATTGGAAATGCCCTAACTCATTTAAGTGAAATAGTTCATTCCTCTAAGTTGAAAATGCAGCTATATAGGACAATTACGGAATTGTATTATACGCCGCAAAGAATATCCAGCTGGACACATGGTAACTCGTTGACAGAGAAATCTAGGTGTGTTAAATGTAACACTGATGCGGCTGGAATTGAACACATGTTATTCTCATGCCCTGTGCTCTCCAACTTTTGGAATTGCATATCTTACCATCTTCAACTCAACCAGATAAACTCTTCGGATCTTACAGTACAAATGGTTTTATTAGACATCCAAGAAAAGAACTCTCCCCATAAGGATCTCTTAACGATTTTGTTAGCATGTGCTAGATTAACAATAGCGAGGGGCTGGATTTCTAAAGAACCCCCTAGTGTAGCGGATTGGCTAGCTTTGGTTTATGAAATTAGAACTATGGAATTTGCTTTAGCTAAACTTAGGGGCCCTAAAGCTTTTCTGAGAAAAGAAAGGATATGGATGCACTTTTTTGAAGGCCAAGATGTATGATTTAGGTTAGTTTAAACTTTGTCTATCTGTTCTAGTAGTTTATTACTGTAATAGTAGAGCTAATGAGAAATATAGGCTTAATATTTAAGTATATGTTGTTGGCATTCCTCAGTTTTTGTTGTTGCTCATATTAATTGTATTTGTATGTTGAATATCGAATGGAATTGTAATGAATTATATCATTTCTTGCAATCAATAAAAATGTTTAAAAAAAAAAAAAAAAAGTAAATGAACTTGGTGTCAAGATAGGGCACCCCACAATAATTGATGTCTTTTGATGAAATTGTCTCTATGTGATGAATTCTATCTCTATATATTGTTTAATGTTGTAGAATATATATGTTGTTTTGTACAAATTGTAAATATGTATGTATAGTGTTTTTTCTTAGTTGAAACAATACAGAAACATTAAAAAAATAATGAAATAAAATAGGTATGAACAAAGTATACCTTACAAACTCCAATTGATATTGGTTTGTAGTTCTTAAATGTGAGACATGAAAGAAATGTGCAGCTAGTAATTCTTTGTATAAGTATCCAGTGTGACATCTAGGCATATTCCGCTGAGTGGAAAAAGTAATCTAGTAAGTATTCAGACAGTAACTGCAAAGTAATTTCAATTGTTTCTGACTAATTAACCTATCTGGATCCATATCAATTACATACAACTGCATTCAACTATGTCATTCCTGCAAAGTATTATTCCACTTACCTGCACCAAGCCTGGCTTGGTTCTTGAAATAAAATAAAACTAAATAATATTTTTACAAAACAAATTGGTCAGAGTTCAGTTTTTGAGTGTGTGAACTCATCTCTTGCCTGAGTGTGTACGATAAAGGGGAATATCCTGAACAACGACTCCGGAACAACGAGATCCGGAGTCACGCAAGCTAAATAACGACTTGCCCGAACAACGACTCAGCCTTAACCATGCATGTGCTTTGTTAAGGCTGATTCTGTCTAGGTTTTTCGTAGGTCGGGTGTGCTCCTTTGTAGGACTAGCATGTCCTTCCTGACTCTGCCATAGAAGCGAATGCAGGTCTGAAATGTCACTCCGGTGCATTCTTCAACAATGTCATTTTGCGCATCTGGCCTAAACTCTGCTGCCTGGCTGACATGCAACAAATCAGACGTTCGTATTTGGCTCCATGAGTCAGCGTATCAATTATCACCTATTACACAAGTACAGTTTAGTATTAAATGTTTTTATTGATTTTACAAAAGTTAGCAAACAGTAATGCCATATAAGAATCGCAGATCAGTCCGAGGGCCGACCCACCGAGCAATGTTAAGGAAGGTACAAGCCATCGGCCATGTCATGAGGAAGCAGTCTTATACACAGCAAGCCGCCAACAGCCCAACCTGGGCCGGACGCGTCATAAACACTGTGAGGCTGGTAAGCATCCCCGGGACCCCATTGCGTCCCCTGCCATTTGGAGACATGAAGACATGTTATCCGAGCTATGGAAGCTTTATGTCCAACAGTCTCTCTTCGAGCACCTTCCTTTTGCCCTACGGCCTAACAGCCACCCCTAGACATCGTCCCTCGGACGCCCTTAATCAAGAAAAAGAAGGAAGACCCCCCTAAACAATCCCAACCCTACCCAGACCCCGACAACCCCTTCCCCCATGTAACCCCACCCCTCCCAACTCCCCCAATCCCGCCCCCTTTGGTCCATGGTCCACCTTTACTCCCGCCGCTGGTCCCTCGCAACCTTCAGTGTCGAAGCAGTGTATTTTTGTCTGTTTCGATGTCCGTCAGCCTCAACAGTCGGAGATACTTAAGACACGTCACCTCCGTAAACTCAGAAGCCAGCAAGGATAGGAATGGCCTCCACAGCTCGGCATAGCGTGCCCTCTCCTCTGCCCTAGATAGTGATAGTTTCTCCATGCCCAGAACCATCCAGAGGCGGTGAAGCCAGCCCTGATATGTGGGGATGTGTTTTGATCGCCAAAGCGCCACTATATTCTGTACCGCTGACCCCAACGCGATCGCTATCAGACGACCCCTCCGCGATCACAATGGGTAAGTCAGTGCATTAGGCAACCCTAGGATTACATAGGCGGGAAAGCGGGGAATATCTGTTTCGAAATGTGTGTCTACGTCCGCTAAGATCTGGCTCCAGTATTCTTGTAAAAATGGACAGTCCCAGAGTACGTGAACTAACGTGCCAACCTGACCACAGCCGCGCCAACACCGGGGATCCTGTCCACTATCCATTTCATACAGGTGTTCGGGGGTGTAATACCAGTAGGACGTGACCTTCGTAAGGGTGTCTGTAAGTACCATATGATAGGCCGAGTGCCGCGCTCTATAGTAGACTCCCTCCCACTCCTTGTGAGTTAGGGCTCTCCCCAGCTCCCGCTCCCAGCGCACCCTGCCTGCGTTGTAGGTGTATCTGTGTTTTTGCATGAGCATTTTATAGAGGTCTGAAATCAGTTGTTTATCATTAGTGCGGGAGATCAGCCAATACTCGAATTTTGTCAAGCGTCTGTCCGACGCGGACCTTACTGCGGTGTTAAGCGCCCAGTGCCTGACCTGAATGTAGCGAAGCCTCTCAGTTTCTGGTAGGCCGAATTCCTGCCGAAATCGCTGGAAGGGAATGACACCTTCTGGGCCATAGACATGATGGAGTGCGCAACAACCCGCAGGCTTCCAGCGCGCAAAAGATGTCTCGTCCATCCCCGGGTGGAAGTCTGGGTTCCCGATGATGGGGGTGAGGGGAGAAAGGAGGGTGGTGAGTTCTTGGCTATCCCCCACTCGGTCCCAGATCTCCAGAGGTACCCGCATGATGAGGGATGCATAGAGATTGGGAGGCCTGTGTTCCCGTCGCATAAAGGGGATTTCCTGCAGAGTCCGTCCAGCGACGGCCTGGTCTTGAAACAGCCAATGTTTCCCAGATTCCCATCTAACCCATTCCACTAGGAAGCGGAGCTGGGAAGCTTGAAAATACGTTGCCAAGTCTGGCATCCCAATCCCACCTTGTTCTGGTGCCAGCATGGCGATCCTTCGCTTCAGGCGGGGTTTTCTCCCATTCCATATGAACTGCGACAGTTCCGACTGCATCAGTTTTATCCAGCCTCGTGTGGGCGCAAGGGGAATCGTGCGAAAGAGGTATAGTATTTGGGGAAGAACCGTCATCTTAACAGCTGCCACCCTACCCAACCAGGACAGCGGATAATACTTCCATTGTCCCAAATCGCGTCTGATTTTCTGTCGCAGGTTGGAATAGTTGAGTTCTACGGAGGTCTGAAGGGAAGGTGCCAGTTGTATCCCAAGAAATGGGACCGCGTCCGTCGTCCACGGCATGGGGAACTCCGCCTGTAAATAGGCACGTGTGGTGGTTTCTAGTGACAAGTCGAGGGCCACTGATTTAGACATGTTGACTTTGAAGCCTGAGACTTGGCCGAATCGCTCGAGGCCTGCAATTCACACAGGGAGAGAACTCCGGGGGTTAGCGAGCGATATCAGCACATCGTCAGCGTACAGGCTTATGGTGTGAACGTCACCCCCGAACTTGATTCCCTGCACTTTCGGGTCGGACCGTAGAAGGTGCGCGAGAGGCTCCATATAAAGGGCGAACAATAGGGGGGATAGTGGGCAGCCCTGCCTAGTGCCTCGCTCGATTTCAAACCGGGGAGATGTGCAGCCATTGACTCGGACTGCAGCTGAAGGAAATTTGTAGCAGTTAAACACTCTAGTTCGGAATTTGGGCCCTATACCGGCCTTCAGCAGCATCCTTTCCAGATAAGGCCAATGCACACTATCAAATGCCTTTTCGGCATCGATGGCCAGCATCATAAATTCACCCTCTGTTCGAGCGGCCTTTTCTAGAAGGTGGAAAGCTCTTTTAGTGTTGTCTGAGGTCTGCTGTTCTGGAATAAACCCATACTGATCCGGGTCGATCAGTCCCCCATGTATGGTCCCAAGCGAGAGGCGAGGATCCCTGTATAAATCTTAAGATCGACATTTAAGAGGGAAATAGGCCTATATGCTCCGCACTCGGCGGGATCCTTACCCGGTTTAGGTATCACCGCGATGGACGCCTCCAGTAGGTCTCTCTGGATCGCTCCCTCCTCCGCGAAGGAGGTAAAGAGTCGGACGAGTAGAGGGGCCACCTGGCCACAAAATGTTTTATAAAAGCTCGCCGGGAAGCCATCCGGACCCGGAGCCTTGCCTAGTTTGAGCCGGGAGATCGCAGAAATCACCTCTTCCGGTCGGATGTCTCTGTCTAAGCAATCAATCTGATCCTGCGTCAACGCCGGCAGGGGGAGAGCCGCTAGGAAATCTGTCTCCGCCTGCGGGTTTGAGGGGTCAGCCGCATACAATTCCGCATAGAATGCACTGAAAGCCTCAGCTATGACTTGGTCTCCGTTCACTGTGATGCCATCGATCCCTCTTATCTCACGAACCTCCCTGCGCTGCGTGACCTCGCGGAGCTTGTTCGCCAGCAAGCGCCCACATCTGTACCTGCCCGTGTAATAGGCGTAGCACAGTCATAAGGCTGCATATTCTGCTCTATCTAGATCGAAGGCTGCGAGTTGTTGGCGGGCAATTTTTAATTGCCTCCATATTCTCGGAGCCCATGTTCTCCTGTGTATCTGTTCCAGTTCCCTGGTCTGCCATATGAGCTCATCCCTCTTGGATTGTTGTTCCACATTTTCTGCTGTCGAGATAGATATAAATTCACCCCTAAGAACAGCTTTCAGCGCCGCCCACTGTGTAGACAGAGTGGTGTCACCGTTGCTACTATGGGAGAGGTAGTCAGTGATCACGCTCTGGATTTGAGTGACCACCACCTTCCTCTGCAGCAATGAATCTCGGAGGCGCCAAACCCTACGCGAGCGTTGGGCAGCTGGCATAAAAAGGGAGGCCGTGACTGGAGCGTGGTCGGAAAGGGAAGCAGTACCTATGTCGGCTCTAGTGACAAGCGCTTGAGTGGCAGTGGAAACAAGCAGGTAGTCGAGACGTGCATATGTTTTGTGGGCAGCTGAAAAGTATGTGTAATCCCTCTCCCCAGGATGAAGCGTACGCCATAGATCCACCAACCCTAGATCCTGTAATCTAGCTTTGCCTGCTTCTGTAAGCGCCCCCACCTGTGTAGTGTGTTGACAAGACCTGTCCAGTATGTTGTCAAAAAACAGATTTAATTCCCCGCCGAAAAATAAGTGATGGTCAGTCGTGTCAGTGACATCAGTGAGCGCTCTGTGTAGGAACTGTTCTTGGCCTTCATTGGGCCCATATATCGAGCCAATCGTAAGAGTCCTGTCCCCCAGTGCAAACCTGCATACTAACAGTCGCCCCTTGGTTTCAGCCAATTTCCCCAACACCTTGCCCCTAAACTTTTGTGCCACCAGGATCGCAACTCCCGCCTTCTTATCAGGGCACGAGGAAAAGAACTGGTGGGGAAATTTACAAGACCTCAGCCGGTGACAATCCCTGGCCAGAAGGTGCGTTTCCTGCAAGAGGCATATGTCCGCCAGAGACTGTTCCAACTGGAGCAAGATCGCTTTGCGCTTGACAAGGTTGTTCAGGCCGCGCACATTCAGCGTTAGGATGACTAGATCATCCATCATCATCTAGAGGTGCAAAACCTCAACCCGCCCCGCATGCCTCCCCGGGAGATCTAAGTCTGGTGTCCCCGAGCCTGTCCCAGCCCACTAACTCCAAAACCCCGGCACCAGAACCCACCCTACTGACAGTCGAACCATGGACCAAATTCCCTACCACACCCATTCCCCCCCCCCCCAGAACTGCAAACTGTCATAGTCCCTCATCTAGAGATGAAAAGGAAAAAACCAGCACAGGGTAGTCTTACTAGTCTGTCCGGGAGCACTCTCCCACCGACGGCCATGTGGCCAAAACGGGCAACCAGATCACCAGGTCTCAGCAGGCTCTTCACCCTGTGGGGCCAGTACCGCCATCCGTGGCCACCGCATCCACTACGGCGCGTTGACCAGCTGCAATCTCCGTCACCGGAGGTTTCTTCACTCGTTTCCGCCGCCGCTCCTGGCTCCACTGGGGCCTGCGCGCCTCCGTCTCGGGTGTGGTTCCCGAGGCCTCGGTGCCTTCCTCGGGTGTTTCTATTCCTAACAGAGTGCAGGCCTCCGAGACCGACCGGAGCTGGTACTGTTTGTTCTCCAGTCTGAAGATGAGATGGAAGGGGTGACCCCAACTGTATGGGATATTGTTCTGTTGGAGATACGATGTGACGGGTTTGAAAAGACGGCGTTTGTGCAGCGTGAGGGCCGCCAAATCTTGGTACAGCAGCGGCGACGTGCCCTGAAATGCGATCGGGTGTTTCTGACGTGCCCTCTGTAGTATCTCTTCTTTGGTGCGGTAGTCTTGGACACAAACCAGTATGTCCGGGTGTGGCGCCGTCGCCGCACGGGGCGGCCCGGTCCTATGTGCCCTGTCTAGTACGAGGGGTGAGTCTAATGGCCGCCCTAGCACGTGGTTGAAAAGTTCTCTAGCATAGCGAAACGCGTCTTGGGTGGCCTCGGACGTGGCCACGTTGCGAATGCGAATGTTATGGCGTCTGGAGCGGTTCTCCAGGTCTTCCAAGTGGAGCTGAAGGTCCACCTGCTGGTCGTGCAGACGGATGATTTCTTGCTGTTGGGCCGCGAGTTCAGTGTCTCTATCGTCGCTTTTAGTCTCCAGGTCTGCAACCCTTTCCCCTATGCCGTCCATCTCACGCCGCACTTCTCTGATTTCGCTGGTAAATTCTGTCTTAAAGGTCTGAATATCGTCCCGCAGGGACGCAAAAAGGGATTCCAGAAAGGCCTTTGTGATGGGCTCCGACCCGCAATCGGTGTTTTGTTCCATCTTCTTCGGGGTCGGGACCACTGTGTCGTTTTCGCGAACAGCTCCTTCACAGTTTTGCCCCGGGGGGGCCTGCCCGTAGACATCACGCAGCCCCGGTAATCGATCCACCTGGCGGTCCCGCGTTCTTCAGCAAGTCCATCAGGACCTCCTTCGCGTGCCTGCAAGGCGACTGCGGATCTCCGCGGGGCCAATGCACCCTGTCCGCCAAACTTAGCGCGGGCCCCTCCCTCTGGCTTGCCTGCACTCGGGTTCGACCGTCTTCTTGGGCCCTGGCGGGCCCCGCAACAACCAGCCACCTCCGCTCACTCCTGGTAGGCCACACCTGTCCCCTGGCTGTCTGGCCACTGCTCTATGCGCTGTCTGCGGGGTCCTCCTCACCGCTGTAGAGCCCCTATGCCAGTGATCGCTCGACCTCAGTCCTCCAGAACGGGGAGCGCAGCCCCCAGCCGCTAAATGGCCAACAGCCCCACTGGTGCCTCCGACCTCACACAGCTAGGCACTGCACTGCGTCGCAGTCCTCCCCAAGCCAGCAGGGCCTAGGCCACGCTCGTCTCTGTCGAGGCGTCACCCACACCGCCGGGCCGACCTGCCCGTTGAAGGCGCCCCTCTCTTCCCAGGGCGGCCACTGCCACACTGATCCCGGACTCACGGAGCCGCTGTTTGCAGTCTGCAGATTGCAGAGTAGTGAGTGCAGAGTAGTGAGTAGTGAGTAGTGAGTGCAGAGTAGTGAGTAGTGAGTGCAGAGTAGTGAGTGCAGAGTAGTGAGTAGTGAGTGCAGAGTAGTGAGTAGTGAGTGCAGAGTAGTGCGTGCAGATTGCAGAGTAGTGAGTGCAGAGTAGTGAGTGCCGAGTAGTGAGTGCAGAGTAGTGAGTGCAGAGTAGTGAGTGCAGAGTAGTGAGTAGTGAGTGCAGAGTAGTGAGTGCAGAGTAGTGAGTGCAGATTGCAGAGTAGTGAGTGCAGAGTAGTGAGTGCAGATTGCAGAGTAGTGAGTGCAGAGTAGTGAGTGCAGAGTAGTGAGTGCAGAGTAGTGAGTGCAGAGTAGTGAGTAGTGAGTGCAGAGTAGTGAGTAGTGAGTGCAGAGTAGTGAGTGCAGAGTAGTGAGTAGTGAGTGCAGAGTAGTGAGTGCAGAGTAGTGAGTAGTGAGTGCAGAGTAGTGAGTAGTGAGTACAGAGTAGTGAGTAGTGAGTGCAGAGTAGTGAGTGCAGAGTAGTGAGTAGTGAGTGCAGAGTAGTGAGTGCAGAGTAGTGAGTAGTGAGTGCAGAGTAGTGAGTAGTGAGTGCAGAGTAGTGAGTAGTGAGTGCAGAGTAGTGAGTGCAGATTGCAGAGTAGTGAGTGCAGAGTAGTGAGTGCAGAGTAGTGAGTGCAGAGTAGTGAGTGCAGAGTAGTGAGTAGTGAGTGCAGAGTAGTGAGTAGTGAGTGCAGAGTAGTGAGTGCAGAGTAGTGAGTGCAGAGTAGTGAGTAGTGAGTGCAGAGTAGTGAGTGCAGAGTAGTGAGTGCAGAGTAGTGAGTAGTGAGTGCAGAGTAGTGAGTAGTGAGTGCAGAGTAGTGAGTGCAGAGTAGTGAGTAGTGAGTGCAGAGTAGTGAGTAGTGAGTGCAGAGTAGTGAGTAGTGAGTGCAGAGTAGTGAGTGCAGAGTAGTGAGTGCAGAGCAGTGAGTGCAGAGCAGTGAGTGCAGAGCAGTGAGTAGTGAGTAGTGAGTGCTGAATGCAGAGTAGTGAGTGCAGAGTGAGTGTGCAGAGCAGTGAGTGCAGGTGCAGAGTGGTGTGTGCTGTTGAGTGCAGAGTGGTGTGTGCTGTTGAGTGCAGAGTGGTGTGTGCTGTTGAGTGCAGAGTGCTGTGTATTGGCAATGTAAATGACAATGCCATCTATTTATGATTTAAAAAAAAAAAGAAATGTCATGAGCAATGCCAATAGCTCCACCTTTAATGATGCCGAGACCATTGCATTGTAAATGCTTGTTATGCATGTGTTTGAAAACGAGGACATTGTGTATTGACTGACATTTATGAACTGCTTCTTTCCAGTTTTAATCTGTAACTTTTTTATCTGTGATGTATACTTGTACTTTTATGATTAACTTTGTTTTAATCGAATAAAGTAAGTTTGATTGGTTGATGATTGAAGTGGACAAACTTGGCATTCTGGAGTATGATTGCAGGTGAACTCAAGATGGAATTGGTTTTAAGCCACTAGCACAAGACAGGGTAAAGTCCCCACTGTCTCTAGAGAAGGGCTGGTGATGTCCACTGCAGCTATCATCCATAGCCTGACAGGGTACCCCATGGATAATCCTTCTAGTATGCTACTTCAGCAAGCCTTTCAAAATATGGGAACACATGGGTGTTGATTGCTGCACCAGAGGGGCATGGATTGGTCAGGTTCCCCAGGCCCAGCTGTATTTAGGTGCCAGGGAAGTCCCTCTTTCTTGCCATATGCAAATCAGTCTTGACGCTGTTCCCCATAGGAACAGTCCAGCCCAAACTGCAGAGCCAGATCTTCCCTGGACGGGAAACACTCATCCTGCGTCCAGTTTTGGGGTAACACCCTTCATCAGCCAGGGCAGCTTGAATCTGGGTGCAAAATGAGCAAGGGAACCACGTCTGGGCATATCCTGCTAACTTATGGCAAACAAGGCAAACACCAGGAGATGATAGACGGAGCGCTGAAACTTTTTAGACACTCACCCCGGCCACAAATCTAGGTTGAATCCATCATCGTTCTTTAGCTCACTTCGTCACCCCAGTTAAGACCCAGCATATGCAAATCAGTCTTGACTGTGTTCCTTGTGGGAACATTCCAGCCCAAACTGCCAAGCCAGGTCTTCCCTGGACTGGAAACAAGCATCCTGGGGCCAATTTTGGGGTAACACTCCTCATCAGCTAGGCTAGCTTGAATCCAGTGGCAAAGTGAGCAACGGACCCATGTCTGGGCAAACCCTGTCAACTTAAAGCAAACAAAGTACCATATTAAAATCTATCTTCACCTTGTTCCTCATGGTAACAGTCCAACCAGAACTGCCAAGCTAGGTGCCCGATATCCTTCGTTGGATAACATTGGGCATCAGCACTCTGCACCCGGCCACCCTGGTGCCGGCTGAGGGTGCTCTAGGAGTGCATCCTTGACCCTTGGGGGGGGACCCTTGTTCTAACCCCAGAAAACCAACTCCCAAACCTAAGTACTTACCTGTAAACTGATGCGTTAATTTCCTCCCCTATAGGATTGCATTGACTGCTTTTCTGTGAAAAATGTTTTAAATGTGGAGCTGGAAAATTGAATGAAACCTTAAGAAACTGTGTACTCACAAAAACTGCTTTACTTACCTTTTATTTAGGAAATGTCCCAGTGTGACATCTTTTTTTTTTTTGAGAAGCAATTGACTTGGAAGTCCTTTAGACTAATTAATTCATGTGTGGTCTTATAGAGCGATTTGTTGCTTAGAGTATTTTTTACTTTTTCCCTTGCATTAAGTTGTTATGGATTGTAAATGAACTTGGTGTCAAGATAGGGCACCCCACAATAATTGATGTCTGTTGATGAAATTGTCTCTATGTGATGAATTCTATCTCTATATATTGTTTAATGTTGTAGAATATATATGTTGTTTTGTACAAATTGTAAATATGTATGTATAGTGTTTTTTCTTAGTTGAAACAATACAGAAACATTAAAAAAATAATGAAATAAAATAGGTATGAACAAAGTATACCTTACAAACTCCAATTGATATTGGTTTGTAGTTCTTAAATGTGAGACATGAAAGAAATGTGCAGCTAGTAATTCTTTGTATAAGTATCCAGTGTGACATCTAGGCATATTCCGCTGAGTGGAAAAAGTAATCTAGTAAGTATTCAGACAGTAACTGCAAAGTAATTTCAATTGTTTCTGACTAATTAACCTATCTGGATCCATATCAATTACATACAACTGCATTCAACTATGTCATTCCTGCAAAGTATTATTCCACTTACCTGCACCAAGCCTGGCTTGGTTCTTGAAATAAAATAAAACTAAATAATATTTTTACAAAACAAATTGGTCAGAGTTCAGTTTTTGAGTGTGTGAACTCATCTCTTGCCTGAGTGTGTACGATAAAGGGGAATATCCTGAACAACGACTCCGGAACAACGACGTTCGTATTTGGCTCCATGAGTCAGCGTATCAATTATCACCTATTACACAAGCACAGTTTAGTATTAAATGTTTTTATTGATTTTACAAAAGTTAGCAAACAGTAATGCCATATAAGAATCGCAGATCAGTCCGAGGGCCGACCCACCGAGCAATGTTAAGGAAGGTACAAGCCATCGGCCATGTCATGAGGAAGCAGTCTTATACACAGCAAGCCGCCAACAGCCCAACCTGGGCCGGACGCGTCATAAACACTGTGAGGCTGGTAAGCATCCCCGGGACCCCATTGCGTCCCCTGCCATTTGGAGACATGAAGACATGTTATCCGAGCTATGGAAGCTTTATGTCCAACAGTCTCTCTTCGAGCACCTTCCTTTTGCCCTACGGCCTAACAGCCACCCCTAGACATCGTCCCTCGGACACCCTTAATCAAGAAAAAGAAGGAAGACCCCCCTAAACAATCCCAACCCTACCCAGACCCCGACAACTCCTTCCCCCATGTAACCCCACCCCTCCCAACTCCCCCAATCCCGCCTCCTTTGGTCCATGGTCCACCTTTACTCCCGCCGCTGGTCCCTCGCAACCTTCAGTGTCGAAGCAGTGTATTTTTGTCTGTTTCGATGTCCGTCAGCCTCAACAGTCGGAGATACTTAAGACACGTCACCTCCGTAAACTCAGAAGCCAGCAAGGATAGGAATGGCCTCCACAGCTCGGCATAGCGTGCCCTCTCCTCTGCCCTAGATAGTGATAGTTTCTCCATGCCCAGAACCATCCAGAGGCGGTGAAGCCAGCCCTGATATGTGGGGATGTGTTTTGATCGCCAAAGCGCCACTATATTCTGTACCGCTGACCCCAACGCGATCGCTATCAGACGACCCCTCCGCGATCACAATGGGTAAGTCAGTGCATTAGGCAACCCTAGGATTACATAGGCGGGAAAGCGGGGAATATCTGTTTCGAAATGTGTGTCTACGTCTGCTAAGATCTGGCTCCAGTATTCTTGTAAAAATGGACAGTCCCAGAGTACGTGAACTAACGTGCCAACCTGACCACAGCCGCGCCAACACCGGGGATCCTGTCCACTATCCATTTCATACAGGTGTTCGGGGGTGTAATACCAGTAGGACGTGACCTTCGTAAGGGTGTCTGTAAGTACCATATGATAGGCCGAGTGCCGCGCTCTATAGTAGACTCCCTCCCACTCCTTGTGAGTTAGGGCTCTCCCCAGCTCCCGCTCCCAGCGCACCCTGCCTGCGTTGTAGGTGTATCTGTGTTTTTGCATGAGCATTTTATAGAGGTCTGAAATCAGTTGTTTATCATTAGTGCGGGAGATCAGCCAATACTCGAATTTTGTCAAGCGTCTGTCCGACGCGGACCTTACTGCGGTGTTAAGCGCCCAGTGCCTGACCTGAATGTAGCGAAGCCTCTCAGTTTCTGGTAGGCCGAATTCCTGCCGAAATCGCTGGAAGGGAATGACACCTTCTGGGCCATAGACATGATGGAGTGCGCAACAACCCGCAGGCTTCCAGCGCGCAAAAGATGTCTCGTCCATCCCCGGGTGGAAGTCTGGGTTCCCGATGATGGGGGTGAGGGGAGAAAGGAGGGTGGTGAGTTCTTGGCTATCCCCCACTCGGTCCCAGATCTCCAGAGGTACCCGCATGATGAGGGATGCATAGAGATTGGGAGGCCTGTGTTCCCGCCGCATAAAGGGGATTTCCTGCAGAGTCCGTCCAGCGACGGCCTGGTCTTGAAACAGCCAATGTTTCCCAGATTCCCATCTAACCCATTCCACTAGGAAGCGGAGCTGGGAAGCTTGAAAATACGTTGCCAAGTCTGGCATCCCAATCCCACCTTGTTCTGGTGCCAGCATGGCGATCCTTCGCTTCAGGCGGGGTTTTCTCCCATTCCATATGAACTGCGACAGTTCCGACTGCATCAGTTTTATCCAGCCTCGTGTGGGCGCAAGGGGAATCGTGCGAAAGAGGTATAGTATTTGGGGAAGAACCGTCATCTTAACAGCTGCCACCCTACCCAACCAGGACAGCGGATAATACTTCCATTGTCCCAAATCGCGTCTGATTTTCTGTCGCAGGTTGGAATAGTTGAGTTCTACGGAGGTCTGAAGGGAAGGTGCCAGTTGTATCCCAAGAAATGGGACCGCGTCCGTCGTCCACGGCATGGGGAACTCCGCCTGTAAATAGGCACGTGTGGTGGTTTCTAGTGACAAGTCGAGGGCCACTGATTTAGACATGTTGACTTTGAAGCCTGAGACTTGGCCGAATCGCTCGAGGCCTGCAATTCACACCGGGAGAGAACTCCGGGGGTTAGCGAGCGATATCAGCACATCGTCAGCGTACAGGCTTATGGTGTGAACGTCACCCCCGAACTTGATTCCCTGCACTTTCGGGTCGGACCGTAGAAGGTGCGCGAGAGGCTCCATATAAAGGGCGAACAATAGGGGGGATAGTGGGCAGCCCTGCCTAGTGCCTCGCTCGATTTCAAACCGGGGAGATGTGCAGCCATTGACTCGGACTGCAGCTGAAGGAAATTTGTAGCAGTTAAACACTCTAGTTCGGAATTTGGGCCCTATACCGGCCTTCAGCAGCATCCTTTCCAGATAAGGCCAATGCACACTATCAAATGCCTTTTCGGCATCGATGGCCAGCATCATAAATTCACCCTCTGTTCGAGCGGCCTTTTCTAGAAGGTGGAAAGCTCTTTTAGTGTTGTCTGAGGTCTGCTGTTCTGGAATAAACCCATACTGATCCGGGTCGATCAGTCCCCCATGTATGGTCCCAAGCGAGAGGCGAGGATCCCTGTATAAATCTTAAGATCGACATTTAAGAGGGAAATAGGCCTATATGCTCCGCACTCGGCGGGATCCTTACCCGGTTTAGGTATCACCGCGATGGACGCCTCCAGTAGGTCTCTCTGGATCGCTCCCTCCTCCGCGAAGGAGGTAAAGAGTCGGACGAGTAGAGGGGCCACCTGGCCACAAAATGTTTTATAAAAGCTCGCCGGGAAGCCATCCGGACCCGGAGCCTTGCCTAGTTTGAGCCGGGAGATCGCAGAAATCACCTCTTCCGGTCGGATGTCTCTGTCTAAGCAATCGATCTGATCCTGCGTCAACGCCGGCAGGGGGAGAGCCGCTAGGAAATCTGTCTCCGCCTCCGGGTTTGAGGGGTCAGCCGCATACAATTCCGCATAGAATGCACTGAAAGCCTCAGCTATGACTTGGTCTCCGTTCACTGTGATGCCATCGATCCCTCTTATCTCACGAACCTCCCTGCGCTGCGTGACCTCGCGGAGCTTGTTCGCCAGCAAGCGCCCACATCTGTCCCTGCCCGTGTAATAGGCGTAGCGCAGTCATAAGGCTGCATATTCTGCTCTATCTAGATCGAAGGCTGCGAGTTGTTGGCGGGCAATTTTTAATTGCCTCCATATTCTCGGAGCCCCTGTTCTCCTGTGTATCTGTTCCAGTTCCCTGGTCTGCCATATGAGCTCATCCCTCTTGGATTGTCGTTCCACATTTTCTGCTGTCGAGATAGATATAAATTCACCCCTAAGAACAGCTTTCAGCGCCGCCCACTGTGTAGACAGAGTGGTGTCACCGTTGCTACTATGGGAGAGGTAGTCAGTGATCACGCTCTGGATTTGAGTGACCACCACCTTCCTCTGCAGCAATGAATCTCGGAGGCGCCAAACCCTACGCGAGCGTTGGGCAGCTGGCATGGAAAGGGAGGCCGTGACTGGAGCGTGGTCGGAAAGGGAAGCAGTACCTATGTCGGCTCTAGTGACAAACGCTTGAGTGGCAGTGGAAACAAGCAGGTAGTCGAGACGCGCATATGTTTTGTGGGCAGCTGAAAAGTATGTGTAATCCCTCTCCCCAGGATGAAGCGTACGCCATAGATCCACCAACCCTAGATCCTGTAATCTAGCTTTGCCTGCTTCTGTAAGCGCCCCCACCTGTGTAGTGTGTTGACAAGACCTGTCCAGTATGTTGTCAAAAAACAGATTTAATTCCCCGACGAAAAATAAGTGATGGTCAGTCGTGTCAGTGACATCAGTGAGCGCTCTGTGTAGGAACTGTTCTTGGCCTTCATTGGGCCCATATATCGAGCCAATCGTAAGAGTCCTGTCCCCCAGTGCAAACCTGCATACTAACAGTCGCCCCTTGGTTTCAGCCAATTTCCCCAACACCTTGCCCCTAAACTTTTGTGCCACCAGGATCGCAACTCCCGCCTTCTTATCAGGGCACGAGGAAAAGAACTGGTGGGGAAATTTACAAGACCTCAGCCGGTGACAATCCCTGGCCAGAAGGTGCGTTTCCTGCAAGAGGCATATGTCCGCCAGAGACTGTTCCAACTGGAGCAAGATCGCTTTGCGCTTGACAAGGTTGTTCAGGCCGCGCACATTCAGCGTTAGGATAACTAGATCATCCATCATCATCTAGAGGTGCAAAACCTCAACCCGCCCCGCATGCCTCCCCGGGAGATCTAAGTCTGGTGTCCCCGAGCCTGTCCCAGCCCACTAACTCCAAAACCCCGGCGCCAGAACCCACCCTACTGACAGTCGAACCATGGACCAAATTCCCTACCACACCCATTCCCCCCCCCCCCAGAACTGCAAACTGTCATAGTCCCTCATCTAGAGATGAAAAGGAAAAAACCAGCGCAGGGTAGTCTTACTAGTCTGTCCGGGAGCACTCTCCCACCGACGGCCATGTGGCCAAAACGGGCAACCAGATCACCAGGTCTCAGCAGGCTCTTCACCCTGTGGGGCCAGTACCGCCATCCGTGGCCACCGCATCCACTACGGCGCGTTGACCAGCTGCAATCTCCGTCACCGGAGGTTTCTTCACTCGTTTCCGCCGCCGCTCCTGGCTCCACTGGGGCCTGCGCGCCTCCGTCTCGGGTGTGGTTCCCGAGGCCTCGGTGCCTTCCTCGGGTGTTTCTATTCCTAACAGAGTGCAGGCCTCCGAGACCGACCGGAGCTGGTACTGTTTGTTCTCCAGTCTGAAGATGAGATGGAAGGGGTGACCCCAACTGTATGGGATATTGTTCTGTTGGAGATACGATGTGACGGGTTTGAAAAGACGGCGTTTGTGCAGCGTGAGGGCCGCCAAATCTTGGTACAGCAGCGGCGACGTGCCCTGAAATGCGATCGGGTGTTTCTGACGTGCCCTCTGTAGTATCTCTTCTTTGGTGCGGTAGTCTTGGACACAAACCAGTATGTCCGGGTGTGGCGCCGTCGCCGCACGGGGCGGCCCGGTCCTATGTGCCCTGTCTAGTACGAGGGGTGAGTCTAATGGCCGCCCTAGCACGTGGTTGAAAAGTTCTCTAGCATAGCGAAACGCGTCTTGGGTGGCCTCGGACGTGGCCACGTTGCGAATGCGAATGTTATGGCGTCTGGAGCGGTTCTCCAGGTCTTCCAAGTGGAGCTGAAGGTCCACCTGCTGGTCGTGCAGACGGATGATTTCTTGCTGTTGGGCCGCGAGTTCAGTGTCTCTATCGTCGCTTTTAGTCTCCAGGTCTGCAACCCTTTCCCCTATGCCGTCCATCTCACGCCGCACTTCTCTGATTTCGCTGGTAAATTCTGTCTTAAAGGTCTGAATATCGTCCCGCAGGGACGCAAAAAGGGATTCCAGAAAGGCCTTTGTGATGGGCTCCGACCCGCAATCGGTGTTTTGTTCCATCTTCTTCGGGGTCGGGACCACTGTGTCGTTTTCGCGAACAGCTCCTTCACAGTTTTGCCCCGGGGGGGCCTGCCCGTAGACATCACGCAGCCCCGGTAATCAATCCACCTGGCGGTCCCGCGTTCTTCAGCAAGTCCATCAGGACCTCCTTCTCACCGTGCCTGCAAGGCGACTGCGGATCTCCGCGGGGCCAATGCACCCTGTCCGCCAAACTTAGCGCGGGCCCCTCCCTCTGGCTTGCCTGCACTCGGGTTCGACCGTCTTCTTGGGCCCTGGCGGGCCCCGCAACAACCAGCCACCTCCGCTCACTCCTGGTAGGCCACACCTGTCCCCTGGCTGTCTGGCCACTGCTCTATGCGCTGTCTGCGGGGTCCTCCTCACCACTGTAGAGCCCCTATGCCAGTGATCTCTCGACCTCAGTCCTCCAGAACGGGGAGCGCAGCCCCCAGCCGCTAAATGGCCAACAGCCCCACTGGTGCCTCCGACCTCACACAGCTAGGCACTGCACTGCGTCGCAGTCCTCCCCAAGCCAGCAGGGCCTAGGCCCGCTCGTCTCTGTCGAGGCGTCACCCACACCGCCGGGCCGACCTGCCCGTTGAAGGCGCCCCTCTCTTCCCAGGGCGGCCACTGCCACACTGATCCCGGACTCACGGAGCCGCTGCACGGAGCCTCCGTTCATGTGTCGTGCTCCAGGCCTTGCTTCCGCCGCCCGTCCCCTCCGGTCTCCGGGCCTCCCGGCGCCTCCCGATGGCTCCGCCGTACCCTGGACCTCCGCGGCGATGCCTCCTCTCGTGCGTCCGCCTCCACCGTTGCCGCAGGTCTCCGCTCCGCACTCCGGCGATCGCCCAAGGCGTGTGCTGCAGACGACACCACGGCCGCCGGGACAGGGGTCCTCCGCTCGCCTGCACACTGACGCGGGAGCTGGCCTCACTTTCGGCCCTGCGGGGGATGGGCGCCTCGCGCTCTCGGGCTCTAGGCTGCCTGATGCATGGAGCGCCTCACGTCCGCTGAGACCCGTTCCGCTGTGTACTCGGTTCCGGCAGTCCTCAGCCCAACACCGTGGACCAGGGTGCGCCAGAACCGGTGCTGAAAGCGGCCGCCGGCGGGAGCAGTGGAAACACACGTCCGCTCACTCCGCCATCTTGGCCACGCCCCACACACACAAGCACAGTTTAAAGAGGAATTAGCCCCCCGCCAAAATTTCACTCTAGTTGCGCATCTGAGTGCATTCATCATTCTCACACCACAAATTCCATAACAGACGTTATATGCCCTGATCTTAAACTAAACACAACACTGACACATTTGTTTACACGTGTAGTACAACGTAAAGAGCTGCAATAGTGTGAACTCACTGCACTTTCAATCCATTATTTGTGATTTTCAGTTCACCCCAACTCCAAGTTCTTAATCACAATAGATGATTCTGCCCTCATGCTGATAATAAATAAGCGCTCATTCTGTGATCAAGATACATGAAAAAGAAAACGACCACTAGATGGCAGGCTAGCATTCTGCATGATCGAACTTTAACATCATACCATGAACTTTATAATGTGCGCTCCAAACAGTTGAAGCTCCAGATAAGTAATCAGACACAAGGAAGTGGGGGAGGTGATGCTGTGATAGGTCGACTTAGTGACAGGCGATGCACTAGCATACACCGGCAATGTAGCATCACGTGTCACGATTGCAGTACGTGCAGGCATGGCTTGTGTGTGGGTGATTGTGCTTATTTTTAGGGTGGGTGGAATTGGTATTTAAGGAGTGGGGGGATCGGCTTACTAGTTGGAAAACATTTTTTTATACCATGCATTCCTTTACCATGAAAGATTGTGGTAAATGAATGTGTGGGAAAAAAATTGTGGTTTCGACTGGGTCGTGGTTATGACCTCGTTGTTAGGGAAATCGTGGTTGAGGAACTCGTTGTTCAAACATACAACCTACAATAAATGCTTAACACTACCCTCTATAAAGCCTTACTGCTCGCCCACACTACTACAAATAGAGAGTAAGGTATTATCTATATTTACCTCTGCCTACCTTTGGGGATCTATTGGACTCTGTGTATACCTTACTTTGGCATACTAGATACAGAGTTAGCTTCTTACAAATACTACCAGTTGGTATGGGCCCTCTTCCTTCAACTGTGCTAAGACCATTCCTATGCCATTCTCTGAAGCATTCGTCTGCACGATTAATTCCTTGGAGAAGTCAGGAACCTTGAGTACAGGTGCTGTACACATGGCCTCCTTGACGGTATTCAAGTCTTCATGACAGGCCCGTGCCCAGATCGCCAATCTGAGCTGTTTCTTCAATGTCACCTCTGTTACCAGAGCAACAATGGTGCCTTATCCCTTAACAAATTTAGGAGAGAGGAGTTGGTCCAACGGCTAGGGCGGTCGGCCTCAAATTTGGGGAACTTGGTTCGAGTCTCGGCAATGAAGCTGAACATCCTGTGATTCTGGACAAATCACTTAATCTCCCCGTGCCTAACAAAAATGAATGTGTCCTCATGTAATGCAACTGGTGCTATGTAAAGCGCTCTGATACCTGATTCAGGTCAAGTTTGCGCTATATAAAACTCTGTTAAAAAAATCATTCTTTTGTAGTATCCTGTGAGGCCTAGGAAGGTAATCACCTCAGTCTGTGTTTTAGGTGGTTGTCAGGTCATGATAGTCCCAATCTTGGTTTGGAGAGGATGACCTTGCCCCCGTTCAGCGGTGGCCCAGACACACCAGATAGACCCTACCCTATCTCGCACTTACTGACCTTGATAGTCAGGCCTGCCTGTTGCAGAGCCTGAATCACCCTCCTGGAGATGTTGCAAGTGCTCCTCCTAGTTGGAGATATAGATCGTAAAGTCGTCCAGATCAGTGGCACAGAAGACCTCCTTTCCAGCTAGGATGCTGCTAGCCAATCTCTTGAAGGTGGCAGGGCATTCTACAGGCCAAAGGGCATCACCCGAAATTGGAAGTGAGCCTCTAAGGTTGAGAGTTCTGACCTCTCTTTTGCTCCTTCAGTCAGAACAACTTGCCAGCACCCTGATGCCAAATCAAAAGTACTGAGGAATTTGGCAGTGTCCAGCCTGTCAATGAACTCATCAGCTGAGGGGATGGGGTATGAATCAGTCCTGGTGACTTAATTGAGACCCCTGTACTTCATGCAGAACCTACGTTCAGGGGTTGCGCCCAGTGGGGCAGCCGTTGATACTAGCACCACAGGGCTGGACCAGGGACTGTTGGAGGGCTCAATCACCCCTAACACCAGCATCTTGGAGACCTCCTTGATGCTGACTCCCACTCTGTCTGACAATCTGCACATGTTGATCTTCACAGGTAGGGTGTCCCCAGCATTCAGATCATGGACGCACAGGTGTGTGTGTGTGTGAGTCCCGGTGTGAGGGAGAAAAGAGAGGTAAACTGCCCCAATAACTGATAGCAGTCATTCTCATGCTCTGGGGCCAGGGTAGAAGAGAGAAGAACACCTTCCACTGACCCATTGTGTTCCTGGAAAGAGGAGGTCAGGGAGAGGCCCGCTCTCCTCTTCCACACCTTCATCTTTCACCAGGAGCATGCCCACTTCATACCTATCAAACTGTGGCTGAAGGCGATTCATGTGGAGCACGCTTAAAGGGTTCCTAGGGTTTGAAGATCTACCAGGTAGGAGACTTCTCTTTTTGCTCTTTCACATCATATGGGCCCGCCCAGCAATCCTGGGGAGCTCTGGAGTCTGGCCGGCTGGTCATACTAGAGCATTATAACCTCTTGACAAGAGCATCTTAACCTTTTGACTGGCCTCAAGGTTACGTTTTACATTTTCCAGAAGCAGTGCATTTGGTTGCGGAGGGCCAGCATGTAGATGACCATATCCTGGGGAGGTTTCCTGGGAGCTTGCTCCCACCCCTCTCTTACAAAGCTCATACATACCCTAACAGGGGGGTCATAGAGGAGTTCAAAGGGGCCAATAACTAATTGTTTCTGTGGCACCTCCCTGTAGGAAAAGACAAGGCATAGATGGAGGATGTCCCACTCATGCCTCATGGGCTCAGGAAGGCCCATTATCATGTCTTTCAAGGCCTTGTTGAATCTCTCCACAAGACCATTGATTTGGAGCTGATAGGGTATAGCACACTCATCCCACTTGGACTGCATTTACACTGACATGAAGGCAGTACCTCAGTCAGACACTACCTCCCTAGGGAACCCCACACAGGTAAAAATCCCTATCGGAGTTCTAGCCACTCATCAGGGTTCTGGCCAACACAGGTACAGTCACGGACCTCAGAGAGATGACCTCTGGCTAGTGGTGGTATTTTCCACCAAAACGAGCACAAACCTGTTGTTAAAGTATGTCTTGGGGTCCAAGGTCCAAGGGTCCAATAATGTTGATGTCTACCCTTTCAAAGGGAGTTTCAACAACAGGTAGTGGAGTCAGGGGAGCTTTGTGCTTTTTCCCTGACTTCCCACTGGCCTGGCTGGTTGGGCAGGACGTACAGTATTCATCTGAGGCCGTCTTCATCAAGGGATAATAAAAGTGTGCAGAAAGCCTGGTGAAGGTTTTGTCTTGCCCTAGGTGTCCTGCCAGAGCTATATGATGAGCCAAACCTAGTAGGAAGGTCCTGGAACACTGGGGGACCACAGCATGTGGGCTTACCCAGAACCAGGACCCTTAGGCTCGCCATATAGGAGGTTATTCTCAAAATAGATCAGGTGATCTCCAGAGGTGTCACCTTCTGCCTGGGCTTGGGCTTGCTCCCTCAAGAGTGGGACAGTCTCTCTGCATCTTGCAGAACTGGTGGGCCCACCCTCAACTTGCCAACCAACAAGCTCAGACATGTCACAAAGGGTGTCAATGTGCTCCCCAGTTGTTTCGGGCCTCCTCCTCAGGTGCCCCGTCAACCTCGACCATGGGGAATTCAGGGGCTGGTTTTTCACACCCTACCTCTCTCTTTCATGGCAGTAGTCTGGGCCATTGTTTTAGGCTGCAGACACCCTTGACTCCCTTCACAGGCAGGCATAGGCCGTGTGATCATACAGACCCATTCAGGCAATCCCAAAATCTCCAAGTGAGACCTGAGCTCTACTCCCCTCTAGATAGTGTGCTCCATATCATTGCCTAACAAACCATTTACAGGCATGGAAGGGCTCACAGCTACTTTCAGAGAACCTGAGATCACCCCCCCACACTCAAAGAGAACCAGAGCTATTGGTAGATCGCTCTCAAGATTGTCAGCGATTATGACTTGGTGGAATGTGTTAGGAAGGACCTGCTCTGATGACACCTGCTGATTCTTCACAGGAGTCATACTGGTTTATGTGTCTCTCAGAGCCTCCAGCAGTTGGCAATTAATGGTGAGCCACTGCCAGTACTTCAAAGTATTTTCAGGCAAATGGGCATTTGGCAGTACTTTTGAGGGGTCAGCCCAAACTTTACAATTAAAATAGCCTTCGTTGATTTGGTCCCCAACCTTTAGAATCAGAAGTGTGCTTGCAGGTGTGGTTTTAAGATCCAATATGTAGAGAGATAATTTGGGAAATCAAAAATGTCAATCGGGGAGAATTTGAAATTGAAATTGGTCCTAGGTGTGGAATGGTAGTGTATACCAAATCACTGAATGGCACTGCACAAACACCTAATCTCACTGCTGATCACCATTGTTAGAAATTGGGCTACTGGATGACAGGGGCATGGGCCTTGGTCAAGCAGGAACCACAATTCTAGTCACGTGAGAAGTAGGCTACACTAAATTAACCTATGCTCAACCTCTGGCAGCTTGGCACAGAGTAGTCAGGTCTAACTTTAGAGGCAATGTTAAAAGTATTTGTGCAACACTACTTACAGTAAAATGGTGATAACGCCAAATGATCCCTTACCAGTTTAGAAAATTAGCTCTGAACAAAAACAACAAATATCCAATTAGTAGACTCGGTGATATCAAAATGTAAAATGTATAGTAGAAAATAACAGCAAGAAGCAAAAAGCACCATTGAAAGTGCATGGAAAGGGGAAAGCTGAGGAGAGTGGATATGAGAAGAGAAGAGTGGAGAGATAGGTAAGGTAAGTGAAAGGGAGAGCTAAAATAGGGAAGGAAGGTAGGGGAAGTGAAAGGAAAGGGGGGAGGAGAGCTAGATAAGTAAGGAAGAGAACCAAGGGGAATTGAAGGGAAGAGGGAAGGGAATAGAAGTAGAGAGGGAGGGGAAGGGAGGGTTAGACAGGAAAGTAGAAAAAGCTAAGGTAAAGGAGTGTAAGGGAAATGGGAAGTGAAGGCAGGAAGGGGAGGAGAAGAGGGAAGGAGATACAATGGAAGGAATAGGTAGAAAAGTTGGGAGTGGAGGGGAACAAGGGGGGAGAAATTAAGGATGGAAGTGAGGAGAAAAAAGAGAGGGAAAGGAATGGGAAGAGGGAAGGGATTAGAAGAGACAAAGGGGAGAGAAGGCATGAGGAGGAAAAGAAAACGGAGAGAAGAGATGGGGAGGAGATGGAAGGGGAGATGAGTAAAGGCAAGGGAAGGAAGGGGAGTAGATAGGAAGGGAAACAGAGGAACTAGAAGAGAACGGAAGAGGGGAGTTAAAGGCAAGGAAAGGTGAGGAGAGCGGATGGGAGGAGAAGGCAAGGCAGGAAAGTGGAGAAATGGGAAAGGAAGAGAATGAAATTGAGGATAATAGGGTAATACTAGAGGTGATAGGGAAGAATGAAAGGAATGGAGGGAGAGGTTTGGGGGAGAGACAGGGAAGGGTAGGGAAGGATATTATAAAAGGGAAGTAAATGTAGGAGGGGAGAGGAGAGGTAGCAAAATTAAGTGACTGGGAAAGGGAAAGAAGGTGAGGGGAGGGTGGAACGTCAAGAAAAGTGTGTGTAAAGAGGAAGAGACGCTGAGGAGATGAGAAGTGTGGAGAGATAGGGAAGGGAGGTAAAGGGAGGAGAGCAACTAGGAAAGGGAAAGGAAGAGTTAGGGAAGTAAGTAAGAGAAATGAAGGGGAAAGGAATGGAAGGGAAGAGTAAAGGAAAAGAGAGGAGAACAGAGAAGAGGAGAAAGGAGGAGAGGAAAGGAGAGGGGGAGAGAAGAGGAGAGGACAGGGAGTGGCGGAGAAGGAAAGGTTTGGGAGAAAGAAGAGTGTACAGATAGGAAGGGGAGGGAAGGGAAGGGAAGAGAAGAGGAAAGGGTGGAACTATAGCTAAAAAGCCTGGAAAGGGTAGATGGGGAAAGACATTGGCAAAGAAAGGAAGGGAAAGAAGAAAAGAAAAGGGAAGGGAAAGAGAAGCGGAGGGGATAGAAGAGATAATGAAACTAATGGGAAGGGAAAGGAAAGCAAGGAAAGGGTTGTATCAGGCGGGACGGGGAGAGAATAGATAGGGAAGGAAGTGAAGGGGAGAGTGGAGAGATAGGGAATGGAGGGGAATGGGAGAATGAGGAGGTGGGGACGGAAAGAGTTTGGAGAGGAAAGAAATGGTAAAAAAGAAAAGTGAAGTGAAAGGAAAAGGAGGTATGAGAAGATGGGGAAGGGGAGGGAAGGGCAGAGAAAAGAAGAGCTAGGGAAGAGTGAGTGAAAGGGGAGGGGAGGGTACTTGAGGGAAGGCTCGAGTAGAGGAGAGATAGTCGAGGGAGGTAATGGAAGTTAGGGGAAGGGAACAGTAGGGGAGAGAAAAGACAGAAAAGGAAAGAAGTTAGGGAAGGAAAATGAAACAATGGGAAGGGAAAGGAAGGGAAGGGCAGAGGAGAGGAGTGATAGGGAAGCAAAGGAGGTAGGCAAGGGTAGGGAGGAAAGATATGGAAGGGATAGAGTAGAAAGAAAAAGGGCAGGAAGAAAAATGAGGGAAGGTGAGGAGAGCCGATAGGAGAGAAGAGCAGGGGAGAAGGGATGCAGGGGAAAGTAAACGGGAGAAGATACCTTACCCCTTCCCCTCCATCGCCTGTCTCCTTCCCCACCCTTTACCTTTATTCGCGCTCTCCTCTCCCCAACTCTTTTCCCCCTTTTTATACCTTCCCTTCCCTTTCGCCCTCTCTCCTGCCCACCTTCACTATCTCGTGTTCCCCCTCCCTGACCTTCCCTCATTTCCCCTTCCCTCCCATCCCTAATTCTACTTTTCCTTCTCTTCCATTTCCGCTAGCTCAAAGATACAGCAGACTGAACTGAGCATGAAAAACACAAAACATCCAACCCTTTAACAAGACATTCATTTTTTAGTGTTCAAATTTTTTATTAAACGTATTTTTCATACATAATAAACAAACGCATTGCAAGGAATATAAACATCCATTTGCATCTAAATATAATATTTATAACATGAATGGGGTGCTAATGGTAATTTTATGTATGCGTTTTGGGGTGCAAAGGGTAATTTGAGATTTGATGGTGGGTATGGATTTTGGAGTGACAAGTGTAATTTTAGGGTTCAGTGTGGGTATGGGTTTTAGGGTGCAAAGGGTAATTTTAGGGATCAGGTAGGTATGGGTTTATGTGCGCCAAGGGAAGTTTTAGGGTTAGGGGAGGTGTGGGTCTCTATGGTGCGAAGGATAATTTTGGGGTTTATGGTGGGTATGGGTTTTGGACTGTAAAAGGTTATTTTAAGGTCCAGGGTGGGTGTGGGTTTTGGGATGCCAAGGGTAATTTTAGGGTTCAGGGTAGGTATGGGTTTTGGGGTGGCACGTGTTTTTTTTAGTGTTCAGGGTGGGTATTTGGTTTTGGGTGACAAGGTTGAATTTAAGGTTCAGGGTGTGTGTGGGTTTTGGGGTGCCAAGGGTAATTTTAGGGTTCAGTATGGGATTGGTTTTGGCGAGCCAAGGGAAATTTTAGAGTTCAGGGTGGGCATGGGTTTTGGGGAGCCAAGGGTAGTTTTAGGGTTCAGAGTGAGTTTGGGTTTTTGGGTGCTTAGGGTACTTTTAGGGTTTGGGGTGGGTATGGGTTTTGGGGTGCCAAAGTTAATTTTAGGGTTCAGTGTGGGTATGGGTTTTGGGGTGCTAAGGGTCATTTTAGGGTTGAGCCTGGGTATGGGTTTTGGGGTGTCAAGGGTAATTTTGGGGTTCAGGGTGGGTATGAATTTTGAGGTGCCAAGGGTAATTTTGGGGTTCAGGGTGGGTGTTGATTTTGGGGTGCAAGGGTAATCTTAGGGTTCAGGGTAGGTAAGGGTTTAGTATGCCAATGGTAATTTCAAGGTTCTTTGTAGGTATGGGTTTAGGGGTGTCAAGGTTATTTTTGGGGTATGGGGATATAGGTTTTGGGGTGCCACGGGTAATTTTAGGTATTGGTTTTGGGGTCCAGAGGGTCATTTTAGGGTTCAGGGTAGTAATGGGTTTTGGGGTGCCAGGGGTAATTTTAGGTTTCAGGGTGGGTATGGGTTTTGGGGTGCTAATAGTCATTTTAGGGTACATTGTAGGTATGGGGTGCCAAGGTTTTATGGGGTTATGGGTTTTGGGGTGCTATGGGTAATTGTAGGGTCCAGGGTGGGTGTGGGTTTTGGGGTGTTGAGATACTTTAATTTTCGAGTTCATTGTAGGTATGGGTTTTGGGGTGTCAAGGTTATTTTTGGGGTATGGGAATATGGGTTTTGGGGTGCCACAGATAATTTTAAGTATTGGTATTGGGGTGCAAAGGGTAATTTTAAGCTTCAGGGTAGTTATGGGGTTTGGCGCACCAAGGATAATTTTAGGTTTCAGGGTGGGTATGGGTTTTGGGGTGCTAAGGGTAATTTTAGGGTACATTTGGTATGGGGTGCCAAGGTTTTTTTGGGGGTGTTTTTTGGGGTGCTAAAAGTAATTTTAGGGTTCAGGGTGGGTATGGGATTCGGGGTGCTAAGGGTAATTTTAGGGTTCAGGGTAGGTATGGGTTTTGGGGTGCTAAAGGTCATTTTGGGGTTCAGGGTGGGTATGAGTTTTGGGCTGCCAAGGGAAATTTTGGGGTTCAGGGCGGGTGTGGGTTTGGGGGTGCCAGGGGTAATTCTAGGTTTCAGGGTGGGTATGGGTTATAGCGTGCCAATCGTCATTTTAGGGCTCAGGATGGGTATGGGTTTTGGGGTGCTAAGGGTAATTTTAGAGTTCATGATGGATGTGGGTTTTGGGGTGCCAAGGATAATTTAAGGGTTCGGGGGGTGTGGGTTTTGGAGCGCTAAGGGCAATTTTAGGGTTCAGTATGGGATGGGTTTTGGCTGAGCCAAGGGTAACTTTAGAGTTCAGGGTAGACATCGGTTTTAGGGAGCCAAGGGTAGTTTTAGGGTTCAGAGTGAGTATGGGTTTTGAGGTGCTAAGGATCATTTTAGGGTTGAGCCTGGGTATGGCTTTTGTAGTGCAAGGGTAATTTGGGGGTTCAGGGTGGGTATGGGTTTTGGGGTTCCAAGGGTAATTTTGGGGTTCAGGGTGGGTGTGGGTTTAGGGGTGCCAAGGGTAACCTTAGGGGTCAGGGTGGGTATAGATTTTGGGCTGCCAAGGTTAATTTTAGGGTTCAGGGTGGGTATGGGTTTTTGGGTGCGAAGGGTCATTTTAGGGTTGAGCCTGGGTATAGGTTTTGTAGTGCAAGGGCAATTTTGGGGTTCAGGGTGGGTATGGGTTTTAGGGTGCCAAGGGTAATTTTGGGGTTCCGGGAGGGTGTGGGTTTAGGGGTGCCAAGGGTAACAGTAGTGTTCAGGGTGGGTATGGTTTTTGGGGTGCTCAGGGTAATTTGGGGGTTCAGAGCATGTGTGGGTTTAGGGGTGCCAAGGGTAACCTTAGGGTTCAGGGTGGGTATGGGTTTTAGGGTGTCGAGGATAATTTGAGGGTTCAGGGTGGGTTTTGAGGTAGCAAGGGTAATTTTAGGGCTCAGGGTGGGTATGGGTTTAGGGATACCAAGGGTCGTTTTAAAGTTCAGTGTGGGTATGGGTTTTGGGGTGCCATGGGTGATTTTAGGGTTCAGGGTGGGTGTGGGTTTTGGGGTGCCAAGGGTAATTTTAGGGTTCAGTATGGGTATGAATTTTGGGGTGCAAAGGGTAATTTTGGGGTTCAGGGTGGGTGTTGGTTTTGGGGTGCAAGGGTAATCTTAGCGTTCAGAGTAGGTAAGGGTTTAGTATGCCAATGGTAATTTCAGGGTTCTTTGTAGGTATGGGTTTAGGGGTGTCAAGGTTATTTTTGGGGTATGGGGGATATAGGTGTTGGGGTGCCACGGGTAATTTTAGGTATTGGTTTTGGGGTCCAAAGGGTCATTTTAGGGTTCAGGGTAGTAATGGGTTTTGGGGTGCCAGGGGTAAACTTAGGTTTCAGGGTGGGTATGGGTTTTGGGGTGCTAAGGGTCATTTTAGGGTACATTGTAGGTATGGGGTGCCAAGGTTTTATGGGGTTATGGGTTTTGGGGTGCTATGGGTAATTGTAGGGTCCAGGGTGGGTGTGGGTTTTGGGGTGTTAAGGTTATTTTTGGGGTATGGGGATATAGGTTTTGGGGTGCCACAGATAATTTTAGGTATTGGTTTTGGGGTGCAAAGGGTAATTTTAAGCTTCAGGGTAGTTATGGGTTTTGGCGTGCCAAGGATAATTTTAGGTTTCAGGGTGGGTATGGGTTTTGGGGTGCTAAGGGTAATTTTAGGGTACATTTGGTATGGGGTGCCAAGGTTTTTTTGGGGGTGTTTTTTGGGGTGCTAAAAGTAATTTTAGAGTTCAGGGTAGGTATGGGTTTTGGGGTGCTAAAGGTCATTTTGGGGTTCAGGGTGGGTATGAGTTTTGGGGTGCCAAGGGAAATTTTGGGGTTCAGGGTGGGTGTGGGTTTGGGGGTGCCAGGGGTAATTCTAGGGTTCAGGGTGGGTATGGGTTATAGCGTGCCAATCGTCATTTTGGGGCTCAGGATGGGTATGGGTTTTGGGGTGCTAAGGGTAATTTTAGGGTTCAGGATGGATGTGGGTTTTGGGGTGCCAAGGATAATTTAAGGGTTCGGGGGGTGTGGGTTTTGGGGCACTAAGGGCAATTTTAGGGTTCAGTATGGGATGGGTTTTGGCTGAGCCAAGGGTAACTTTAGAGTTCAGGGTAGACTTCGGTTTTAGGGAGCCAAGGGTAGTTTTAGGGTTCAGAGTGAGTATTCGTTTTGGGTTGCTAAGGCGAATTTTTGGGTTTATTGTAGGTATGGGTTTTGGGGCGCCAATAGTAATTTTAGGGTTCAGGGTGGGTATGGGTTTTGGGGTGCTAAAGGTAATTTTAGGGTTGAGCCTGGGTATGGGTTTTGGGGTGCCAAGGGTAATTTTGGGGTTCAGGGTGGGTATGGGTTTTGGGGTGCCGAGGGTAATTTTGGGGTTTAGGGCGGGTGTGGGTTTTGGGGTGCCATAGGTAACCTTAGGTTTCAGGGTGGGTATGGGTTTTAGGGTGTCAAGGGTAATTTTAGGGCTCAGGGTGGGTATGGGTTTTGGGGTAACAGGTGATTTTAGGGTTCAGTGTGGGTTTTGGGGTGCCAAGGGTAATTTTAATTTTCAGTATGGGATGGGTTTTCGTGAACCAATAGTAATTTTAGTCTTCGTGGTGGGCGTGGGTTTTGGGGAGTCAGGGGTAGTTTTAGGGTTCAGATTAAGTATGGGTTTTGGGGTGCTATGGGTAATTTTAGGGTTCAGGGTGGGTATGGGTTTTGGGGTTCCAAGGTTAATTTTAGGGTTCAGGGTGGGTTTGGGTTTTGGGGTGCTAAGGGTCATTTTAGGGTTGAGCATGGGTATGTGTTTTTGGGTATCAATGGTAATTTTAGGGTTCAGGGTGTGTATGGGTTTTGGGGTGCCAAGGGTAATTGTAGGGTTCTGGGTGGGTGTGGGTTTTGGGGTGCCAAGGGTAATTTTAGGGCTTAGGGTGGGTATGGGTTTTGGGGTGCCAAGGGTAATTTTAGGTTTCAGCGTGGGTGTGGGTTTTGGGGTGTCGAGGATAATTTAAGGGTTCAGGTTGGGTGTTGGTTTTGGGGTCCCAAGGGTAATTTTAGGGCTTGGGGTCGGTATGGGTTTTGGGGTACCAAGGGTAATTTTAAAGTTCAGGGTAGGTAGGGGTTTTGGGGAGCGAAAGGTAGTTTTAGGGTTCAGAGTGAGTATGGGTTTTAGGGTGCTAAGGGTAATTTTAGGGTTCCTTTTAGGTATGGGTTTTGGGGTGCCAAGGTTACAAGGTTATTTTTGGGGTTATGGAGGGTATGGTTTGTATGGTATGGCTGCCACCGGTAATTTTAGGTATTGGTTTTGGGGTGCAAAGGGTAATTTTAGGGTTCAGGGTGGTTATGGGTTTTGGCGTGCCAAGGGTAGTTTTTGGTTTCAGTTTGGGTATGGGTTTTGGTCTGCTAAGTGTAATTTAAGGGTGCATTGTAGGTAGGGTGTGCCAAGATTATTTTTGGGGTTATGGGGGTATGGGTTTTGGGGTGCGAAGGGTAATTTTAGGGTTCAGGGTGGGTATGGGTTTTGGGGTGCTATGGATAGTTTTAGGGTTCATGGTAGGTATGAATTTTGGGGTGCTAAGGGTCATTTTAGGGTTGAGAAAGTGTATGGGTTTTGGGGTGCCAAGGGTCATTTTGGGGTTCAGGTTGGGTGTGGGTTTTGGGGTGCCAAAGGTAATTCTAGGGTTACGGTTGGGTATGGGTTTTAGGGTGCCACTGGTAATTTTAGGGCTCACGGTGGGTGTGGGTTTTGGGGTGCCAAAGGTAATTTTAGGGTTAATTGTAGGTATTGGTTTTGGGGTGCTAAGGGTACTTTTTGGGTTATGGGATGTATGAGTTTCGGCATGCCAAGGGTCATTTTAGGTATTGGTTTTGGGGTGCAAATGGTAATTTTAGGGTTCAGGGTGGGTATGGGTTTTGGGGTGCCAAGGAACATTTTAGGTTTTAGGGTGGGTATGGGTTTTGAGGTGCTGAGGGTAATTTTAGGGTTCAGGGTAGCTATGAGTTTTGGGGTGCCTGGGGTTATTTTAAAGTTCAGGGGGTATGGGTTTTGGAGTGTCAAGGGTAATTTAGGGGTTCGTTATGGGTTTTGGAGTGCTATAGGTAATTTATGCTGGGTATTGGGGTGGTAAGGGTATTTTAGCAATTTAAGGGGGTATGGGTATTGGGGTGGTATGGGTTATCTTAGGGTTTTAGGTTGATTAAAAAAAAGTGATATATATATATATATAGAGAGAGAGAGAGACAGGGAAGGGCACAGGACAGTAGAAGGGGATGGGTGGAGTTAGAAGGGTATAGGACTGAAGATAGAGATCGGTAAGAAGATAGAAAGGAAGGGTATAGGAGGAGAGAGAAAGAATGGAAAAAGAAGGGAAGGAAAGCAAGAAAAGAGAAGAGGAGGGACAGGAAGGGAAGGGGAGGGGGAAAGGGCAAAAAGGGAAGAGGAAGTGAAACAGGGAGGGGAAAGAAAGAGAAGCGGAAGCATAGGAAAGGGGAGGGAAGGGGAAGGTTAGGAAAGGAGAGAAACTGGAAGGAAAGGGATTAGGATAGGAGGGGTTGGAAGGGGATAGGACAGAGGACAGGGAAAGGAAGGGAATGGACTGAAAGGAAAGAAAAAGGAAAGGAGGGGAAGGGAAGGGAAGAAGAAAAGGGATGGAAAGTTGGGGTTGGAAGGGTAAAGGCGGAGACAGGGAAGGGCAGGGAAGGGAAAGGGCAAAAGCGCAAAGGAAAGGGAGAAGGGGAAAGGAAATGGGAAGGAGGAAAGGGGGAGGGAAAAAAGGGGTACAGAAAGGGGAGGAGAAAGGTTAAGGAAATATGGAATGGAATATAAGAGGGAGGGGAGAAGGGAATGGAGAGGTAAAGTATGAGACAAGGAAGGTGTATAGGAGGAGACAAAAGAGGTGGGAAGGGATATAGGAGGAGACAGGGAAGATAAGGGGTATAAAAGGAGACAGTGAAGGGTGGGGGTATAGAAGGAAACAGAGAAGGGTATAGGATTAGACAGGGAAGGGAAGGGGTACAGGAGGAGACAGTTAAGGGAAGGGAAGGAGGATAGGAGGAGGCAGGGAATGGGCATGGGAGACAGGGAAGGGAAGAGGTATAGGAAAATGCAGGGAAGGGGTATAGGAGGAGACAGGGAAGGGAATGGGTATAGGAGAACACACGGAAGGGGTATAGGGGAAGATGATTAGGAGGAGACTTGGAAGGGAAGAGATACAGAAGGAGACAGGGAAGGGGAGAAGCATAGGAGGAGGCAAGGAAGGGGTAAAGGAGACGGAAAGACGGGTTTAGAAGGAAAAAGGGGATGGGGAAAGGGAAGGGAAGAGAGGGATATAGGAGGAGACAGGGGATGGGTATAGGAGGAGGCATAAAAGGGGTATAGGAGATGGGGAGGACGGGTTTAGGAGGAAAAAGTGAAAGGGCATAGGGAAAAGGGGAGAGGGATATAGGAGGAGATAGGGAAGGGACGAGAGGGGCATAGGAGGAGTCAGGGAAGAAAGGGGAAAGGGTAATAGGAGGAGAGAGGGAAGAGAAGGGAAGAAGGAAAGGGAGGGAAAGTGGGGATTGGAAGGGTATAGGTAGAGACAGGAAAGGGGAAGGAAGGGAAGGGGAAAATGAAAAGGGAAAAAGAAAGGGACAAAGGAAAGGGGGAAAAGGAAAGGGATAAGGGAAGGGGAGGGGAAGGTTAGGGGGAAGGGGAGGGGAGGAGATGAAGGGAAGGAAACGTAAACAAAAAGGGGAAGGGAAAGGAAGAGAAAAGAAGAGAAGTGAAGGGAAGGGGGAAGTAGAAGGGAAGGGGTGAGGGGTATATGAGGAGACAGGGAAGGGAAGTGAAGAGGTATGAGGGGACAGGGAAGGGAAGGAATACAGGAGGTGACAGGGAAGGGAAACAGTATAGGAGATAGGGGAGTGGTATAGGAGGTGACCGGGAAGGATGGGGTAGAGGAGGAGACAGGAAAGGCAGGGGTATAGGAAGAGACATGGAAGCAGAATAGGAGAAGACAGGGAAGGGATATAGGAGGCAGGGAAGGAAAGGGCAGGGGCATGGGGGAGACAGGGAAGGGTTATATGAAGAGGCAGGGAAGGGAAAAGGTACAGGAGGAGACAGGGAAGAGGTATAGGAAAAGACAGGGAAGGGAAGGGGAAAGGGAAAAGAGGAAAGGGAAGAGAAAGAAACGGGGGAGGAAAGGGAACAGACGGAATGAAAGGGAAGGGAGAAGGGAAGAAGGGGGGGGAAGAATGGAAGAGGATGGGTAAAGTAGGAGACAATGAAGGGGTATAGTTGGAGACAGGGAAGGGATATAGGAGGAGGAAACAGTGAAGGGAAGGTGTATAGAAGGAGGCAGGGAAGTGAAGGGTATAGAAGGAGACGGAAGGGAAGGGGGGCATAGGAGACAGGGAAGGGAGGGGTATAGGAGGAGACAGGGGAGGGGTACATGAAGAGGTAGGGAAGGTAAGGGGTATAGGAGCAGTCAGGGTAAGGAATGAAAGGGAAGGGGTATAGGAGAAAACAGGGAAGGGGTATAGGAGGAGACTGGGAAGGGTTAAAGGAGGAGACAGGTAAGAGAGGGGAGGTGTATTGGGGGAGGCAGGGAAGGGGCAGAGGAGACAGGCAAGGGAGGGAAGGAGTATAGGAGGAGGCAGGGAATGGGTATAGGAGACAGGGAAGGAATGGGGTATAGGGGGAAAAAGAGAAGGGGTATGGGAAAAAGAGAAGGATATAGAAGGAGACAGGGAAGGGAAAGGTAATATGAGGAGACAGGGAAGGGAAGAGCAAGAAAGAAGGAAAGAGAGGGAACGTGGGGGTTGTTAGGATATAGGCAGAGACAGGGGAGGGCAAGGAAAGGAAATGAAGAGAAGGGGAAAATAAAAAGGGGAAACGAGCAAAGGAAAGGGGAAAGGGCACAGCACAGAGAGGATGAGAAAAGAAAGGGGGAGGGGAAAGTGAAGGGGATAGGAGAGGGGGTGGAGGGGAGGGGAGGGATGAAGGGAAGGAAAGGTAAAGGAAGGGAGAAGGGAAGGGGGTATAGGAGGAGACAGGTAAGGGGAGGAAAGGCATATGAGACAGGGAAGGGAAGGGGTATAGGAGGAGACATGGAAGGGAAGGGCAGGGGTATAGGTGGAGATAGGGAAGGGAAGGGGTATAGGAGGAGACAGGGTAAGAAAGGGAAGGGGTACAGGACACATGGAAAGAACGGGCAGGGGTATAGGAGAAGACAGGGGAGGGAAGAGAAGGGGTATAAGAGGAGGAAGGGAAGAGGAAGGAGAAGCAGAAAAGGAAAAGGGCAAAGGAAAGGGGAAAGGCGAAGGAAAGGGGGAAGGGGAAAGGAAATGGGGAAGGAGAGGGGAGGGGAAATGGGGAAGGAGAGGGGAGGGGAGGGGGAGGGGAAGGGAAAAGAAGGGAGAAGGGAAGAAGGGGAGGGGTATAAAAGGAGACGGAAAGGAAGGGGTATAAGAGGAGACAGTGAAGGGAAGGGGTATAGAAGGAGACAGGGAAGTGAATGGGGTATAGAAGGAGATGGGAAGGGGTATAGGAGACAGGGAAGGATAGGGGTAGAGGAGGAGACAGGAAAGGCAGGGGTATAGGAGGAGACATGGAAGAGGTATAGTAGACAGGGAAGGGAAGGGATATAGGAGACAGGGAAGGAAAGGGCAGAGGTATGGGGAGACAGTGAAGAGAAGGGGTATAGGAAGATGCAGGGAAGGGAAAGGGGACAGGAGGAGACAGGAAAGAGGTATAGGAGGAGACAGGGAAAGGAAGGGAAAAGGGAAAAGGGGAAAGGGGAAGGAATGGAAAAGGGGGAGGAAAGGGAACAGACGGAGTATGAAAGGGAAGGAGGAAGGGAGAAGAGAAGAAGGGAAGGGGGAAGAATGGAAGAGGATGGGTAAAGTAGGACAGGGAAGGGGTATAGTTGGAGACAGGGAAGGGGTATAGGATGAGGAAACAGTGAAGGGAAGGGGTATAGAAGGAGACAGGGAAGTGAAGGGGTATAGAAGGAGACAGGGAAGGGATATAGGAGCGGGTAGGGAATGGAAGGGAAGGGGTATAGGAGAAAACAGGGAAGGGGTATAGGAGACTGGGAAGGGATAAATGAGGAGACAGGTAAGAGAGGGGAGGAGGCAGGGAAGGGGCATAGGAGACAGTTAAGAGAGGGAAGGGGTATAGGAGGAGGCAGGGAAGGGGTATATGAGACAGGGAAGGAATGGGGTATAGGAGGAAAAAGATAAGGGGTATGGGGAAAAGAGAAGGATAAAGAAGAAGACAGGGAAGGGAAGGGTAACATGGGGAGGTAGGGAAGGGAAGAAAAAGGAAGAAGGAAAGAGAGGGAAAGTGGGTGTTGGAAAGATATAGGCAGAGACAGGGAAGGGCAAGGAAAGGAAGGGAAGGAGAAATTGAAAAGGGGAAAAGGGCAAAGGAAAGGGAAATGGGTAAAGCAAAGGGATAAGGAGAAAGAAAAAGGGGAGGGGAAAGGGAAGGGAAGTGGAGGGGTGGGGGATGAAGGGAAGGAAAGGTAAAAGAAGGGAGAAGGGAAGGGGGAAGGGAAAAAGGAAGGGGGAGGGGTATAGGAGGAGACAGGTAAGGGGAGGAAAGGCGTATGAGGCAGGGAAGGGAAGGCGTTTAGGAGGAGGAAGGGGGGAAGGGAAGGGGTATAGGAGGAGAAAGTGAAGGGTATAGGTGGAGACGGGAGTGGTATGGGAGGAGACAGGAAAGGGATAGAGGAGACATGGAAGGCAGGGGAATAGGAAGGGAGAGGGGATAGGAGAAGACAGGGAACTGCTATAGGAGACAGTGAAGGGGTATAGGAGGAGACAGGGAAGGGAAGGGGTAGAGGAGGTCACAGAAGGGGTTTAGGAGTAGACAGGAAAGCGGTTTGGAGGAAAAAGGGAATGAAAGGGAAGGGGTATAGGACACAGGGAAGAAAAGAGCAGGGGTACAGGAGCAGACAGGGAAGGGAAGGAAAGGAGTATAGGAGTAGGCAGGGAAGGGAAGAGGAAGGAGAAGCAGAAAGGGAAAAGGGCAAAAGGGCAACGGAAAGGGGAAAGGGCAAAAGAAAGGGGGAAGGGGAAAGGAAATGGCGAAGGAGAGGGGAAGGGAAAGGCAACGTGAGGGGAAGGGAAGAGAAGGGAGAAGGGAAGAAGGGGAGGCGAGGGGTAAAGTCGGAGATAGGAAAGGGGTACAGTTGGAGACAGAAGAGGAGGGAAGAGATATATGAAAGAGGGAAGGGGTATAAAAGGAGACAGGGAAGGGGTAAAGGAGGAGACGACAGTGAAGGAAAGGGGTATAGAAGGAGACAGGGAAGTGAAGGGGTAATAAAGGAGACAGGGAAGAGGTATAGGAGGAGACAGGGAAGGGAATGGGTATAGGAGGAGGAAGGGAAGGGGTATTGAAGTAGACAGGGAGGGAAGGGGTATAGGAAGAGGTAGAGAAGGGGTATAGGAGCAGACACGGTATAGGAGAAAACAGGGAAGGGGTATAGGAGGAGACTGGGAAAGGAAGGGATACAGGAGGAGATAGGTAAGAGAGGGGAGGTGTATTGGAGGAGGCAGGGAAAGGGTATAGGAGACAGGTAAGGGATGGGGTATAGTTGGAAAAGATAATAGGTATGGGAAAAAGATGGGTATAGAAGGAAACAGGGAAGGGAAGAGAAAGGAAGAATGACAAAGGGAGGAAAGTGGGGGTTGGAAGGGTATAGGCAGAGACAAGGAAAGGCAGGGAAGGGAAATGGAGGGAAGGGAAGTGGAAAATGAAGAGAGGAAAAGGGCAAAGGAAAGGGGAACGGGCAAAGAGAGAAGGAGAAAGAAAAGAGGGAGGGGAAAGGGAAGGGAGTGGAGGGTGGGATAAAGGAAAGGTAAGGTAAAGGAAGTGAGAAGAGAAGGTAAGGGAAAAAGCAAGGGGGAAGGGGTATAGGAGGAGACAGGGAAGGGGTAATAGGGAGACGGGGAAGGGGTATAGACAGGGAAGGGGTATAGATAAGGAAGGGAATGTAAGGGGAAAGTATAGGGGGAAACAGGGAAGGGAAGAGGTTTAGGAGGAGAAAGGGAAGGGAAGGGAGGAAGGGAAGGGGTATAGGAGGAGAAAGTGAAGGGTATAGGTGGAGACAGGGGAGTAGCATGGGAGGAGAAAGGGAAGGGATAGAGGAGACAGGGAAGGCAGGGGTATAGGAGAAGACAGGGACTGGGTATAGGAGGATACAGGGAAGGGGTATAGGAGTAGACAGGGAAGGGGTATAGGAGGGGACAGAGGGGGTTTAGGAGATGACAGGAAAGCGGTTTGGAGAAGACAGGGAATGAAAGGGAAGGGGTATAGGACACAGGGAAGAAAAGTGAAGGGGTACAGGAGGAGACAGGGAAGGGAAGAGAAGGGGTATAGGAGTAGGCAGGGAAGTGAAGAGGAAGGAGAAGCAGAAAGGGAAAAGGGCAAAAGGGCGAAGGAAAGGGGAAAGGGCAAAGTAAAGGGGAAGGGGAAAGGAAATGGGGAAGTAGAGGGCAAGGAAAAGGGAACGTGAGGGGAAGGGAAGAGAAGGGAGAAGGGTAGAAGGGAAGGCAAGGGGTAACGTTGGAGATAGGAAAGGGGTACATTTGGAAACAGAAGGGGAGGGAAGTGATATATGAAAGAGGGAAGGGGTATAAAAGGAGACAGGGAAGGGGTATAGGAGGAGAAGACAGTGAAGGGAAGGGGTATAGAAGGAGACAGGGAAGTGAAGGGGTAATAAAGGAGACAGGGAAGAGGTATAGGAGGAAACAGGGAAGGGAATTGGTATAGGAGGCGACAGGGAAGGGAAGGGGTATAGAAGGAGACAGGGAGGGAAGGGGTATAGGAAGAGGCAGGGAAGGGGTATAGGAGCAGACACGGTATAGGAGAAAACAGGGAAGGGTATAGGAGGAGATTGGGAAAGGAAGGAGATAGGTAAGAGAGGGGAGGTGTATTGGAGGAGGCAGGGAAGAGGTGTAGGAGACAGGTAAGGGATGGGGTATAGTAGAAAAAGATAAGGGGTATGGGGAAAGAGAGGGGTATAGGAGGAAACAGGGACAGGAAGAAGGAAAGAGGAGGAAAGTGGGGGTTGGAAGAGTATAGGTGGAGACAAGGAAAGGCAGGGAAGGGAAATGGAGGGAAGGGAAGGGAAGGGGCAAATGAAAAGAGGAAAAGGGCAAAGGAAAGGGGAAAAGGCAAAGAGAGAAGGAGAAAAAAAGAGGGAGGGGAAAGGGAAGGGGGGAGGGAATGGAGAGTGGGATAAAGGAAACGTAAAGGAAGTGAGAAGAGAAGGGAAGGGAAAAAGCAAGGGGGAAGGGATATAGGAGACAGGGAAGGAGTAATGGGTAGACAGGGAAAGGGTATGGATAGGGAAGGGGTATAGATAAGGAAGGGAATGGAAGGGAAACGTATAGGAGGAAACAGGGAAGGGAAGGGGTTTAGGAGGAGAAGGGGAAGGGAGGAAGGCAAGGAGTATAGGAGGAGAAAGTGAAGGGTATAGGTGGAGACAGGGGAGTGGTATGGGAGGAGACAGGGAAGGGATAGAGGAGGCAGGGAAGGCAGGGGAATAGGAGGAGTCATTAAAAGTGAAGGGGTATAGGAGAAGACAGGCAACGGGTATAGTTTTAGACAGGGAAGGGGTATAGGAGAAGACAGGGAAGGGAAGGGGTATAGGAAGGAACATAAGGGGTTTAGGAGTAGACAGTAAAGCAGTTTGGAGGATACAGGGAATGAAAGGGAAGGGGTATGGGACACAGAGAAGGAAAGGGCAGGGGTACAGGAGGAGACAGGGAAGGGAAGAGAAGGGTATAGGAGTAGGCAGGGAAGGGAAGAGGAAGAATCAGAAAGGGAAAAGGGCAAAAGCGCAAAGGAAAGGGGAAAGGGCAAAGGAAAAGGGGAAGGGGAAAGGAAATGGGGAAGGAGAGGGGAAGGGAAAGGGAACGTGATGGGACGGGAAGAGAAGGGAGAAGGGAAGAAGGGAAAGGGAGGGAAGGGGAGGGGCAAAGTCAGAGATAGGAAAGGGGAACAGTTGGAGACAGAAGGGGAGGGAAGAGATATATGAAAGAGGGAAGGGGTATAAAAGGAGACAGGGAAGGGGTATAGAAGGAGAAGACAGTGAAGGGAAAGGGGATATAAGGAGACAGAGAAGTGAAGGGGTAATAAAGGAGACAGGGAAGGGAATGGGTATAGGAGGAGACAGGGAAGGGAAGGGGTATAGAAGGAGAAAGGAAGGGAAGGGGTATAGGAAGAGGCAGGGAAGGGATATAGGAGCAGACAGGGTATAGGAGAAAACAGGGAAGGGGTATAGGAGGGGACTGGGAAAGGAAGGGATACAGGGGGAGATAGGTAAGAGAGGGGAGGTGCATTGGAGGAGGCAGGGAAGGGGCATAGGAGACAGGTAAGGGATGGGGTATAGTAGTAAAAAGATAAGGGGTATGGGGAAAAAGAGAGGTGTATAGAAGGAAACAGGGAAGGGAAGAGAATGGAAGAAGGAAAGAGGAGGAAAGTGGGGGTTGGATGGGTATAGGCAGAGACAATGAAAGGCAGGGAAGGGAAATGGAGGGAAGGGAAGGGAAGTGGAAAATGAAAAGAGGAAAAGGGCAAAGGAAAGGGGAAAGAGCAAAGAGAGAAGGAGAAAGAAAAGAGGGAGGGGAAAGGGAAGGGAGAAGGGGGGGGAGTGGAGTGGAGGGTTGGATAAAGGAAAGGAAAGGTAAAGGAAGTGAGAAGAGAAGGGAAAGGAAGGGAAGGGATACGCACGGGGGAAGGGATATAGGAGGAGACAGGGAAGGGGTAATGGGGAGACAGCGAAGGGAATGGGTATAGACAGGGAAGGGAAGGGAATGGAAGGGAAGGTATAGGAGGAAACAGGGAAGGAAAGGGGTATAGGAGGAGAAAGGGAAGGGAGGAAGGGAGGAAGGGAAGGGGTATAGTAGGAGAAAGGGAGGGTGTATGTGGAGACAGGGGAGTGGTATAGGAGGAGACAGGGAAGGGAAGGGAAGGAAAGGAATAGAGGAGACAGGGAAGGCAGGGGAATAGGAGGAGATAGGATATGAAAGGGAAGTGGTATAGGAGATAGGGAAGGAAAGGGTATGGGTATGGGAGGAGACAGGGAAGGGAAGAGAAGGGGTATAAGAGGAGGCAGGAAAGGGAAGAGGAAGGAGTAGCAGAAAAGGAAGGAAAAGAGCAAAAGGTCAAAGGAAAGGGGGAAGGGGCAAGGGGAAGGAGAGGGGAGGGGAACGGGAACAGAAGGGGAAGAGAAAAGAAGGGAGAAGGAAAGAAGGGAAGGGGTATAAAAGGAGACAGGGAAAGGAAGGGGTATAGGAGGAGACAGTGAAGCGAAGGGGTATAGGAGATGGGAAGTGCAGGGGTATAGAAGAAGACAGTGATGGGAAAGGGTATAGGAGGAGACAGGGAAGGGGTATAGCAAGGCGCAGGGAAGGGGTATATGAGTAGACAGGGAAAGGAAGGGAAGGGGTATAGGAGGAGACTGGGAAGGGTAGGGATAAAGGAGGAGACAGGTAAGAGAGGGGAGGTGTATTGGAGGAGGCAGGGAAGGGGTATAGTGGTAAGGTAAGAGAGGGGAGGGGTATAGTAGGAGGCAGGGAAGGGGTAAAGGAGACCGGGAAGGGATGGGGTATCGGAGGAAAAAGATTATGAGTATGGGGAAAAAGAGAGGAGACAGGGAAAGGAAGGGTTATATGAGGAGACATGGAAGAGAAAGGAAGAAGGAAAGAGAGGGAAAGTGGAGGTTGCAAGGGTGCAGGCGGGGATAGGGAAGGGCAGGGAAGGGGAAAATGAAAAGGGGAAATGGGGGAAGGGCAAAGCAAAGGGAGAAGGAGAAAGGAAAGGGGGTGGGGAAAGGGAAGAGGAGAGGGAAGGGAAGGGGTGGAGGGATACATTGAAGGAAAGGTAAAGGGAGAAGAGAAGGGAAGGGGAAAGGCAAAACAGGTAAGGGGGAAAGGCATAGGAGACAGGGAAGGAAATAGGTATAGGAGGAAGCATGGGAGGGAAGGGGTATAAGAGGAGACAGGGAAGGGGTATAGGAGGAGAAGGGGAAGGGGAAGGGAAGGGGTATAGACAGGGAAGGGAAGGAAGGGAATGGAAGAAAAGGGTATAGGAGGAAACAGGGAAGTGAAGGGGTATAGGAGGGAAAAGGGAAGGGGTATAAGAGGAGAAAGGGACGGGTATAGGTAGAGACAGGGAAGTGGTGTGGGAAGAGATAGAGGGAAGGGATAGAGGAAGAGACAGGGAAGGCAGGGGAATAGGAGACAGGGAAGGGACGGAGTATAGGAGAAAAAAAGGAAGGGGAATGAGGAAACAGGGAAGGGAAGAGTGGGGTATAGGATGAGACAGGGAAGGAAAAGGGTATAGACAGAGATAAGGAAGGTGTATAGGAGGAGACAGGGAATTGAAGGGTAATAGGAGGAGACTGGGAAAGGAAGAGAAGGGAAGAAGGAACAGGAGGTAAAGTTGGTTGGAAGGGTATAGGCGGACACAAGGAAAGGGAAAGGAAGGGCAGGGAAGGCAAATGAAGGGAAGGGCGATATGAAAAAGGGAAAAGGGCAAAGGAAAGGAGGGAAGGGCAAAGCAAAGGGAAGAGAAAGGAAAGGGAGATGGGAAGGGGATGGGAGCGGAGGGTAAAGGGAAGGGAAGTTGAGTGTTTGTGAAGGGAAGGAAAGGAAAGGAAAGGAAAGGTAAATGGAAAGGGGGCGGGAAGAGAAGACAAAAGAGAAGAGAAGAGGAGAGGGGTATAGGAGGAGACAAGGAAGGGGAGGGAAGGCCTGTGAGACAGGGAAGGGGTAAAGGCGACAGTGAAGTGGTATAGGAGGGGACAGGGGAGTGGTATAGGAGGAGACAGTGAAGGAAAGGGGTAGAGGAGGAGACAGGGAAGGCAGGTGTATAGGAGGAGACGTGGAAGGGAAGGGGTATAGGAGGAGACGCGGAAGGGAAGGGGTATTGGAGGAGACAGGGCATGGGTATAGGAGGAGACAGGGAATGGAAGATAAGGGGTATATGAGGTGGCAGGGAAGTGAAGGCAAAGGAAAGGGTACAGGAGGAGACAGGGAAGAGGTATAGGAGGAAACAGGGAAGGCAAGGGGAGGGGTATAGGAGGGACAGGGAAAGGAATGGGCATGGGAACACAGGAAAGAGGAGGAAAGGGAAGGGGTGTAGGAGGAGATAGGGAAAGGAGGGTTATAGGAGGAGACAGGGAAGGGAAGCGGTATATGAGGAGAAAGGGAACGTATATGGGAGGAGGGAGGGAAGGGGTATAGGAGGAGAAAGGGAAACGTATGGCAGGAGGAAGGGAAAGGCTATGGGAGGAGGAAGGGAAGGGGTAAAGTAGGAGGAAGGGAATGTAAGGGGTATATGAGGAGGAAGGGAAGGGTTACAGGAAAAGACAGGAGCAGCTATAGGAGGAAATAGGGAAGGGGTTTAGGAGGAGACAGAGAAGCGGTTGGGTTGGGTTAGTTTGGAGGGGTATACAAGAGGAGGCATAATGAAGGAAAGGGAAAAGAAAGGAAAGGAAAGGAAGGAAAGGAAAGGAAAGGAAAGGAAAGGAAAGGAAAGGAAAGGGTGAGAAGGCAGAGCATGGTGGGGCAGAGTAGGGCAGGATGGCAAGGCAGAACAGGGAAGGAGGCCAGGATTGGAGGGCAGGGGGGCAGGAAGGCAAGAGGGATGGGCAGGAGGGCAGTGGGGTAGGGAGAAGGGTGGGGCAGTGGAGCGGGGTGGGAGAACAAGAGGGCAGAGTGCAAGGAAGCAGGGCAGGGGAGGAGGGCAGAGCAGGGCAGGGGGCAAGGCAGGGTAGGAGGGCAGTATGGGTGGTAGGGCAGAGGGGCAAGGCAGGAGGTCGAGGGGCTGGGGGCAGGGCAGGAGGTCAGGGCAAGCGGCAAGGGAGGAAGGTAAAACAGGGGTCAGGGCTCCAGGAGTACAGGGTAGGCCAGGAAAGCAGAGCAGAAGGGAAATGCAGGGCACGAGGGAAAGGAAGGACAGGAGGGCAAGGAACTGCAGGAGGGCAGGAAAGGACAGGAGGGCAGGGAATGGCAGGAGGGAAAGGAAGGCCAGGAGGGAAAGCGCAGAAAAGAAAGGAAGAGGAGGAGAGAAAGAGAGAGGGGTGGTGTGGGGGGAGGAAGGTAATGGAAATGAGAGAAAGGAAAAGAGAAAAGAAGAAAAGAAAAGGAAACGAAATTAAATGAAATGGACGGAAAAAGAGAAGATGAAAAGGGGAAAGGGAATTGGAATTTCAAGTCAGTTTCAAGTTTGGTTTCAAGTTCAGTTTGGTTTTCAGGGGAAAGGGTATTAGAATTTCAAGTCAGTTTCAAGTTCAGTTTGGTTTTCAGGGGAAAGGGTATTAGAATTTCAAGTCAGTTTCAATTCAGTTTCAAGTTCAGCTTGGTTTTCAGGGGAAAGGGTATTCGAATTTCAAGTCAGTTTCAAGTCAGTTTCAAGTTAGTTTTCAGTTTGATTTCAAGTTCAGCTTTCAGTTTGGTTTATTCACTCACCTTGTCTCCTTATTCCGTCCTACCCCTCTCTCTCTGCCCCTCTCCGTTTTCGGAGCCTGCTCAGCCCCCGCAGCTTCGCCCTCTCCCTGCCCGAGCTCCAGCCGCCAGCAGCGGTCCTCTCCGTCCGATGTCCCCGAGTGCAATGCTGCAGCTGCCTGGTTACCAGCCTCTCATACCAAGAACACGTCACAGTGGAGGCTTTTCAGCGTGTCATCCTACATCACTGCTGTGTGGGTGATGCCATGTGTTTTAAGATTAACGGGGGAGCTGGCAAGGCACGGGTATTACGGGATTTGTTAAGTAAATCAAACTATTTAAATACAAAAGCTCCTGCGATGAACCCGAAAGAAGATCCCCCCCCCTACCCGACACCCTTCCTCAACAGTGGTCTCTTCTTTCCACTTTACTGGGAAGACGCCCCCACCCCTGCCCTGCATTTGCCCTGGGCCTGGTGACATCACAGTGAAGTTACATCATAAACGTTCCATTCACAGGATTCTGCTTCCGGTGCCGATGGGATGGCACGCGCCTTTCTAATCAATATAAAATGCAGGGTTTTCTAAGTCTTCATTTAAAATAAATGAAACTTTTTATCATAGGCCGCATTCTCATCACTTGCTCAAACAGCGCTCCTTCATTGTACAAATTAAATGATTTTTACTAGGCCACATCACCGTCTCCAAGAGGGGAAGGGGAAGGGGGAGGGGGGGGGGGGTGGGTATAACGGTTAGAGCGGCCGACCTTGAGGTTCGGGTCTGGCAGGAGGCTCAAACGTCCTGTGGTTTTGGTCAACTCTCCCCGTGCTTAATAGTGAATGTGTTTCTCTGTCATGTAACTGGTGCTTAAGTGTAGCGCTATGATGCCTTCGGGTTGATTTAGCGCTATAAAAAACTGCAACAACAACATCTCCCCGTCTGCCCTGCTCCTCCTCTCGAGTACTGTCCATTAATCCACTCCTTCCTGCGGAGAAATTACCTATTTAAATTTTATGAATTGCTCGAAGAATATTTACAATTTACACTTTCTACTGTTTCAAATCCGTTGTACAGAAATGTAACGGGATTAAAAAAGCCATTCCACTCATTGACAAGTAGAAGCACTTCCCGTCCCACTGCCCGTCCCCGCACATTAATACATTGATTCCTGCCCCTCCCCAGGGATGGACCTCCCGAAACCCCCTCAGTCCAAAGCCTCCAGGCATGACTTCCCTTCTAGCCTCTGATCCCCAGTCGCTGTGACATCTCGCGGTCCCCAACCCGAGGCGTGACATCATCATCAGACCCGGAAGTCCTCGAGCTTCACTCATGAATACAAACTCCCTCACCTCCTAGGAATGCAGCCTCAGACCCCTGGTACCTATCTAGCAGCAGTGGTAAGGTCTGTGCGGAAAGCCTCATTGCACTCGAGGCGATTGGTGTTATTATGATTTCAGTGAAAGTGAGAGAAAAAACGAGCACTGACATAGAATGTCTTTGGGAAACAAGTCTTTCTCCTTCCCTGACAACATGATTAGCAAGTGAGTGGTAAAAGCGTGAAAAAGTCAATGTTTGGATGAATGATTGAGCGCCTCTGGTGGATGAATGAATGAATGTGTGTATAGATCAGTGCTTCCCAAACTGTGCGCCGCGGCACCCCGGTGCGCCGTGATTAGAATCCATGGCGCCGCGCCACCACGCACAATGAAGAAATTGGAGCCTCAGAAACTTGCAGGGCAGGGTTTGAAATGCCACCTTAAAAATGTTTTGGCCGAAGAGCGCACTGCTGTACGTGCGTCTGTATGAACAATTGAACATGCGTTTAGATGGTAGTCTTCACATTACTCTGCCCACGCAGCTCAGAGCGTTTCAGTCTCGTTGTTCCTGCCCGCAGTGTTGTGCAGTGCCAGTGCCTCGCCTCGTGGGACCCTCTTCCCAGGGAATTGGGAGGGAGGGGTGAGGGGGGGTGAGCAGACACCAGACCAAATTGAGAGTGTGCAAAAGGCCGCTTTTATTGAAACAGGTGCATATTCACAATAATACAACCCTGGCAAACGCCTCACAAAACTAGACCTCACTAATTAAAATATTACCTTACAACCCCAAACGTCAGGCCCGCCCCTAATACGTCACAGTCCCCGCCCCCACCCAGCACAACATAATTACAATTCAAACAATACAAAAACCTGCATAATCATTTAAACATCACCCCAAAGCAAAAGCATGACATCACATTTCAAAAATTGCCCACCAACAACTTACGTTACCCAAAACCGTGTAACCACCCCACGAAACAACTATTTAAACTTTTCCAGCCATAACCCAATTTTACCAAAATCCCAACAACCTTCCTGTCCCTGCTGACGAAGAACCCCCAATTTCCGCCACCCAGAAAAGAGGGGGGGAAGGAATTACCCTCCTCTCTTTCTGCCCCCAAAAACTGACCAACAAAAGTACCCAAAAGACCTCAACCCAGGAAATTCTGAATCTTCAAACACCTGGAGAGCACCTCTCGCAATTCCAACAAATACAAATCCATCCCGATACGAGACAGATGAACACCATCGCCGCGAAAAAACTCAAGAGTGTCATAACGGATGTCCTTATGGGACACCCGCCCAAAACCCAGATCTCTACAAAAACGGGAAACTTCCAAGTTCAACTTCCTACGCGCCTTATCAACTGCCCTAGGCTTAAGCGCACCCCTCCAAATTCTTCTGGGGACCAATTCTGTCCATAAAACATGGCAACCCGACCACTGTTGACGAATGAGGGAAAGATCCTTCTTCATAGCTCTCAAGAGAACCACCCCCTTCACCCCACAAAGATCGTTTTCCCCGAGGTGCAAAAGCAATACGTCTGGACAAATACCCCCCACCAACCAGGAATTCAAGGCCGGAATGAGCTCCCTCCAAATCATACCCCCTTTCCCATTCCACACAACATTAAACAGTCGAGAATTAAAACCAAGTGTGGGGCCAAAATAACTCTGTATAGCTTGAGCTTCCGCACCTCTAATGAAGGAATGTCCCACAATCCAAATTGACATGACAGATGATCGGGGGCCAGCCACCGAACCTGAAAAAGAAAAGCAGCATCAAATTCAAGAAAAATTAGCATCCGCAGGCGCCGAAACAGGATCATTCCGCACATAGCGCCTAAAACAGTTGGAGGCAGGGCCGGTCCTAGGCATGGGCGGTATGGGCAGCTGCCCAGGGCCTCGCGCTCAGGGGGCCCCCTGCCGACCCCGCAGAGTAGGGAAAAGCGCACTCGCGCAAGCAGTAAGGCACTTAGAGGGGCCTCACATCTTCCCTTTCCCCCGGGGCCTCAGACGGCCTCAGAAGGCCTAGGACCGGCTCTGGTTGGAGGACCAACGCCCTAGAGACATAATGTCTTGCTGCGACCAACCCCTATTGTGAGCTTCCGTGGCTGCCCCAATCCTGAAAGAATGTGTACCATACTGTCGTTCATCCAGGCCAATGAAACGCAGCGCTTTACGCAGCACCATGCGCAGCTGATACTCAGTCACCCTGGAACAATCCCGATGATGAAACACAGGGCCCTTAATGGCGGCCCCCGAACATTCCCTCAAACGCCTAGCCCACCTCAAAGGACACGTCTCAAGAGGGGAAGATGCCTCCAGCCAAATGCCCCTCCCTCTGCTATGTTGATCCGTTTTCGCGCAAGCCAACCAAATGTGCAATCCTGACTCTAAAAGACGGACATTGCCCCACCCCACCCCAAGACCAACTTTAGATCCTAACAGCTCGGAAACCCTGAAAGCACCAAAAAACATCCAAACCATGAGAGTGGAAAAAAGACAAACCTCAAACTCGTCAAAACAAACTGAGGGCAAAACCTGTAAAACTCGTGCTAAAGTCTGCCAAGACAAAGGTTGGCGAACCAACTGCTCCCGACCCCTCTCCCTAGACCAACCTTCCAACATGCGCTTACCCACCTCCCCCGCTGAAGGAGAATAGCCCCACAGTAACTTGCCCATGAACGCTATACCAGCCAATTTCCCAGCAATTGTCACACATGTCAGACCCCTGTCCATCAAGAGCAGAATGAACTGTACCACATCCTCACATCGCCTCCAACCCGGAGCGCGCCAGCCGGCCCCAGATTCCAGAAACTCCTTCCAGGCTAAATCATACGCTGCCCTAGTGGAAACAGCCAGCGAACCTACCACCAACTGCAAAACCCTGTCTCGCCTACAGTCCACAGGTGATCTGGCATGGGGGTCGGCATCCGGTCCGCCTCCGAGGCTAACCCATGGAATCTCTCCCACTGTGAACGAGACAAAGCATCCGCAATGTCATTGTCCACCCCAGGAATGTGCAAGGCCTTAAAACTGATGTCATACGTCAAGCACCCCAACACAAAGACCCTCAAGAGCTTCAAAATTTGAGCATCCCTGGCCGACTGCCGATTGATAATGTCCACCACAGCTTTATTATCAATTCGAAACAGCACTTTCTTGTGAGCAAACTCATGGCCCCACAAAGTCAAAGCAACCACCACAGGGAATAACTCAAGGAACGCAATACTCCTGCCTCCGTTCTTCCATGCAGCAGGCCACTGTTCAGCGCACCATCTGCCTTGCCAGTAAAGACCGAAACCATCACCGCCTGCAGCATCTGAAAAAATTTGGACATCCCAAACCCAATCTTCTTCTCTGTACAAAGGAATGCCATTGAACGAGTGTAAAAAGGCCACCCACATCCGCAGATCCTCCTTAACACCTGCTGACAATCGGACGTGATGGTGAGGTAAAAACTGACCAGATAGCGCTCTACCCAGATGCCTGCAAAACGTTCTACCAGCCCTGACCACCCTGCAAGCAAAATTAAGATGGCCTAGCAGCACTTGAACTTCCTTCACTGTCACTTTTGTCTTGTTCAACATAGCATGTAATAGGTCCAACATTTTTGTCTTTTTATCCACTGGTAAACGTGCCTCCATGACATTCGAGTCAATCTCGATACCTAAAAAAGACATGGTCGCGCAGGGGCCCATTGACTTTTCCGGTGCCAACGGCACACCTAAGAAATCCATCAGGGTTTGGAAGGTTCGCAAAGCAGTCTGGCAAGCTGAGGAATTGGGAGCGCCCACAAAAAAGAAATCATCCAGGTAGTGGGTCACAAGCTGGTGTCCTGAAGTGTTGGTGAAAAACCATTGGAGAAAGGTGCTGAAAGTCTCAAATAATGCACAGGAGATGGAACAACCCATTGGCAAGGCCTTATCAACATACCACTTCCCCTGGAATTGAATCCCCAACAGATCCCAATCCCCAGGATGTACTGGCAACAAACGAAATGCCGATTTGATATCACATTTAGCCATCGCCGCACCAGTGCCGGCAGATACAACCAGGGCCATGGCCACATCCACTGAAGAATAAGATACTGAAGCAGCTTCGCCATCAATGAAATCGTTAACTGACGAGCCCTCCGGCCATGACAAATGTTGAATCAACCGAAACTGCCCAGGCTCTTTCTTAGGAACCACACCAATTGGGGAAACAATAAGATTTTCCAAGGGCCAATCATCAAAGGGACCCGCCATTCTCCCTTCACGCACTTCCTTATCCAATTTGTCTTGTACCACAGTGGGATGTTCATTGGCTGACAACAGATTCTTGGACCACCGCCGCAACCGCGGCCCAGTATAACCCAGACGAAAACCTTCTTGAAAACCATCCAACAATAACTTACCAGCCTCAGCATTTCCATAACCTCTTCAAGCCACCGCCAAGTGAAAATGATTAACTGGCGTACGAGCCTTTGGGCCCAGCCCCAGAAGTGTTCTTCCCCCCCCCTGTTAGGCTGAGGTTGCTGTGCAGGACCTGGGAAATTTGCCGGCTGCTGTGACCATTGTCTGCCCCCTGTAACACGGGGCCCCCAACACCTTGCCAGAGGGTGCGTTCTACCACATTGGGAGCACTCATGCCTGAACTTACAATACTCCCTGGGGCAATAACCTCTGTTAAAATCCCAACAGGTCCCATTGGCATATTGGACTGACGCTGCTGCACCCACCCCTCCCCGAGTGGGCTTACCCTGAAAGGGCCGATAAGGTAATGGATATCCGCTGGCTGTAAAAATCGTCTTTCCACCAGCAGATGCCCCCATAGTGTGTTGCCACAAATCATTATCCAACTCCCCCCATTTTGCTTCAGAATCCCAAGCCATCCGGGCTCGGAATTCCTCATCATACTGAGACCAAGCATAACCACTGCCAGTAATCTGTGCCTTCCTGATCACATCCATATACTTAAAAATTGCCACACAGAGCTCCGGGAATTTCTCACAATATACACTAGCATATATAAGAAAAGCCGCTGTCCAATTTTCAATGGTCAAAGGTACCTTGGGGCGCTTGGCCAACTCGTACTCCTCCTCCTTAGAGCCCTCCTTGGACCTAACTTCCCTATGTAAAAGCTTCAGTAATTCAACATATTCCCCTTTCCAAATCCTTTCCTTAGTAGATAACATTAAATGAGCGCCCAAAGGTTTCGTGACGCCCATGTAAGGCAACTTCTTTATTTTAAGCTCCTTACTGTGTGGGGGATCTTTACCTACCTCCATGGGTTCAGTTAAAGTGCCAGAATCCACCTTGGAACCCGCACCCCCATCACTTGTACCCACTCCCTGATCTTTAACATAACGACCTTTGTGGAGCTTAAGGTCCATACCCTCCAAAGGAGGCTCACCCCCAGTTCCCACAGATACCATCAATGGTTTGTCCCGCGGCCCCTCAAGCTCACCTGGATTCAATAAAGGAAGCTGGGCCGGCCTCACTCTCCATGCCAGATGCTCAACATCATCACCCGTCCGGGGAACCCTCACCGCGGGGCCGCTCTCTCGAGTAGGTCTGGAAACTGTAGCTTTCGGACGCACCACCACCGGTGCCTGTAAAACATCATCAGAAGCGTGAAAGAGCCCCCCCCCCCGTGCACCCTCAGCACGTAACTCGCCCTCCTCAGGGCTTTCCTCATCATAATCCAAAACAAGGGATTCCTCCAACCTAGGAGGGGCCAATACCACTGACGGACTTTTGAAACCAACCTGGGCCTTACCAGCCCGTACTGACACCTGAGGCGGGGGAGCCGACTGGACCCGTCTGTACTCCCCCGAACGTTGACCAGTTTTGTACACCTTATCCAACGATGAATCCCTTTTTTGATGAGAAGAAACATTTGGGGCCAGCGAGGACGCGCCAGCCCTGCTTCTGCCAACCCCGCCGATATCCAGAGAACCTGACAATGGGGCCAGCGAGGACGCGCCGGGCCTGCTTCTGCCAACCCCGCCGATACCTGTAGAAAGAGAAGTTGGGGCCAGCGAGGACGCGCCTGCCCTGCTTCTGCTGACCGCGCCGAGATCTTGAAAAGAAGACGTTGGGGCCAACGAGGTCGCGCCGGACCTGCCTACGTTGACCGCGCCGGGATCCCTCGCCGGTACGGGGTATGCCGCGCCAGGCTCCACTCTCCCTTCTCCTCGGTGTAACTGGGCCGCGCTCCACCCTACCAAGTCTGCCGCTCCACGACGTTCTCCAAACTGTGAAGAAAAAGGCTGAACTGATGTGCCGGGACCCTTACTACCAGAACGACCAAACCTATCAACACCAGTAGCCACACAAAACCTAGAATCCTGAAACTGTAACTGACCAGGTTCCCGAGAAACAGTCTCCTCAGACCGAACAGGCAACCCCGGGCGAGAAACGGAGGGCTCCACGTCTTCTCCACCACTACTCCAGTCCAACAGCTCCTGAACAATCTTAGACGCAGGACCCGACACCAGCCCACCATGTCCCTCCCGCTGAGTATCAGACCGAGGCTGCTCCATTCTCCCAAAAGATCTGCCCCCCACAGGCAAACCCGGAAAACTCAAAGTACCCCCAAAACCACTCAACATATCAGTCCCCTTAATAGGAGGAGCCCTGGCCGCATCACGAATCCCCACAACCCAAGAAGGGAAAACATCCAGGCCTTCCCAAGACCTGGCACCCACCTGCCTACTACCACTCTCTTGTAGGGAAGAAAGAACAGTACCACCCACCGAAGGCTCAACGAACCCTCCAACTGACCCAGATACATCCCGCTGCGCACTCAACTGACCACGACCAGCCTCCTGCCCCTGTGAAACTGCCCTCCTCTCCATCTGCGCCCACTCCCCTTCCCCCACCGAGCCACTCAGTACCGACAGCACCTCCCCCGAGTTGAGGCAGGGGGGAAAACAACAGGGGGCTATAAGGAACAAAAGCAGACCCAGACATCAAAGGCCCTGACTGCACCACACCACAAGAAACACTACTGACAGGCACAATATCTCCGGGAGCACGGGCCGGCGTCGAAACACGATCCCCACCAGCCCCAGCACCCGAATCCAATTGTATCACATGTTCAACAACTCTCTGAGCCCCAAAACCAGTCAAATCAACAAACTGGCTATCCGGCCCAGGAGCCGGCAACCCGCCATCACCTTCAGCACGAGGCGCGAGAATTTCGACGTGCGCATGCGCGCCAACTGCCGGCCCGTCGCCCAACGGCTCCGCGTCAGGAAAAACGGAGGCAGAAGCAGAGCGCTTCCTGCCTCCACGCTTACCGGCCCGCTTGCCCCTTGCAGCGGGGACCGAAAGCGACCGCACCGGCAACCCTTCAGTTACCAGAGGAGCCGACGCCCCTCCCTCTTCCAAACCCGCCTCGCGCGGAAAACCGTTCCTCCCTCAGAATGAGCCCCAGTTTCAGGGACTACTCTCCTAGAGCGTGGGTGGCCCCTTTCACTTACCGCCTCCCAGCGAGACCTCTTAGGCGACTCACAAGCCGCGACCGCCGCCGCCACACGTGCTGAGGCCTGCCGCCGAGGACGCGAAGTCCCAGGCACATCCCCCAACACCAGGTCCAAACGCCCAGCTTCACTAAGGAGACGGATAGCCTCCAGAACACGGTAGTCTTCTCCTGACATGACGAAGAGAACAACAAACCAACAAAATTTTTCCAATTAAACTAATGAGCTCCCGGCCACCAGGTCATTCAGCCTAAAATGGTGGCCGGGAGGAGGAGTCAGGGGAATATATACCTGGGCTCCCTCAGTAGGAACCAAGGGAGCCCAAAAGAAGCCCAAGGCTGGCGGTCCACAGGCACCGCCCCCCACTGGCCCCTCCCCATCAGCCCGGGGGGAGGGGACCTCCCTGCGGTCGGCTGCCCCCCCCCCCCAAGCCCCCCATCGGTAAGTAAGGGCTTGTAGTGAAAGCTAATTATGACCAAGGGCCGTGACAAATCTCACTCCATTTAGTATTGTGCCTTGCTATGGTTGATACTTGTACTATGGGCATGAGTTTATGATATGACACGTAATCAGTTACATCGTATGAAATAAATGTTTGCATGTACTTATGTCTTATAGCACAACGTTCATGAATTAACCTGTGTGCCACAAATAGGGGAGGCGGTTTACTCTGTTTTTTCTTCATGAGCAAAGGTGCAGTTTGATCAGTGTTCAACAGGATGCATATATGTCATGTGCCTGTCCAGAAGAAGCACTGTTGGAGTGTCTTACGATGAACCATGAACATAAAATCGTCATTATTAAACAACTATTACTAGACTGCACACCAGCTGCAAGTAATTAGCTTACATGATTTTTTCATAAGCACATTTTAGCAGTTCCATTTACTAATAAATAAAATATTTTGCCTGCAATCAATTGATTTTGGTGACATCACAGAAATGGGACTAGGACCCAGGACTGCAGGTTCCAAGGTCAAAATTAAGACCTTTTGTTTCAATGCTAATAAAAAGATGTTTCTCAAATTTTGGTCCCCCAAGCCAAATTAATCTCTTACCTATTTTGCAACTTCCCTAACCCTCACTAGAAAAAAGGTGCCTTTCAACATTTACAAAATTGATTTTTGTGATGAAGAAGCTAAAATTGAAACACTTTCACAAAACGATCTTCTTGCTCGCGCGTGGCAGGTTTAAAGTATGAACTGATGTATTGTGGACTGTAAGTATATTTCTAACTTTCGTCTCTGCAAAGAAACTTACATGAAGAGATATGATATACTCTTTCCTATTGTCTGCTACGTCTGCTTTCGTCTTCCTCATTGTATCGTTTCTCACTTAACAAGTTTTTATCAAACAAATGTTATCTTTTTATTTTGTTCGAAATATGATTATAATACCTTGATTGCATCCCAATTAAATTAAGGAAGACAACAGGAAGTACTCCCGAGGTTGGGCTTACATCTCCCCCACCCGGCTACCAGTGAAAAAATGGTGGGGAGCCACGGCCAACTGCCAATTAGGTCAAGGGAGCCATGGGTCAAAAAAGTTTGGGAACTACTGGTATAGATGGATCAATGGGCACCACGTGCACTGAGTGACTCAGTGCATTAATAGAGGGCCCGATAGGTGTAAGGATGGATGGATGGTAGAGAGGCGAGTGAGTGAACGGGTAAATGAAGGAGTGAGTGCATCAACGGATAATGTGGTGGGGAATGGAAGGCTCCGGTAGCTGTCATTCCTTAAATGGGTTACAGGGCTCTGGTGGGAGTGCCATGCCAGCACTTGTTAAATGATTCCATGCCCCGTGACAGTCTGTTTCAAATCATGCCCTGTCATTTAACAAAGCAGTGCATTCTGGGAGATATTCCCATTGAACTGGACAAACACACAGAAATAAAACAAGACATCCCAGAAAAGCCCAGGACTGGAGAAGGTATTTCTGGTCACATAGAGTCACACTTATTCTTCCTGCCCCTGCTCTGCTGTGTCCATTAAGGCAGCCGGAAATGACACACAGCTTGCTCTGGCTCTAATTTGTCATGGCTGCCCTTGTGAGAGAGGCCGGGAATGGCCTGGCATCTTAATCCTCCAAAAAAACAGGTAACAAGTGCCAAACTGTTCCTCGCAATATACTCTATGGGTTAAAGGGTGTCTTCAGTCTTTGCATATAGCCCAGAACCGCCAGATGATCAGCAGGATTGTTGTACTGCAGGTGGGAGATTGGCATCTCACTCCTACCTATATAGCCTTCTAGCCAGGCTCGACTGGCGCTGAGCATTGATGAAACCAATGAGACTAGTATCAGAGAGAGGGTTAACCCAAAGGAGTCACTGGGACCTGGGTATTTAGCGTTAAGAAGAAGGGGTCCCAGTAAAGAGGACGTATGAATAGAGAGAATTTGGACAAAGAAAATACAAATAAGTGCATCTATAATGTTTTAATCACATTATAGGGAAAAAGTTATCAAAACCAAATGTACATTACACAGTTGTATTAGTGCCCCTGGGGGTAGGGGGAACGTGCAGTCGTGAGGGTAGTGTGAGGGGAAATCGTGGCAATAAAAACACGTATTATTCAGACATTTATCATAAGTTCAATGTCAAATGGACAGCATATAGATACTGAATCAGCTTGAAAGTTCAAAGTACACATGCCCCAAAGTCCATATTGTGCAAAATTGGGGTAGGAGGAGGCTGTGTAGGAGCTGAGAAAGTCGACGTTTCGACCCTGGGGAAGCAGGAAGCGTTAAAATCCTTGCAGGTGGGCCTTCATCAGGACGGGAAGAGGGTGACGGGGCAGGCAATCTGAATTTGGGTAAATATTGAGGATCAGTAAATTATTTGCGGAGCTGGGTACTTAATAAGTTACACAAGGGTATACATGTTAAACAGACTAACCTGATATAATCAGTGTTGCTGGGTTAAATTAATTAGTTGAGGTCGGTATGAGCATTCAATCCTAAGTAAAGAAAATAAAATTAAGTGCCCATTAGCAGTATGAAGGGTATGTTCATATCAAGGGCTGGTGGAGAGAAATTATCTCTGAACTTACTTGTGAAAATAAAGTACATATCCCACATGGGTAATGGAAAACGAAACGATCCGGTGCTGGGCTGGGGGACCACTCCAATTATCTGAGTAAAGGAGGACATATATCAGAATGGAAAGTGGGCCATTATTAAAGTCACTCAAGGTCAGATATAAATGATGGTAGAGATCGGTAACGCTTACCGATTAGCAGGAAATCAATCCCGTGTCCCCGTAGAAGGAAAGGATTAGTCAGAATCCGTGACCTGTTACAAAGGAAACATGGGGGATCATCAGTTGTTGGGCCCATGACGGGGCGCGCAAACATAGATCAGGGTTAATCTCGGGAGCCATGTGGGGAGAAAGGCTTACCGGTCTGTGGCGGCTTGGTTGGAGCGCAGCGTCTCTCTCGGCTGTCTCGAGGAGAACGCCGAACTTCCGGGTGTCTTGGTTGTCATGGCACCGGGTGGGTCACATGATAGTGGATAGTGTAGAAAGACTAAAGAGTGGGTGGTAGTCATAGTTACCCGATCGAGGGTAAGAATGCATCGGTATCTCAAAATCGAAATCGATTTAACATAAGTAGTGCAGTATACTCGGATCAATTGTAATTCTTGTTATAGGCACAAAGGGAATGTGGATCATAAAGGACGTTAACGTAAGGATATAGTCCTAGGAATCTGTCCGTGTGGGGATGGACATGCCCTCACTACTCGAAGATAGATTCTATCATCAAATTAGTGCAGATGTACATTGCGCATGGTCATACTTAATCACCCTGTGACCCTGTGACCAGAGGTGTGAGATACTATAATGCAAGAATAATCAGGGGAATATACAATAAGGCATATATCTGAATTAAAAGACATAGCAGCATATGAGTATTAATGCGCTGAGATGTGATCATGAACAGTAGTACTGCGAACCTATCACATGATGGTTAAGGCAGTGTCGATGGTACACAAAATTTCTGTCAGACGGTAGGGGGGGAATGGACAGTAATGGTTCATTTCCTGTTACAGTGAATTGTAGCCAACAAGAAGGGGCAATAGTTGTTCTCCATGACGGTATGTAAAAAACAAATCTCCATAAACCATATGCATCAGAATTCAGAGCCATATATATGTACAAAACTGTGTACCTATCACATGATGGTAAGGCAGTATCAGTTCGTAAGTGGTTATGCATTACCAAGAATACCCTAGACAGGTCAAATTGAAAGTTTGAAAATACGAAATTTAGGGTAAGGTAGCAAGCTGAGAGAAAGAGCTGTCATGTTCATTTAGACCACATTGGATAGAGTTGAAAAAGAACATCCATTTGAGTTCTCTGATGTTCAATATAGTTGTAATGTCACCTCCTCTGGGGCCCAGGGAGGCTTTTTCAATCACCATCACCTGTCCGTGTAACCTCATTTACATCGGCCAAACTCAACAGAAAATCAAACAGCGCATCTTACAACACATGAGCAGAATAAGATGTGAAGTGGTAGGGGCTCCTCTTGTAGACCACTTCAGATCAGCTTCACACCCTCCGGAAAGCTTGAAATGGATTGTGATTGAAAAAGCCTTCCTGGGCCCCAGAGGAGGTGACATCACAACTATATTGAACATCAGAGAACTCAAATGGATGTTCTTTTTCAACTCTATCCAATGTGGTCTAAATGAACATGACAGCTCTTTCTCTCAGCTTGCTACCTTACCCTAAATTTCGTATTTTCAAACTTTCAATTTGACCAGTCTAGGGTATTCTTGGTAATGCATAACCACTTACGAACTGATACTGCCTTACCATCATGTGATAGGTACGCAGTTTTGTACATATATATGGCTCTGAATTCTGATGCATATGGTTTATGGAGATTTGTTTTTTACATACCGTCATGGAGAACAACTATTGCCCCTTCTTGTTGGCTACAATTCACTGTAACAGGAAATGAACCATTACTGTCCATTCCCCCCTACCGTCTGACAGAAATTTTGTGTACCATCGACACTGCCTTAACCATCATGTGATAGGTTCGCAGTACTACTGTTCATGATCACATCTCAGCGCATTAATACTCATATGCTACTATGTCTTTTAATTCAGATATATGCCTTATTGTATATTCCCCTGATTATTCTTGCATTATAGTATCTCACACCTCTGGTCACAGGGTCACAGGGTGATTAAGTATGACCATGCGCAATGTACATCTGCACTAATTTGATGATAGAATCTATCTTCGAGTAGTGAGGGCATGTCCATCCCCACACGGACAGATTCCTAGGACGATATCCTTACGTTAACGTCCTTTATGATCCACATTCGCTTTGTGCCTATAACAAGAATTACAATTGATCCGAGAATACTGCACTACTTATGTTAAATCGATTTCGATTTTGAGATACCGATGCATTCTTACCCTCGATCGGGTAACTATGACTACCACCCACTCTTTAGTCTTTCTACACTATCCACTATCATGTGACCCACCCGGTGCCATGACAACCAAGACACCCGGAAGTTCGGCGTTCTCCTCGAGACAGCCGAGAGAGACGCTGCGCTCCAACCAAGCCGCCACAGACCGGTAAGCCTTTCTCCCCACATGGCTCCCGAGATTAACCCTGATCTATGTTTGCGCGCCCCGTCATGGGCCCAACAACTGATGATCCCCCATGTTTCCTTTGTAACAGGTCACGGATTCTGACTAATCCTTTCCTTCTACGGGGACACGGGATTGATTTCCTGCTAATCGGTAAGCGTTACCGATCTCTACCATCATTTATATCTGACCTTGAGTGATTTTAATAATGGCCCACTTTCCATTCTGATATATGTCCTCCTTTACTCAGATAATTGGAGTGGTCCCCCAGCCCAGCACCCGGATCGTTTCGTTTTCCATTACCCATGTGGGATATGTACTTTATTTTCACAAGTAAGTTCAGAGATAATTTCTCTCCACCAGCCCTTGATATGAACATACCCTTCATACTGCTAATGGGCACTTAATTTTATTTTCTTTACTTAGGATTGAATGCTCATACCGACCTCAACTAATTAATTTAACCCAGCAACACTGATTATATCAGGTTAGTCTGTTTAACATGTATACCCTTGCGTAACTTATTAAGTACCCAGCTCCGCAAATAATTTACTGATCCTCAATATTTACCCAAATTCAGATTGCCTGCCCCGTCACCCTCTTCCCGTCCTGATGAAGACCCACCTGCAAGGATTTGAACGCTTCCTGCTTCCCCAGGGTCGAAACGTCGACTTTCTCAGCTCCTACACAGCCTCCTCCTACCCCAATTTTGCACAATAGGGACTTTGGGGCATGTGTACTTTGAACTTTCAAGCTGATTCAGTATCTATATGCTGTCCATTTGACATTGAACTTATGATAAATGTCTGAATAATACGTGTTTTTATTGTCACGATTTCCCCTCACACTACCCTCACGACTGCACGTTCCCCCTAGCCCCAGGGGCACTAATACAACTGTGTAATGTACATTTGGTTTTGATAACTTTTTCCCTATAATGTGATTAAAACATTATAGATGCACTTATTTGTATTTTCTTTGTCCAAATTCTCTCTATTCATACGTCCTCTTTACTGGGACCCCTTCTTCTTAACGCTAGAAACCAATGAGACAGCATCCGAGCTGCATGTTACCTGGATGAGGTAAGTGTGCAGGAACGAGGTCTGGGGTGGGTGTTGGAAATTTGCTCTCTCTTCAGCGTCACCCGGATTTATTGGCCTTATTGCTGAACCCTATTCTTGCTGGCTATGCAACTCTGCGCACTTTACCCCTGCTAACCAGTGGTAACATGCTTGTGCTCCTCTTTTCAACATGGCAAAATTCATATACTCCTGATTGGCATTTTTAACATAGCTATAAGTCCCTAGCATATAGTACCCAAAGTGTACCCAGGGCCTGTAAGTTGAATGTCACCCGTGCGCTGCGGCACTCATTGTGTCAACCACTGCAGTGATGGAGTAAAGCATGTTTCCATAGCTACCACTGTAGCCTGGCTGTGCAGTTTTAACCTGACAATTCAACCTTTCAAAATAAACCCCTTTGACAGGCCCAAACCTTCCTTTTAAATATGAATACGTCACCCTTAATGTAGGCCCTTTTGTCCATTGGGCAGGATGCCAGCTATTTAAAAGCAGGATATGTAGAAGTTTAATATTCTGCATGTTCTTCCAGTGAAAAAACATAAAAGCTATTTTCACTGTAGCGAGGCTGGCTGCTTCCATAGGGAAGTGCTGGATTACATTAAAACACCTTATAATGCTAATTTCAAGTTTGTAACAACTAGCAAAATAATTCAAGGACTCTTTTTAATAGTTAAACAAACTACAATTTAATGGTAAAGTCACATTTTTGTCCAACTGTTACAGGAAAGACACGTTGGAAAAGTTACTGTTTACCTGCCTAAGGCCTCGGTGATGCACTTCAAAGGGGCCTCCCTTGTCACAAGGAGATGTATCTCGCACCTGGGCCTGCCACTCCACTTGTCCTTCTAGTTGCAAGGGGGCACCAACCCCAGAGGGAAGAGGTGCTCCCCCAGACCTGGTTTAGAGGCTGTGAGCATCCCCTTTGAGATTAGAATGTGAAATTCTGCTTGAATGTCACATCCTGCTTGACAGGTCTGCTGGAGTTTTACATATAACATTTGGGGTGCACTTCAAAGGAGGACAAGAGAATGATAAAACACTTTATGTGTACCCACTGTCTGGATGCCAAAAGCTCAGCTTTGATTTTATCAGAATTTTGTCTCTGCGTTTGTTGGGGGCGCAGGGGCTGTTCAGAACTGGATTGTAATGATAGATGTGTGAGGGCACAAGGATTACCCTAGTATACTCCACACTTAACCCCAGCCCACAGAATCCAAGTTTAGTGTGGCTGAAGACTTTACCCATTTTGAAAATGTTCACATTTGTAGGGTTAGCTCTTTGAACCTGTCTCCTATTGTTTAGGGCACCCTCAGGGGTCATTCCCGCCCACTAGGTCATGCCATTAATACATGTGGCATCGATTGGCACACACTTCAGGATAGTCCCGGTGGAGTTCTGGACTTTTTGGTTCCGTCCAGAGGTGTCAGGGAACAACACCCGAAGACCCCGGAGTTCCACCTGTCTTGGTGCACAAATAAACAGAAACACGGGCTTCTCGATGGTGGCGTCAAAGACCAAAGGTTTATTACTGCAGGGACACAGAAGTCACAGAAACTACGCATGGGCAGTGTCTAGGAGCCTGTTCGATTTGTACAAAGAGGGTTGCTCCTTATATACTAAAAATTGGGCTTCAGGCAAATTCTTCACATGTTAGTACATTCCCAAACCTTTGTGTCTTAAACAATAAACATTTGGCGTTGCACAGGAATCGTCGACAATTTCTGATGCCAAAACATTACGAACGAGGTGTTCCCACTTTTCCATCATAATCTCATGTTGACTTTTCATTCAAGACCCGGACCGCCTCATCGTAAATTTCGTTACCTCCCCCTAATAAAGGCCCAGAAGGAAAGGAGCAGAGCCAGGTGCAGAAGATAGAAAAGCAGGATAAGGGATGTTTGTGGGTTGTAAATGGGCAAGGCTACCGGCTTCGGCCGCCTAATCATGATCAGGCCAACGACCACAAGAACCAGTATAGCAGGACTGGCCTCGGGCAGAGGAGGCAGCCTTTGTCGAGTCATGCAGCTACAGCGTGTTCTGTTCCAAGGTGCACGTGTCACTGGAAAGGTGAATCGCCGGCTAAGGCTACGTGTCCTTAATCGAAATGAAGTAATCAAAGGTTATTGCGTATGTGAGGGCAAGAAACACAAAATGGCTGCCATGATCTAAGATGGATGCCATGGGTAGATCGGAAAAATGTTCGTAACAGTAGTACTCTTGCTCGTAGCGTAGCGAAAACACCAGGATATGCTAAATGGATCATTTGCGGTTCGCTGATACCAATATTATGTATTTCCGACAATATTGAAAACATGGGTTCAAATCGTCACGGAACCTCAGACCCTCCTTTTGCCCTTACATAGGCAATTACTCAGTCTATGTCAGAGTCTAATTCTATGCTCATCAGGTCAATGACATGTTGTTGTATCATCATCCTTTCTCGCGCCTTTTCTCCCAACGCAGGTGGTTTCCTAAAACAGGTTGCAGCACAAAGACTACACAGAGCAGGACCACACTGGATAATCAGGCAGCATGAGAATAGGAATACTAAGATGACACCAATGACCATCAGAACCTTCCATCCCCACGCTGATATCAGAGTCCAAAACCACTCCATGAAGGACCAGTTTCCCTTGTCTACGTGTATAGAGTCGGAAATCTTGTGTAGTTTAGAGATCGCCTCATAGACTGTTGGAGCATTATTGGGAATAAAGACACAGCAGCTCGATTGGATCATTCTGCATACCCCACCTCGATCTGCAAGTATTACGTCTAGAACCATACGGTTCTGCAACGTCATGAGTCTATCCGCCTGAAGCTCAGCTGTCAAATTGCTAAGGGCACCAGCAGTTTCAGTAATAGTAGATTCAACTACCCGTGTTAGCTGACGTATGTTTCTACTATTGGCCATAGGCCCCCAGAACGGAAGGAAGCCTTTGAAGAAGTCTCCAGCTTCCTGACCAGCGGTGTCTTCCTTGCTGAAAACACCTCTTGCTACTCTGATTTTGTGGTAGTCAGAAGAAGCAGTGTATGTTGGAGGCAACAGTCGAGCAATATAACATGAACCTGAAAAGTCAGCAGGCAACCATGTATACGCTCTGTCTTGACAGATGAAGTAGGTACCCCTAGCAGTAAGAAAAGCAGGGGAAGAGTTAGACGGAAACACGTAAGTCTCTACGCACTCACTCCTCCCTAGCTGAGCTCTCGGATTTCTCCCATTTCCTTGCAAACAGACCTGACCTCGGTGAGGTACGACCCAGATTGGAGTGGAGCTTTTACGCTTGCTTTCTCCCAAACTAAGGCGATACTCTGAAGAATTCCAAGTCAAATATACTCGTAATTCGTCTCTAGGGTAAGATGGAGTATTATTGACGTCCTTGATCATGTCAATAATTCCCTGGACTAAAGCTTTGTTGGCAGAGTTATATTTAGTGGAACGTGGTGGACGCGGAGGATAGGTTTCAAGGGCATAAGCAAAGATGGTTTGAAAGGCCTGAAATGATCCATTATAGCTAAAAGGCAAAACCAGGTAGGGAATGCCTTTATCCATAGTGTGGGGTATCAAGCCACACACCCAGCAGTCTGTAGTGTTAACTACTAGTTGGTGTTGGTGCAAGAGCTGTACAAAAGTGTTATTAATGAATTCTGAGCGTCGAGCTTGCTCATGTTCAGGAAACGAGTGAAAAGAGTGTATGGAAGAAACAGTAGAAGTAGCAGGATCAAGGGGAGGTACTGTAGTTACTGGCACAAAGATTAAATTTATACCAAAAACGATTCCACCCACCAACGTTATTAAAACAATTAAAAATGTAATAGCACATTGCATCAGAAAACATTTACTATGAAGGATTCTGTAAAGTCTGTTTCTGCGAACATAAATCACATTTTCTCGTTGCAGCGCAGGAAGCTCCATCTTCTACAATCCGCTCGCGACCACTGATGATGTGTACGTAGATGAAAATGCCTCTATCAGCCCTGGGAGTTCCGAGAACTAACAGAAAGATCGACCTTGTGTCTGACCCCCGCAGATTCAACTAGGTACACAGCCACGACCCTACGGCTACCCAGACGGCAAGGCAATTTTAAAAACAATAAAACAATAGCAAACTTCCTGGCTGAAGGCAAAAGTTCAAAATTTCAAATATCACAATAGGCAGTTTCCTGCTTTATTTGTCCATATTACGAGATCGTAAGTTGTATCTTAGTTTTGCAGGAACCGTTTGATCAGGAAACAGTGTGTTGTCAATAGAGTTTGCAATGTTCAAGTTCGCAGATGGCAAAGTTTCTTCTGATGCAGAGGGAAAGTGTTCAGGAGTCAAAGAAGTAGTTTCAGGAGGAGAGTCAGAGTTCGGAGTGTCAGTTATCAATTCGGCATCGCTGAAAGGGATAAACTTGGGTGTTTGCTCGAATTCAGAGGCACCAATTCCCTTCTTCACCCAGTTGTCGTAAGGAAGTGGTAGGGGCACACGTTTGACATGAGTTGCATGTATCCAGTGCTTGCGACCAGCCACACGAACAGCAGTTCTCGTTGCTAACAACACCTGGAAGGGGCCAACAAATTTGGGCTGAAGGTTCTTTGTCCTCGTAAAATTTCGTACCACAACGTGGTCGCCGGGTTTCAGCTGATGACCTGGACTCTCCGGAGGCTTTGGCAATGCATCGAAAACCTGTTGGTGAATAAGACTCAATTTAGCAGTCAAGTCGTAAAGGTAATCAATCAACATTGGATATTCTAGAGAACAAAATTCCTTTGGCCTTGGCACTCCCCAAACATTAGCAGGACGGCCGAAGACAATTTCGTATGGACTAAGCCCTACTCTAGAATGCACAGTCGCTCTCGTTGATAACAAAGCCAAGGGTAGTGCGTCTGGCCAGGATAAACCCGTGGATGCCTGTATTTTAGCAAGTTTTAGTTTGAGGGTGCCATTGTAACCCTCAACTAAACCAGCAGACTGGGGATGGTTTGCACTGTGAAATTTTTGCTTAATACCTAAACCGGCACACACACTCTGCATAACTTTCCCTATAAACTCACTTCCGTTATCTGACCATACAATCCGTGGCATTCCAAACCTAGGGAAATATTCTTTGAGAAGAATTTTGGCAGTAGATAGGGCAGTATTGTCCTTTAGTGGATATGCTTCGATCCATCTGGAGAAAGCACAAACTACCACCAGGACGTATTTTAAGTTATTGCACCGATCCATGTGAATGAAGTCTAACTGAATCACTTCAAAGGGGCAAGAGGGTGGAGCGAAATGACCAGCAGGAGTAGGAGTTCCCTTGCCAGGATTATGCATCAGGCATACCATATAATTTTTCACCACTCTCTCTGCACATTTACTAATCCCATCATTCTTCCAAACTGGGGCCAACATTTTACAGATTCCTTTAGAACTTATGTGCGCTACTCCATGTGCCATTGTCACCACTGCAAGCACATACGCATCAGGCAACATCCAACGCTGTTGTTCCGACAAGTCAATCCAACACCCACTCGAATCCAACTTGCCCGTGCTTTCTTTCCATGCACGTTTTTCCTCCTCAGTTGCCTCTTTCTGAATCTCTTTCACACTTTCCACTGTATCCTCACACATTCCAGACTCGGAAATCCATCTTGCAGATGTTGCAACATACATTCTACTCATCATATTTCTAGCTGTCTGTTTAGCAGTCTCATCAGCAAAAGCATTCCCACGACCAACATCATCCGTGATTGCTTTATGCGCACTGCATTTCACAATCGCAACTTCAGTCGGCAAGGTTAGAGATTCCAACAAGTCGTTAACTAACTGACCATGTTGAATCTTAGTCCCATGGGACGTAATGAAACCTCTTTCTTTCCACAAACGGCCAAAATTATGGGCCACGCCAAACGCGTACTGACTATCTGTGAACACATTCACTCTCTTTCCCTTAGCTAAAACACACGCTCTTGTTAGGGCGATTAATTCTGCAGCTTGGGCAGAATTCTGACTCACTCTTGCAGTCTCCACAATCGTCCTCAAAGTCGTTACTGCATAAGCAGCAGTCACATCACCATTCTCCAATTTAAAACATGACCCATCAACATACAACGTGCCATCCGGATCTGACAATGGGGTGTCTTTTAAATCAATTCGTCCTTTTGTCTCTTCCTCGGTTCTGAAACAACAATCATGAGGTTCGGAATCACTCGACTCTTGATTAGCCGGCAACAGTGTTGCTGGATTCAATACATTGCATCTTTTGATCTGAATATGACTCGCTAGCAATGTCAGCTCGTAGCCAGATAATCTCGCACTGGTAAGGTGTTGTGTCTTAGTTCTGTTCATGAGTGTATCCACAGCATGAGGAACCATGACCACTAGCATGTTATTCATCACCAAACCAGCAGATTGTCGAATGGAAGCCGCAGCTGCCGCTGTAGCTCTCAAACAACTAGGTAACGCTCTAGCTACCGGATCTAATGTTGATGAAAAATACGCACAAGGGCGTTGTTTATCACCAAATTTCTGTGTCAGAACACTCAACGCGCAACCTTCTCTCTCGTGAACATAGAGCGTGAATGGCTTGTTGTAATCGGGTGTGCCCAATACAGGAGCTGAACAAAGTGCATTTCGTAACTCAGAAAAACTCTCCTGACATTCAGCAGACCATGGCACCGGACTCGGAACATTTTTCCCAGTCAAAGCTACCAATGGTTTTGCTAAAAGAGAAAAATTTGGGATCCACTGCCTACAGTAAGAGGTAATACCTAAAAAGGCACGCACTTCTCTCTGTGTGCGAGGAACACTCATCTGCGTAATTGCTTTTATTCTTTCGGGGGTCAACTTCCTTCCCTCCTTTGACAAGAGATGACCTAGGTAGGTCACTTCTTGGCAGCAGTATTGCATTTTCGAAGGTGACACCTTGTGATTCAATTTAGACAAATGATGCAATAAGGAAATTGTAGCTGCTTTGCAAGTTTCCTTGTCATCGGCAGCCACTAGAAGGTCATCTACATACTGTACTAGAGCAGAACCTGGAGGAAGTACAAAGGAATCTAACTGACTTTTTAATGCCTGACTGTAAATGGATGGGCTCTCACAATAGCCTTGTGGAGCGCGTTTAAATCTGAAGCTTCGACCTCCTAGACAGAAGCCGAAAATATCTCTACTTTCTTCAGCTATCGGAATGCTGAAAAAGGCATTTTTCAAGTCGATGACTGAAAACCATGTGGCTGTAGCAGGAATCAATGTTAACAAGGCAGTAATATCTGGAACCACAGGAAACTGCGGGACCACAATCTTATTAACCTCTCTGAGATCAATGACAAACCTATATACTGGAGGCTTTGTAGGATCAGTTCGTTTCAAAATCGGTAATACAGGACTGTTACAGACATTTCCTCTAGTTTCTTCAACCACACCTTTCTTAATCAAATCTTGCACAATCAGTAAAAGTGCACGTTCACCTTCATTAGAGATCTTGTATTGAGGAATTCGTGGAAATTTTACATTTGCTTTCAAGGTGACTACATATGGGGGTATTTCTAAAAGGCCTACATCGTTAGGACCAGTCGCCCAAAGAGTATCAGGGAGTGAACGCAGCTCTCGCGGGAGTGCATCCATTGACAAGTACATCGGAGAGGTGATTCTTTTACCCAACGTAAGCTGTACTCCTTCCGGAGAACAGTACAATGTCGCATATAGGCGTTTTAACAAGTCTAAACCAAGCAGATTTTCATTACAACCTGTCGTCAAAATCAGGGGTGCTTTCAATTGACACGGTCCAACAGAAATAGACAAAGGACCAGATACAGGGTTGTAAACAGGGGCGCCTGAAAAACCTACAGAAACATTTGTTAAGCCGGACAAAGGTGCGCCAGGGAGTTTCGCATGCATGATCGAACTTTTTGCGGCACCAGTATCCAACAGAAACGGTTCGACTACACCTGATGTTGCTACTGCGACATAAGGCCCACTCTGATCTACTGGAACTGATACTACTCCCTCTCTCTGTCCATGGCTGTCCTAGTACTCATTTTCACAATAGTCTTCAACATGATACTGTTGAGATCTATTTTGTTGAGCAGACTGTCCATTTCGTTGATCAAAGTGATTGGAAGGGCGATCATTTGTCTGTGGAGGCATAGCACCTCGTCCTCGACCTCTAGAATTCTGCACAAAACCACCACGACCTCTCTGAGCTGCTGCTGCGTTATTTTGCGCTAAGACTGGACACTCATTTTTATAATGACCTTCTTTCTTACAATACGCACACTGATTCCACTGGTATTGTGGCCTAGGTGAACTATAATCTGTCCTTTGATACGATCCTTGCTGTGTATTAGTCTGATTCATGTGAGGCGGATATGCCTGTTGCAAAAGGACTTTAGTCTTTAAGTCTTTCGTTTTCTTATCCGATTTCTCTTTCTCCTCTTTATCCCTATTTTCATAATACTGTGCAGTTGCAAGTATTTGCGCAGTTGTAGAGACAGCCCACGCACTCTCGGAATCTTTTAATTTATTGCATAGCTCAGGTAGCAAATTGTGTACGAATTTATCGACAAACAATCTCTGTCCTCCTTCTGTGCTCATATCCTGACCACTATGATCTACAAAAGTCTCTTCGAACCTCGTGAAAAAGTCGGAGACACTTTCGTCTTTCTTTTGCCTGCATGCGGCCAACTTGTCCCAATTAACACGCAATGCGGGCATCAGAGTCTTCATTAAGTCGATTATCCTACCTGGAAGATTAGCAATTAGAGGTTCGGGTTTGGAACCACCTATTTGCTGACCATCCGCTGCAATGATAGCTGCCCAATCACCACCTAGGGCAACTGGATGATTCTCTTTACGAATTGTAGCCCAAATTGGTTGCGGAACTACATTCCCAAATAACATGTCAATGTCCGCCAGATTCATCACACAGGCCTCAACTGTTTGCGCTAATTCCTTATAGTATCCAGCAGGATTCTTACGCGGGTCTGGCAAGGCCTGCTTCACTGCTAACACTTCGGCTCGCTTCCACGGAATGTGTATCCACACTCTCTGGAATTGCGCCGGAGCGGCTGCAATACCACGGACTGCATCAGCTTGCACAGCATCGCGCCAAATCGGAGGAACCTCCCTCATTGGATATTGTCGATTCTGCTTCGTACTACCTTTCTCTAAGTCTCTCGGTGAACGAAGTGATGGATCATTCCTATAACTTAAAATCAGTTCCATCGCTTCTTTTATATTTTGACCTACTATCATTCCTGCAGCAAACTCTTTCTGAACCTTAATTAAGTCTTCTAAATTCAATTCAGAGTCATCTTCTTCTAGTTCCTCACGTAAAAGAGAGCACATCTCGTCAAAGACATATCGTTGCGTTGGTTCATTCCACTGCATAAATGTATCTAGTACATCTCTCGTGCTATATCTCCTACTTTTCGAAATCCATCTGAGAGCCGTGGAATCTAATATTCCCCGTTCCTCAGTACTTGGGAGCTGACTACGTCTTTGTACAGAGTCAGAAGTAGGAGTCTTAATTAAAGATTTATAGAAAGGAGATAGAATGTTAGAGACAGAATCAGTGATTCTTCGACGAACAGAAAGCGGAGTCAACATACTGGCAGATGCAGAGAACACAGTAGCAGTTGGAACAGATAGCGGGACAGTAGGAGTATCGAGGAAGATAGCTTGTGGAACAGTAGGTGTAAGCGATACAGGTATAGGTAGAGAAGTCGGCAACCCAGGAAGAGGAGGTGCTGTAGGAACGTTTACATTAACTATAGGAGGTACAGGAACTTGATTCTGAGGGGCAGGAGCAGGAATACCAGGTTGTCCAGCAACCGGCAATTGAACATTTGGTACAGGTGGAGCCGTAATACCCTGTGCATACGGTGGTGGGGACCGTAACAAGTAAGACAACAGAGGATCGTTTTCGGGATCCTCTACTATCTTAGTCGTACTCGATGGCAAGGCAGGATAGCATTTATCTATCGCTAAGTTACGCTCTCTAGTGGCTATCTCCATTGCCTTCTCAGACTCGTTATCTTGCAGCTGCTTAGCCGCTTGTTCTAAAGTTAACTCTTGCTCTTTCTGTTCTTTTTTCAACCTTTTAATCTCTCTCTGTTTAGATTCTTTTCGCCAGTAACGGAAAGAATCAAACATTGCCGGCCGGGCTTTCTTCTTAAACAATTTCACTTCTAGATTGTCAAGGATTTCGGGTTCAAAACTACCATGCAGTGGCCAACTAAGGACACCGTCCTTTTCAGTGTATCGGACCCACACCTCATTATAAGATATAGGACCCACACCATGCTTACAGTAAAGATCATATAGAGGAGTCCCAATCGGAGGAACCAGACATGAGTCCTCCAATCGTGAATCACTGTTGCAACCAAAACACGACAACATACAATTTCTCCGACTTACCATTTTGTAATCCGGAACACAGAACAAACAACACAAACAAGAATGTGCACTCGAACCAAGAACTTAGGCCTACCAAAAGAGAACAAATGTATCGATACCCAAACTAAACCAAATAGATTATCGTAACCAGAACAACCAGTGATAATCTTACGAAACCAAACCAAACTTAGAACCAAAAAGGATTTTAACAACCCTCACGAAATAACCAGCTAGCAACCACTAAATACTTAACTGAGGCACTGAAGACGTCACCAAGGAGAAACCCGTCACGTTTCGCCGTACTAAGGACTGCACCTCGGGTCCAAGACAGGGCGACGGTCAAGGCAACGGCCCACTGCAGCCGTCCTGAACGGGAACCCTCGTGGAAGAGAACTTCGGGCCACTTTTGCGATATGCCGGGATCGATGAAGTGGGGCGCCTCCCTCAGGAATCTTCACACGAAGCTTCTCGAACTCTTCAGGCTTTTGGACCGGTACCGAATGACGTCGCCCCACGTTGGGCGCCAATTGGAGTTCTGGACTTTTTGGTTCCGTCCAGAGGTGTCAGGGAACAACACCCGAAGACCCCGGAGTTCCACCTGTCTTGGTGCACAAATAAACAGAAACACGGGCTTCTCGATGGTGGCGTCAAAGACCAAAGGTTTATTACTGCAGGGACACAGAAGTCACAGAAACTACGCATGGGCAGTGTCTAGGAGCCTGTTCGATTTGTACAAAGAGGGTTGCTCCTTATATACTAAAAATTGGGCTTCAGGCAAATTCTTCACATGTTAGTACATTCCCAAACCTTTGTGTCTTAAACAATAAATATTTGGCGTTGCACAGGAATCGTCGACAATATCTGATGCCAAAACATTACGAACGAGGGGTTCCCACTTTTCCATCATAATCTCATGTCGACTTTTCATTCAAGACCCGGACCGCCTCATCGTAAATTTCGTTACCTCCCCCTAATAAAGGCCCAGAAGGAAAGGAGCAGAGCCAGGTGCAGAAGATAGAAAAGCAGGATAAGGGATGTTTGTGGGTTGTAAATGGGCAAGGCTACCGGCTTCGGCCGCCTAATCATGATCAGGCCAACGACCACAAGAACCAGTATAGCAGGACTGGCCTCGGGCAGAGGAGGCAGCCTTTGTCGAGTCATGCAGCTACAGCGTGTTCTGTTCCAAGGTGCACGTGTCACTGGAAAGGTGAATCGCCGGCTAAGGCTACGTGTCCTTAATCGAAATGAAGTAATCAAAGGTTATTGCGTATGTGAGGGCAAGAAACACAAAATGGCTGCCATGATCTAAGATGGATGCCATGGGTAGATCGGAAAAATGTTCGTAACAGTAGTACTCTTGCTCGTAGCGTAGCGAAAACACCAGGATATGCTAAATGGATCATTTGCGGTTCGCTGATACCAATATTATGTATTTCCGACAATATTGAAAACACAGGTACAAATCGTCACGGACCCTCACCGGACGAGGGGAAGATCAAAAGAGAACTAAATCTGCTGTCTGAGAAGAGCGTAGAAGACTGGAACCTTCCCTTCTTCTAGTACCCTCATTAGCGAAGTGGACACAAAGAGTCAAAATGCTGACCTCTTGTTCAATCTACAGGGACACAACAAGCTCCAAGCGGCTTATCTTCAACTGACCAGCTGATCAGTAGCAACTAGACCTGGGCTTGACTCCACCTGCCACCCTATGAGTCTCTAAGTCAGTGGTTCCCAAACTTTTTAGAACCACAACACACTTTTTTGAACGACAAACTTTCGTGACTCACCTACCTTTAGTGGACTTCAGACAGACTGATTTTTTTTAATGTGCCTAAAGCATTGTTTAGTACCACATTATCATTTACAGATGGCACATTTTCCCATTGAAATGGCCTCTAACTTTGCACAGACATACTGTTTACTGATAAAACTTTATAGCGCACAAGTGATAATGTGTGGAATGTGTACTGTGGTTGTCTTGTTTGTCTATACTTTTATGATCCACAGCAATCAAAACAAAGTTCTATGATGATAATGTGTGTGGAAATCTGGTTTCTGGTATTATTTATCATTTGTGCATCGCAATGTCTTGATTTGTTTTGATCCTATTAAAATCGTAGTTTCCAGCACACTGCAGAATTACAAAGTAATGTGCTTAATTATGGCTTTTCCTAACAGCTGAATGTATACAGTCCATTTACAGGTATTTATGTTTTGGTGTGTGGTGCAAAAAAAAAAAACAATATCACACTTTGCTGTGCTCCAGCAAGATTGACACATAATTCACTTTAAAAACTCCTCCGACTTTTCAGTCAGAGAAAGAAAAATACACACGAATTCCATGTTAAAAGAATCAGCAGCAATTTGTCGGAATACATAGCCTAAGATTTGATCTTTGTGTTTGAAGCACAGCAAATGCGACATGATAAACACAGCATTTAAAGGCATCTTTATTTATTGCATGGACTTTCCCAACCCACCAAAAATCGGTAGGTCCCGAGCCACAGTTTGGGAAATGGTGCTCTAAGTGTCTCCCTTGGGGTCCTGGTGGGCTTTAGAAGTGTTCTCCTGTGGTGGATTGGGACTAAAGTCAGAAGATAAAATGTTTGACCAGGACAAACTTTGTTAGTGTGTCTGACCCGCACTCAATCGTGGTCAGTGTCAAATTGCACCTAGGACCCGTTCTACTGTGACCATTAACTATTATTGTCACTTTGGGCTCAGTCGCGGCAGGCAAGACTCGGGAGTGGTGGGGCAGGAGGGTTGCGTGCATGGGGGGGTTAATTTAAAATTGAAAACTTACCTTCACCGGCAGCCTACATGGAGAAAATGGAGTGCATATGACTGGTTTGGTCGGCCCAAAGGGCTGACTAAACAGTCAGCGCCACAATAGTGGGTAAGCCACTCCTCCCCTCCCCTAAAGCAGGCCCGCCCACCCGCCAGCCCCCAACCAAACACTCTGCTTTCTCGCAGAGTGAGAAGAAGAAACCTAAAATCCCAACTAAGATCCTTCAATCTAGCCCTCGCCGAAGTTCCGCGCATCCACAGATCCACCATGGGAGGAAGATCCTTCTCCTACTTGGCGGCCAAGACCTGGAATTCTCTCCCCACTCACCTCCGCCTTACACAGAACCACGTTTCCTTCAGAAAGGAACTTAAAACCTGGCTATTCGATAAATAATGCACCCCATCCCCCAATCGCCTTGAGACCCTCTGGGTGAGTAGTGCGCTATACAAATTCCTGAACTTGAACTTGAACTTGAACTTCTCGCACTGTGAGAAAGCAGTGGGATGACGCTCCTCCGCCCACATGGAAGTGCCACCCCTGTTGGGAGTTCTTGGTTCAATTCTTACTTAAAACTTTGAAAATTCATATCTCCTGTTTCCCTTATTGGATGTTTGCCATTTTGTTTATTAAATTGTACTCTGTTTTTCTAATTTGTTTTGGAATTTTGTATTGTTTTGCATTTTGACTTTGATACTGTGTAATATTGCATAAATACTTACACATTGCCCCTTAGTTAAGCCTGTTTGCTTTGTGCTATAGTTACCAGGCGATTGAGCTGGGGTTTAATTTGTGACTTTAGTGGTTCACCCTGACAAGGATTCTGATTATTACTTGAGATGGGTACTTACCTCCCTCAACTAATAATTCAATTTCTTGCAGTGGTGATAATGTAGTTGACAAGTTAAAACGAAATAGATCCAGCTTGGGTGTTGGGTTGTGAGATATTTTCAAAAGCACAGAGTACATATTTGGAAAGTGGATGCCAGCAGAAAGAGTAGGTGTAATCCTCATTGAGGGGTGAATGGGTGGATACCAGCAGCCTCAAGGCAGGTTTGACACTGCAGATTAGTGACCAGTTGCCCTTGTTTCAGTGAAGTAAGGGAGGTCAGAGATGCAGGAGGGACATTATTAGCATCTGGTTCACTTCAATGCATGGTATAGTGACAGGCTCACCCATGGAGGGGGCAAGTGGAAAGTGAGAGGGTGGAAGTGACAGTGAACCATTGTGGAGGAGCGATACACCCAGATAATTGTCAGTCAGGGAGTTAAATGGTCATCCGTGATGGTAAGGATCGGCTTGAGTGCTCTGAAGTCATTGTTAAGAGGCAACGAGGGACAAAACAGTGGCTGCAATTACTGCCCGGGGTAACGTTAAGGCTTATGGTCCCTTGTTTTGGAGGGGATTAACGGTGATAACCAGTTGCACTGACTCGAAACAAGCAAGAGCTGGATCCACAGCATGGACAGCCCAGGGACAGGCAGCAGCACAGGGGGGGTTCAAGCGAAGTCATTTACAGGTGGATTTTTACAGCAAGGCTGAAGGGAGGTAGTAACCCCTTTGCTCTGTGCACCTTTGATAAACGTTTTATCTCAATATCTGGAGGGCAGTGAGAAATGAGAGCAGACCTGGAGCGACCAACAACAGGTGACACTCCAGATCACCACCAGGTGACAAGTTGCATTTGGAGCCCAATTATTCCCCAAACTGGCGAGCTCATAAGATTGTTCTGCAAGTAAAGTTTTACTTCTTAGATGCTTTAATATTAATCTGTGCAGACGTATAACGTTCTCTTTAAGAAGGGTAGTTTAGAACTGGAGGCATGTGGCAATATGCACATAAAAAAGAAATTATTCTGCAGAGTCTGAACAAGCAAAACTCATGGTAAATAAACATTATGTTAAAGTCTACTACATATGTTAATCTATAACACTGCCAGAATACACCACACCAGAATGTGCAGTTTTCATTGCATAAATATAGTTTTGCATAGTTTGCAATTACTGGTTTGCAAGGTGTTTGCAGATTTTCCTGATTGCCTTTCTTCTGCCTTGAACATAACATCAGCTGGTACCAAGAACTCGTAGGCATCTTGTTTGCTAGTGCATAACTTGCTCAGCTTATTCCTCGAGTACTCTGAAACATTGTCACATGAGTAACTTGCAGTCATTTTTAGGTCTCGCTGAGCCAGCACATGCGCTGCACTGCGAGAAATTTAGTAAACAGGCTTTTAAAAGTGCTACCATAGGCTTTTCCTGGCCTAAATCTTGTGTGCACATGTGTGTGCACACGTGCAGCAGCCATGTGGGTTTCTGTCAAGCCTCATTAAGCCTTCCAGACTTCCAGCACGTGAATCCCCTCCCCTACCCCCTCCCTTCTTCCACTCCCTCCTCGTCAGTTTCATTTTCCTTTTCACTTTCAGGGGTGGCCGCATCACTTTTGCTTGTTTTTTAAATTTCCTTTAGTTGCTCCACCACTCGCGGACTTAGGCTTGTTTTCTAAATTCTCTGGCCGAGAGCAAACCCGAGGACAAAGCCGAGCCCCATGGCTGCTGATTGAGCAGGAAAGGCTGGCTCGCGCCGACCGGTTCAAGGCATTTATTCCCACAAGGACAGCAATTCACTGTGAAATATATACTGCCATCAGCACTGTCCCACTTAGCCGCCCCCCACGCAAAGCTGGACAAATGTTCTCACCTTCATTTTTCCGACAGAGGAACGCTATCAGGGTAGACATAGGATTTCAGCTTTTTCCTGTCTGCAGCTACCATTGCTCCCAGCATGCCAATGCGCACAGCTGTCAACCGACCCTACATAGGCCTCGAATGGAACACACTGCCAGTCATTTATGCAACTCCCAAAGCGCGCGGGCAATTGTATGACTGCATATTTAAGAAGAAAGGGCTTGGCGCTCACCTCTTTCTACACCTGTAGTACGCTGTATTTCCATACAGTCGAACCTACGGTAAAAAATGAATATAATTACAGGGAAATATAATGTTAAACGGAATTTTGTGGTAAGGTCTGTGTAATTATGTATCGCTCCTTGGTTTTGGGGCACTGCTGCTTCATTCGTTTATTTCTCATTCCGAGCCCAAGCTCAATCATTCTCTCTTTTAGGGCATGCTTTCTAAAGAATAGCAGCTAACCAAAAATTTCCCCCAAAAAACCGAATGGTATCTGCAGGAAGGAGAATACAAAAGGACACTCCGCATTATATAAGCATTCTTATTCTTTTTTGTTCAACAAATATGTCTAGTGGAACGAAACACGATGAAATCGTTGACATAATGAGGATTTTCAATGAAGAAACTTAGAATGAAGAATTGTAGTTCCTTTTATTTAGTTTTGTGATGATGTATAAAGACTGCATGGCACCAACTGATGCCTTCAAGCCACTAGGACACTTCAGCTCAGATGCCCCATCTGAGAGAAGCGTTAGGGAGTCCTCTTTCTCCAGATGAAGTAGAATACTTTTTAATTGAGTAACTGGGCTGGAATTTTCTCCATTCAATTTGAGCAAAACCTTTACACTTTTAGGTACTTCTACGTACACAAAATGCTAGGATCAGTATTACATTCCACAGCCATTAATAGATCATCAGGTTACGACATAAGTATCAATACCACCTCAACTACCTTCCAAAAAATTAATTCTGTATCACTGCATTTCAATCATTTACAGTCGTTCAATATTTGCCTATTCCCTCTATAAAGAATTAAAAGTCAAAACAAAATGGAGCCTCTGAAACGACAATCGGGTACAACTTTATTGTCGTCTTTTATTTTGCCTTCCAAGCAACATTATAATATTGGAGTTCCTTAAAATATACATTATCTGGGGAGGTGGCCAAACAAAGAGAACTGAAGACACACCGAAGGGCTGCTCTCAGGGACCTAACTTCCACCACAATGCTTTCAAAGAGAAAATTAAGTTATGAAAAACAGCAAACCAATGGTAACATAAACAAGCATTGGCATAGCCAATAGGTCTCGCATTTGGGACCTTACAAGTATTTAGTAATGCAGCACAATATCCTTGGTGCAACAACATTAACTGTTGCATGGCTAAACACGTATAAGGTCCCAAAGGCGAGACCTAGTGGCTATGTTATGGAAAGGCACATGCTGCTTGGCCCTTTCTCATGAGCCCCCTTCAACATATTCGCACCAGTAACTTGCATGGATTTTGTGCACAAGTGCATAATTTGCTTAGAAGTTCACAACCACTGCACATTTTTCATAGTTTTTGTGGAAAATAATTGAAGTTCACATGAAAAAAAAGAAAACTATTCTTATAGTCCCAGTCAGCACATATATCACTGGTGGATTGGGGTGAGCCGGTGGGGAGAATATGTCCAGAGAAGGTGCCAAGATCTCTTACATGGACTGTTTGTTGGTAGTGTGGCACTAGTTTGCAGTTTCTCTTATGCTTTCTGTTGGCGTTTAGATTTGGGGTGGAAGATTTTTGCAAAAGAGTAACATTCCAAGTTGTGTGGCTTATGGAGCAGAATTCCTAATTTAGCATTCTTCAGAGCCGCCATCTTGGGTTCTAAGTGTCTGTCCTTCTTTCAAGTATTTTAGCGGACAACAAATTGCTAAGCAGAAACGCAGGTGGTCCTACAATATATGCTAATGAATACACTAGAACCCACAGTGATGCAGCTAGCCATGATGTGAATCAGGGGCACAACTAGACCTGAACTTCGGGGTGGGTGGAGGGGGGGGGCTACTAGTACTAAAAATGATGGTGGAGCCATTTGTCACACTGGGAACCATTCAGGTTTGGAAGGCCAATAGTTCAGGGTTTAATGTGGTAATGCATGGAAAAGGCATGTGTGCATGCCTGTTCTATCATGCTGTAAGCACATTAAAGCCAGATCTTTTATCTTCAATGCATTCCCCTGACAAACCGACCACTGTTGGAGCGCAGAGTGTGAACACCAGACCTGCAAGCATCAGATTTCTGCAAGATGGTTGCTAGCAAGCAGGTCCTATGCATGTCTGAGGAAGCAGCTTAGCACGAATGCCATAGGCCTGGTGCAAGCAGAAGAAATGGCCACTTTTAATGCTGGTGTGGTAGTAAATACAGCAATTGTCAGGGTTCAACGGGCCCGCCGGGCTCTGAGCTCCGGTGCCACTGCACCTGCTGCACCAATGATAGCTACGCCCCCTGTCCGATGCACAGAAAAGAAAAGTGTCTTATCTGATTAAAAGAAGCATGAATTGCATAATGATAAAATGCTTCTAAGGAACAAGAAGATGAGTGTGGGAGGAATCTCCCAATGTGCCCACAAATGTGCTCCCACATTCACTGAAAAGCAGACTTGAGGTGTGAAGAATAAACTGGAATAAAGAAAATTGTAGGGAGCTTCCATCTGGCTGTCACAACATGAGAGGGGCCCACAAACAGCTCAACAGGAAGGAGTATACACAGAGAATAATAAGCGAATTACCTCTTCACATAGTATAAGCACGCATGTGTTGGTATTTCTATAGCATTAACCTAGCCCAAGAGCAACAGAACGTTGCACATTATGGGAAGTGATGGAAAATGATGCTAGACTGTATTCATCAAGTGGTAGATTAAATATTTTTGTTGCACACACTTACAGCAATATCTCCCACATTTACATTTTATGGAACACATTTTTTTTATTGAGTTAATTGGTAGGTGTCTCGACATTTGTACACAGCCATTTGCCTACAGCCACAGGGGCCGGCGGCTAACAAATGAGGCATTAAGTGAGAATAGAACACTATTGCATTAATGCCGACATCCCAGAGGCTGGTAGCGCTCAGAGTTAAGTCCAGCAATTAGATAAAGCCTACTCTGTCAAGGACCTCATAAGTCCAGAAACGAGCACCCACCTAGAAAGAGAACAACAAATAAATAAAAAAAACCACCCACCCAATCGCCTCCCATGAAGAAGGAAAACAAAGGGGAACCCGTACCAAGATATTAGGGGTCGCAGAGCGACCCATGCCCCCCACCATGCCCACCCTCCAGTCCTCCCTCTCACGTACACAGGGCGTCACCTACTCCGCAGTTGATGGTATTAGACGTAACACTTGCAGGAATTTGGGGCAAGTGACCTCACGGAGGTCCTTCGACAGCAACGTTATGAAAGGAGCCCAAAGCTCGGCGTATTTCTCACTCTTCTGATTTTGGACCAGCGAGAGTCGCTCCATGGCAAGGGTCATCCAGAGCCTGTGGAGCCAGGCCATATGATCCGGGACCGTGGGAGTACCCCAGTGGACTAAGATCGCCTGGCGAGCTGCGATTAGTGCCAATGCCATCAGCCTGCCTCGAAATGACCGTAATGGGAAGGTGAGTGGATTCGATAGCCCTAGCAAAGTGTAAGCTGGGAAACGAGGGAATCTCAGTTTCAAATGCCGTGTCAATATCATTAAGTACCTGTTCCCAAAAACGCTCTAGCCTCAGGCAGTGCCAAAGAAGATGTGCGTGAGAGCCTGTCAAGCCACAGCCCCGCCAGCATTTTTCAGTGTGGTTTTTGTCCCATTGGTGGATCCGTGCTGATGTGAGATACCAATAAGATGCTACTTTAAATGTAAATTCAGTCCCTGCAGTGTTGTATGCCGTGTGGCGAGCCCTATAATTAATATTGTCGCACTCTTTGAATTTGAGAGCCCGACCCAGTTCTTCTTCCCACCGGAGTTGGCCGCAAGACGACTACCTGTGTGTGCGCTGAGTGAGGAGAACATAAAGTTCTGCTATGAGGTGCTTATCATCGATCTTGTTCGCTATCCATTTCTCGAAAGGGGTAAGCTTACGAGAGACGTGTGGCAGATAGGCCTTAGTGGTAGCCCAGTGGTGGAGCTGCAAATAATAGAACTCATTAGTGTGGGGAAGATCATAGTCTTGTCGAACCCGATCAAACGGGATGAGGCCCTCAAGATCAAATAAGTGGCCAAAACACTTACACCCAGCTTTCCTCCATCTCTGAGCAACTGCAGTCTTAACTCCCGGGGGAAAATCTGGGTTGTCTACCATCAGCGTCATCGGGGATGGAAAGGTGGTAAGACCTTTCAAGACTGCCACCTTGTCCCACACCTTCATTGTCGCCGCCGTGACCGGGGAGGAGTATAAGCCCCATGAACGTGACGGGCGGGGAAGCCAGATTTCACGCCAGACATTCATGCCAGCACCTGCCTGGTCCATAAAGGTCCAGTGCTTCTTTGAAAGTGGGTGATTCCACTCCAGCACGTAGTGAAGGTGCGCTGCCTGGAGGTATCTGTGAACTAGAGGCAGATTCATCCCTCTGTCCCCTTTGGGGCGCGATAGCTGCACTACCGAAAGGCGTGCTTTCTTATTGCCCCAAATGAATTTATTCATGGCAAGCTGCAAGGTCTGCAGTGCTTTAGGTGGCGGAACTAACAGGAGGGTCTGAACTAAGTATAGTATGCACTGCAGGATCGTCATTTTCACCACGGCGATGCGCCCAAACCAGGATACACTGTGTTTAGTCCACCCGTCCAGCACTTTGTACGTCTGAGCCACTAAGGTTGAGTAGTTCAGCTCTAGCGTACGTGGGAGTGAGTGGGTCAGAAGAATGCCCAAATAGGGCACAGGGTCACTAGACCAGTGTAGGGGAAGAGTCTGCCTGAGGTCTTCCACCTGTATTTGCGGTAAGGACAAGTTGAGGACCTGGGACTTGCTAAGGCTGAGCTTGAAACCGGAAAGCCGACCAAAGGACTCAAGCTTGTCAACCAGCGTGGGGAGGGAGGTAAGAGGTTGTGCGAGGGAGAGGATGGCATCATCTGCATAGAGGCTTATCTTGTGGATGTCACCTCCGAACTTGAGATGCTGGATTCTCGGGTGATTGCGGATTTTCTGCGCAAGGGGCTCCATATAAAGTGCAAATAAGAGGGGCGAGAGGGGGCACCCCTGCCTCGTACCCCAGGCGATCTCAAAGGGGGAGGAAGCCCATTAACTCTAACAAATGCCCGGGGTCACAGTAGATACACTGCACCCATTGAATAAAGCGGGCCCAAACCTGAAGCCCCGCAAGATGTCAAAGAGATATGTCCAACATACTCAATCGAACGCCTTTTGAGTGTCGACGGAAAAAAGCACATCTCCTACCTGGGAGCGGTGAACACTGTCTATGAGATAGAGAATGCATTTGGTGTTAGGAGGGGAGCTAACTTGTGACAGAATGTTTTATTAAACAGGGCAGGATAACCGTCAGGACCCGGAGATTTGTCAAGCTTCAATCGAGAAATTGCTGAGATAACCTCGTCCAGCCATATTGGGTCTCCTAAGGGGTCTGCCAGCGCCTTTGGGAGATGAGTAAAGTTGCTAGAATCCAAATAGTCTTGAGCGTCAGGGGGATCAGGTGTATCTCCTCTAAAGAGAGAGTGGTAGAAGCACCGGAATTCCTCAACGATCTGGGAGTCCAGGTGGATCTCCCCGCCTGTAGGCTGCTTGAGGGAGGTAAAAGTCCCCGCCACTGCCCTGGCACGCAATCACTGTGCCAACATTCGCCCACATCTGCCATTACCTAAGTAAAACGAAGGCGAAGTAGGGCATATTCCGCCCTGTTAAGATCTAAGCTTTTAAGAAGCATCCGCTTCTCTAGTGACCGCCACACCCTCGGGGCTCTGGTACCTTTATATATATATCGCCTCCAATTCTGCCACTTCTTTTTCGAGGCCCGAACGGACTTCCTTGCGTCTCCGAGCGTCAGTAGATGAATTCGCAATGAATTCCCCACGAATCACTGCTTTGAGGGTTTTCCAAACAACAGACAGGCACTTCTCACCAGTGTCGTTGTGTTGGATGTATTCTAAGATCTCAGCCCGAACCCCATCTACAGTGGCAGGTGAGTGTAAGAGTCCTACGAGCAGCCCCCATCTGGCAGGGATGTGCCCGCCCCTGTCAAGGCGTATAGAAAGAGAGATATGTGCATGGTCGGAGACTGAGTGCATGGTGATAGAGGCATCACTGATTCTGAGGAGAAGCGTCTGCGAGAACAAAAACATATCTATATGCGTATATGTCTTGTGTGCCGCCGAGTAGTGGGTGTAATCGCGCATGTCCGCGTGCTAAAGGCGCCAAACATTGTGAAGGCCGCACTCAGCCAGCCATTGCTTACCCTCTGGAGAGATAGCTTCCACGTGCGTGGAGCACTACCCCGTGCGGTCTCAGTCATTGTCTATGACCAAGTTGAGGTCCCGACTCACCACCAATGCAGAGTCAGGGGAGGCCAAGCCTTCGGTAATATGTCAATGGAGAAAAGGCTCCTGCTGTGTATTGGGTGCATAAATGTTAATTAGAGTGAGAAAAGTGGACCCCCACTGAATACGGAGAGCCAGAACCCTGCCCCTGGACTTATAGAAGGTAGTCAGCACCTTACCATCAAATTTAGCCCCCGGAAGGATTGCTACCCCATTCTTTTCTGCTGCGCCACATGACCAGAATTGGTGAGGGAAGCAAGCAGATGAGTCTCTTGTAGCATGCAGATGTCGCCATATGCCTGTTTGAGTAGGGAAAGAATCGCAGCGCATTTGGTAGGGTGATTCAGGCCCCGAAAATTGAGGCTCACAAGTTTTAGGTCTCTAGTCATAACCAATGGGGTTAGCACACAAGGCACACCCATAGGGTTGAGGAAACAGAGCGCAAATAGGGGCCAGAGAGCGTGTGGGCAGACAAGGCAGGGACGCAAGCGCAGGTCCCGGTACGGGAAACCCCTTAAAGAAACCCCTACAAGTGTACATAAAAAGGCAACCCAGAATAACTCAACCCCATGAAGGAACAGTAGACATAAGTCCATCTGCAAAGAAAAACCAAAGGGGTTCAGGCCACTGGTGGCAGACCACTGAACAGAGTACCTGGCGAACCAAGAAAAACAGAAGGGCATTCTATTGGGCAAGGAAAGGTAGTCGACCCAGGAGCCCCTCCTACCTCGCTCCATGACATCCATCCCGTATGCTGAACTGGGGTGCTAAAGGGGAACACGGGCGGTCATGGGGTTGCAAAAGGGAGGAGATCACCGCTTCCCAGTCCTTCGCCATCTCCTCTGGGTCTGGTTTCTCAGAGGCCATCGCTTTCCCAACTGTATGCCATTGTGACAGTCTTCGTGCGACCCGGCCTTTGGGGCTCTCCCTCCGCTCTGCATCCACCGTGTTGTCCAGCTCCAGCAGAGCAAAAGCCTCTGCAAGAGAGCGGATCTGTCCCAATTTCTCTTGGTACTTGAATATGATGCGAAAGGGATGGCCTACATGTTGGGAATTCCATTGTCACAGAGGTAGTAGGTGACCACTCGGAATTCTCTTTGTTTGGCAAGATCCTGGAAGAGGGCCGGGGAGTGCCCCTGGGAACTGGATCGGCTGGGCCGCTCGAGCCCTGCGTAGGATCTACTCCTTAAGCTGGATGTCATGCACGCAGACAAGCACATCTGGTGGGGAGGCCTTCCCTCCTCTGGGCAGGCCCACGCGATGCACCCTGTTCATCTGAATTTCTTGCAGGCCGTCGTCTCCTAAGATCTGCCATGGACATAGAATCGCCATGGGATTGCTCGAATGCGGATATTATTCCGTCATGAGCGATTCTCCAAATCCTCTGCATGGGCTTGGAGGTCCAGATTTTGATCCTGCAGCCGGATTACTTCCTGTTGTAGCTGGTGCAAGTACTCTTTGCGGCGTAGTTCGTGCTCCTTGAGGGCGGCCACCCTCTCTCCTACCTCATCCACGTCTCGCCGGACTTCTTTGAGGTCAGCAGAGAGTTGGCCCTTCAAATCCAATATGTCCTCTTTGATGGCAGAGAATAGCTCCATCATGAAGGCCTTCATGGCTGGTCCATCTGCTCCGTCTATTTGCTCCGGGTGCCCCGAGTTCTGGGGTGTTGCGTTCACTGCGTCAGGGCCAGTTGTCTGCTTTGATCGCAAGTCCTTCAGGGTTTTCTCCCTCTTCGCTCGGGCTGACACCATGGTGCTGGGCAGGGCTCACGGGGGAGGCAACAAGGGATCCACTAGGATGTCACCCAGCAGCCCTCCAGGCTCGGAAGGATGACAGTGTCGGAACTCAAGCCGGAGCATGCTCCGGGGGACCACCTGGCCGACGCTACGTCGCTGTAGGTCTGCGGTACCCGGTCACTCGCCTCAATCAGGCCTCGTGCTGCCGGGGCGATTCTCTTGCTCTACGACTCCCAGTACCCGCTTGGCCAGGTGGCGTGTGCAGAAAACCAGGCCTTTCTCTGCCCGGTAGACCAGTGAGGGCCCCAGTGGTGTCGCAGGCGGGAAAGGGGCCTATACAGCGCCCAGTTTCCTCTCCCAGCCCCCCGGCAGTGGAGCAGGTCTCTCCCTATCCTAGCAACAGTCTCTGAGGCTGTGTCCACTGACAGTTGTTGGGGCTTCAAGGGGGTGGCACGATGATCAGCTAAACTACCCCCACAGTCAGTGCCAGGCGTGTGATATGGCCACTTTGCAATCGGGCCCTCCGCTCTGTGCAGACTTGAAGATGGCCGACGGGCCTTCCCTCAATGAATATGACAAAGTCCCATGCAACACTGACTGGAGATCTGTCACTGCGGCAGTGTGTTTTCGTCCCTCCGGCCTCGCCACTACATCACTTTGTAATTGCTCCATCCCCTGTCCCCAAACAGCTATATGGGGACCGAACCTGAGTAGACCTTCCTACGGTGACGGTTCGAAAAAGTCTGGCAGCTGTGGCGGTGCTCTTTGCACCGGTTTCTGACCTGACCTGAGGGCCCTGCAGAGGCAGAGGAAGCGGGGGTTGCCGCGCACCTAGATGGAACTGCGATCTGCGCTAGACGGCGCTGATTCAGTGGGCCCCCGAGCCCTTGCATGGCTGGTACATGGCCTGGGGGGTGTGAGTGGGCCCGTTGCTGAAGGAAAGCTGCCCGACGTGAAGATTTACGGATCTTTTGGCTAGGCCTCCGTGGACCACCCGCCATCTTGTCTCCTTCCAGGCCGGGATCGTGCTCTGGGGGGCACCTGGTCCGGGACCTGTCCTCGCTCCCCCACTGAGGCCTGGAAACGGGCAGACCGGGCGATTATTTCCCCGGCGCAGCAGCTGGCCCCCACCACGACTGTAGACTTGCAGTGAAGCGCAACAGATCTTTAGATCGCCCGCTGTTGGACTTGGCCCTTCTGGCAGGTTCACCCCTGAACTTTTTGCTTTTTACATGTGACTTAGGGATGGTGATTCTTGGTTTCTGTGCACTTTCACTGTGTCCCAGTGGAATGTGCGTGCGCACTCTGAGTGCGTGGAGTAAGGTTGGCCTGCCCTCCCATAGGAATGCATGGGGAATGTCTGTGTCACCGGTAGTTCCTGATGCATGAGGTGTGCAGGCTCGAGTTTGGTATGTGCGGACTAGTGTGATTGAATGCTGCGCAATGATGCGTGCAGCGTGTTTGTGTCTAATATGGAAGTGCCACTTCTAGAAGTGTGCCTGTCTGTGCAGTGAATGTGCTGGCTTGTGATTGGCTGGAGCTGGCTGGTGTGCCAGGCTCCATGGGTCTGCCCCGGTGGTGAGTGTTGAGATTAGCATGTGTGATGTGAGGGAGTGGTGCACCTGGGACCTGAATAGGGCTGGACTTTCCCACACACAATGCTGGCTCCACCCCCTGTGGTGCGACTGATGACCCTAGCCTGGCCAGTGAAAGGAAAGGGTGGCTGAGCACATCAACAGTGCTCCAAAACTAGCTGCAACTGGTTTTTCCCCCACCCTGAGACAAAGGAATTCACTATATAAAAAGGGGCTGTGTCTCCTTACAAAATGTTCTTGTTCCTGACTTGAATCTACCAGGGGCGTGCTGCTGCTGGGGCCCAGGGGAAGGCTTGCCTCCATGGGCCCTGCCCAGCTCCTGGATGCCTGGAGGACCCCTCTACTTCCTGAACCCTGGCAGAGGGGGCTTTGCTGATGGTGGGGCCCAGGAGGGACAGCCATGGGGGCTGTCTCCTTTCTGGACTGCCCTGTGTGCTGGCCTCTGGGCCCTGCTTTGCCTCCCTGACCTCCAGGACTTGTTTCTGTTCTGTTCCCCTTGCCCCAGGACTTGATGCTGCCTGTGGGCGCCCTGGGAGCGCGGGGCTTCTCTCCCCTGTGGCCGTGTGTGAGGGAATCCCGAGCGCAGGGATTCTCCCTGTGGTGGCCCCTTCATTGCAGGTGCCCACCCTGCATTATGCTCGTTATGGTATTTTTTTTATATACGGGAGCCCACCCCGTTTATGTGTTCCTCAGCGAGTGCCCACCTCGCTTCTATCTCTTAATTGGGTGTCGAGGGTGCCCACCCCTCCTTTTGGTCCCCGAGATTCACCGCCGGCCTGGGAGAAGCACCGGAAGCCGATATCTGGCCAGCCGCCTGGTAGTGGGCGGGACCTGGAGGACGTTGTTTCCGCTTCCCCCTGCCTGGGGGAAACCATGGTCTGCTGTTAGCCCGGAGCCTCGCGGGCTCCATTTCCAAATCCCGGCCCGAGATGGGGGGCCGGGTGAAGCCGGGCAGCTGGTCAGGCGAGGCTCCCATTACCGAGGGAGAGCCCCGCAGCCGCCAGAGAATGCCCCCACCGCAAGTGCCGAGCCGAAGAGACGCCGCGGAGAGGAGACGCCGCCTCCCAGCCGTCCGGTGAGTGTGGGCGTCCCCGCGGGTCACTCCCCAGCGCTTCTGCTGTCCCTGAGTCCACGAGGGACTCCAAAGCCGGGGGCAGTTGTTTCTTTCTGAGTCCCCAGAGGAGGGACTCCACCGAAGGCGCCAGCATTTATCTCAAGCCCCCGAGGGGCTCCAGGGGGCAATTATTGTTAGAGCCAGAGAGGCTCTTGGCTGGCGTTTAGTTCTTTTTGAGTCCCCCACGAGGGACTCCCACGATCCCGGGCATTCTGGGTGGTAGAGCGGCCCCGGCAGGCAGCGGGCCGCTCCCCCCACACTGGGCCCAATTCCTCCAGAGTCCACAAGACTCCAACGACGGGCATTGTTGTTTTAGTGCCCACGAGGGCTCAGGGGGCACAGTTGTACGTCCAAACCCCAAGGCTCCAAGGCCCACATTTGTTTTCAGAGCCTAGAGGGCTCCCAGGTGTGCAGTATTTGTCCTAGAGCCTAGAAGGCTCCCAGTTTGCGCAGTGTGGGTTCCTGAGGGGCTAGCGAGAGCCCCTGTCGCAATTTGCTACAGCTGCCCAGCAAGTATTGGGCAGCTGCACCGTTTAGGGTTCTTTCCTTTCTAGGGACTTGTTCTTGGACTTAGGAGTGAGACGCACTCCTTCATCCCTACCTTGGCGTTCCCCAGCTGCGCAGCACTTAGTGCCAGCTGCAGCGTTTAGGCCCTGTCCTGTCTTGTCCCTCAGCTGCCCAGCAAGTAGTGGGCAGCTGCTACGTTTAGGTTTTGGCGCAGTGGCGCAACCTGGACTTTGATGTAAGTTCTGTGCTAATGTGATTTCTGCGAACTATTCTGTGCTGCACCTCTGAATGCGTTTTAATGCGTCATGTGCCTTGTTCCTTACACCTCTGAATGTGTTGTTTATGCATCATGTGTTCTCCTGTGCTGCACCTCTGAATGTGTTTTGATGCGTCATGTGCCTTGTTCTTACACCACTGAATGTATGTTTATGCATCATGTGTTTTCCTTCCCTACACCTCTGAATGTTGTGATGCATCATGTGTAATCTGTTCATGCTTACCCCTAAATGTATGGTGATACTTAGGTGGTTGTTTTCTCCTAGTACAGGTGATGCTAGTGAGGTCCTGGTTCCCTGCGTAACATTCTCCTAAGGTGGTTAGGGTTGCGTGGGTGGTACTTACCTCTTACCAGTAGTTACTGGTTGTGTGTTCTATTTGCTATTTGGTGCTACAGTGATTTTATATTCTAAGTGCTAATTTTAACAAGTATCCTAGTTCTAAAAGTGCATATTCCTGACAGTGGCCCATGTGGCCCTGTCCTGTACATATCCCCTGTAAATTCTGCCCGTGCCTGTTGGCACATTGTAAAGTGTGTGTTTCTATTTAATGTGCTTTGCAATACAAAGGCTATTTTTACATATACTTTGTGTGGAGTTCTTTTTGTGGGGGGCCTAGGATGTTGTTGCTGGTGGGTGCATGCGCAAATGCTTTACACATCGCCTCTGAGATAAGCCTGACTGCTCGTGCCAAGCTACCAAGAGGGTGAGCAGGGGTTGTCTTGGCGGGTGACTTCCTTACCCTGACTTAGGAATGCTGGTTTCTCCCTGGCTTTGGCGCAAGCCTTAGCCAACCAGAAATCCCATTGTTAACACCCGCCATCTTCGCTCCCCTCCGGCGTGGTCTGAGTACGCAATCCGGGAGCCGCTGAGCGGGAGGACCTGCCGGACATGCTGCACAGGGCACACAGGAGAGACCAGCCCCAAGGACTGTCTGTCACATTTACATTTTATAAACTAGTACAAAGCTCCCCCCATTTGGAAGGAGACACCCTGTTGCACAGCTTGAGACATAGACAGGATTGTCTATAAACAGTTCATCAAGATTGATTCCACCTCATGTTAGGGTTCAAAAAGTATTTAATGCGATTTTTGGCATACATAGTGATATTATGATTTGTTCCTTTTTTGTAGAGTTGTCCCCTGAGGAAGGGCTTTTTCATCAGCCCGAAATGCATTGGGGAAGATATATGACTGGATTATGTTGACGTTGGATAAAATTCATGAACTTTGATTTATGTTGAACTTTTGATGAAACATTAAATACTTTTGGAACCCTAACATGAGGTGGAATCAATCTTGATGAACTGTTTATAGACAATCCTGTCTATGTCTCAAGCTGTGCAACAGGGTGTCTCCTTCCAAATGGGGGGAGCTTTGTACTAGTTTATAGATTTCCGCTGTGAGGTACAGACAGCGTTCGACCCCGTTGGCACGCTACAACGTTAATATTTGGATTAAAATCATCGAACTATCACGCTGTGCAGGTCCCTCCCTTACTGCTTTGATTCAAACATTTACATTTTAGTCAAATTTTGATTAAGTGATTTTCCACAACTATTCTATTCTATTCTGCAGATTTTATATTGTGCACGGCTACTCGGGGGCCTCCCAGTGTTGCAACAGAAACCGTAGATCATCGTGGGCTGCAAAGGAATAATCCCTAAACAGCCAGGCCTTCAAGGCTTTACAGAAGGTCAAATGGTGCTCCACTAGACAGAAGTTCAAGAGGTAAGGTATTCCACAGTTTGGATGCCAGAAAAGAGGTGGAGCGTCCACCCCAATCAGCTCTACGAATCCGGGGAACCTTCAATAAATGAGGAAGATAGAAGAAGTCTCCCAGGCAGATATTGGGATGCCAATGGTCCTAACAATAAAGGGCTTTTACTATTAATTCCCCTATGCATAACGCAGTGGCACTTGAACTGAACTTGGCATTACATCGGAAGCCAGTGGAGGTATTTTAGAGCCTTAGCAGCAGACTGATGTTCGGTATGTTCATTAGAAGTCGGGCAGCAGCATTTTGTACAATCTACAACCTTCTGACAACGTAACTGGGTGAACCAGGATATATGGCATTCCCGTAATCAAGGCCTGATAGGACAAGGGCCTGTATGATCACTCTTCTGGCTGTAGATGAAAGAAGGTTCTTCACCTTCCTCAATAATGTCAAGATGCTATAGCAGCTGGCAGCAACCTTTTTTACTTGATGGTCCATCTTGAGATTGGGGTCCAGTCACATCCCAAAGCTCTTTATTGAGCTTTTTGGAGAAGGCAACTTGCCAGTCTGGTAAGGGGCTTGGGGCATTACTGCAGAAGTTATTACCCAGCAGCATACCTTTCATCTTATCCTCATTGAGTTTATGGAACCAATCTTATTATTAGTATTAAGTGACAATCCTGAGGCAATACACAACTGTGTGCTTACAACCATATTGGCCGGCAGTGTGGGGTCAAAGAGAGAGTTACATTTACACAGCTTCAGTGCCTACAACCCCGGGGCTGGCAGCGATGCCTGGATTGTGTAGAAAACCTAACTTCAATAATGAGAACAAATCTAGAAACAACACAGAACTGAATGAAGAGATAAGCAAAAGTCCCTCCCTCCCACCCCTCAAAGGAAAAGAAAAAAGATCTGCACCTGTTGTGGATTCATTAGCGTTGATACTGCCCTCCATGAGCTCCTAGACTTCTTATAAGGTCTGCCCCACTACATGCGGGACGTCTTCGCCCCTTCTACCTCAGGAATCAAATGCAAAATTTGGAGATATTTGGGGCATGTTACCTTCCTAAACTCCTTCGACAGTAGCTGGATGAATGGGGCCCATAATTCGGCATAGGGTCTCGCCCTTGTGATCTTTAACTAGTGAGAGGCGTTCCATGGCGAGAGTCAGCCAAAGTCTATGCAGCCAGGCCGTGTGGTCAGGGACATTCGTGGAGCCCCATTGCGCAAGGATCGTTTGTCGCGCTGCTAGCAATGCCAGTGCCATCTGTCTACCCCTCAGTGAGTGAAGGGAAAATGTCAGCACGTTTGATAGCCCCAGTAGTGTGTATGCAAGGAAGCGTGGGATCTCAGTATCAAAGGCTTTGCCAATATCATTCAACACCCCCTCCCAGAAGGGCACCAGCCTTGGACAGTGCCAGAGTAAGTGCACTAAGCAGCCGCAAAGGCCACACCCCCTCCAACATTTCTCAGTATGATTTTTGTCCCAGCTATGAATGCTGGCTGGAGTGAGATACCAATAGGATGTGACTTTGTATGATGATTCAGTCCATGCAGTGTTATCGGCTGTGTGGTCTGCCCTGTAATGGATGTTCTCCCAGTCTTTGTCCGAGAGGACCCTCCCCAGCTCCTCCTTCTATCGTAGTTGATCCTTTGTACGCCCCCCCCCCCCACTTCTGCCCTGTGGCAAGCATAACATACAGTTCTGAGATCATATGTGTTTCATCCTGTTTGCACGTTAGCCACTTCTCGAAAGGGGTAAGCGGCCGAGAGGCTTTCACTAGATAGGTCAGTGAAGTGACCCAATACCTAAGTTGCAGGTAGTGGAAGTCGTCCGACTTGGGCAGACCATAATCCAATTGCAGTTGTTCATAGGAAAGTATGCCCTCTACATCAAACAGCGAAACCACCCTTTAACACCCCACTTTTCTCCATCTCTGAAAGACCTCAGATTTACGGCCTGGTGGGAAGTCTGGGTTGTCCACTATTGGGGGCATCGGCAAGGGGAATGTTGTCAGGCCTCTCCTAAATGGCATGGCATCCCATACCTTTAGAGTCGTCACAGTGACAGGGGAAGAGTAGAAACCCCAGGCCCTTAAATTACGCGGGAGCCACGCCTTCCTCCATATATTTGCTCCAGCTACCGCCTGGTCCATAAAGGTCCAGTGTTTTTCAGAGAGCGGACGATTCCACTCCAGAATATACCGGAGGTGGGAGGCTTGAAGATATCTATGCACCAGTGGGAGATACACCCCTCCGTCCTGCTTAGGTTGTGTCATTTGGGAAATGGGTAATCGCGCCTTCTTCCCTCCCGAGACAAATTTGTTAATGGCTAGTTGCATAGCGCCTACAGCTTTCGGAGGGGGGTGGCCAGGGGTAGAGTCTGAAAAGCATATAGAATCCACTGTAGCACATCATCTTTACCGCTGCTATACTCCCAAACCAGCCTAGTTTTAGTCTCAACCACCTATCCAGGGCTTCGTCGTTTGTTCCACCAGAGCGGAGTAGTTCATCCCCAGCGTTTTCGCTATCGCTGGAGCCAGGAAGCTGCCCAGGTTAGTTATGGGTTGCTTGACAGATTTTAGGGGGAATCTCTCCCTTAAAATCTCTTCATGTGCCTTGGGGGAGGAAAGGTTAAGAATCTTAGGTTCACTTTAAATCCTGACACTTTCCCAAAGGCCTCCAGCTCGGCCACGAGGATGGGCAGACAGGTGAGTGGAATGGAATTACGTTGTCCGCATTAAGGCTTATCTTATGGACATCACTTCCAAATTGTAGCCCCTGTCTCTGCGGGTGGTCCGGAATCCGTTGGGCGGTATACAGAGACTGGTAGAATTGACCAAAGGTCGCTGCTATCTGAGATCCCAGTGCACCTCCTCGCCTGAGGGCGTCTTAATCGATGGTATAGCCGCCGCCAGAGTTTAAGCTCTAAGCCTCTGAGCAAGCAACATGCCACATTTGTTGCTGCACAGGTAGAATTTATGGCGGAGATGGAGTAGGGCGTACTCAACCCTATTCATATCTAGGGGCTTTAGGAGGAGATGTTTCTTCTCCAGTTCTCTCCATACCCTTGGAGCATCTGTGCGCTTATGTACAGTTTCCTGCAAAAAGTACTGTCGGGTGTAACCAACTATTTCTTATGAATGCAATTCAATTCAAAACAAGTTATTTTCTGCACAAGTTAAATGTTAAAGCGTTTTTAAGGAACACAGCGTAGAAACACAAAAACCACAAAGAAATCAGGGGGCATATTACCAAGCAATAGCGATAATTATCGCTATTGCTTGGTTAGCGGGAAAAATTTACCGCTGAGCTGCGGCGATTTATACCGCAAATAAACCTTGGTATTACCAAGGTTTAACGCAAATGCGATAAAAATCGCCGCAAAGCATGAATATCGCTGAAAAGTCAGCGATATTCATGCATTACCGAGCTAATGCTCTTAGCCATGTTATCCACCTCCCATTGGATAACATGGCTAAGAACTGCTCAGGGCAGGTGTTAGCTTTTGGAGATATTCGCGCTTAGCGCGAATATCTCCAAAAGTTGGTAATAGGAGATAGCGATGTTAGCAACTGTTTTCAGTCGCTAACATCTTGGCACGCCCACTTTGCATCTCATTAGTGATAAATATCACTGATATGCAAAGCGGGGCCCAAGATGGTCGCTATCTCCTACTAGCTGTCGCTAACTGGTGTTAGCGACAGCTAGGTAATAGGGAGATAATTTTATCTCCGCTTTCTTGGCTTTTAAAGCCAAAAAAGCAGAGATAAACCCCCTTGATAATATGCCCCCAGGTTTTTAAGTAATTGGGATATTTTATATAAATGATGCAATTGATATAAAATATCCCAATTCCTTAAAAACCTGATTTCTTTGTGGTTTTTGTGTTTCTACAGTGTGTTCCCTGAAAACGCTTTAACATTTAACTTGTGCAGAAAATAACTTGTTCTGAATTGAATTGCATTCATAAGAAATAGTTGGTTACAACCGACAGAAACACTGTACTTTTTGCATTACTATACCCATGTTCTGAGGGAGACAGGGTCCCCCCATTGTTTACTGAGTATGTATAGTTTCCAGCTCTCCCACCTCTTGTTCAATGTTCTGACGGATCTCCTGATGCTTTCTATTGTCAGCGGAAGAGCCATAAATTCCCCCCTCGTTACTAATTTCAGGACCTCCCATATCGCTGCCGACGAGGTGTTCTCCCTTTCATTATGTTGTATGTATTCTACAATTATTGATCAGATCACCTTCACCGTCTCCGGTGACTGCAACAGGCCCTCCCGGCGGCGCCATCTCGTGTATTTGTTGCTGGCCTCAACTGATTGAATGGTGACAGTGATCAGCGCATGGTCCGACAGGGACCGTGGCTCTATATTTGCTTCACGCACCCTATGCAGAAGCGCTGTGGAGGCTAGAAAGTGGTCTAGGCGCGCATAAGATTTGTGTGTAGCTGAGTAGTATGTGTAATCCCATGTTTCTGGGTGGTGGTGGCGCCAGACATCATGCAGCCCATTATCTTTGAACCATTGTTTACCCACTGGGGATAGTGCCCCTATCTGAGCTGACCGCTGGTTGGAACGGACCTTGGCATCATCCATTACTAAGTGAAAGCCACCTCTCACCAGGATCGCAACGTCAGGAGATGCTGGACCTTTTGAGAGGGTCCTCATAATGAAGGGGTATTGGTGCGTGTTTGGCATGTAGATATTAATTAAGGTGAAAGGAGTGGAGCCCCATTAAATTCTACGTGCGAGAACCCTCCCCTTCACCTCATAGGGTAGAGAGAACTTTCCCTTCGAATTTTGCTCTAAACAGGATAGCACTCCATTATTTTTTACTGCCACTCAAGGACCAGTACTGGTGTGGGAATCGGCATGTTCTCATGCGGGCAGTGTCTCTAGCTAATAAGTGGGTTTCTTGTAACATGCAAATGTCATTGTCTGCATTCTCCAGTAGGGAGAGGATGGCAGCGCGTTTCACAGGGTGGTTGAGGCCCCGTACATTGAGGGATACGATCTTTACATCCTTACCCATGTGGTGTATCCGATGTTAAGTGGTATATGGGGGTGTATGCATAGTAGGATGGGCGAAGTGGGGTGGGCCAGGGAGTGTGCGGCGCTACCCTTGCATATCTGGCCTCCCTATGACCGGTGCAGAATACACAAAAAAAGAAACCTCATGCAAGAAATCATTATAAACTTTCCCATCAGACTGGGTGGAACAAGAGCAAGCATTCCTAGAGACAAAAGTTTGTCTCGGTAGAACTGGGTAAGGGGGCAAGTGCCCACGGCTAAGCTCTAGGGGAAGGTGAGGGCGGTCTCCGACTCCACCACTTAGTTGTGCTCATCGTGCTTCCTGTAAGCATTCAGCTGGGGGACAAATGGTACGGGCTAGTGGCCAGCGAGGAAATAACTGCTTCTTGTTCCTTCACTTTAGTCGCTGTGTCCAGTCTGTGGAAGAATGGGTTCCTAACCATCGTCTGCCAGCGAGGTTGAGTGTGCCTCGATCCCTCCAGGGATATACGTTGCATTTCCGTGGACATGGGCTTCGCAATTCCCAGGACATCCCTGGCCTCCTGAAGTGAACGTATCTGTCGCAGCTTACCCTGATAGCGGAATATAATGCGGAAGGGATGACCCCAGGAGTATGTGATTCCTTTCTCTTTTAGGTGCATCGTAATCAGCCGAAATTCACGTCGCTTGAAGAGGGTGTCAGTCGGCAGATCTTGGAAAAATGTTGGAGAGTTACCGTGGAACTGCAAGGGGTGAGCGGCTCTCGCCTTCTTAATAATCAGTTCCTTCAGTCGTGTGCACAAACCAGAATATCCGGCGGTGGAGCTTTACCACTTCTCGGCAACCCCAACCAATGGACCCTGTCAATCTGGATGTCAGCTGTGTGGTCGTCGCCCAACACCTGGCGAAAGAGGGCCACAACAAACTCCCTAATGTCCTCTCCCTCTGCACCTGATTTCACACCTCTGATGCACCCATAGTTGCAGCAGTAACAGTTTTGCAGTTCTTCCGCATGTCCCTGTTGCTCAATATTCTGCTCTTTAGGCTGGAGGATTTCTTGCTGCTTCATATTCAGTTCCTCATCCCTTCTGTTTTCATGCTCTTCAAGGGTCGCTACATGGTCGCCTATTTCCTCAACATCACGTTTAACTTCTTCCTCATCGAGTTTAAATTTACAACCAGCCATCTAACTGGCTGCTTCCTGGAGACATGGAATCAAAAACAGCTGTCTGGAGTTGGGGTCGAGGGAAATTGACATGACCTACTGGGTGTCATCGGCATTTGAGACCAATGAAAGCCCAAATGAGAGCACGATGTTGGTAAGGAGGAGCATATAATGATTAAAAGAGTGAGGCTCAGGGAGGAGCCCTAAGGAACCCCACAGCTAAGGGGAAGTCTGATGAGTTATAGGACTGATCCAAGACCTGAAAGGTTTGGTTCCCCAGAAAATAGTTGAGCCATTCTAGTGCCCGGCCCTTGACACCGGCCTTTGAAATTCTCAGAGTGAGAGTTAGATGGTCCACGGTGTCAAAGGCAGCACTGAGATCTAAGAGAATAATGGCTGCAGATCCTCCTTGATCAAGGAGCCGTCTCCGTTCCTGGTCCACCTCCAACAGCGCTGTTTCAGTGTTGTGGGCGGACGCCCATCTGAGTTGGATGAAGCACTTCCTTGGATTCGAGGACAGGGGAGAGATTTTATTAACATGTTTTGTAGACTCCAGGTAACAAGGAGATAGGCCAATAATTACTGAGACAGAGATGGTGAAAATTCCTTTTTTTTAAAATTGGCCTGACTATTGCATGCTTTCATTGGTGAGCGGCCTGTTCAGAGGAGAGGGAGATGTTGAGTAACTGTCAGCATAGGAGCGACGTATTTAGTGAATAATATGGAGAGGGGGCTGGGTCCAAGGGAGAGCCTGATCTTACTTTGTTTAGAAGATCATTTACAAGATTCACTGTGAGACTGGAAAGGCAGTAAACAGACCCTCTCGTTGATCCAGTGTTAGATTACTACCTACAAGGAGCATCAGCCAAGTTAATATAGTGTCAGAGAAAGAGGAATATATAGCCATGATTGTTTTCTGAAAGTAACAGGCCAGATTATCACTGTGCTCGACTAAGGCATCCGGAGTGAGACTAATTGTTGGGGGCTGAGTAATGTATTAAAAATCTCTTTAGGAGGGTTAGAGGAGTTAGCAATTTTGGAGAAGAAGAAGAAGGCTTGAGATGCTTTAATTTCTGTGTGTCTTATCGTCTGATGGATTTCCTATATTCAGATTTGCAGGACTCATCCTAAGTCTTTCTCCATCTTCTCTCCAAATGTTTGCACTCCTTTTTCAGGGACATCAAGTGGGCATTAAACGAAGGAGATGTATGGGCCAGCTGGATATCTGTTTTGCCATCTGACTGGTAGAACTCTGTCCAGTGATTTAGTAATTTACTCACTAAACTGGTGGGTGGCCAGGGCAACATGTTCCGAGAAGTTGGGTTATGATGTTTACATGACATCTAACCAATTACACAGATTATGTTTGGGACAGGCACGGTCCAGCAGCACAACTGCACTATTTTCAGTCAATGCCAAGTTGCATTCAAGCCAAGGTCCTCAGATTGACAGTTTAGGAACTAGATCACACCTCCTTCCTTAGTTGGCATATTAGAACTTTCAAAAAAAGCCTTAACATTTGATTTCACCACTCCTTGTAAATGCTCATGTTCTGTTGATGTTTTGACTTTAATAAATACATATAGAAAACCTGGGTCTCTTTAGGAAAGACGTAGAACAAAGACAACAAAACAAAACCTAGCTGTACAGGAATGCTCCTTGTTTGGGATGAATTCCCTTTCCCACCAGAGGTGTATGATTCTTCAGTGGGAATCTCCTCACACCATGACAGCTAATCACCTTGGGGGTTACAACTACCTCTCTAAGAGGGAGTGTTGGAATTGAAAATGTTATTGCCCCTTGCCCATCCATGCTTATTACTGTGTTATGCTCTGGATTCAAGCAAGCCGGGCTGAAGACGGCTGGAATGCCAGAAACCGGTGTGCATGAATGTGTGAATGGTAGTGGGATGACTGTGATATGTATGATTAGCGACTATATGATGGCTTGATAGTGATTTTATCCTGTTTTGTTTCCTTTCTCATTATTTGTACTAATTCATTAATGATGTACTGAGGTTCATCCAATATATCTAGCAACCTAATTTGGTTAATAAATATCTATTAAATAGCATTTTCCTGTCTTGAATAGAATTCTTTATTTGGAAGACATTAAGAGATATGAGTTGTAGTATCAGTATTGGCGTTTCTCTCCTGTTGTTTTACTTTCAAAGATCAGCAGCTACTCACGCCAATACCAATTGTGTTAGACGGGACCTGGAGGGTCGGCCGAGGACAAGGGGAGAGGCCTCCGGGGAGAGCCGTCTCCTAGCGATCGTACAGACAAGTAGCTTCCCCCCCACAGATGGACACCACACAAGGATAAGGTTTAACGCTTTTTATATGTAGTTCTTAAAATAAAGTAAGACGGTACAGTGAGATCAGGATACGAGGATCCTCTCAATTCTAGTCTCTGGCAGGGAAAGGGGGTAGCGGGACAGTCTTGTTACCAATCTGGCCTGGAGGTGGACTGATGATAGCTCACAATCCTCGAGCTCGGCGTTCTGGAAGGTCGGGCCGCGGCAGCGCCAGCAGGTCCCGAGGAGGTCGTAGATAGCCACGGGCCGCGGCAGCGCCAGCAGGTCCCGACGAAGATGGTGGTTGCAAGGGGGCCGCGGCAGCGCCAGCAGGTCCCGACGAGGACGTAGGTTGCAAAGGGCCGCGGCAGCGCCAGCAGGTCCCTACGAGGATGGAGGTTGCAGAGGGCCGCGGCAGCGCCAGCAGGTCCCTACGAGGATGAAGGTTGCAGAAGGCCGCGGCAGCGCCAGCAGGCAGGACGACAGTTCACAAGGCAGGGCTGCGGCAGCGCCAGCAGTCCGTCAAGGATGAGTTCTTCACGGTGTCTCTCGACTCCAGTATACAACTGCCTTCCTGCTCTGGAGCTGCCCCAGTTATAGGTCTGGCGCCCTTTGATGTCCGGACCCTCGCGCTTGGAGGTCGGGAGGTCCGGGATGAGGGAGTCCAGACACCCAGCAGGGGGGTGGAGCCAGCGCCCGGGGAGGCTGGGGGCGATCGGCACCTGGCGGGGGAGAGCCATCGACACTCCTCTCTCCCATTGACCTGCCAAGTGGTCCGTTCACCTCCTGGGTGGATGGTGGTGCTGGGATGTCGGGGCCTGGCCAGGCCCAGGGTTGGGGTCGAGCTGAGGCCACGCGGCCTCGTGGTGCAGTGTCCAAGATGGCGGCTGGGCCCGGGCAATGGTGCTGACAGTGGCCCGGGCCGGTGACACAGAGATGTTCGAGGGCAGGCGTCCCGTAGGGGACAGGTTGCGGGTTGCTTCTGTGGGTAGCACATGGAGAGCCGGTGTCCGGGCTCCGTCATGCGGGGAGGGAGCGAGCCCTTCCTGGGGCCTGTCCAACATGCGTCCCCCCCAGCTGAAGGCGGGGAGAGTCACCCATCCTCTTGGGGACTCTCCTCGTCGAGGCGGAAAAAGCGTGACAGGCCATCCGCGTTGGCGTGGTCTTGGCCCGGGCGATGTTCCACAGTGAAGTCCATCCCCTGCAGGGAGATGGACCATCGCAACAGTTTGGGATTCTCCCCCCGCATCTGCATTAACCATTGCAGGGGGCGATGATCTGTTTGTACCCGAAAGTGGGTACCGAAGAGGTAGGGACGGAGCTTCTTGAGGGCCCACACTACTGCAAAGGCCTCCCGCTCGATGGTATTCCAGCGCTGTTCTCGGGCCAGCAGGCGTCGCTGATGAAGGCCACTGGTTGGTCGACTCCCTCGGGGTTCAGTTGGGAGAGGACGGCCCCAATGCCATGGTCTGAGGCATCAGTCTGGACGATGAACTCACGGCTGTAGTCGGGGGCCTGGAGCACAGGGGCGGTGCACATGGCGGCCTTCAGCTTCTCGAAGGCCGCTTGACAGTCCGGGGTCCAGTTGACTATTTTTGGGTGTTTCTTGGATGTGAGTTCCGTGAGGGGCCCCACAAGGCTGCCATAGTCCTTCACAAACCGCCGGTAATATCCGGTGAGCCCCAAGAAGGCTCGTACCTCAGTTTGGGTGACGGGGGCTGCCAGGACTGGATGGCAGCGATCTTGAGCTAGAGAGGGGCCACCAGACCGCTCCCCACTTGGTGCCCGAGGTAGGTCACGGACCCCTGGCCAATTTGGCACTTGCTGGCCTTGATTGTGAGGTTGGCTCGTTGAAGGGCCTGCAGGACCTCTCGGAGGTGGCGGAGGTGGTCTGCCCAGTGGCGGCTGTATACCGCGATATCGTCCAGGTAGGCGGCGCTGAATTCTTCGAGGCCCGCCAATACCTGGTTCACCAGTCGTTGAAAAGTGGCTGGAGCGTTTTTCATGCCGAATGGCATCACGGTGAACTGGTAGTGTCCATCCGGGGTGGAGAAGGCGGATCGTTCTTGGGCCCTAGGGGTGAGGCCGATCTGCCAGTAGCCCGCTGTTAGGTCGAAGATGCTCAGGTAGCGGGCAGCCCCCATGCGGTCAACCAGTTCATCTGCTCGGGGGATGGGATGAGCGTCGGTTCGGGTGACAGCGTTCAGACCCCGATAGTCGACGCAGAATCGGAGCTCGGGGGTGGTGCCCGGGACAGCTGCTTTGGGGACCAGTACGACTGGGCTGGCCCAGGGGCTGTCTGAGGGCTCGATGACCCCGAGTGTGAGCATTTTGGCGACTTCTTCTTGGATGCAGGCGCGCACCCGATCTGGTACTCGGTACGCCCGGTGTCGGATAGGGGGACTGTCCCCGGTGTCCACGTCGTGAAGGCACCAGGAGGTGACCCCGGGGGTGAGGGAAAACAGGTTTGCAAACTGCAGCAGGAGGGCCCGACAGTCTTGGTGCTGCTCCGGGGTCAGGGCATCGGAGAGTCGGACCCCGTCCACTGAACCATCTTTTTCACGGGTCCTCAGCAGGTCAGGGAGGGGCTCGGAGTCTTCTTCCGCCCCACTGTCGGTAGCCATCAGTAGGCTGAGCTCCGAGCGCACGAAGTGTGGTTTGAGTCTGTTGGTGTGGAGGACCCGGAGGAGGTTCCGGGGGGATTCCATGTCGATGAGATAGGTGACAGGGCCCTTGCGTTCGATTACCTTGAAGGGACCTGTCCATTTATCTTGCAAGGCACAAGGCTCGGTGGGGGACATCACCCACACCTGCTGACCAGGTTCAAACTCGATGGAGGAGGCATGTTGATCGTACCATTTCTTCATGTCCTCCTGACTGGCCTCAAGGTTGGCTTTAGCGATCTCCCTGAATCGCCTGGTCTGATTGCGGAGGGTCAGGAGGTACTTATAGACATCTGGAGGGGTTTTCAGGGAGGCCATTTCCCATTCTTCTTTCACTAGGCTGAGGGGCCCTCGGACAGGGTGTCCGTACAGGAGCTCGAAGGGGCTAAAGCCGAGGGACTTCTGGGGGACTTCTCGGTAGGCGAAGAGGAGGCACGGGAGTAGCACGTCCCACTGGCGGCGTAGGGGTTCCTCTAGCCCCATGATCATCCCCTTGAGACTGCGGTTGAACCGCTCGACCAGTCCGTTTCCTTGCGGGTGATAGGGGGTTGTGAATCGGTAGGTGACTCCGCACTGCTGCCAGAGGGATTTCATATATTTGGAAATAAAGTTCGGGCCCCTGTCGCTGACGACCTCCCGGGGGAAGCCCACTCGAGAGAAGATCCCCATCAAGGCTCGGCCTACCACTGGTGCTGTCACAGTTCGAAGGGGAACGGCCTCGGGATAGCGGGTGGCGTGGTCCACCAGGACCAGGATGAATCGGTGCCCTTGTGCTGTTCGGGAGTCCAGGGGCCCCACAATGTCTATTCCCACCCTTTCGAACAGGGTGGTGACGATGGGGAATGGTTGCAGAGGTGCCTTGAGTTTCCGGCCGCTCTTTCCGCTGGCCTGGCAGGTGGGGCAGGCCCGGCAGTGGTTGGAGACGTCATTTCGCATCTTTGGCCAGTAAAAGTGGGTTACCAGGCGGTTGTAGGTTTTGTCTTGCCCCAGGTCCCCAGCCAGGGGGACATCATGTGCCAAGTTCAAAAGGAAGTCTCTGAAGCGGAGGGGCACCACCAGCACCCGACTGGCCCCCAATTCCGCTATTCTTTGCTCGCTGTACAGTAGGTCATTGTCCCAATAGATCCAGTGGGCCCCTGCGGTGTCTCCCGCGCACTGGGCGAGTGCTTGCTGCCGGAGTCCCTCGAGGGAGGGACAGGTCTTTTGCTCCTGCCGGAATTGTTCCTGGGTGGGCCCCCCCTCTTGACGCCACTGAGCCAGGTCTGGAAGGTCTTGGGGCTGAGCGGGCCCTTCTTGGGTTTGTTCTGGGGGGCCAGTCTGGACGGTGTCTTCCTCTGGGGCGATCGGGGGAGGAGGAGCTGGCCATTCGGGTTCTTCGGGTCTGGGGATGGTGCGGGCGGCCATGGACCGGGTTGTTACGCACGCCCAGTCCGGGAGGCCCAACATCCCCAGGTGCTCTCTTCTTTCAACGGCCGCCCACGGGGAACTCTCGAGATCGTTCCCCAGGAGGCAGTCCACGGGGGCATCATCGTGGACAGTCACTTTTAGCATGCCGGACACTCCTCCCCATTCGAAGGGAACGCAGGCCATCCGACACAGGCTCTCAGAATTGTCGGCCGATCGGACGGGGCAAAGAACGTTTGGCAGGATTTGTTCTGGGGTCACCAGGTGACAGCGGACAGCCGTCACACTGGCCCCCGTGTCACGCAGGGCTTCGGCCTTGCGCCCATTTATGCTCACCCACTGGCTGTATTTTCTGGTGTTGGCGGGTAGGGGGACCCGCGGGATCATGTCTCTTCCACCTAGGCAAGCTAGGACCATGGCGGCAGGTTCCCACTCGGGCTGCTCCTGTTCGTACTCTCCATGTTCTTCGGAGATTTGCTCTTCTCCTAGGGCGGCGGCAGCGACCTGGCGGGGCCCGGGAGTCTGGTTCTTTGGGCAGTTCGGGTCGCTGGCATAGTGGCCGATTCGCTGGCACCGGTAGCAAGTAACGTTGGCTCGGAACCCTGGGCGCATCGGGGGGTTTCCCCGACCGGCCGGGGGCGGGGTGGTGTTGGCGGGACCGGCCGGGACGGCCTCTCTGCCCCGGCCCTGGCCTCCTCCTCCTCCTCGGGGACGATGGTGACCCTGGTTGGTTCTGTTCTGCTCGTTTGGCCCACTCCGGGCCACTCGGGTGCTTTCCCATTGGTCAGCCTCAGCGGCGAGCTGCCGAGGTTCAGTCAATTTACTGTCGAGGAGGTGCTGCCTGAGCTCGACAAAGCAGTTGTTGGAGAGGTGCTCCCACACAATGAGGTTGAAGAGTTGCTCGTAAGTGGTTACATGGCTCCCCTTTATCCATCCCTCGAAGGCTCGGCTGAAATAGTTCACATATTCTACCCAAGTCGTACCCGGGATCCGTGTGCAGTCGCGGAACCTCTGGCGGTACATCTCGGGCGTGAGCCCATATCGAGTGAGGAGAGCGGCCTTCATGTGGTCATAAGACGTCATCTGATGGTCTGGGAGCTGTAGCAGGGCATCGCGGCCTTCATTGACGAACCTCCCCCATAGACCGGCTCCCCAGTCACTTCGATCGATCCGGTGGGAGGTCATGGCGATGTCGTAGGCCTTGAACCACTGTTGTATGTCGTCGTTCCGATAATATTCTTGGACGACATCTTTAGGGATGTGGACCTTTGGTTCGGTAGCGCCTGGGGGGCGCGGTTGCTCGGGCACCCCTAGTTCTTTGTTCTGTTTCCGCATTTCTATCTCTGCGAGCTTGCGCTCGTGTTCGTATGCCAGTCTTTTCTCTTCGAGTTATCTTTGTCTTTGCTTTTCTTCTCGCTCTTCTCGGAGCCGTAAGTATTCTAAGTTTATCTTTTGTTCTGCCAGTTTCAGTTCTCCGTCCAACTTGAGCCGTGCCAATTCTAATTCGTGGAGTCTGCTTTTTTCTCGTTCTTGGATCTCTTCCCGGGAGAGACCCGCTCTTCTTTCTTCGGTCGGAGTGGTGTTTGTCTCTGGTGCTTCGGCGTTTTGGTCTCGGGGTCTGCCCAAGATTCTAGGGCGTGTTTGAAGTCCTCTTTCGTGCTCAGACCGGTGGTAGCAATGCCTAGTTCTATGCAAAATTGTTTTAGCTCTCGATGGCTGTACTCTTCAAGTTTTTCCATCTGGAATTTCTCTGTGGATCCGCTCTCTTTGGTCGACATTGTGGTTTAGTCGTAGAGCGAGTTACTCTCTGTACGATTACGCGTTGGTTCGGATCGCGCCGCTGGCCACCAATGTTAGACGGGACCTGGAGGGTCGGCCGAGGACAAAGGGAGAGGCCTCCGGGGAGAGCCGTCTCCTAGCGATCGTACAGACAAGTAGCTTCCCCCCCACAGATGGACACCACACAAGGATAAGGTTTAACGCTTTTTATATGTAGTTCTTAAAATAAAGTAAGACAGTACAGTGAGATCAGGATACGAGGATCCTCTCAATTCTAGTCTCTGGCAGGGAAAGGGGGTAGCGGGACAGTCTTGTTACCAATCTGGCCTGGAGGTGGACTGATGATAGCTCACAATCCTCGAGCTCGGCGTTCTGGAAGGTCGGGCCGCGGCAGCGCCAGCAGGTCCCGAGGAGGTCGTAGATAGCCACGGGCCGTGGCAGCGCCAGCAGGTCCCGACGAAGATGGTGGTTGCAAGGGGGCCGCGGCAGCGCCAGCAGGTCCCGACGAGGACGTAGGTTGCAAAGGGCCGCGGCAGCGCCAGCAGGTCCCTACGAGGATGGAGGTTGCAGAGGGCCGCGGCAGCGCCAGCAGGTCCCTACGAGGATGAAGGTTGCAGAAGGCCGCGGCAGCGCCAGCAGGCAGGACGACAGTTCACAAGGCAGGGCTGCGGCAGCGCCAGCAGTCCGTCAAGGATGAGTTCTTCACGGTGTCTCTCGACTCCAGGATACAACTGCCTTCCTGCTCTGGAGCTGCCCCAGTTATAGGTCTGGCGCCCTTTGATGTCCGGACCCTCGCGCTTGGAGGTCGGGAGGTCCGGGATGAGGGAGTCCAGACACCCAGCATGGGGGTGGAGCCAGCGCCCGGGGAGGCTGGGGGCAATCGGCACCTGGCGGGGGAGAGCCATCGACACTCCTCTCTCCCATTGACCTGCCAAGTGGTCCGTTCACCACCTGGGTGGATGGTGGCGCCGGGATGTCGGGGCCTGGCCAGGCCCAGGGTTGGGGTCGAGCTGAGGCCACGCGGCCTCGTGGTGCAGTGTCCAAGATGGCGGCTGGGCCCGGGCAATGGTGCTGACGGTGGCCCGGGCCAGTGACACAGAGATGTTCGAGGGCAGGCGTCCCGTAGGGGACAGGTTGCGGGTTGCTTCTGTGGGTAGCACATGGAGAGCCGGTGTCCGGGCTTCGTCATGCGGGGAGGGAGCGAGCCCTTCCTGGGGCCTGTCCAACAGCGAGATGTGGTCTAACAGCCTGAGCTGCTGACTTTGGAACTGGGTAGTTTGAATCCCAGCGTCAGCTCAGTGTCCTGTGATCCTGTGCAGATCACTTATCCTGCCTGTGCTTAAAAAAAATCTGATTTTGTGTTATTTAATCTGGTGCTTGTGTAAAGCGCCATGATGCCTTTGAGCCCCAGCCCCCCACCATGAAAGATGCTATTGGCAGAAGAGTCTGGTCGCTGCATTTAAAAGACAAAATGTATTTCTTTACCTTTTTAGAATTTATTTAGTGCTTATTACTCATGATATGGGTAGTAAGCACTATATAAATGCAATTCCAAAGCAAGACAATTTGCTACTTCTACCTTGTTTACTTGAAAGCAGAGGAAGACGGCAGAAATTGCTTTTGAAGTGTTGACGCAGTCCCTTAAATAGAGCGTTAAAGAGCACACATTGCTTCTCTTTAAAACAATAGTGATCAGTAAAGCACACTGCCATACACATTTGAACCCCCACTGTGAGGTTTTTGTCCTGGGTGTTGTGGTTCATCTGTGACCCCTATCGCCTCCTTTAAGGACACTGCAGTTGCAAGATAAGCTGAAGGGGTCTGTTGGAGAAAATGTTTGTTCAAACGCTCTCTTCTTCATCTGTAGTTTTCCCGGACTTTCCCTGGGACAGACACCCACACAGCTGCAGGCCTGCAGCCTAGGCTACGGAACACATAGGGGAGGAGGGCTGAAGCCCTTACAGCCCATTGAGCGTTGCTAGCCTGAAAAAAATTATATCTCAGTTATTTCACCAAACACTTGTGCACCACGCCTGGAGTGTATTCTGCAAACCATGTTTGGTTTGGTTTCTGTCACATGCCATGCGCCCCCTAAATGTTACCCGGAGGTCCCGGCACAGCTCATCTGTGTCCCAGTAGCTGCCTGGCTGTTAACATAGTTACATCATGGCAACAGGACCCCCCCGCCCCAAAACATACCTACAAACCCGCAAATAACACACAAGACACAAGTGTTATGTTGGGAAAAACTTGCTGCAGGTTTATTACATACAACATTATGTAATCATGATGGGTTATCTAACGGGCGATCCAAGGGCAGGCCGCATTCTCGCCGCCTGATGAGCCAAGCAGCACCGTGGCGAACCACCTGAGTGCTGCCCCTAATGGTAATTATTTTACTTGCCCCCCTAGTGGGACGGAGCGCAGTTAGGCAAGCCCCCGGTTGCACAGGCCCACAACCACCCGAAGGACTACTGGGGCGCCGACACGGGTTATGCTTCCAGATCGCCCTGTAGCTCCGCCTGCAACCAAAAAAAGGATACATTATAAAGTTCAACCAATTTCCCCCCAGCTGACACTCAGGGTAAGAGGTAGGGAGGGAAAAGAGTGTCCTAGTAGCATCTGGAGGTGTCCGGGGCGGCAAAGAGGCATCTAAAATGGCGAGGGGAACTGAAATACCCCTCGCCCTGTCTACCGCCCCGGGCGCACGTCACTGGCCCAGCCCTCTCCCTGCCGGGACTCCTCCTACACCCAGAGGAGTGAGTGGCCAAGGAAGACAGAGGGTGCGGGGGGGAGGCCCTCTGTAACTACGGTGCCGCCCTCCTGATGGCCACCGGGTGGCCTCGGGCAGCCGCATAGTTACATCATGGCAACAGGACCCCCCCGCCCCACAACACACCTACAAACCCGCAAATAACACACAAGACACAAGTGTTATGTTGGGAAAAACTTGCTGCAGGTTTATTACATACAACATTATGTAATCATGATGGGTTATCTAACGGGCGATCCAAGGGCAGGCCGCATTCTCGCCACCTGCCCGCCTGATGAGCCAAGCAGCATCGTGGCGAACCACCTGAGTGTGGCCCCTAATGGTAATTATTTTACTCGCGCCCCGAGTGGGACGGAGCACAGTTAGGCAAGCCGCCGGTTGCACAGGCCCACAACCGCCCGAAGGACTACTGGGGTGCCGACACAGGTTCCCGGACCTCCCCTGAGGTCCAGGTCTTAGGCTCTGGCACCCCTATGTGCCTGCTGAGGTACAGTGCTGCACCTCTCTGCTTCCGGATCGCCCTGTAACTCCGCCACAGCCCAGCCGGCGGCAACTGCCGCCGCGGGTGCCCCCTACCACCTAACTTCCTATACTATTTGCAGCCTTTGCACTGCAGTGCTTCCTGTAAGTCCAATAGAAACAGGTCCATACCGACTGGAGAAAGGTGGACACCATCAGGTTCAAAGTAACCTTTTATCTTGTCCTGAATCATTTCATGCCTGATGAAACCAATGCCCCTCTGCAAGGTGAATTTACGCATGTCGCCGTTCATTCTCCTCCTTGACTTCTCTATTGCTTCGCCTGACTTAGCGCCCTGCCATATCCTGCGTGGTACCAATTCGGACCACCATACTTCACAACTTCCCATTAATCTGCAAACTTCTCCCAGGTCCACTTTCATTTTTTGCAAAAGTGTTGACCTTCCCAGGTTGGTGATGTCATTGCCCCCCAGGTGGATGACCAGATGATGGGGAGGTGCCCCCCTTGAAGCTAGGGAGTCTTTGAGCCTAGGCAAAAGGCAAGTCCAGCGCATGCCAGGGAAACCCATCCACATGCACTTCGTGTTGGAGAAAACGCGCATCCAGTTCCTTATGGCCGCCCATCGGCCTAACCTTGCGACGGATGAATGCCCCAAAACCCACACTCTTGAACCTGTTAAAACAAAGGACACAATTTCACCTTTTGTTCTTTATTAACACAAATGGTACAACACAGCAAACACTGCACACGAAAATATCACTTAGACCATCACTGCAAACTTAAAATCGACCCATATCTTATGGACGTATGTAACGCTTATAACAAAGGGATTCCCAGCGCCCAACTTTTTGTATGCTTGCCGCTGGCATGCCAGCGCAGGAAGCCGCAGTGGCCGCCCCTATTCGAAAAGAATGGCTGGAGAACTTCTTTCCCTTATTTACAAAACCTGCTCTGGAGAGACAATCATAATTTTGTCCATCTGGTACCTGGTGAGCGGGCTTAGATCCTCATGCATGAGGAGGTAACCTGCTGCTGTTGGTCGAAGGGCGAGGTAGGCACGGACCGCTGAGACTGGACAACCTATCTGGTCCTCTAATGGAGCCAGCAAAATGACAACCCCTTTCCTAGCCTGATCTGTCTTTGACTTCCTGAGCGTGATAGTCAGGTTGGTGTCTACATTGACGTCATCCCTGCCCAGAGCATCCCCTGAAATGTCACTCTTGGATCGTGCAACCAGCTCGCTACTACGAAAAGCTCCGAAGAAAGCTAGGCAGAAAGCTGCCGCAAACAAAGAGGATTCGAAATGAGAGTGTGCCACGGCTTGCAACGCCACCAGCATAGACTGCAGAGTGCGAAAATCAATGGGGGCTCTATTGTCCGGAGTCCTAGGTTCGTCCCTTGCCCACCCCTTTAGGGCTGCCCTGATGATGAAGGACTGGGCTGGATCACTCAAACCCTTCAGCTTGGCATCATTGCTAACAGCGGCTAAGTGGCAACAAATCCAGGAGTGAGATTTGCCCTGCTTCTTTGCCCAGACAGTGAAAGCCTGTACTTTGTCTACAAGGGGTACTCCCGCCAATCCCATGCCTATGACTGCCTCGTTGAAAATCGCCAGGTGCCTCCCATAACGCTTCCTGGTACCTGGCGCCAATGCTCTCTCCCCCATTGCTCTCAATTCTTGCTCCACTCCAAGATGCGCCATAGTGCCGGTGGGAAGGGGGTCATCTTCTTTCTCGCTTGCGGGCAGGCCGCACGGAAACGGTCCCACTGGAAACGAGAAAGAGCATCAGCTGCAACGTTAATGACCCCAGGAATGTGTCGCGCCCTAAACTCCATGGTGCAGCGCAGGCTCCTTCTCGCTAACTTCCTCAGCAGGGAGAGGACCAACGGGCAACTGGCCGTCTGCCCATTGATAGCTTGGACAACCGCCATGTTGTTCGACCAAAAGAGGACCTTTCTGTCGGACAAAAGGCCGGGCCAGAGATGCAGAGCAATGACAATAGGGAAGAGCTCCAAAACTGTGATGTTGGCAGTGATGCCTCGCTTGCGCCAGGCGTTGGGCCATTCTTGCGCACACCATTGTTCGCCCAGAATTGCACCAAAGCCCTCCCTGCCTGATGCATCCATGAACATACTGAGTTCAGGACTGTCAGCCCAAGGTGCCCTCCAGATGACCGTGCCGTTGAAGTCATCCAGGAACTCCCCCACATTTTCAAGTCCTGCTTCAAGCCCGCTGACAATTTCACGAAGTGGTGGCGTTTGACTACTTTTGCAGTTGCCCTAGCTAATCGCCTAGCAAAGACCCGGCACGCAGGGATGACACGTGCCGCGAAGTTGAGTTTGCCAAGGAGGCTCTGGATGACGCCCAGCGGTGCCTTGTTCCTCCCCAGCAGATCGCGGATGTCCCGTTGCAGGTCCTGCACCTTCCCGGCAGGGAGTCTTGACACCCCATTAACTGTGTCTAGCTCGATGCCCAGAAACATGAGAATCTGTGCCGGGCCCTCGGTCTTGCCTGGAGCCAAAGGTACACCAAGGTGTCTTGCCAGATCCATGAAGCATGAAAGCCCTTTGCTGCATTCCTCAGTACCTTCCCTCCCAATGAATAAGAAATCGCCCAGGTAGTGAGTCACCGCCCTGACCTCATATCTCACCGAGAGTGACCACTGCTAGAAAGAGCTGAATGCCTCGAAGAATGCGCAGGATACAGAATAGCCCATGGGCATGCACTTGTCAAAGAAATACTGGCCTCCCCACTTGAAACCCAGCAGGTGATGGCTCTCAGGGTGAACCGGCAAGAGTCTGAATGCTGCCTCAATGTCGGCCTTCGCCAACCACGCCCCCCTCCCTGCTCTCCTGATGATGTCTATGGCCACGTCTAGTGAACAGTAAAATACAGAACATGCCCCCTCATCCAACCAAGAGTTAACAGAGTCCCCCTCCGGGAAGGATAGGTGATGGATGAGCCTAAAAGCCCCCTGTTCCTTCTTAGGGACCACTCCTACGGGGGACACCACGAAATCCGGAAGGGGGAGAGGTCAAACGGGCCTGCAACCCTCCCCAAAGCCAGTTCTTTTCGGCTCTTCTCCGACACTACCTCGGGGAGGTCCCTAGCTGATTTCAGATTCTCTGCGTCCCTGCTGACCCTCGGCCCCAAGTAAGGGATTTTGAAACCTTCTAAAAACCCTTCCGACAATGTAGCCCTGTCTTTCGCATTGGGATACATCCTCAGAAGGGGCAGGAGGTTGGGAATAACAATTGGGGAAGGGCCTTTCGAATGGAGGGAACAAACAGTTGTGGTAACCCAAACAGAAGTGACGGCTGACATGTCGAGTTGCAACACAGGGTCATGTGGAGGCGCAGGAGACGGGTCGGTTGGCAATGGAGAATGGGCTGGAAAGGAATTGTCGGGCTGTTACTTTTCTTGTTTCTGCTGGCCCCCAGCTGAATCCCGCTTGTCGCATGACGAGGCAGGATGGGCGCCGCTGCACTTGCTGCATGTGTGAGCGAATCTACAAGCCTTGCCCCATGTACAGTTCCCCGCATTAAACAACCTGCAAGTTCCAACGAAGGATCTTTTGCCACCCCTGTTGTAAGCACCTCCTCCTCGCCCCCCCGAAAGGACTGTTTGAAATGACCTTTTTTGTCTTGTCTCTGGCCTTTCCCTGCCTCCACTTTCTTATCAACGGAGCTGGCTTTAGCAGTGACTTCCGCCTTACCCTTGCCCATGTACTGCATCCATAGCCTAACCTCCATTTGATCCCAATCCAGTTCGGGACACACTGCCATCTTTTTTCTAAATTCGCAGTCGTACTTTTACCAACCCATGCCCCCGCTCGATTCTGCCTCATCAGTGATGACGCTTGCGTATTGAAACAGGCCCTGCGCATGCTCTGGGAAACGCTCTGTGATGACTGCGGCTAAGATAGAGAATGCCTGCCTCCAATTCTTGATAGATTTCTCAGGCCAGGCCTGATAGCGTACCTTCTTCTCCTCATCCTTAGCCCCCATCTTCCTAATGTCCACCCCATCGGCCCCGATCATGAGGAGGGAGAAAATATCAATAAATTCCCTACGCCAGATGCCTTCCTTTGCCGCCTGGGGCACCTGCCAAGCTAAAGAGCATTTCCCTGAAAGCATGGGAGCCATGGACATTTGTGGTGCTGCTGGCACGCTGGGCGATGATGTGCTTGCCACAGGGGTGGATGCTACAGGTGGCGCGGGAGGCGCTTGTACGGCGGGGGCAGGAGGAGACAATGCTGAAGTGAGGGGCGCTAGCGCTTCGCTTTGCTGCTCGGCAGGGGGCGAAGGGGCCGGTAGGACTGCTCGCTGGGGAACCGCGACGTTGCTTCTGCCGGTTCCTACTTGTGAAATTTCGCTTCCCCACACTTGTGTAAAATTTGCCTCTGCTACTGCCACAGGAGCAGGTGCTGGTGCCCCTATCCCGCCCCCCGCAACCATATTTTCGTCGCCTGCCTGCTGCCCAGCTGTCTTTAGTCTTGCTCTAATCTCAGCCATAAAGTCTGTGAGGGTGCTGGTGAGCTTACCCAACTCGTCATGTGTAGCAAAGTTCGTGGGTGGGGCCACCGCTGCCCTGGGGGGGGGGAAGCGCTGACCACAGTGGGAGGGGACGCCGCTGCATGGACTATCACATTCCTGACTGGCTCGGTAGTGCGGCTTTTGGCAGGAGCCGGTTCCGCTGGAAAGTCTTTGCATGTGGGCCTCTTCAATCTCTTGGACCTCGTGGTTGACATGTCCTCTGTTATCTCGGGTTCTGCCGCTGGTGGCGACAAGACAACCCCGGAATCCCCTGGACCGTTATCACTCAACCGCTCACTGGCCCAAGCCACCCCTTTGGCCTTTATCAGGTCCATGAGTGCCTTCATTTGTGTATCCTGAGAAAGTCCTGCTTGAGACTCGTCAACTTGGGACATCTGGGAGAAGAGCGGGGGGGATCCCTGGCTATCCATTCCGTCTCTTCAAGCTTGGATCCTGAAAAAGAAAGGCTCCATGAGCTTGATATAGGGATAACGGTGTGCGGCCTAGAGCAAGGACAACCCTAGCTGGTGATAAAAACCACCGGCCTACCCCCCCATTCAATGAGAATCACCCCAGTCGCTTCCTGTTCCTGCCGCCTTGAGCTAACCCCGTGAGCAATGATACATACCTCTAGAAATGTCTCACTAGAATGCAGTGCAGATGCGTATGCGAATGTTTTGGTACGACAGGTGTCTGAAAGGAAAAGGAATCCATGAATATGACGCTGAGACCTTGTGTGCCGATGTGTAAACAGCCATGGCCTGCTAGATGAACACTATACCACACATCTCACATGGTCGGTAACTGGGCGCCACCTGATGGTCCCATTGCACCTACACCTTAGGCCCAACTTCACCCGCATTACCTGTACTTTTGTTAATTACTGTGTGTCCCTGCACACCCAGCACGTCACCTCCTTCTACACCTGAAACAGAAGAGACCATGAGCACAAGCAACGAAAATTCTATGCTGAAATTACAATGCCTGTACTGAACATACTGTCCCTTTCCGCCCTTTACATTGGCGTGCCGCCCATTCCTTGACTTTGCCTGCAACTACCGATAGTTTCTATACCATGTTGATAACCATAACGTGTGGAAAAGGCATTTTGTCCACATAACTCTGAGCTTCCCTTGATCCCAATTGGCCCCGTGCCCCCTATTAAAGCAGTGTATCGAGCACCGCCATAAATACTGTTGTGACCGAAAAAGGGGGGGGGGGTTGTATGGGGGGGCACACATCCAGACCCAAGGTGCTCGCATGTCGTGGCAGACAAAGACCACACCATCATGCACCGCGAGCTGATTGTTTGGGTGCAATGGACCAACCACCCAACCCCCAGCAGCGTGTAGACTCCCGCAGGAGCGAGGCCACCCGTGGGGGAAACGATCAACTTGTAACTTGCTCACACCGATGACCCCCTATACCGACCAGCGAGGCGCTCAGAATGGTGAGCGCCCGCCCTACCCCGAACGCCCTAGCGACCCCCAGGGACCCCTCAGCGAACACGGTGAAGTCTGGCACCCCCACCTCCACAGCGGCCTGCTAACTAAGCAAGCCGCCTAGCCTTGCTCAACCTCTACAAAGAGGGAGTAGGCGGAGGGGGGGTACCGGCCAGCTAGGCCTCCACTTACCGGTGAAAGTTGCAAAAAGAGTGTCCTAGTAGCGTCTGGAGGCATCCGGGGCGGCAAAGAGGCATCTAAAATGGCGAGGGGAACTTAAATACCCCTCCCCCTGCCTACCGCCCCGGGCGCACGTCACTGGCCCAGCCCTCTCCCTGCCGGGACTCCTCCTACACCCAGAGGAGTGAGTGGCCAGGCAAGACAGAGGGTAGGGGGGAGGCCCTCTGTAACTACGGTGCCGCCCTCCTGATGGCCACCGGGTGGCCTCGGGCAGCCGCAGATTTGCAGGGCAGGGAGGAGGTGGAGAACAGGTGGGAATAATAATAATATTTTTTTTTAAAACACCTGCTTGCCACATCGCCCCCCTTGCTTTTTCAGGCACAAACTCCCAGAGTGCACTGCGGCCAATCCTGTTGCTGCTTTCATGCTGCTGAAAGCAGCATCACAATTGGCCTGAATGCTGATGTTTTGTGCTTTCAGTTAGACTGGGAGCCTGTGCCTTCTCTCTCCATCCTGGCAACGCACCTGGGGTTGAAGAGAGCTTCAGTGCGCATGCCATGATTAGATTAGATTAGAATACTTGTATAGCGCATGGCTGCCCCAGCAATGAGGCGACCGAGCACTGAAGCAGAGCACAGCGTAAGGAAGCAAGGCAGAGAATTAGCAGTGGGAGAAAAGCCAGGTCTTTACCAGCCTACTGAAGGCCAGGTGATCAGGATTGCTATGGATATGTAGAGGGAGGGAGTTCCATTAAGCGGGAGCCGGCCATTTGAAAGATCAACCACCTGATCTGGTCCTTTGCATTCGTGGAATTCTTGCAAGTAGCAGATCCGCCGAGCACAGCGCTCGTGAAGGTACCTAATGGGCGCATAGATCACTCAGGATTCCTGGGCCGATGCCTGTAAGCATCTCATGTGTGATACAGAGTGCTTTAAAATGAACTCTGAGTAGCAGTGCCCAATACACCCTCTCCAGCCTGTCATCACCCTGGCCCCTCCCCCAAGCCTCGGCTCCGCGAGAAAACTTAAACAATGATAAACAAAGGTTCATTATTGTTTTATTTTTCATTTTTTCAGCCGCCGGCAGGTGGGGTGACGCTCCTATGCCATTATGTAGGAGCCGCCGCTGCTGTGTCCACCTACCAATGTCCACTGTAGAAGGGACCTATTTGTGATGCATGTGTCTACAGTGCTTGGGGGGTTGATTGCAGTCTCCAGACAGTGGCATGCTCCAGAAACAGATGTTACTTGAAATAAACACTTCCTTTGAACCCAGGATTTACTCTGTGGCCTCAAGATGACATCATGCCTGGAGAAGAGATGGTGCAAGGATGTCTGTGCGATTAAGCAAATGGTGAGCACACAAAGTTCCACTGTGGAGTGGAAACACGTCTTGTGTAGTTCAGTTCACCAGCAGAGAAGAACATCTGTGAACTTTTTAACTGTATTCACTCTTTTTTTGCACTTTTCAACTGCATTCACTCAATATTCAATCAGGCAATTTCAGCAATCACATCTGCAGGATCTGCCCTGGGCTACCTTCCTAGATGACTTCCTTTCCTCAACAAGTTTCCTTCATCAAACAACTGAATCAGCTCTTCCAAACTAAGGGGCAACTGTTGATTAATCACAAAGGCCAATCACTCAGTGCTGCTGAGAGTATGACATCATCCTGGGTCCAATTAACACTCAAGCGAGCAAAATTGATCCATCGTTTTATGTATGAATTTAGCTCTGCCTGATTACTACTGTTTACGTTTTTCTTGGTTTTACTGGTTGCGGAAGAACCCAATTTCTCCGGCAGGTAAAACCATCTGGAAAACTACCGGAGTCTTTGGCTGCAGCAGAGCCAAGTTTTATTGTGCTTTTTTTTAATGGAGTAAGAATACAATGCTTCCGCCAGGTAGAAAAAACCTTCCTTTTACTTCCCTACTCCACCCACTGTACAAGGGCAATTATGCCGCAAGTAAATTACTGTGCAGTAAATCCTCTTCAATAGCATGCAAATCATAATCAGAGCCCCAGAGGTTATACCTTTGGTGACTCGCGGCAAGTGTGTTTCCGTAGAGCCTTGGAATTTCCAGTGCTTAATTTGAGCAGATGGTTTCCGGTGCTCAGCACCAGCACTTAATTGTCAGCACCAGCACCTATGACAGTCTGCCACACAGTTGATCTGTTTTATTAAATTCAGAGATGAGCACAACAACTGTTGTTTATTAATTCAGTATACATTAAGAATGAGCAATACCTGCTGCCAAAGCCATTCTATTAACTTTGGGGGCCTAAAATTGTCAGAATTCTCATACTTGTAGGAGTGTGACTTATTACTTATGCAGCAATGGGCAGTGCAAGAGGAAATGTCTTGCTCAATAGAGGCCTGGCATTTTTTTTTACAAATTAAGCACTGGATGGGGTTCTCTAGTTGGCAGAAGTAGGTACCTTTGACCAAATAGGGAGCCCTTCTTCTAGTCAGGGCAACGGGGATACACACTTTAGATAACCCCTGCTCACCCCCTTGGTAGCTTAGCATGAGCAGACAGGCTAATCCCAAAGGCAATGTGTAAAGTATTTGTACCAACACTCTCAGTAACACAGTGAAAACACCACAAATGGACACCAAACCAGTTTAGAAAAATAAAATATCTTTATCTAAACTAAACAAGACCAAAAAGACAACAAATCCAACATACAGAAACTCAGTAGAATGTCTTTAAAAAGGGTTGTTGCAAAAATAAACTTGTAGATGATAAATTCGACACTTTAGTTTTAAAGTACCTGGGATGCGTAACACAAAAACAAAAGGGGTGCAGAGAAGGCGATGCGTTGATTCTTGCTGCGCGCCGATGCGTCAAGATGGCGCCTCGATGCATTGTGTTGCGATGATACGGTGCGGTGTGAAACATTAGCGACTTTACTGCAATGCGACAACGTGGATGCGATGAGTGCACGCCAGACGGCTGTGCGGCAAATTTGGTAGTTTTCCAAGCAGCGACAGGCCCTGGGACACGCTTCCCCAATGATGCGACAGCCCTGCGACACGTTTCTCCTTTGATGTGACAACACCCTCTGACGGCGAACAGCGGCAGTGGCAACACACTTCCTCTATGATGCAACAGGTACTGGCGAGGAGGAATGATACCCCTGTTTCTGTTGTTTTTTCCCCTGTTTTTTATTGTTGGTCCAAGTCTGTTTAGGACCCTTGGGGCGATCATCTTTGTCAGACTTCGCCGCCTGCGTTTGCTATTGCGCTATCTTGGCAAAAGGCTTAACAACTAGACTATTACGGCCAACGGTTTTATAAGCCGCCGTGATAATTCTCGGTAACTGACGGGGTTTCTCTGCATCGGGGACATCACAAAAGCATTCGACACCTAGAAGCTTACTGCATCTCCCTTAACGTTAGCAAGGACAAGTTCAGAAACTACGTCAAACACTCCCACGAGTCTCATTCCCAATTCAACAGCCGCCTTCGGCCCATGCTCATCCTGAACATGCCTAATGACAGAGGGAAGGACAGACATTGACGGGGTGCTGAAGCATCTCTTATAGACTGCCGCAAAAATCATACCCCATGTAGTACAGTCAGTCACTTCAGGCACTTGTCTTTCTGCAAACTAATTGTCAGAATCCTGTGTTTGTCCACAGGAGTAGTATTGGGAAATACTGCCTCCAGTTGGTCAAACTTCTCGGCAAGCCAGAAAGGCATTTCATCCTTATCTTGAGGACGCTTGCCCACAACCGCATTAACCATGATAGGACTAAGCTTCAACCCGTTCAGCCCAACTGGATGCGCCGAAACGCCAGGACCCCTACCTGGAATGTTGCGGGAAATATAATGAACCAAAGCCCTAATAACCGCTACTGCAGAGACATAAAGGGGCCTCAATTTAAGTAAGGGACATTTCCCTGCACGTGGGTGCAGGGTAAATACAGCCAAAACAGGCAAGAAGAGGCTGGAATGGACAAAGGACCTAACCTAATTGGTGTAAGAGGGTGGGAAAGGGCGCCATCAAACCAAACGCGGTGCTGCCAAGCAGAAATCGGAACCTCCTGTGTCCTATTAGGAGTGTACTCCGCAGGCAGGGCAGTGGGAGTGTAAGTATGAAACACATTAGTGTCTGCATTAACCGCAGGACACGTAACCCACGAGTAGAAAAGCTCAAATGGGTGTGCTGCGTCTGCCTCTACTACAAAAACCACTGCCATGCCTTCTAGGTCAACGGTGAAACCCTGCAAATGATTGCGTACAGCCAAACAACTGTACACTGGGATATCAACTGCCATTATGACACAGAAAGAAAAGAGAACAATGCAATGTAATAAAGCACAACTGGGTAGCAATTCAAACAGAAACCGTTTATAATGTATCAAGCTTGAAAAGACCTATTTAATTATAGGTAGGTTTATCCGTCACCACTGTCAACCGGAAACAATAGTGAGGGGGTCGTGGACTGATACAAGCACTACTCGAGAGTCTCACTATAAGACCACAACGTTAGGTGTGCCATATCGCAAGGATTCTGCTCCTACACAGAACTGTGCACAGAGACCCAGGACCTCAGTGAAATGTGGTGTACCAAAAACTCACCCTAGTGCCTAGAAAACCCCAACCAGCTAGCATCATTGTCACATTAGCTCTTCGTCCTATAGCAAAGCAACCAATGATTAGACAACCCAGAACATGCGACCTAGGATAAGCTCAGGAATGGTGGGATGTAAGAACACTCTTTTGTTATACTCTCATACCAGTCCACAACAGGAGTAAAAAAGAGACAAGGGTAAAGTTAAAATATTTACTTTAACGACGTTCTCTAAGGTGCAGTATCTTTGCTAACATAAGCAGACATATTACACAAAAGGCGAAATCATATTACTATGATGATGAAAACAGGTACAATAGCGCCTAGTGAATCACCCTCCCTAGCTAGGAACTATCTGGCAGATGCATCATTGTCCTCTTTTGCGAGTCCTTAATAGCGAATTTTAAGGGATCGCTATTAAAGACTCGCAAAACGGGATGCATGTAGGAATCGCAATGTTATTAGCGATTCCTACATATTCCTTATTAGCGATTCGGTAATAGCTAATCGCTAATAAGGAATGGCTTTCCCATTCATTCCTATGGGCCTAAAGGCCCATAGGAATGAATGGGAAAGCCATTCCTTATTAGCGATTAGCTATTACCGAATCGCTAATGTTTTGCTATTTCAAGGGTGCCAGGGTGTCCAAAGGACACCCTGTTGCACCCCTGAAATGGACCTGCGCACAAATGTTACACACACACATGCCCTAAGGGCATGTGTGTGCGCAACATGTAACTTGAAAAGTGCACAAAAGTGCATTTTTCAAAGTTTTAGCAAATTACCACGAAGTTCAACTTCATGGTAATTTGCTCTCCCTATTAGCGAATTCGCTATTTTTTTGGGTTTCATGCATTGCATTTAAGGAATCTCATTTTGGGATTCCTTAAATGCAAGAGCAATTTAAGGAATCGCTATTTAGAGATTCCTTAAATTGCGATTTCTGCATTTGGGATGATGCATCCCAAATGCAAAAATACCGGGAGCAAACGGACAGATTCTGAGAATCTGCCCGTTTGCTCCCGGTATTTTCTTTGATGCATCTGCCAGTAAGTCTTATAAACTAAAGAAGGTCTCTTAGGCTTGCTTGGGGGACCCCATTACCTCTCAGCTCAGCAAGAGTGTATCACATCAGGATCAGCCAAGGCTCTCTGCATCACTGGAAACCGAAAATCTTCCAAGTGTCTAAAATCATGACTGCAGTGTGATAATAAAGGCGCCAGGATCTCGGCTGGCCTGCAGCTCCCATTTGTTGTGTCTAAGACTGTTAGCCGATCAGTACGAAAAACAGTTTCTATGTTATGATAACCTTGATGGCTTCAGCACTCACTGTGCAGACTAAGGCCACGATGCAAGTCTAGGGATGTCGAAGACAAGCTCTTCTCATGTAAAGCATTTCATGTAGCCTAACTTACAACAACAATTATATGTAGTGTTGTGTGCAAAAGCGGCAGAAATATAAAATGGCGTTCAAACTTCTAATAAGCTCATGCTAACATAACTGGGAACACAACTAGGTTCAGGCTTCACTACAAATTTTTTAAAGAACACTTTGAAATTTGAAGTTTTACCTTCTCATAATGATTGTCAATGTTTTAATATGTTTCCCTCTAAAGGGTCTGATGGCAACACTATATTATTGATTAATTTTTATAATAACTCATTTGGAAGTGAAATGTTTAAAGTTGTTGCAATAGTGGAGGAATATATGAATAAGATAATAGGGCTAAGCACAAAGGAACCAATGGTTTTTTGGATAGGAGACTTTAACGTACATCATTGTCCTGCTGCATTAACCCCAATGTGTGGATTTGTAGATGAAGATGGAGAATCAAATATGCATTTTTCTCATAACGCTCATGGGAAATGCATTTTTCTAAAAGATTTGGAGATCATGAACCCACGATCTGAATCAACAGGTCTTCCGCTAAATACCTTTTGCTCCTCTACATGTTGTTCCTCAATTGATGTTATAATAGCCTCAGCTAGACTGGGTGAAAAGCTCAACAACAGGAAAGTTGAATTCCTGGGCTTCAGTGACCATGCAGCTATAACATGGCATGTGAACTGCACGGGTATTTTTGGCTCCACTTTGTCACATATGAAACCCTATATAGCGAAAAAGAATGGGATAACATTGAAGTGGGGGAATATTGATAAGGCTGTTGTTATTCCTCATGTAGTTTCAAACTCAATGAAAGAAAGAGAAATATGTCTTGACTCAAATCAGGACCCAGGGTCCATCACTAAGGCTTTTGAAACTATTTTGCGAGAAGTAAAAAGGAATCTCCCTTAAAATGGAAATGCAAACCTAAGGGACCCTAGTGGTTCGATCGTGATTGCACTAAAGCACATTTTAGCCTACGCCGATTACTTAAGACCGTACCTAAAAACCTCCAATTTGTAAAGCAGGCCCGCTTAACTTACACGGTGGCGAGGAAGAGCAGGTTAAAGAAATTGAAACTTGGGATAAATTATTGGTTGCATCCATCACAAATAATGTAAGGGATTTTTGGTTAACGATTAAACGCCCCATTTTTAAAATCAAACTCTGAGCCGAATTTGGATACGCATGTGGACGAGGACTCTTGGGTGGCGCACTTCAGTAATATTTTTAATGCCCCACCTGTAAACGCTGAGCTAATGGATGTAGAGCTGATCCCATCCTCTAGCACTATTCTTACTATTAATATAGGGGAAGTATGCTTGGAATGTAGCAATGTACAAGTAATAAAGCATAGGTTTTGATGGCGCTCCAATAGACTTTTTTACAGATTGCCCTGATTTATGGAGTCCTCTGCTTACTAATATTTTTAACTCTTTAGCAAGAGAGGGACCTCCTGCCTCTTGGTTTAAGGCCATTTTAGTACCAATTTTGAAAAAAGGAGATAAGCAAGACCCTAGGAACTTTAGACCTATTTCTCTCTTAGATAGCACAGTAAAATTGATGGGTATTGAATCGACTTGAGACGTGGGCTTTGACTAATAAGATTTTGATACCAGCACAATACGGTTTCAGAAAAGGGAGAGGCACTCAAGATCAATGCCTGAATTTGAGTTTGTTCATAGCAAAGTATACCTACGCAAAGCAGGGAAATTTATATCTAGCCTTTATCGATCTTAGCGCGGCTTTTGATTATGTGTCTCATCCACAGCTGTGGAGAATTATGAGGGAAATGGGGTAGATCAGGCAGTGATCAAATTCATTAGACGATTCTATTCAAGAGCTGAAGCACGTGTCATGTATGGGTCACAGGTAAAATGTACTAGGGGGTTTCCTGTAAAAAGAGGAGTTCGCCAAGTGTGCGTTCTCGCCCCTTTTTTATTCTCGCTTATACTAACGGGAGAGAGTCTAAATTGTTAGATTCAAATATAGATGTGCCAAGAATAGGAAAGTTGCATATGCCAATTTTATTATATGCAGACAATGCAGTTTTAATTGCACGAACAAGAAAAATCCTACAAAAATTGTTAAATACCTATGTGGATTTATGAAAGGCCTTGATCTCCAGACAAATTAATCTAAGTCATTTGTTTTAATTACAGGGCCAAAGCTGAGCAAACCTCCTTCTTTTTTTTATCTCAAAACGTAAAGTGACACAAACAGAGTCCTTCTCATATCTAGGAGTCACGCTTGATTCTCAGACCTCTTAGAGGAATATGGTAGTGAATCGTGTGGTCTTGGAGAAAAGTACAAATGCAATACGCTCATTTTCAAATAAGCTGGGAACGAGAAACCTAGATTTTTTAAGAAAGGTTTATGGGGAGAAATCTAGGACAATAGCTACGTATGGTGGAGGGGTGTGGGTCCATGTTACAGTAAAGAGGATACAAACAACAGAGGATTTGTTTTGGAAATCAATGATGAGTCTCCCAATTGGTTGTTCTAATTTTAATCTACATGAAGAATTAGGCATCACTTACATAACTGATTGGATAAATGTTGCACCTATTCTTTTATGGAACTCAGTATGGTGTAGAGACACAGTGTAACTTAAGCAACAAATAATACGGGATTGCTTATCCCTCGAGCATAGGGATAATATTTTATGGTTAAAGTATGTGAAAGATACTTTATATACTCTTGATCTCAGAAGCTTATTTGTATCCCCAGAAAAATGTGCCTCTGTCTCTAAAAAAGCATTAAAGGCCCGCTTAATAACCACTGCTAAAGATGGGACATTGACTGTCTACCGTAATAAATCTACAGTCAAAGAATATATTGAAGGTCCATTGCAGATTGAGGGTTGTTAGACCTGGCATCTTTGGCGTGGTTTCCACCTATCTTTTTACCTCTACCTCCTGTATTTTTGATGCTGTGCTGGATTTCGTTTTGCTGGTTTAGATGCTTTGGACACTCTGCCACTGCTGATCAGTGCCAGAGTATAAGTGCTCCCTATGTAAATTGTTATCATGATTAGATATACCCGTTTGGCATATTTGTATCACCACAACGTCCCTAGTAAAGTGCACGGGGTGTGCCAGGGCTGGTGATGACAAATGCTACTAGTGGGCCTGCGGCACTGATTGTGCCACCCACATGAGTAGCTCTAAAATGGTGTCTCGGGCCTTCCACTGCAGTGCCTGTGTGCAGTCTAGGAACTGCTGTGTCCTCCTGCTCAGTGTCCCCACTGATCAGGCCTACCCCTTCCCTTTTTGTGCACATTAGTCACCCCTATGGAAGGCCCAAGGTACCCCCCCTGGGCAGGGTGCAGTGTATGTGAAAGGTAGAGCATGTACTGGTGCAGGTGACATGCTCTGGTAGTGAAAGGCAGCCATTTTCGTTTTTCACTATTGTAAGGCTATCTTGCTCCATAGGTTAACATGGGGATGCCGGCTACAGTGGCTACCAGGATTTCTTCCCATAGGAACAATATAGGACAAAAGAGTCTAGTATCCCTGAAATCAGAATTTAATAACACATCTTTTAGGAAAGGTTGTTTTTAAATCCTGTGTTTGAGAACAGCACTTTTAGAAAGTTGCTGTTCTCTTGTCTGACCCTTCTGTGTGCCTTGGCCTGTTTGTGTATTGACTGTCTGGTTTGAGAGTGACAGGGGCTGGGGATTCCCCGGGAGGCTGGCTGAGTCAGCCCTAGGCTGAATGACTGCATTTGCAACCTGAGTGGTGGGAGGAGTTAGCGCCTGGGCCTGAATAGGGCTGTGCCTGCCTGCCACAATGCTGGCTCCACCTCCTGCTGGGCGTCTGACGACCCTGCCCCTCACTCTGAAAGGAAAGGAGAAGCCAGGAAAACAAAGTACTCAAGAAACACCCAGAACTGGTTCAGACCGGGCTCAGGGCCCACATGCACAAAGAGAACAAAGACTTTAAGGGATATAAGTACAGGACCCCTGACAACAGAACATTAGATCATCCTGGAATCAAGAAGGAACCTCTGCCAAGGAGAAAGCTGAATCTGAAGAAGGAAAACTGTCCTGCTGTTGCTCTGCTGGACTGACCTGTTGCTTTGCTGCCAAGGAGAGGGGAAGGACTTTGCTGTTGTGCTGTGTCCCCTGTCTTGAAGGAATCTCCAAGGGCCTGAGAAGAGCTGGCTCCCTGTTCTGAAGTCCCAGGAACAAAAGGACTTCACCCCCAACTTCCCTGAACTCTGCTGAGAGAGTTCTGTCCTTCCTAGAGTGCTTGATCCAGTTGTGGGGCCTCTGGAAGTTGTACCTGTGCTGGGAAGCTTGAAACTAAGCTTGAGAGACTTTTTGCAATTGAAAAGTTATCGCATCGCTCGCTGCGGAGCGCATCCCCGACAGTGCGAGGAAATTCCCGCCGCTACGAAGGCCGAGATTGTCGCAGCGCCTGTTGCCACTGCAAGAGCCGTCGCATCCTTCGTTTGCGGGACGCACCAGACCGGTGCGGGAAAGTCTAACATCGCTGTGAGTGTTGTCGCTGGGTGAGATCGCCGCACTGCTTGCTCGCGGACCGCATCACGCCGCTGCAAGTGTCATCGCAGGAGCCATCGCATCGAGGAACTGTGAGAGAGAAGATCACTGCTGGTTTGCGCATCGTCGCCCCGGAGATCGTCGCAACTCCAGAGATCGTCGCATCGTGCCTTTGCGAGAACAAACTTCCTACGGAACCTACGCAAAGGAATCCATACAAGTGGCCTTCCTCCCCATACAGACCGGATTCGTCGCAACACGCCCGCTGCTGCAGCGGGGCTGTCGCATCGCCTCCCCAGGGTCTCAGGAGCAACGCATCGCTTGTTTTCCACCGGACCAGCTTCTGCTTTTGGAACTTTGTCGCAACTAAAAGGTACTGTGAGTAAACGTGACCCAACTGTGAACTTTTCACGCATCTGTGGATTATTTTATCGCAACCTAAAGAACTTACATTACAACCTTAAGAACTCTTTTGAAACCATATCCTTGAACTGTGTATGTTGGATTTTTGTCGTTTTGGTCTTGTGTAGTTTAGATTAAATACCTTTATTTTTCTAAACTGTTGTGGAGTCAGTTTGTGGTGTTTTCACTGTGTTACTGTGAGTGTTGGTACAAATACTTTACACATTGCCTCCTGAATAGCCTTAACTGCTCGTGCCAAGCTACCTAGAGGGTGAGCAGGGGTTATCTCAGAGGGTTTCCTCCTTACCCTGACTAGAATCAAGGGTCCCTATTTGGACAGTGGTACCTACCTCTGCCAACTAGAGACCCCCAGTTCTAACAAGGGTTTATCTTTCTATTTGGAATTTGTAACAGCCCCACGGAACAGGTTTATTCCGTTAAGATTTCGGCTTAACTTTATTACCTGCATGTTGGGCCATTCTGCTGGTATCTTTGCCCAAAAGAACTCATGTGTTGCCCATGTGATGACACTTCGCAACAATCTGATTTGCACATTTTCTTCTTCTGTAAATGTTATTGTAAACAAAGGCAAAGGTTTCTAATTCCGCTTTTACGTACGCACAATTTTAGACAATGTCGCCTGGCCTTGCATTTTTTACGTATGGTGTCTGATCCTTTGACTTGTAATACTGTTGCCTCCTTTTTATGCGTGTGTTTGAAAACGAGGAAATTGTGTATTGGCTAACATTTATGAAATGCTTCTTTCCAGTTTTAATCTGAACTTTTTTATCTGTGATGTATACTTGTACTTTTTTGATTAACTTTGTCTTAATCGAATAAAATAAGTTTGATTGATTGAAGTGGACAAACTTGGCATTCAGGATTATGATAGCAGGCAAGCTCAAGATGGAATTGGTTTTAAGCCAATGGCACAAGCCAGGGTAAAGTCCCCACTGTCTCTAGAGAAGGGCTGGTGATGTCCACTGCAGCTATCATCCATACCCCATGGATAATCCTTCTTGTATGCTACTTCAGCAAGCCTTTCTAAATATGAGAATGCATGGGGGTTGATGGCTGCACCAGAGGGCCATGGATTGGTCAGGTTGCCCATGCCCAGCTGCATTTGGGTGCCAGGAAAGTCCCTCTTTTTTGCCATATGCAAATCAGTCTTGACCCTGTTCCCCATAGGAACAGTCCAGCCCAAACTGCAGAGCCAGGTCTTCCCTGGACGGGAAACAATCATCCTGGGTCCAGTTTTGGGGTAACACCCCTCATTAGCCAGGGTAGCTTGAATCCAGTGGCAAAGTGAGCAAGGGAAGCACGTCCGGGCATATCCTGCTAACTTAGGGCAAACAAGGCAAACACCAGGAGATGATGGACGGAGCACTGAAACTTTTTAGACACACACCCCTGCCACAAATCTAGGTTGAATCTATCATCGTTCTTTAGCTCACTTTGCCACCCCAGTTCAGACCCAGCCATATGCAAATCAGTCTTGACCCTGTTCCTCGTGGGAACATTCCAGCCCGAACTGCCAAGCCAGGTCTTTCCTGGACTGGAAACAAGCATCCTGGGACCAGTTTCGGGTTAACAATCCTCATCAGCCAGGCTAGCTTAAGTCCAGTGGCAAAGTGAGCAATGTACCCACGTCTGGGCATATCCTGCCAACTTAGGGAAAACAAAGCAAACACAAGGGGATGATGGATGGAGAGCTGAAACTTTTCAGACACTCACCCCAAGTCACAGATGTGGGTTGAATCCATCATCGTTCTTTAGCTCACTGCGCCCCCCCCTCCACCAGTTCAGACCCAGTATATGCAAATCAGCCTTGACCCTATTCCTCATGTGAACATTCCAGCCTGAATTGCCAAGCCAGGTCTTCCCTGGACTGGAAACAATCATCCTGGGACCAGTTTTGGGGTAACACTCCTCATCAGCCAGGTGAGCTTGAATCCAGTAGCAAAGTGAGCAATGTACCCACGTCTGGTCATACCCTGCCAACTTAGGGAAAACAAAGCAAACACAAGGAGATGATGGATGGAGCGCTGAAACTTTTTAGACACTCACCCCAAGTCACAGAACTGGGTTGAATCCATCATCGTTCTTTAGCTCACTTTGCATCCCCCCCCCCAGTTCAGACCCAGCATATGCAAATCAGTCTTAACCCTGTTCCTCGTGGGAACAGTCCAGCCTGAATTGCCAAGCCAGGTCTTTCCTGGACTGGATACAAGCATCCTGGGACCAGTTTTGGGTTAACAATTCTCATCAGCCAGGCTAGCTTAAGTCCAGTGGCAAAGTGAGCATTGGACCCATGTCTGGGTATACCCTGTCAACTTAAAGCAAACAAAGCAAACACAAGGAAATGATTGACAAAGTTCTGAAACTTTTCAGACATTCACCCCCAGTCACAGATCTGGGTTGAATCCATCATCGTTCTTTAGCTCACTTCGTCACCCCAGTTCAGATTCAGTCATATGAAAATCAGTCTTGACCTTGTTCCTTATGGTAACAGTCCAGCCAGAACTGCCAAGCCACGGGCCCGATATCCCTCATTGGATAACATTGGGAATCAGCACTCTGCACCCGGCCACCCTGGTGCCGGCTGAGGGTTCTCTAGGAGTGCATCCTTGACCCTGGGGGGACCCTTGTTCTAACCCCAGAAAACCAACTCCCAAACCTAAGTACTTACCTGTAAACCGATAAGTTAATTTCCTCCCCCATAGGATTAGGATTATACTGGCGGCTTTTCTGTGAAAAATGTTTTAAGTGTGGAGCAGGAAAATTGTATGAAACCTTAAGAACTGTGTACTCACAAAAACTGCTTTACTTACCTTTTATTTAGGAAATGTCCCAGTGTGACATCTAGGCATATCTCAATGAGTAGAAAAAGTAATCTAGTAAGTATTCAGACAGTAACTGCAAAGTAATTTCAATTGTTTCTGAATAATTAACCTATCTGTATCCAAATCAATTACATACAACTGCATTCAACTGTGTTATTCCTGCAAAGTATTATTTCACTTACCTGCACAAGGTCTGGCTTGGCTCTTGAAATAAAATAAAATAAAATAATATTTTTACAAAACAAATTGGTAAGAGTTCAGTGTTTGAGTGTGTGAAATCCTCTTTTGCCTGAGTGTGTACAATAAAAGGGAATATCCCGAACAACGACTCCGGAACAACGAGATCCGGAGTCACGCAAGCCAAACAACGACTTGCCCGAACAACGACTCAGCCTTAACCACGCATGTGCGTGGTTAAGGCTGATTCTGTCTAGGTTTTTTGTAGGTCGGGTGTGCTCCTTTGTAGGACTAGCATGTCCTTCCTGACTCTGCCGTAGAAGCGAACGCAGGTCTGAAATGTCACTCTGGTGCATTCTTCAACGATGTCTTTCTGCGATTCTGGCCTAAACCTTTCTGCCAGGCTGACATGCAACAAATCAGACATTCATATTTGGCTCCATGGGTCAGCGTACCAATTATCACCTATTGCACAAGCACAGTTTAAAGAAGAATTAGCCACCCCCCCAAAAAAAAATTTCACTCTAGTTGCGCATCTGACTGCCAACTATCAAGTTCAAGAATTTGTATAGCGCACTACTCACCCAGAGGGTCTCAAGGCGCTTGGGGGAGGGGGTGCATTATTTATCGAATAGCCAGGTTTTAAGTTCCTTTCTGAAGGGAATGTGGTTCTGTGTAAGGCGGAGGTGAGTAGGGAGAGAATTCCAGGTCTTGGCCGCCAAGTAGGAGAAGGATCTTCCTCCCATGGTGGATCTATGGATGCGCGGAACTGAGGCGAGGGCTTGATTGGAGGATCTTAGTTGGCAGGTGGGAGTGTAGAAGGACAGTCGTGTGTTGAGGCATTCGGGTCCCAGTTTGTAGAGGGCCTTGTGTGCGTGGGTGAGGAGACGGAACGTTATTCTCTTGTTGACGGGAAGCCAGTGGAGGTCTTTCAGGTGACCAGTAATGTGGTCTTGGCGAGGGATGTCCAATATGAGTCTGGCTGATGCGTTTTGGATGCGTTGGAGTTTTTTCTGTAATTTGGCTGTGATTCCGGCGTAGAGGGTGTTTCCATATTCCAGTCGGCTAGTGACCAGTGCGTGGGTGACAGTCTTTCTTGTCTCGGAGGGGATCCAACGGAAGATTTTTTTGAGCATACAAAGTATGTTGAAGCAGGAGGATGAGACGGCGTTGACTTGTCTGGTCATCGAGAGGGAGGAGTCTAGGATGAAGCCCAGGTTACGTGCGTGGCCTGTGGGTATGGGTGCTGTGCCCAGGGTTGATGGCCACCATGAGTCGTCCCAGGCAGAGGGGGATGATCCGAGGATGAGGACTTCCGTTTTGTCTGAGTTAAGTTTTAGGCGGCTGTTTTTCATCCATTCGGCTACTTTTTTCATGCCTTCGTGAAGATTGGTTTTGGCGGTGTTAGGGTCTTTGGTGAGGGAAAGGATCAGGTGGGTGTCGTCGGCGTAAGAGATGATGTTAAGGTTGTGTTGTCGCGCGATGGATGCGAGTGGACTCATGTAAACGTTGAAGAGGGTGGGACTGAGCGATGATCCTTGTGGTACTCCGCAGATGACTTCGGTGGCCTCTGATTTGAATGGGGGAAGTTGGACTCTCTGGGTTCTCCCGGCGAGGAACGAGATGATCCAGTCCAAGGCTTTTCCTTGTATGCCGATGTTGCTGAGGCGTTGTATGAGGGTGCTATGACAGACTGTGTCGAAGGCGGCGGAGAGGTCGAGTAGGATGAGGGCAACTGTTTCTCCGTTGTCCAGTAGTGTTCGGATGTCGTCTGTCGCTGCAATGAGGGTGGTTTCGGTGCTGTGTTTGGCTCAAAAGCCGGACTGTGAGGTGTCGAGGGAGTTGTTGGATTCAAGGAAGGCGGCGAGCTGGCTATTGACGGCTTTCTCAATGACTTTGGCAGGGAATGGGAGGAGGGAGATGGGGCGGTAGTTCTTAAGTTCAGAGGGGTCTGCTGTGGGTTTCTTCAGGAGGGCGCTGAGTTCGGCGTGTTTCCAGCTTTCTGGGAAGGTAGCGGAGTTGAAGGAACAGTTGATGAGATCACGGAGATGGGGTGCGATGATGGAGTCTGCTTTGTTAAAGATGTGGTGGGGACAGGGATCGGTTGGCGAACCTGAATGAATGGAGTTAATTAGGCGGGTGGTGTCTTCAGTGGTGATTGGGTTCCAGGCGCTAAGGTTGTTAGAGGGCGGTTTAGGTTCGGAGGTGGGTGGAGTGGATTGTTCTTTGGGAATGTTCTCAAAGCTGTTATGTATGTCGGCGATTTTGTTGTAGAAGAAGGAGGATAACGAATCGCAGAGGTCTTTGGAGGGAGTAATGTTGTTTGAGGCTGCGGTGGGGTTGGTAAATTCTTTGACGATGTTGAATAGTTCCTTGCTGTTACGGGCGTTGTTGTCGAGTCGATCCTTGAGTGCTGATTTCTTGGTGGATTGGATCATTTGGTGGTGTTTGCAGGTGGCTGTCTTGAAGGTGGTCAGGTTGTCAGTGGTTGGGTTTTTTCTCCATGTTTTCTCGAGAGTGCGGCACAGTTTCTTGGATTTCTTAAGGTCATCGTTGAACCAGGGGGCCTTTTTGCTACCCTGTTTGGTTTGGTGGTTTTTCAAGGGTGCTAATTCTTCAACGTTGTCAGTGATCCATTGTTTGAGTTTGGTGGCAGCTTGGTTTGGGTCCGATGAGAGGGCGGGAGGGTTTTGGTTGAGCGATGTGAGGAGTTGGTCGGTGGTGATTTTGTTCCAGTTTCTTCGCGGAATAGGTTGTGGGGGTTGTGGGTCGAGGTAGTTTTGTTGCTGAAGTGAACACAACTATGGTCCGTCCAATGGAGAGTTGTGGTGCGATCGAAGGAGATGTGTTTGCTGGAGGTGAAGATTGGGTCGAGCGTATGTCCGGCTACATGGGTGGGGGTGTCAACAAGTTGTTTGAGTCCGAGATTGGCCAGGTTGTCCAGAAGGGTGGTGGTGTTGCTGTCGTTTTTATTTTCCGGGTGGAAGTTGAAGTCTCCCAGTAGAATGTAGTTCTCGGAGGCGAGGGCATGTGGGCTGATGAATTCAGTGATGTCTTCGCTGAATTGTGTGCGGGTTCCTGGTGGCCTGTAGATGAGGGTGCCTCTAAGTGTGGTCCTGGGGTCGGTGTGGATCTGGAAGTGGAGGTGTTCGGTGGTTGCAAGGTTATCGTCAAAGCTGGTCGTGATTTTGATGGTGTTCTTATGGACGATGGCGATGCCTCCTCCTGTTTGGTTGGTGAGGTCTTTTCGGATGATCTTGTAAGCTTCCGGGATGGCTATGGCGATGTCGGCTGTTGATGATGCGTTCATCCAGGTTTCTGTAAGGAAGGCGATGTCCGGTGAGGCAGTGTCGAGTAGGTCCCAGAGTTCAGTGGCGTGTCTGTGGACCGAGCGGGTGTTCAGCAGGATGCACTTCAGGTGGTTAGAGTCTGGGCTGTGTTTGGAGTTAGTGGAATTGGTGTGGGTCTTGATGCAGGCGAACTTGCAGGATTGGCAGGTGAATGGACCGTGGGTACGTCCTGGGGCAGCTTCGTAGCATTGTGGTGTGCGTCCGGGGTTAAGGGCTAGGAGGGTGTTGGCATCATATGTTATGCGGGCTTGGTGGATAATGCGGGAGCCAGGGGGTCTGGCGCTGGGCGCGGTCCAGGCGCGGACGGGCTTACCTTTGGCACACCTTCGGCGCGACCGCTGCGCGTGAACGCTGCGCGGAAATGCATCTGTCATATGTGGATAGTGGAGGGGGAGGGGCGAGGGAGGGTCAGCTGGGAGGCGGGGGGCGGGGTGTAGAGACAGGCCAGGAGGCAGAACAACAACAGCAAAATGGCCGCAAAATAAACAAACACCAAAGCAGGACGATATTGGGGTGCGGAGTAACGCTATGGGCAGTAGTGGCACCGGCACGATCGGTCAAAAAGTAATATACCGATCAGTGCGAGCCAAACAGTGATGGAAATGGGCAATAGGGCAGTACGATTTAATCCAGGCGCAGAGAAATTAAAGATGATGCACAGTGACGCGAGCGATTCTAGACAAGCAAACAAATGTAGTTACAGCAATGAGCACTGGGAGCAATGAAGCGCTACGAATACATTAAAGCACAGAGGAATATGATCTACAAAGCGACGCTTACGATTTTACACAGGCACAGCAGATGCGGTTACAACAGTGAGCACTGATCGCAATGAAGCGCTGCAATTCAAATCAGGCAGAGAGGATTTGAGATTAAAAGCGCCGCTTACGATTTTAAATTAAACACAGGAAATGCAATATCAAGTAGTGCGCGATGAGAGCAAACAAGAGCAGTGATACTTAAGTGGCCAGGGAGCGTAGTGGAGCGACCGCTTCTGAACGAGTCAGGACGGTCACAGCGCTTCACCAGGCGGGACAGTCCAGAGCTACGAGTGGGAGGGAGGGTCAGCTGGGAGGCGGGGGCGGGGTGTAGAGACGGGCCAGGAGGCAGAACAACAACAGCAAAATGGCCGCAAAATAAACAAACACCAAAGCAGGACGATATTGAGGTGCGGAGTAACGCTATGGGCAGTAGTGGCACCGGCACGATTGGTCAAAAAGTAATATACCGATCAGTGCGAGCCAAACAGTGATGGAAATGGGCAATAGGGCAGTACGATTGAATCCAGGCGCAGAGAAATTAAAGATGATGCACAGTGACGCGAGCGATTCTAGACAAGCAAACAAATGTAGTTACAGCAATGAGCACTGGGAGCAATGAAGCGCTACGAATACATTAAAGCACAGGGGAATATGATCTACAAAGCGACGCTTACGATTTTACGCAGGCACAGCAGATGCGGTTACAACAGTGAGCAATGATCGCAATGAAGCGCTGCGATTCAAATCAGGCAGAGAGGATTTGAGATTAAAAGCGCCGCTTACGATTTTAAATTAAACACAGGGAATGTAATATCAAGCAGTGCGCGATGAGAGCAAACAAGAGCAGTGATATTTAAGTGGCCAGGGAGCGTAGTGGAGCGACCGCTTCTGAACGAGTCAGGACTGTGCATTCATCATTCTCATACCACAAATTCCATTCAGACGTTATATGCCCGGATCTTATGTAGTGTAGTTCCTATTTTCCCAATAGGCTCTGCACATTGGAATAACATAAACAGCAGTGTAAAAGTAGGACTGAGGTCATCTAGGTCTCTACTGACTATGTTAGACTTAATTTGGGTTTGCCAGCTAGCTCAGAGGTCACTAGAAACTTTCTCGAATGAATAGGGAGGGGTTAACTTCCCTGATTCAGACAAGAAGAGATTCAGCTCCTGACAACCGCATAAACATGACAACTTTGCTCCCTCAAAATAAAGAGTGTATCTCTAGAGTCGTGTGAAAACAATAGACAGCTATTTCACTCAGTCAATCATGCATACTTAGTTTCACCAGAGTGCAGAGAAATAGAGAGACGGGCGTTTTCAATAAAAAGGTGTTATTTTATTGAGCAGTCTTTTTTCTCACGCAAGAGAAATGAATTGCCACAATTGCAATACTTATTATGAAGTAAAGTGCGTACAGTAAAAGTAGTATTACGAAATAATACTGTAAAAGCATAGATATGGTTTCTTAGCCATATGATACTTAAAATAGAAAAAATATATATACATACATAAAACCATTGACTAACGTACTCAACTGGTGCTTCTAACTACGCCTACCCCGATGTACCTGACCTAGGCCTAATACTTGGGAAGGAGTAAGTAAGTAGCAGTTTAAGTTATGTTGGTTAAGATTGCTTTTGCCAAGGATCTGATTCAAGAATTCCCTTTAAGGGTTTAGTCAGCTCCGTACCTTAGTAATAGAATGTGGGTGGTCTGGTATCTCGTTCTTCAGGACTCGATCTCCCAGCAACCCGCAAGGGGGACTCAGGAACACCGGAGCTGGATTTTCTCGGCGTGAGAAAAAGTAGCTTCTCCAGCACGTCAAAGGGGAGGGGCGGCTTCCGTGGGCTCTCGCATCAGCTGGGCTCTCGGGCAAGTAGATAGCCGCTCTGCTCCAAACCACCGCGTGTTTGTTTAAGGCAACTGTTGGTATTTTATACCTGAAAGGTGCCGGGTTTGATGTAAGGTTGGACAGAAGACGTCACTAAGAACTAAAAGTTCTTGCTGGACTCCAGGAGTTCTTGTTCAAATCAAAACAAAAGCAGGGGGGGAATTTCCCGGGCTGCTGGAGGCTTGGTTTGTTTAAAGAACGCGTTGTGCTTTCTAGGAGTCGATGGGAGTAGCCGTGCTGTGCTTTGGACTGCATGGGCTATTACTGAATATCGATATGATTCTTATGCCTTTGTAGGGATATTATTGATTATGACCGCACAACGGCATGAATCGGGAATATCGAATTAGGGTCCTAGATAGAAGTATAACACCCACTCCACGGATTAATGTCCATCATTACTAAAAAAACTAAGCAATAATAAACATGTAACAATGCATGTGTGTTTTCCAACCCACCCCAAAATACCTATCGCATTTGAAATGGTACATGGTAAATACACGAAAATGAGTATTGGTACTGTACGCTTTTCAAGCAGTGTCATCATTCATAAAAATGCATATATATATTTAGCTGAATGATTTGCGAAAATTTACACATGAAATGGCTCTGAATACAGAAAAGAAGGTCGAGACCATTCCATCACATATTTATACAAAATGCTGTATGTGCTAGAGGCTGAGGTAAAATATTGTCTCTAGTATCCTAAAAATAGAAGCTCTGTTCTCTAAGAATAGTTCTACTTTAAGCAGAGTACCTTGTGCCAAAAAAAGTAAATATTTTGGAAATGGAAAAAATAATTTCGTTTTCAGAGGAAAAAATAGTTCACATTTTTTTTCAGTAGCTTTGTTTATCAAAACTGAAGGCTGAATTCAGAGTTCAGGGAACGCTGTGTGATCATTGTTTTTTAAGAATCATTCTCGTTGACTGGAGAGAACATCATATCAGACAGACTCGCAAAAAAATGGTCTACAACATCAGGTGAAAGTTCGACCAAGTTCGAAAATGCTGCGACTGTGCAGTTTGGAGCGTGATTGCTATCATCGATGTTTGGATCAGCAATGCTCACAGAAGGTTGTACCTGTATGGTGCTGCTTTCCTCTCGTACCTCACCGCCACCTACTCGTAGTGGTGAAGTCTCAACGATTGCCGTCATCAGAATAGGTAGCCGCTGGGGACAACACGATGCATTAGTCGTTACCGGACCTAGCAAAGTATCCATATCCTTTGGTACTGCTGATGGTAGTGTAAGACAGATGTCTAACACGCATTCTTCTCCGCATAGCAGACATCGAAGCACAGGTAAGATGCAATCCTGCCAGATTGGTCTGAATGAAAGAAACCAGGTTGTAGTTAGATCTCTTAGCCGGGCCAATCCGAGGACCTTAGTGATACGGTCTCGGTATCGTATTGCTAGGATCGTTTCTTCCATCGTTGCTAGAGTCTTGTCTGTGGATTGGCTTGCCATATCGGAGCAGAAGGAACAAAAATAAAATTCCTGCCACAAGTCCCAAGATTAATGGTAGGCCGCCAAAGACAGAATGGACAAAATTCGGGACGATGCCCAGAACTGTTTCAAAGGGTGCTAACAGTCCCAAAAAAACTGTCTTAAATACATGTGCGATGCCACTGGTATCAGACATGTTTAAGATTAGGCTTAACATTTCTGCGAAATGCGCGGGGCAATTTGTCGATAAAAGAGAATGTATCTCTGCCGATGTCCTTGCCATTTGCAGATCATACGTTTCTTTTGATGACGTTAGAGGCACAGTTGTCTGTAAAAAAATAGACTTCATTCTGCTTAAAGTTTCAATTCGAATAGAAGAGATATTCAACGAAGGCCATAACCCAGCCCCCGTATCTGGATTGCTGTGTGGATACAATACTTGCATACAGCAAACGACCCTGGAAGTTACAGTCACAAGATAAGCTTTCCCTGGCACCATCCCACAACAGCTGTGGTCACTTATTAAAATGTAACTCCCGTTACTAAGTTGTTTGAAAAATGGCTCTATCTGTTTTGCAGGACTGCCATGCAGGTGACATGAAAGGTTATTTGAAGACCCTTCGCAGGTTCCATGCAAGTTAATACCTTGACACAGAAGTTTACCGCTTAGTGATTTTTTACATTTGTTACCACTAAGGAATACATCCCTTTTCCCTTCACTATAACATCTGTGTGTATAGGGTAAATCCCATGTTGATTTGATGTATTCTTTACCCAACTTTTCATACTGGCCTGCAGGTATATACTCTTGGCAGTATTTAAACTGGAAAGTTGTTATCGGAATTGAAATTTTCCGTGTATTATCCATTCAATGACAGGTCTCTCTGACATTGTCAATGGTAATCTCTCAAGTTTTTCAATGCTCAGAATCCTATAATCTGCTCCTTTTTGTGCCAAACTGATTTGTTTATCAGTAAGGTTAAAGATACCGAATAATGACGTTGTGTTGATTAAACGCCATGGTACGTAGCCTGAACGCAGATTTTGCAACGTCCAACCAAGCTGTACAATAGAAAGTAATTGAGACTGTCCATGTTATAACATTAGTAATTCCTGTTCTATTATATCAATAGCAGATGATACAATGCTTTCCAATGAATATATTCTGGAGGACAGAGTCGTTAACCCATTGTCCACTACAGAAAGTGATTTTTCCAAATTAATACGATCAATTTCTCGTATTTTCTCTGCTGTTTCAATTTTCATTACTTTCCAAGCTTCGTTGTATGCAGCGTATATACCGGCCGCTATGAAACGTTTTTGAAGCTGTTTGCGTGGTCCCATTATGAAATCACGCAAGTCTGCACCGTCTTTAAGTAAAGTCAAGTGTTGCTTAATTTCAGCCAGTGTGGATTTCTGTAGCCACTCAAGGCATAGCTTCCCTACACTGTATGTTGTAACTATCCCTGGATGTTGTCTCTGGGAGTATCTTGGGTCTGGCCTGGTCATTTTGAACCCCTGTGTTTTGTTCAGGAATCTATCTTGACAGTTGTTTGTGTCTGATGGCCAGATCAACCACTTTTTCCATTCAGGATGTGTTCTGTTTTGGTTAAAAATATGGGTTATGTCTATCTCCACATCTGTAGTGCTATCACTATCAGTAATGGGTTTTGGAATAGACGGTGTATTTAAGTCTTTTATCTTAGCTAAGCCAAGACAAGTAGTTTGTTCAATTGTGTCATTCAAAAATATCATTTGTTCTGGGATCATGCAGGCATTAAATAATGCTTCCTGGCCTTGTACTTGCCAATCTTTGGTGCCCCAGACTGTTTTTGTGTCAATGTTGTTTTACCAAAATTCGAAACCAAATGTAGACATTTTGTTATAAAAAATTTCCGAATAAATCAATTTAGTATTTGTCAACATTGTTTTCATTCCTGTCCTATTTAACATTTTAAAATAAAACGTTTTCGGATCACTGATGTTAAACCCTGAGAAGGACTGGAATTTCTCATAAAATGTTTCCGAGCTGCCTTTTGGCGGTGTTGGACAGTGTTCCCATTGGTTATAAGATAAAACATTTCTAGGCTGTGCAGTTTTATGCAAATAGTAATCACCAAAGTGGTTATAACAGTATAGCTCTTCATAATTCGATGAACCCTGTAGGTAATCATGTTCAGTAAATTTGGCTGACATCTGACATCATATTATTAATGTTTTCAAAGTCCCAATCATCAGAGAAAGTACTTGGTGTCACAAAGTCACTTAATGAAACCTTGAACTGGTGTGGATACTTCAAGAGCTCAACCGGGCCAAAAATGTCATATTCAGTTCTATTGGTTTGGCTGAGATGTTTACTGATGATAGTTCTCTTTTTTCGATGTGGGAGGATGTGTGAGGCTTTAGGACCAAGTTGATGTTCTGACTTGCTGTGTCCATTGTACTATATTTTCCATCAATGAATTTTCCGAAACATAGAACCATGATGAGCCAAAGCAGGAGAGTAAGTACACCTAACACAACCCATAATTCAATCCATGGTGAAATCAGATATGTTTCTTTTAGTTAGAGACAAAGTTCCATTATTTAGTCTTTTAAAGTTTTTGTTACATGCATTTCTTCATGCTCACTTGGATCTTCTGAGAAGTCGTCAAAGTTGATGAAGTAGCCAGATGCAGTTCTGTCAATTGTTGGGATTTTTTCCGGATTTTCATTTCTTTTGCATTTTTCTTTGTTTCATTAGAATAGTCAGAGGCTACATCATTGTAGATTGGTGTTTCTTGACGAACTGTTACTATTTGGGTTTCAAGAGGCACAAGTTCCATGTAAGCATGGGCGGAAAATCCGTTTCGCTCGCGGATTTTCGGTAAATTCGCAATCCGCGAGATTCGCGAATCTCCCGCAAAATCCGCAAATCCGCGAGCAGCGGATTTTATGGCTTGCTCGCACTGTTCGCGTGAGTTCGCGGCTTCCCAGTACAACTTCGCGCCCCGCGAATAAGCGCAAAATTGCAGAAATACGATCTTAGCAAAACTGAAACTACTTACCAGGTTCAAAAGTTCAGGCTCATCATTAGTAGCCATTTCCTGTAGTGCTTCCTGAGGGGCCCCTCCAGAGTTCAGTTGCCAGTTGCAACTATTATGTGACCCTGCTCTGAACCTCAGAATAGTTACACATATGCCACAAAGGTCCTGAATTACAGCTAAGGGAGACAAGCAGGAGCCAGGCTGGAAGTTCAAATCCATTAATCAGCCCCTAATTCATTATTGTCAGTTGGGGCAGGGCAGGTGTTGTAACTAATTTTGCAACAATGAAAGCACTTAGCAAGTGCAAAAGATCACTAATCAGGAAGCACTAAGGAAGCAGGTGCCAGCTAAAAAAATATTCTGTGACACATTAATCAGCCCCAAATTAATTCAGGTCACTTGAGGCAGGGAAGGTGTGCTTGCTTTGCCACAATAATGTACACTGACTGGACAACCAGAGGGTGCTGTGATGAAACAGAGGGTGGCATGGGTGGGCCAGAGGGTGGCATGAGTAGTCAGAGAGTGGCAGTGGTGACAGAGAGTGGCAGTGATGAAGAAGAGTGTCCCAAACAGGCTGGACACGTAGAAACAACAAGTTCGCGAAACTTGCGACCCGACAGGTAAGTTCGCGTGTTGCGAAATTGTACAAAACCCTCGCAAACTGGCAGAAACCCGCGCGAACACACAAAAAAAAAAAATCCGCAAATTCGCGAGAATTCGCGGATTTTGCGGATTGCGAGTTCGCAAATCCGCAAAATTCGGGAACGCGAGATTCGCAAAATTCGCCCATGCTTAGTTCCATGGCATTATTGCATAGTCCTTTTTTATTCACTGCAGGTTTATCAAATTTGATTAGTCTCTCAGCATGAGCCTCTTGGATTGTAGCAAATTTTGGTATTCTGCTATTTCTTGGGAGTCCACTGGGCCTACTACTTATTATTGGCCACATGATTGTGGTTTTACCAGGTCGATGGATACAACTCGGCTCTCCTTTTTACCAGCAAGGGGTGGTAGTACAACTGCTCTCGTTCCGCTGATGGCTAAGACAGGTACAGCTTTTCTGTAAGAAGGCCCAAATTCCTTCTTCACCGCAATCTTCTCTCTGACCAGATCCCCAATTTTTGGAATCCAGACAGGTCTTTCTGGGACAGGTGGTTTTTCTTCAGTGGTTGTCGGCTGTTGTTTCAATTTTATGTTACTCAGGCTTTTTCTTGTTTCATTTAGATCCTGTAAAACAGCCAAATGGTCTTTGATATCAAAGCATCTTTCTTCTACCACTGAAGTGTGACAGTCAAGATCCTGAATTAGCATTCTAGTACTGAACAATAGTTTGTATGGAGTGAGACCTTTTAGAGAATTTCTTGGCAGATTATTAAGACTACGTTGGACACTTGTTAAATGTTTGACCCACCCATCACCCGAACCTAATACCCTCGCCGTTATAGATTGCTTTATGTCCCGTTTTTTTCTTTCCACTACCGCATTTCCCTCAGGATGGAAGGGAGAAGAGTACCGCAATGCGATGCCCATGCTGTTCATGGCCTCTTTGTAAGCTCGAGAGCTAAACGCAGGACCCTGATAAGAATGTAGCATGCCAATTGCGTATGTGCCGATAAAGACTCGCAAATCTTTTATAACAGTTCTGGCGCCAGCTGAATGCTGCTGGTCTACATATTCAAGTTAATTTGTCTTAATAATTATTGGGACGTATTCTTCTGGTTGGATTTCTGTATCCTAGAAAGCCTGAAGCTTTCTAACAAAGATGTCCGGGCAGTATTCTGGTCCGGTTCACAGCTGCGATCTCTGTTGCAGTCTGGACAATCCATTGCAAATTTGTAAATTTGCACGCTCATTCCCGGCCACCAGTACTCTGATTGTAATTCTATTAAAGATTTCAAGATCTGTTGGTGCCTCGATCCCAGTCCCATGTGTGCGCTTTCAATCAAGAAAACTCTCCGGTTCGTGTTTGGAATTACTCTATCCCCCACTCCAGGGATTTGAGCAAACGGAACGGAGTTTGCATCAATTATGTATGTATTACTGAGTGGATAGTTGAGAGGTAATGCTGCATAATTGCCTTTTAATGAGGCTTTTACCGCTAGCATGGTTTCCCCATCTATGTGTTCTTCTGAACGCTTTTCAGTGGCTACGGAAGCCGGTTGAACCGCTTCCGCTGTGGCTGAGTTAGCCAATTAATTCCCTGCAACGTGAACGCCATAACGTTGATGACTCAGTGCGTGTATCACGTGAGTCTTCTGTAGTTCTTTCTTTAAAAGAACTACTTGTTCCCAAAGCGATTTATGCTTTATTGTGGCACCTGTGTCATCTTTGTAACCGTTTTTGCTCCATGTCTGCATGTCACTGTTGTAAGACTTGACGCAGAAATGCGAATCGCACACTATTAGTGTCGGGAATTCACGATCGGCATTTTCAAGCGCCATCTTTAACGATCTTATTTCAGCTTGTCCAGCTGAACAGTTTCTGATTGATTCAGTTTTGGTAATCATTGGTCTGAATTTACCAGAGCGCCAATGACCTTTAACAATCGCGCACACTGCTTCGTATGATTTTTCCACTACATTGTAGTGTTGTGCAAATCTGTCCATGTACATTACACAAGTGTACTTTTCTAGAGGCAGAATTTCGATTGGCAGAGAATATTCTTGTTCGTACTCTAGATCACCCAGTTTCTTCAGTTTTGGGTCAAAATAGTATTTCACGTCTTCTGCAGCAAGAATATTTTCCCATTGTATCCATTTTGGATCTAATGCCACAGCATTTAAATTGCGTGTAGATGTTAATGCCTCAAGGGCTGATTCTGCTGTAAAAACAGTTATCCTTCTGCCTTGGGCTTGGGCTCTTTCTTTTGCTACAGCAGTTTGAACTGCCATCAGAATTTTTTCTGTAGAACTGGATTTCATTTCAGCTTTAGTGTACAAATGTGATTTGTAAGCTATAGGTACCGTTTCTCCCTCATTAGAGGTCAGGTATGTGAATCCGCATCTTCCTGGGATGACTCGGATTACAAGATTGCGTGTGTTTTCACGTGTTTGCAAATTTGTTTTAGTTAACATGTCTGTTTGTAGTGATCTTAAAATGTCTGTGTGTTTCTGAGTCCAATTTATTGATTTGAAATCAGGTCTTATTAATTCATAGAGAGGTTTAACTCTCTCTGCATAATTTAGTATGTATGTTCTTCCGAAATTCAGGAAACCTAGTATTGATTGTAAGTTCTTCAGCGTTTTTGGTGCTTGGAATACAGCACATTTCTCTAAGAAATTGTCTGCCAGGCTCTTGCCTTCACTTGCTAACTCATATCCTAAAAATAGGACTGTTAGATGGGCAATTCGTGACTTTTTAAAGTTGAATTTGTAACCCTCTGAAGCGAACCCAAGTATTATGGTGTTCACTCTTTTTAAGTGAGTCTCCAGGTCATCATCTGTGAGGTAGATGTCATCGACATAGGATAATGCCTCATCGTCGTAGATTTGTAGTAACTCTGTTACCCTTCCTGAGAATAATCCTGGGCTATTCTTGAATCCCTGTGGGAGTCTACAGAAGTGTTTTTGTGACCCCATTATTGAGAAAGCGGTCAAATACCTGCTTTCAGGTGCAATGTTTTGACAAAAGAATCCATTAGAGATATCTAAGGTTGTTTTATATTTTTTGCGTATAATGTTATTCATTAGTGCTGCACTGTGTGAGTTTTGTACTGCAAATGTTTTACAACAGGAGTTAAGGTGTCTGTAGTCCAAAACTAGACGATATGAGTCGTCTGGCTTGGAGACAGGAAACAAAGGATTGTTCATTTGTGAGGAGGATGTTTCAATCACCCCTTGATATTCAAGTTGATCTAAAATCTCTTTGACTTGCTTTTTAGCTTCTTGTTTAACTGGGTACTGCCTTTGTGCAGTGGGCTGATTTTTTAACTGGATTTTTTGGTGAGGTGAATCCTCATCCCATCCTACATGGTTTTTATATAAAGCTGGAGCTTGGGCTACTGCCCATTTTCTTGCAAGTGTATATTTTTTATGAATTGGTATATGATTAGAGAAGGCAAGCATAATTATTTCTTCACAATAAAGATGCGGATTGCGCACTCCTCTGTTTAATCCTAAACTGAAAAAGTGTGGTGTGCTCCAGGGATATCACTCCCCGACATCAGAAGTGTGGTAATCAAATAAATGTCTGTGGCACTTAGCGTAAGCGCCAGCTCCTTGGGCACAACCTTTCAGAACATGTTTCTCTTTGTTATTCCAAAATAAAGAAATTTTTTCACATAAACTCTTGTTTCAGATTCTTCTTTTCATTTATTTCATGTTGTCTTCACATGAAAACGATTTTTCTCAGATGATTATAATCAACAAATGTCATGCTTTAAAGCTGATACAACACATATAGGTACATCACTACCCAATGCATTTCGGACGGTTTGTCCTTCGTCAGGGGTATTCTGTAAACAAAATGAACATTCTATGTATCAAATCCTCCGAAAAAATGTCTAATTACATGTATATACAACATAAGTGCAGCGAGTTTTAAAAGTGCTTTTAAATCGCTTTTCACATCCCAAGTCATATTCAGTGGTTATTCAATGTGCTCTGTGTAGTGCCCGAGTGTTTATAAAAAATGATAGACTTAATTATGTGTCTAAGATAGAGTATAACCCATAGTCTCGGCAACTCAACCATTAGGGTGACCATTCAACGTGGTTGCGTGCAAAAAATAACGAACGTAGCATAGACCTCAAAAGGAAACTGTGACATGCATTCGTGCGCATTCTTTCAAGAACTTACTTGTGAGATAGTATAGACCCATGCGTCTACTTCGTTCGCCCCTCGCTACCGAGTGTAGAAAGTACCGGCGTATATACGGAAGTGAAATCACCCGTGTGCTATCAACATAAAAAAAGGACTCTGTATACGGCGGCCATCTTATAGTGGTGTAAATCCCCAATCGGATATGAATATGAAAAACGTGATGTGTAAATAATGTAACTGACGAGTGATTTAAAAAAGAAGTGATTTAAATGAGTGAAGGATGTTAATCCTGGGGTGCAAAATCAGTATGGTATATTGCCTTTTCAAACATACACTTTATCATACAAATGTTTCGCAAAAGATAACATAAAAACTCCATCCGGTCATTTAAACCAAAAGGTTTGGAAGATTGCAGGAACTTAATCCAGTGATTTTCGCGTTTCAATAGAAAGTTGTTATTGTCTCTGTCATCACGCTTTTCCACGACCTCTACAGCAGCAAATCTGAATTGGCTGACGTTGTGTTTGTTTTCCTTAAAGTGTAATGCTAGAGCAGATTTTGTATTTTCAGTTCTTATATTGCTCTTATGTTCATTGATGCATACTTTCAGTTTACGTTATGTTTTTCCAGTGTAAACCAGTCCGCATGGGCATTTGATTATGTAAATTACATTTTCTGTGTCACATGTAGCATTCAATCTTAAATTGATGTTAGTGCCCTTCATTGGATATTTCATCGATGGCCCTTTCATCATGTTGTTACAGTTTTTGCAGTTCAGACATGGTTGGTTGCCTTTGAAGGTGACAGAAGAAGTTGTTTTGGGCTTCTTGATAATTTCTTTCAAATTGTTCGCCCTAGTATACGCAAATAGTGGTTGGTCTTTGAAAATTTGATTGAAATCCTGTTCAGTACTGACAATTGGCCAATGTTTCAATATTGAGGTTTTGTATGCTTTTGAAACAACTGAAAATTTAGAGACAACTACAGGTCTATTCATTTCATCTTTTCTTCTGACCGCTAAAGCGTCTTGTCGGGTGATCTTGTCACATTGTTCCTTGGTATTGGTTAGGATTGATTGAGGGTAACCTCGTTGTCTGAAACGTTCCATCATGTTGGCAGCTTGTTCTTCATATTTATCTGAATTAGATACTATCCTCTTGACCCTGAGTAGTTGGGAAAAAGGAAGATGGTTCTTAAGAGGTTTTTGATGGAATGACGTATAATGCAGTATGTTATTTTTATCTGTTTCCTTTCTGTATATGTTGGTTTCCAAACGATTGTTTACTCTTGTGACACTCACATCCAGGAAAGTGATTGTATTTTGACTCCTTTCAGCAGTAAATTGTATCCAATCATTGATGTGATTGAGTTGTGTTAATGCTGTTTCCAAAGATGTTTGATCGCCTTGCCATAGGACAAATATATCATCGATATATCTCAAGAACAGCCTGGCGTGTGTATCCCAAGGATGACAATTCAAGATATAGTTCTCTTCAAAATGGTTCATGAATGCGTTCGCATAGACCGGCGCTGCACAGTTGCCCATGGAAGTTCCGGACAACTGTGCATAACACTGGCCCTCCCATGATAAATAACTTTGATACAAAGTGAAATGCATCAATTGCAAGATGAAAATCTGGAAATCCATCTCTAAATCAGAGTTTAGTAAAATGTTCTCTATAGCTTCCAAGCCAAGATCATGTGGTATACTGGTGTATAACGCTTTCACGTCTATGGAGCATAACCAGATGGGTTCATTGTCTTCAAAAGTGATGCCATCTATCTGATGCAAAAAGTCTGTTGTGTCTTTCACATAAGTGCGAGATAGTTGGATCAAGGGTTGTAGGTATTTGTCAATCAATTTGCCAGTGTTCTCATGGATGCTACCTCGAGTTGAAACGATTGGTCTAAATGGTGGGTGTCTTAGATCTTTATGAATTTTCGGTAGCATATACATGCTAGGGGTTCTTGGATTACTTGGAGTCAAATACTGTTTGGTTTTTTGATTGATGACACCATTCGCATGTGATGTGGTTAGAATGTTAACCAATACTTCCATGTATTGTCGAGTTGGATTTTGTTGCATCAGACTATAGGTGTTGGTATCTGAAAGATGCTCTTGTACTCGTTCTCGATAGTAGGTAGTGTCCATCAGGACTAGGGCACCCCCTTTGTCTGCTGACTGGTATGTAATCTCCTCTCTTTTGGCTAAGTTGTTGAGAACTGAGTATTCCGTGTTAGACATGTTGATCAATTTTTTCTTCCTTGTATAGTTGAAGCTCGAGATGTCATTTTTTACTAGGTTTTCAAAGATATCCAGAGATTTGTGGCTCGCAGGTGCCATGAACGTACTTCTTGTTCGTAAACCTTTCAGTTGGTCAACTTGATTACTATCTATTGTTGGTGCGATGTTCTCAAAGAAATGTCTTAAGCGCAAGGTGTGCATGAATTTGAATAGACTAACCTCAAGCTCTAGTTCGTTGGTGTGGCTGGTTGGAATAAAGGAGGTGCCTCTTTGTAATACTTTCATTTCTTGTTCTGACAGAGTGTAAGATGAAATGTTCACAACTAGGTTGGTTTCTTCTTTGGTTTCTCCACTCTCTTGCTGAGTGTTGTGTTCCTGAGATCCCTTTCCGTCAGACCGTCCGAAATGCATTGGGTAGTGATGTACCTATATGTGTTGTATCAGCTTTAAAGCATGCGAGATGTGGCAGAGGAGACCTGTACGATTTTCTACCCCTTCCCCGGTCACTTACCTGTGTCATACATGTGGTGAATGACTCGTGTGAGGCAAACTGCGGAAATCCCTGTATCCATTCCCGTGGCTCCCACGACCTGATGGAGGACCTCAAAATGAGACCCGAGTGGCCGCCCATCGACTCCAATGCAGCTCAGAGGCTGCCTCTATCCACACGCTAATGCCACATTGGAAGGCTTCCTCGGCTCCTGCAGAGCAGATCCTCCCTCTCCCAACCCCGCATGTGGAAAATTCCAGCAAACTCTCAATCTGGGCAGACTGGTAAATTCCCCTATCCTAAATTAAGTCTATCGAACATTTAGCCATTTGTCTTAGGGGGTGTGTGCACCTATTCTTGCTTTCTCCCTAGAGGTCTTGGTTGCTCCCTACCCCATGTTTCCCTCCTAGCCTTAAATAGGTAGGTTTGTATGCATGCGTAAGAGTACAATATTTGTGTGCTTGTGAATCCGGTAAGTGGGTTGAGGTATTGTGGCTCTCATATTTTCTTAAACTATAACATTCCATTATTATTCATGTTTCTGAAGGCTACTTGCTTTATAGATCAGATGGGTGTACACCATTCTTCATTACTGTACCACACCTTTGTTTTATATTATCATATTAGGGGCAACCACAGATGGGTAAGCAATGCAGAGGATTCGAATTATGTTGAAGAAGGGCACTCTAATAAAGTAGATTCCTAGTTAAGTACGGGGTTAGTAAAAATGAAGTGCATTAATCAGTACCTCAAAGCCCTCTCCATCGTGACTGTACGTGGTTGCAAATGTGCCAGAGGAATCCATAGGAAGGTCAGCCTTGAAATACACCAATATACTGTTACATGTAATGAGACGTTTGCAGTGGGTTGAAATGTGGAACCATGATATTAATGCAGATGCTTATGTGGATACTGGTGCAGGCCTCATCTGAAAAGCTTTATGATGCGAAGCCTTTCCATACAGTTTGTAGTTCACCAGTAAACTTTGATGGGTCCATCAGGTAACCTCCATGAAAGTGTCGAGAAGAGGCGCCGCCTAGGTTTATGCCTGTAATGCTGGTGTAGCAGTCAATTTCATTTATTTCGGACTTTTCATTTATAACATCAATGTAGCGCATTGTATATGTTCTTTTCCAATACCAAAATAGAATAAAGCTCAGATACATAAAATATCTACTGCACTGTAAAACAATTTTTTAAACTCTACTTAAAAACCTTCCAGCTAAAAAAAATTATACAGCCTTAGTATGTTCCTGAGCTCTCAATTATTCAATGTCTTTGCACGAGTGGCTCGTCTAGGCTTTTTTTGTGTCTTGGACATTCCAGCATAGATGTTATTGTGGGATGAATATAACTACAAGTTCCAGAATGCAAAGCAAAGACTTGGAGAGGATGCAATACACATTCATTAAACATACTTCATTCTTCAATGTAAATTCTGCACATTGTATTTAAAAAATAATAATTTGGTAAATAATAAAAATTTTGGGTTAGCACCACCATAGGTAGTAGCCAACTTTCACTCATACAGAGCATCTTGGAAATTGTGTTTGGACTGATATTATTGACCACAGAACTTGACTCCGAAATTTCAGATCTCTGAAATAAGCTGGTTCTCTGAAGACTAAGTGATGACTTTAGTGACGCACATCACTTGTCCAGATTATTTTTGCAGTAGCACTACCCTCGAGGTCCAGAACAGTAACAAGTGACCAGGAATAATTAAGCTGAATGTCCTCTAGAGAAGCAAGAATACCAGTGTTAACAGTTCACTTCAACAAGGACTCATCCCCGACTCCCTCAAAATTGGACAAGTTACACCTATACTCAAGAAACCAACAGCTGACCCTACTGACCTAAACAATTGCCGTCCTATTACCGATATTCCCACCCTTGCAAAACTGTTGGAAAAATGCATACAACTCCAATTGACAAAACACATTGATCAGTTAGACCTCCTCAACCCTCATAATCAGGCTTCCGAGCAGGGCACAGTACTGAAACTGCTATGACACACATAATTGATGACGCACTCCAAATCCTAGATCAAAATGATACCTGCCTCCTCATCCTTCTTGACCTCTCCTCAGCATTTGACACTGTCAAACACATGAACTTACTCGAGCTGTTACACACCAAAATGGGTCTATCTGGGACTGTTCTCAAATGGTTCACCTCCTTTCTGCATAACAGGTCTCAGAAATTCAAGAGCAACAACTTGATGTCCCCACCAGTGCCTGTAACATTAGGCGTCCCACAAGGATCTTCTCTATCCCCAACATTGTTCAATCTGGTCATGGAACCTCTCACCACCTTGTTACAAGCATCTAATGTACACTTTCACATGTACGCCGACGACACCCAACTATATCTCAAATCACAATCCCCCAAAGACATCAAACTTCTGAACTCAACTCTCAGAAACACCCAATCATGGCTTGCCGATAATCACCTCAAACTCAATGCTCTGAAAACTGAGTTCCTTCTGATCTCACCTCCCGTGAAAATCTCCACCACTCAAACTTGGCTTAAGCACCTAACTGCACTCAATGTCCAACCTACCATCGTGGACTCAGCGAAATCCCTAGGCATTACACTTGACGCCAACCTCAACATGCAGCAGCATATCAGCAAGGCAACTAAGGAAGCAAATTTCCAAATCAATACCCTGAGGAAACTTAAACCCTTCCTACCAGCCAAGGACTTCCAATCTGCAGTACAAGCCCTAGTCATTCCTCGCTTAGACTACGGTAGCGTCGCCCTTTGCGGACTCCCTCTATCTACAACTGCACCCCTGAGAGCCTCTTTGAACGCTGCAGCGAGACTCATCACTGGATCAAAAAAACACTCACATGTTTCCCCTGACCTAAAATCCCTGAACTGGCTACCTTTTGAAGCCAGAATACACCTGAAAATTGCCTGCATGACGCACAGAGCTTTACACTACAACTCACCCGGCTACCTCACTCAGAAGCTGACAATATCTGGTGGCACAAGAACCACTAGAAGCACAAAGAATCTTCTTCTGAAACCTCGTAGATTCCGGAAGGTTAAAACATATAAACGCTCCTTTTCAGGAATGGCACCCAGGATCTGGAACTCACTCCCTCCAGAAACCAGACTTATCTCCTCCACTACATTCTTTAAGAAAGAAGTAAAAGCTATCCTCATGACTAAATTCACCTGAACTTGTACTTTGGATCTATTTGAGACTCTGCACCTATCTGCACTATTGTTTGTCTGATTGTCGATTTGTATCATTGGTTTTAGTTGATTATTATGCTCCCCCATGTACCTACCCTATTTTGCTATTCATTTTTTACCTACAACTATTCTTTGCTCAAAAGTCTGTTAATCACCCCCTTGTTTCCTTACCCCCTGTTTTTGTAAAGTGCTCTGATATCTGTAAAGATCTTGTTTGCGCTATATAAAACTTTCAAAATAAATAAGCAGGTATTCGTTGACTGATAATTGTTTGGGATGGAGGCATTCCCCTTCCACTACTACAGTGCAGAATGACATTCAGGACAAAGAGATGACATTTAATGTCTAGGGAGCCTCGAATTTCTTAAATATATAAAATTTCAAAGTTCTGATCCCACATTGGATAACTACGCCCACAACAGCAAAGAACTATTCAACATCGTCAAAGAGTTCACCAACCCCACCGCCGGCACCAACGACATCACTCCCTCCCAAGACCTCTGCAACTCCCTATCCTCATTCTTCCACAACAAAATCGCTGACATACATAACAGCTTTGGTGACCAGTCCACCCCACCCACCTTCAAACTAAAACCCCCCTCCAACAACCTTTGCACCTGGAACCCAATCACCACTGAAGGCACCATCCGCCTGATGAACTCCATCTACTCAGGATCACCAACCGACCCATGTCCCCACCACATTTTCAACAAAGCAGACTCCATTATCGCACCCCATCTCCGAGACGTCATCAACTGCTCCCTCAACTCCGCTACCTTCCCGGAAAGCTGGAAACATGCCGAACTCAGCGCCCTCCTGAAATAACCCACAGCAGACCCCACCGAACTTAAAAACTACCGCCCCATTTCGCTCCTCCCATTCCCTGCCAAAGTCATTGAGAAAGCCGTCAACAGTCAGCTCGCCGCCTTCCTCGAATCCAACAAATTCCTCGACCCTTCACAGTCCGGCTTCCGAGCCAAACACAGCACCGAGACCGCCCTCATCGCAGCAACAGACGACATTCGAACCCTACTGGACAATGGAGAAACAGTCGCCCTCATCCTACTTGACCTCTCCGCAGCCTTCGACACAGTCTGTCATAGCACCCTTATACAACGCCTCAGCAACGTCGGAATACAAGGAAAAGTATTGACCTGGATCGTCTCATTCCTCGCCGGAAGAACCCAGAGAGTCCGCCTCCCCCCTTTTAGATCAGAGGCCACCGAAGTCATCTGCGGTGTACCACAAGGATCATCACTCAGTCCCACCCTCTTCAATGATACATGAGTCCCCTCGCATCCATCGCGCGCCAACACAACCTCAACATCATCTCCTACGCAGACGACACCCAGTTGATCCTCTCCCTCACCAAAGACCCAAACACCGCCAAAACCAACCTACACGAAGGGATGAAAGAAGTAGCCGAGTGGATGAAGAACAGCCGTTTAAAGCTGAACTCGGACAAAATGGAAGATATATACAGAAGGTGGTCATAAAGATGTGCAGTAGTGCCATGTCAAGACAGTGAATCTGGAATTAGAGTGAAGGTGGTAGTAAGTTTACAGTTGTACATCAACGTACAGTATTTATGGATATTTTATACCTTCCATTTGATGTACTCTGCACCTATGTAGTGCAAGTAGGTCTTATTGTGATGTAAAATCCAGCATCATTTTAACATCCATGAAAATGTAGTGTGGAGCTGTTATGGCTTGGGAATACTGTAATCTGATTTGGAGTTGTAAAGGGTTTTGGAAAAGATAAAGTCAATGCCACAGCTTCAGTATGCTTGGGAATAGCATCACAACAAGCAACCAGGGCATGCAGGCGAATCACTCTGATGCTCACGTATAGCGGATAACCTTGTAGAACCTAGAGTGATGCTGGCTGTGTGTCGTGCACAAACTCTGTGGAGAATCCTTGCAACATACTGATGTGCATCAGAAGCTGATGCTCAAGGGCCACACTTAGCTACAGTCGATTTATTCCATCATCTGAACATTGCTTTTCTTTTGATGTACATCTCGCTTGTAGTCCCGAGTTGTGGTGTGGGAGTACAGCACAAGGAAATCTGTCTTCATCTCCAGAGTGGTAGCACAGTTGAAGGATCATTGTAGTGTTCTGACTTCTCAAGCGTATTAACTATTATAGTTAAAGGGGCATTAGCAGAAGAATACGCAGGTTATGGGGACAACCATTCAGGTTAGGGAGACTCACATTTAGCACTTAATACCATTAATATCGTAATCGATCTGAAATTGTCATTATGCATTACAAATCTTTGAGTAACTCCATATTCCCAGTACTTTATTGGAAAACTGCCACCGTACCTTTGGATATACCACTTGGAGGCGTCATATTTTCCATAGTAAGTCTACTGAGGACCCCATATGTGACTGTTCGGGCGTACAAGCATCTGCCGTCGGTTCTGTGGCTAAGAGATCACAAACAACACCAGGTCTTAGCACTTAAAGTAATTACTGGTGCGCCCCTGGAGTCCCTGAACATTTCTCTGCTCCTAAGGATACAAATTATCTGCTCTCGGCTGTACTTCTAAATGGGGCGATATTGAGTCATTAGAATGTGCTGCAAGTCCACGGTAGTTACCGGTTTTGCTAACTCCAATTTAATGCTCTAAAATTGAAGTCTAACCGGTGAAGAAAATGCTTAATAATGCTGCCACGTCCAAACAAGCATTGGCATAGCCAATAGGTCTCGCGCTTGGGATCGTATAAGTATTTAGTTATGCAGCACCATATCCTTGATGAAACAACACCAACATTTGCCTGGCTAAACACTTATAAGGTCCCAAAGGCGAGACCTATTGGCTATGCCAATGCTTATTTAATATATATATATGACATCCATATGTTTTTTTGCACAGTTTTCATAGGGATGATTGATAGTACGATGTAGTGTGTAAGTGGACCTATTGTGTGTGTATTGCTCAGCATTTTAGGGAGGGCTTTTTGCATTTGGTAAACCCTCCCCACTTTCTACATTAGTATATGTAACATATTACGCTCTGCACAACTGCATAAATGCTTTATATTGGATTACTAAATAATATTTCATAAAGATAGCTATTAGTATATAAAAATTCATTTGTAACCTTAGCAATATGGGCATGAAATGTGATATCATTTAAGTATCCTTTTTAACAGACTCCACTGTCTTGCAGGGGGGACACTATTGCCATTGTATCCAAAATACTATGTGGAGGAGGAGGAGGATGAAGCAGATATGTCTTCTGAGATTGATTTGGATGAAGAGAGACTTGAGCCAAGATCTGATGATGATGACATGTAAGGCCGCAACATATGGCTATGAGTATTTGAAGCACAGAAAAGTTATTCTATCAACAAAGATGTTCACCAATGAGGTGCTCCTGCAAGACAGTTATTTTTAAAGTTTAAATATTTTCTTGGAAGTATGCACTTGCAGCACAAATAATCAGGTTACACAAGATATCAAGTGCTACGTTCAGTATATATATCACCTAATCAATACCAACATTTCAAAGCAAAATGTTGTCCAAAATGAAACCGATCCAACCAGAGGGTGCTGACACCTAGCGACTAATGCCAGCTCACTTCAGTTTCTCTCCTCCTTTGCACAGCAACTCGTGAAAAACACTCTTCGGATGCACGAGGAACATGGACACTCAGCCTCCTCACCATTTCACCATTAAATAGATCACAATGGCGTACTGTGGCCCTCAGTTTGACCCATAACATTGCTTGCTGAACACACTCATTCTGAAATATGGCAAAGTGCTGCTTCAATTCTAATATTTGCTTGTCCTACTTAACAGCATTATCACATTCAGCCTTCAAAAATGCAAAATATTCATCTTGCTTCTTGATCTGTTTCTGTAGAGTGTACAACACATTTTCTTTGTCCTGTAACCCATCTTGCACTTTGCTCAACTCACCATAGCTTGCATACCATTCTGTAATTTATCTTGAAGCAACTGCCTCTCAAACGTATGCTTTTTCTCTAACTCAACCAACTCAAAAACAGTTCACCAGCTAGATTAATTGACCGTTTATTCTGCTTAGCTTCAGCAGTCGCCAAGATTCGTTTAGCCACATGTCAATATGCTAAATATAATTGGCTGGCGCAACATTGGGATCATATGTTGTGCCCACTATTATAGGACTTAGGACTCAGTCCCCAACTCCTGAAAAAAAGTTGAGAAAGGGTGTAGCCCAAATGGACTCCTGTTGATTAAAAAAAGAATGAGGGGATCTGCAGTACAACAGTGAGGCTCCCGTGTCATTTCACAGACTTACTGTGGTCCTGCCAGAGCAAGCATCCCTACCATGGTGCTGCAGCTCCATAAAAGCTTCCATACCATGGTGCAGGATCCACAGTACCGGTTCTTGTACTGAGGGCTGGCACCAGGGAAGGAAGTCTGCAGTACACTCTGACAGGTATGTACTGTTTACCACACAGTTTTTACTAACATGATTGGTACAACGTAGGTCAGTAGAATGCAGGTAAGTACCACACAAGCCTTTTTTGGCCTGTTTATGATGCAGTACTTTACAATGCAGGCAAGTGTTTTTTTGAAATGACATTTTTAATGTCATAAAAAGAAAGGGTAAGGAATGGTTAAGGGATAGGTACGTGTAAATGGGGGTAAGGTTTTAATTAGGGGTTTGTGATCAGTAGAGGGTAAGGAAGGGTAGACTTTTTAAAGATTCGGGGTGGGTACAGATAGAGAGGGTAAGAGGTGTTAGGGTTCAGGGCAGGTCGAGGTAAATGGGGTAAGGAGTTTTTATGGTCCAGGAGTTTGTAGATGTAAAGGGATTTAAGGGTTAGGGGCAGGTAGAGGTAAAAGGATGTGTCTTTTACATTTGATGGCCAGGTAGAAGTAAAGGGAGGAAGGGTTTTTAGCGGTCAAGGGTGTGTAGAGGTAAAGGTAATACGAGATTTTTAGGGTTCAAGTGCAGGTAGATGTAATGGGTAAGGTTTTTTTTAGGGATTCAGGGTTTGGTAGAGATATAGGGAGGTAAGAGACTTTTAGGATTCAGTGGCACGTAGAGGTAAAGGGACATAGGGTTTTTAAGGGAGAATATATATGTGTGTGTATGTATATTTTTATAAAAAGGGGTATGGGTGGGCTCTTTAACAATCTCTCTCTCGCTATATATATGTTTATGTACACATTTAATCATATATAAAATATCAGCTGTTAGAACACATAATGTGCTTCAAAATACCACGTTGTAAAACAACATAATGTTGACAACAATGTGTTGTAAACATCCATGGTAAAGGCATGCATTATTAATGAAGTGTATTATAACAGCTGATATTCCGTGGCACCATCGTCTGGAGAAGCCCAGTAGCCAACCCCTGCAGTGCATGGGCAAAGGCAATGTGAACCAGTGGCTGGTCACCCACAGAATGTATGGTGAAGTATCTGGCCAGGGGCCGGTCACTGTGGCCAACTCCTGCTGCTCATGGCAAAGGACGTGCACAGCAGGGTTTGGACGCCTGCTGAGGGTTGGCCACCTTGGAGAGTTGGGCAGAGGGCTTCGCTTGACATTAGCCATAAACAGAGGTGAGATCCCAAAAAATATTGAGTTTAGGATATAATAAAAAAAACAAAGAAACTCACTCAAAAACCAAATGTCAAAGTGACATTAGAGTTAGGCTTGGTAATAAGATTGTAACATACATTAAAAAACACTCCAGAAATCCACACAAAAAAACCTGTTAAAATGCAGTTACAGTTACAAAGCAAAACCTCAAAAACACTGAAATTTGCCAAATAAACTTCTGTGAACTAATTATAACTTGCACCCTGTCACTCACAGCTTAAGACTTCACGTGTTATATCACTCATTACACGTTAAATTACATCATTGGTGACATCACTGATCACATTTTAATTGACGTAACAAATTACATCATCTATGGTACTACCTACAAACTAGAAACAGTTATTATCACACGACTCGAGGGCAGAGATCCACAGACAAGCCCTTCTTCAAATTCCACAAACGTGTACCTCCAGATTTGGACGGAGGTCTTTTTCCTACCAGGCCCCATTCTATTGCGATAAACTTCCCCTAACAATTTGCTTATGCAGAGAGCTGGGTACGTTAAAAAAATTCCTAAAAACCTGTCTGTTTTAGTCAGTTTTTCACTAGTCTTATACTTCAGCAGAAGCGCCAAGATATTTCTTCAGGGATGATTTGTTGCGCTATACCAAGAGAGCATAACATAACCAACTCGAATATCATTTTAAAAAAGAAAATTGGTGGGGAAAGCCCTAAAGTCATGTGCCACATAAAATTACTATGTGTACATGTGAGGCAACAGAATGGACATTAGCAATTTCTGTTTCTTGAGAAGACTTGCTCAGTTTTGTGCCTAGCACCTGTTTTGTTTGTTTGATTTTTGGTCTCACAGAAAACCTTTATTAAGATTCTGCTTAGATGAGCACAGAAACAGGTGCCCTTTATGCTAAGGCAAAAAATCACAAATAGGTAGTAAATTGTCATTGCTTATTTTGACAAGACCAGCATATTCTACCTTTTCACCACAAAAGAAATGTCACCAAAGGTGACATGAGATGATAGGAATTTGAAAGAATTAATGAATTTCCTGCCAGCTATCACGGGAAAATCTACATTTTTCATAACAACATTTCCAAAGGACGGCACTGCGGCTGATACTTTTTCAGTAGCAAGAATCTTCCTTTGCAGCGTACTTTACCTTACCATCCTCCAATCCACTTGTTTTTCTGGAAATTGAGATAATCATGGATTTTAATTATTCTCATTAGCTATGATTGGTGCTAGTTGGTTCAATGCTTCGCTCTTACATTAGCATTACTACTACAAAATATATCTTTATACACAAATTACTGAAATATTATCAAGTTTTTTTTAGAAAATGGAGCATATTATCTTAGCGTTAACCTTCCTCTGTCACTGATAACCTTAACATCCAATTTATTTGAACATGTATAATTTGGAGTGAGAGAGGGATTGTATGAAAGCTAGCTCTTGTGAGAGGTGCCTTAATTCTGAAAACATTTTTCAAAATAAATTCAATGTTCCTTCTGACCTATATCATCGCATTATCTCCTATGTTAAGCTGATTTTGTAATATTTTGTTAATGTAAGTTAATAGTCTAGTCAATCAAGATAATTATATATTTTATGACGGTGACTTGTTATACTAAAATCCCATTTACAAATTCATGCATTACCATACATAGAACTATCAGTCAATCTATTGTTCTGTACAGTTCTATCAAGTTATGTTATTTTTTTTCTTTATGGTATTGAATTGTAATATAGCTATTGGAATCAACATCATCCTTAATAATACAGAGTTTGACCCCTTCTTATTTAAACTAAACTTACAAAATCTCAAATATATAACCGAATTGATAACATAATATTTTAAAACAATGGTTGCAAAATCCTTTTACAAAGGATTTTTGGTATTTTGGTAAGAGTAGTTCAGTTTTAACTGCTTTGATTATCATTGTTCTTTTCTTCAGAAATTTTGAAGACTCTGATGACGAACTGAGAGAAGCGTTGGTAGAGTCTTTGGAACAAGTTATACTTCCCAAAGAAGAGATATTGAACGACGAAGTAAAAACAGAAGATATATGCCTAGAAGAGCAGAAGTCTAGAGAAAAGCAGAATTTCCCAAATTCCCCAGAAGAAAAAGTGCAAAAAGAGGACATGTTACAAGAAGAAAAGAATGAGGCCATACCCATCAAAATACCTTTAACAACTGGGGCAAATTTACAAAATAACTCTGCTTCATCTCGCATCTGTGCCGTTGAATAGAAATGGAGGGATTTGATTATATATTACACAGTGGTTTCTCTTTCTTTTTTAAAGGAAGAAACATTTTTGAAAGTTGTACCTAGCCAATGTGTTTGGGGTAAAATATTCACTGTGTAATAATGCTGTGAAGCATTTCTATGTCAGCTGATAGGTGGGTGGTGTGAAATCCACAAACAGAAGATGTGTGGCTTACAAAGATGTGAGTGTTAAAAAAGTACAAACCTACATTTCCCAGTGTTTAAAAAAATCTTTTTATTGTATTTTCTCACAAGCAAACAGTATGTAAAATGATACATGGAGCAACCAAACCCCCAGCTTGCTGCAGCACACAGATACATATGAAACGGCAAGTCACAGAGTCAGCCTGAAATCAGATTAAAGGCAGTTAACACTCAGTTCAGAAAGTCGAGGATTCCATCCCAGAAGGCCCTCACTCTGGAAAAACGGCAGAGTGTATGGAGCAGTGTTTCTTACTGTCCACAGCCCCTCGGGCAGCAGTTCGTGTCACTCATTCTCCTTAACGCAGAGCTGAGTACGCGCATAGTATGCCTGGTGTAGAAGCTTCAAATGAATGAGCCAGAACCCCATCCGGATAGCAACCTTCATGGGGCATTTACAATATACCCCCACTCATTGTCCTCTGAGTGGGGGTTGCAGCCTCTGTAACAGGCCTGGCTGTTGCTGAGAAGTGTGGAATACATCTGCGCAATATAGCATGCCTGCATAGCGGGTGACCAGTGCCTGATACTCCAATGGGCTTTTGTCCTCTATATCGTAAGGGCAGGGGATCCGCCGAGTCAAGATGGACCTAATCAGTAGATATCATAAAAATGACCCCCCCCTTCCCAGTCCACCCCAAAGGCATTTAATTCTGGATTTGAACGTCCATGAGCGTCAGCCACCCTTTGCCTCTCCAGAGATCACCCACTTTGAAGATGCCGATCATATATCAGCACCGGTGGCCCGACACCCTTTGCGGCCCCGCCATCGTACCCGTGTCCCACAGCGGTGTCTCCAGTGTCAAACAACCCGCCCATTCCAGCCTGTGTGTCACAAGCTCAAACCACCAAGACGGTCAGTTTCAGGAGGGTGGTTACTGTCCATGCCCCGTAGATTCACCGTGTGATCCCATGGGTCTCCAGCGGCCACCTGTAGGCCATCAGGGCTGACTCCCTCTGATGCGCAAAGGTTCAGTTATTGACCAACAGCAGGTGAGCGGCCCAGTAGTACAGTTATAGATCCAGCAGGGCAATGCCCCCTTCCGACTGACTCCTCGTCAGTGTTCTAAGAGTGATCCTCAGGCACCACCATCCCAGGAAATTTCCCTAACCTCTGCCTCCACCCTTTATAAGAAATGATCGGGGATCTCTAAAAATGAATTCTGCACCAAATAAAAGAAGATAGATCATCTTATACAAGGCTACCCTGCCCAGCAGGGGCAGAGGGAGGTGACACAAGTGTTCCACATCCCTGTGGAAGTTCCTGCAATATCCGTCCTGTATTTTTATCATAAAACAGATTGTCTTCTGTCACGTAATTTTCCAGGTAAATGAACCCAAGGTCAGCCCATACCAACAGCTGGAACCAGTAGCCCTGAGGCGCCCAACGGGACAATGGGTGTGCTCTGGACTTACCCCAGTTAATAGCTATGCTGAAGAAGAAACTGAAGATTTGCAGGATCTCCATGACACTCGGTAAGGAGCAATCCACATTTGCTAGGTAGAGCAGGACATTGTTCACATACAGGGAGATCACATCCTCCCAGTCACCATCCCAGAGGAGATCCTGCAACACTATGTCCCGCCGAACCCAATTCGCCAGCAGCTCAATCGCCACTGCAAAGAGCAACAGAGAGAGGGGCAACCCTGTCAGGTGCCCCTACCCAATTTATTTTCCTCTGACTGCAAGCCATTCAGCCACACCCTGTCTGTCGGCCCATGGTGAAGGAGGCTCACCCATGCCCGATACACGGGCCGAAGCCCATACAGTCAAGAAGAACCTGCAGATAGAGCCAGTCCCAGGAATCAAATGCCTTCTCAGCATCCAATGCAAAGAGAAGTGCCAGCCTCTGTATGTGGAGTCACCTGGCCAGACAGCCGAAGAGCCGCTAGAGATTGTGACGCATAGATCTATGCTGCATGAATCCGGATTATGTGCCACTACGACATCTATCACCTGCGATAAGCAATTCAACAAAACTTTAGCAAGTTTACTTTCCACATTTAGAAGAGGAATAGGCCTGTACAAGGCACAATTCTCTGGGGGCTTCCTGGGATTTTGAAACAACACTATCTGCGCTTGCAGAAAATCCAGGGTCCTGGGGAAGTTCGCACCTCATCTGAGCCTCACAGTACAGAGAATGCAAAGGCTTGATCACCCTACTCTTAACACTTTTGAAAAACAGCGGGGGGAAGCCAGTGGGACCAAGGACCTTCCCACTTTCGATTTGGGCTAGGGCTTCAGGAATTTTTCTCTCTGTGATCACGACCTCAAGAGAATCCCTAGCTTCCCTACTCAGTTAAAGGCACTGGGAGGTCACTCACAAAACCTTGCATACCCTCCACCACCTCCTCAGAGAGGCTGGAAGTATAAAGAGCGCTGAGGTAGCACGCAAAGGTCTGAGCAATCATCACTATTCTACTCTGCCGTGCCCTATAAAGTTTCCTTGCCTCCTGATGAACAAGCAGCCTATATTCCTCCCTGAGCTGCACCAGACTCCGAGCTTGTTCCAGGTACGACCGCTCCACAGGTGGCTCCTGAAATGTGGCCCCAACTGCCCATCTCTGGCCTCTGCGGCTCCTCACGAGCACTCCCCATCGCCCCCAATCAACTGCAAGGAGAGGTTGGGCTGGGACGGATGATGCAGGATACTAGCACCCGCAGTCCAGTGGTGTAAGGGCTCTGGGCTATGCATCCGACTCTGTTGCCACTGCTACGCTGCCTAATTTCCTAGTGTTGTACATAAATACAGTGTAGTACTGTTGCCATTCTAAGACACTTAAAGTGAGTCAAATAGCATAAAATATTTACAAAAGCATCCCGAAGTACTAGCCAAGAAAAGCAATAAGAATAAAAACAAAGTAGATACGTCCAGAATATATTATGAACCTCAAGTGACTGGGTTCCATTCACAACCATAGGTTTTGTATTGATGTTATTAAGGTAGCAAACACAAGATGATGGACGAAGTGCTGAAACGTATATATAATCTGGTTTGAAAAAACAAGTAGGTCACTGAAATCAATAGTAAATCATTAATTTGCCCCTATATTATTTCCATTATTTTTCCCCATCTCCAAAGTAGGCGAGGTACACAAATCACCCATATGCAAAGCAGTCTTGATCCAATCCCCATGGGAATAGTCCAGCCCGAACTGCCAGGTCAGGTCCTCCCTGGACTGGAAACAAGCCTCCAGAGACTGTTTCCGGGGTATCTCCCCTCATGAGCCAGTCTAGCTTGAATCCAATAGCACAGCAAGCAAGGGGCCCTCGCATGGACATACCATTGGCCACTTGGGGCGAACATAGCAAACGCAAGATGATGGACTGAGTGCTGAAAATTTTCAAACACTCACCACCAGTCAAGAGATCTGGGTTAAATCCATCATTCTTTTACTCACCATGCCACCCTAGTTTAGAGCCAGCCATATGTAAATCAGTCTTGACCCTGCTCCCCATGGGAACAGTCCCGCCCGAATTGCCAGGCTAGGTACTCCCTGGACCAGAAACAAGTATCCTGGGACCGGTTTCGGGGTATCACGCCTCATCAGCCTGGCTAGCTTGAATTAAGTGGCACAGCGAGCATGGGACCCACGTCTGGGCATACCCTTGGCCACTTAGGGCAAACATAGCAAACACAACAAGATCATGGACTGAATGCTGAAACATTTCAAACTCTCAAACCTAGGCAAGAGATCCGTGTTAAATCAATTGTTCATTTGTTCACCATGCCACCCCAGTTTGGAGCCAGCCATATGCAAAGCAGTCTTGACCCTGCTCCCCATTGAAATAGTCCAGTCCAAACTGCCAGGCTAAGTCCTCCGTCAGCCAGAAACAAGCATCCTGGCACTGGTTTCAGGGTATCCCCCCTAATCAGCCAGGCTGGCTTGAATTCAGTGGCACAGCAAGCAAGGGATCCACATCTGGGCATACCCTTAGCCATTTAGGGTAAACATAGCAATTAGGGTTCCAGCTACTTATATCTGCACTTTTTAAAGGCAATTTGAAACTAGGCAATGATTAGATGGCTCTTAGCTGGTTCAAGGCTTTCCTGTCAGATAGATCTTTTAGGGTCTCTATTCCACCGTATCTCTCCAAGGAATGTCCTGTTGAACAGGGAGTACCTCAGGGGTCTGCCCTCAGCCCCACCCTGTTCAACGTTTATGTCCTTTCTCTGGCAGAGGTAGCCAGGAAGTGCGGGCTCTCACTGGTGTCCTACGCCGATGATACCCAGCTGGTGGTAGCACTAAAAGACGAGAGCGGCCTGAGTGTGCAGAATTTTAAACAGACTCTCGCAGATATCACCAGCTGGATGTCATCAAACTACCTCCAACTCAATGCCTGCAAGACAGAGGTCCTGCTGCTAGGTAAAGATACAACAGCCTGGGGAAATAATTGGTGGCCTGAGACTCTGGATCAACCACCTGTGCCCAAAAATGTGGTAAAAAACTTAGGAGTATGGGTGGACTCTGCCTTGAACTTTACCCATCATACTAAAAAAGTGGCTGCCACATGTTTTGGTATTTTACGAAACCTACGGCCTATTTTAAAATACTTTGACCACCATACCCCCCAATTGGTGGTACAATCAGCAATTCTCTCGCGGTTGGACTACGCTAGCTCCTTGCTGCTGGGAACTAACGTAGCCGAGAAAGCCAGACTACAGCGAGTTCAAAATGCCGCCGCAACAGCTCTGACAGGTCTTCCGCGTCACAAATCTGTCACTACTACCCTCAAGAGTCTACATTGGCTCCCTGTAGAAAAGAGGATCCATTTTAAAACCTTATGCCTTGCTTTTAAAATTCTGAAACTTGCTTAACCCCCCATGCTATGTCCACTCCTCTCATCCTACATTCTTCGACGCACTTTACGGTCGGAGGGACAGAACCTGGCCACTATTCCCCGCATTAAATTAAGTCGAATGGGCGGTCGCTCATTTAGATACCTAGCGGCCAAGCTCTGGAATGGACTCCCAGCCCAGATTCGTGAGATGAAGGATCTTCTATCCTTCAGAAAAGCCATAAAAACTCACCTCTTCTGTTAGTTATGTTGTGTCACCTACAGTCTACATCTTCAGCAGTCTCCTTTGGATACAGACAGCTAGCGCCGGGACGCCCCTTGGCTGGGGCAGCCGTGCGCTATACAAACACCTATAACATAACATAACATGAGAGTTTTTAAAAATTGCAGACACTGCTGGATGGTCACACTTTTCTTTGATTAATGTGTGAACGCAGCTGCCATTGAGCATATATTATAGTCAAAATTAATATTTTGTTTGCTATGTAATACTGAGTTCAAGGCATTGGAGTGCATGAAACTGACCATTCTTAATATAGCAGTAGTCCATGGAACATGAGGCACAATACAAAGAGCTGCATGGTTATATATCTGAAATACACTTACCTTTCCCAGATTAGAACCCAGGCCTGAAGGCTCATTGACCAGGAATGTGTCCACGAGACCCTACCTTTCTAGTCAATGGCTGCGATTGAAAGCACTCCCTGACATGATTAGTGTGATTACCCCCGAGAGCAGAATTCTGGACTAGTTGTTAACAGATAATAATTATGTTGGGGAATTGTTGTTCAGTTTGGAATTCACATTAACTGCCACCTTTAGTAACATGGGATTCAAAATCTGGTAATTCCAAGATATTTGTGTAGAACCTGAGACTTCTAGGGTAATGACTTACTCAAAAAATCCCAAAATATCTTATGCAGTTAGACTGATGGATGTTTCTGCATGGCATTTCTCTTTTTAGAAACTTGACAAATATTTTAGATATTGTTCTATTATTGTGCTATTATATTTTAAATTATTTTATGTATGGGGTCTATACTTCCGTCACTTTGCTAGTTCAGCTATTTTAAGTAAGAGGCCATATATTTATATTTTATAGGACTCAAAATTATGTGTTCATTTGAGGACTGGGGACCACCTTAGCTGTTTACACTTTTTCTCTGGGAATAATTGCACTTTCACCATATTCGTGATTCAACTTACTCAGGGAATTCGCTACTGCTACAAAATGTCTGCCCATGATTTGGGACATTGGGCGCAGGGTTATCTAGAATCAAAATATACCCCTAGATATAATTAGGATTGTGAGTTTGGCAAGGAGGGGAATCCTTCACGTTGTACCCTGCCAAAGTCTGTGTGCCCTTATTTAGAGACGAATAGACCTTAAGTAATCCATTAACATAGTCACATTGGCTCAGTCAACAGAATACTTCCTCTGACAGTCCAAATGAAGTAGGGGCTGTTAGAGGAGAAACAATACAGCCATTGCCCTAATTAGGGGGCATGGTGAATTTTGTTTTTCTTTTCCCTCACTGCTAGGAAAAACCTGGTGGTAAGGGACAGGAAAAAAACTAGAATGACTCCCCACAACATGGAAGAAAACTGCCTGGGTGTGGGGTAGGGGGGCATTCTAGGACATTGAAAGGAACCAATGTGATGAGGCATTCTTTCAAGGTACAAAGCTGACACCACTGGGGCGAAAGTATCTCTAAATGTGTTGGCTGGAGTATCATCAGCATGAGTGAGGTAGTGTCCTCATACATCCCGGTAGAATCGACTCCATCTGTCAAAGACTAAACCCGGACCGTATCTTCTCACGTTTTTCTTCTTGTTAGTACAAGCCGCATATGTGAAGATCTTTATTTCTTTGTATCTATTAAAATCTATGGCAATTCTAACACAGTAAGTCTACAATTAATTGATTGTCGTAAGCCCACAACTGTGTGATCACACAATATGGTGCCATCTGCATAATGCAGAGCTGGGATACACTTGCTGCCCAAATTAGGAGAGGACAATTGGGATTATTGCAATATCTCTGCAAAAGATAGACAGAAACATTAAAAACCAGTGTGGATAGCTGAGGCATTGTTTCTTTTCCTGATAGTACACCACTTCATATTTACACATGTACCAAACCTCTGGGTTTATTCTAAAATAATTTGTTGGCACCTTCATTATTTTCCTTTGACCTTCATTTATGTGGGGTGTCTACTGGGTTTTCAGAAGGCTGATTGATGACTAAGCACGGATGCTTTATACATTTAAATCCACCAAAACATGTTCAAATACCCAAGTGACCATCTCTTGGTCTTTTAGGTGGAAGTTTCATTTCATTTCATTTAAGTTGTTGCTATTTGGGCTATCTGCCATTTTAATTTTCAGTTAAAAGGGCTTATGAGTACTGGACAATGCCATTCCCTGTCAGGAATTTACTAATTGTTTATTGATTCTGGACCAATCACTTAAACAGACATATTACACTGCCGATCGTTTTTAAAAGTCTCCCTCTGTTTTCATTTTCTGGGTTCTCTGTCACTTCTGGAAGTAACCACTCCAGTTAATCTCTCTCGTCGGTCTGTATCAGAAAAGGATGCCACCTTCTTGCTTAGATAGATGCATATTGCTTCCTTGAGGGCAAGTATAACCAACTTATCTCATTAATGTTAGAAGGACACAACATCGTTGAGCTGTTATTTCTGTTGCCATCAGTCAAGCAGTCTATTGTCTTATAACACCCATAATGAGATCACAACAAACAGTGACGCCCTGACCTGCTCCATTTTTCAACACTGTTTTAAGCAAAAATTACCTTGCCACCATCATGACTGTTAGAAAAGGCTTGCATTACATTTGACAACTTCAGAATTGGGATATGGCATCTTTTGACCACTTCATGCCACGACCATTAGATCGTTTTAATTAACCAATCGAGTCTATTTAGCACATCCATCCAGAAAGGGGTGATCTACTGCATAGCTATTGCATATGGGAGCGAAAACCTACTTGTTGATTACAGAGCTAGTGCATACTATTTATTCTAAGTAGTGCCCCTTATTTTTGGTGAGATATATTTTGTTGGATCACTCTTAATAAACAGCATTTATGTAAAGTTCAACATCACTGTTGTGTCCAATTGATATATATTTATTTCTTGGTGTAGTTGCTTTGACTCCTGAGGATCAAAGTGTTCAAGCCATGACATGAGCCAGTGCATTTCCTGTATACCACTTAAATAAAATGTATTATACCTGATTAAAAGATAAAGCATATCATGAAAGTTCATTGTCGAGTAAGGTGAAGTTAAATTAAGATTGTCAGATTCTCCAATGAATTAATTTTCTGAGTTATTATCAATACTGAGGTAGCTGGTTGAATCCAAATTTTTAATATGGACTGCTATGATTTATCTAAATATTATGAATTTCCTTAAATAGGGGAGTTTTAAAATAATTTTCAAAAAGACTTTGAATCGCACCTGATTTTGTTTTGGCGCTCTTTGGGTTTTGTTACAATCAGTATATTAAACATCATTCATATTCCTTTGTTTATGACTGATAACAATTGAGCATATTCCACATTGTGGAGTTTTGAAAATATTTCTATTTGAATCAATTGTAGTCATAGTTTCGTATTCATATACGATATTGAGAATTTATTTATGATGTAATCTAAAAAGGTACGTGTAGCTATTTTTTTCCTTTTGGAAAAGTTAACAATTGACAATTATCAACCATATATTCGGGTCAATGGATGAACTTCCTGAATTACATGATTTTAATACTTTTTTGTGTCAACGTTTTTCTTACAATATTAATGATGACCATATTCTGAGATGTAGCTTAAAATAGGCTGAATATGTGAACAATCTGCAGTGGTAGGTGGACTTACAGGTGCCAATGTCATGGTGCCAGGCATTTATCTGCCTGCCCTGCGCCATGGATTTACACATCACATTGTAACAATTGCTTGTAGAGAAAACAAAAAAGGAAGAGAGGTGCAGGCGTATGAGTGAGAAGTACCACCCGTAAACAAGTACAGAGGCATCAGGGCTACTCTCATAGAAAAAAAATAGAAAACAAACGAGGACATGTGCTACAACATGGGGTCAGGCTGCGGAAGCTGATCACCGCTTCTTCTGTGAATAGCTCATCCTTATAGAACACCAACAGAGATCACGCTGAAGGTGACCCATGAAACATGGTGGTATAGAGGAGTGGTAGGAGAAAGGGAGCCCATAAACAAATGATTACAAAAATAGATAAGTATTTTACTTGTGAATGGGCATCGATTAAACTTCCAAGGTGAAATATCCTAGAACTGCATAAAGTATATACCTCTCTCAAGTTCAATATTACTTTAGAGGAAATGCAAACACTGCAAGTATATTAGTGCAAAATTAATAAATCTCCTTTAAAATAAGATTGTGAATTTTATGAACAGCTAAATGGGTGAAAGTGGTTATTTGGCTAGAATGACCTAAGATTCACAAATGTCCATCCAGCTCAGGGCTGTGCTCATCACGATTGAGGAGTCAGGCAGCGGGTCTAATTCAGGGGCTATTTCTTCGGGTCAGGCAGAAACAACATAACACCCAGTGTATTTGCCCATGAAGGACAGAGGGGAAGACAAAAACATTGCAGCCCTAGGGAACACCTATTCTGAGGCAGGCGTCATACATCAGCAGCGAGGCTGTGCGGCCTGCTAAAGGAATAAGAAGAACAAGCATCCCCGGAATCTACAACTGTTTGGTTTAGACAGGCATCAACTTTGGATAGCCTTTTTCGTGGAGGTGCAGAGTGTGTTCTCTTTTCTTGGACTAAGAATATTTTGCTTGGCACACATTTGGGTTAATGCTTTGGATGTGGGTTCAACAAGGGTCATTGGTGACTGTGTCTTTGGATCCTAGGGTTTACCTGTGACAATTTGTGATTCAGAGCTGGACAGATAAGGTACTCCATCACAAATGCAATGGAGTACCCTGTCCGCCAAACGCTTGGCTTGTCCACCTCATGTAAGGACATGGAGCCCTGAGCTTTCCACTGATGGAGCTGTCCTTTTCTCTGTAGATGGAAAGCGTCATCCAACTGTGAGATGAAGTAGGGGTTCTCAGAGGAAGGGCATTACACTGCCCATCCTATTTAGGGACGGTGTAATGTCCTTTATTTCTATCCTTTACCATCAGGAAGAACAGGAGAAAACAAATCATGAGCCCACACCCAGGAGGAAACCTCCAGGGAGTGGGGGTCATTAGTATTTATTTTCAAATACAAACACCCACTTTGGGATTGTGTTTCTGAAAAACAAAAATATATAAAAGTTTGGTGAACGCCTGTCAGAACCTACGGAGGCCGTTCATCTAACTGTACCTTGAGGGTACTGGAGTAACAGCGGTTCCTTTCAAGGTATAAGAGAGGACGGCTGGGCCAGCGGTTAACATTTATCCCTATGTCTGGGGATTTTTTTGTGACTGGCCCCAGAGATGGGGTTACTTGTAGCGATTTCTGTGGATTCTGGTGGGCTCTCAGTAATCGTATTAGGGGTGTATTCCATTATGCTTCTGACCTCTGTACTTTGTCGATTCTCATCCTTTTATTAGTGTCTAAGATTAGCTTTAGTACACGTTTAACCTATGGTTCCCGACCATTCTTTGTTCCTCCCTGTCCTCTTCATACCATTGCCCTGTCTGAAGGTGCTTGGTGTTAGGGGTCCATTGTGGTGTGCTACCATCAGTACTGTTTTTGTGAGACATCTGCAGATCCTTGTAGTTTGTCACATTAACGTTGAAAACGTTTTGAAATTTGATATCTGATGTTAAAACAATCTGCGAATGTTTATTTGTTTAAAACCCTAGACGTCAAGGAGGTATCGGCAACTATCTTCAGAAAAACTAAGGCCCATATTTGCACAGGTTTTGTGTTACTTTTTTTTAAAAAGATTCAACGCAAAATCCTTTTAGTATTTACAAAGAAAGGCAAGTATCTGTTTGTGCTGCTTTATAACAATAAAAGAAAGCAGCGCAGGGCATTGCGCTGCCTGGCATTACTTTGCTTCAGTGAGGTGGTCCATGAGTGGTACATTTTGACACAAGCCCATATGTACAAAGGCTTATGGATTTGCCCTACAATCCTGTGCTTTCCTGGTGCTAGCATAGCAAGCATTAATATCTTTAATTCCCTGGTTATTTCCTCTTTGCATCTGCGCTGCAATGTGCAGCACCCATCAAAGAGGAAATGCCCTCAAAAGATAGTTTCGGTGCAAACAAACTATCCTGATCACAAGCCAGACACTGTTGCAGAATGGGGCCAAAATGCCCGTGTTAGCACTAGGCAATACAAAGTGCACCCGCACATAGAGAAAGTAGAATTGCACTATTTCTTTGAAGATATGATGCAGTTCGTCTCTTTCTAGGTGACGCAACACAGAGCTGCAACTTTTTTTGCTGTACTGAGGTGGGCAACTTTTTATTAAATCTAGCCTCAAGATTCATGTAGGAAGGAGGTGGGTGATAATATTCCATATGACAAGGCGGGCACTTTTATCTAATGAGGAATAAGCCTAAAATTGATGTAGAAAATCTAAGGTAATAGGTATTATAAATTGAATTTAAATCCTGTGGTCTGAAGGACTGGTGACATTGGCATGTGTTTCTTAAATATCTAGTACCAAATTGGAAACTATTTTAATGGGCCAACTGCAGCTTTGGTATGAATAAGTCGTGGACCCGGGTGAATCCAGGGGTGGCCGCTCCATAATGGCAGAGAAGCGTCGCCCCACTGCCCAGAGCTAGCAGATCATAAATAAAATGCTAATAACACAATGTTATTATCATTTTATTTATTGCTCTCTGAGCCGCGCAATGGGTATGGGACGGGCCGGCCATGCCGTGTGCAATTAGACATGCACACTTATGTTTCTCCAACCCAGCTGTGTTGCTCAGCAAGGTTGGAGAAAAGCCACAGGCTCCAAGGCACTGTCTGAGTGGCAAACAAGGCCGCTCAGACCAATCCTGGCACGGCTTTCCTTCTGTAAGAGCAGCGTCTGGATTGGGTGTGGAGCCTGTGCTCTGAGGCCCACCCATATCCGGGCTGGGTCAAAAAAGAAACGGGCGGCCGGGAGCAGGGCAGCAAGCAAGTGTTATTTTGTATTATTACCCAACCACAACCCCCGCTCCCCCACCCTAGATAGGCGGCGGCCGCCACTGGGTGAATCATCTGGGAGTTGAACTGCCAAACATCTTTGGACAGTCATGGTGCTTTGCAGACCTTCACAGAACAATTTTCGCCCCTGAACTAATTAGCTGATGGGATTCAGGCGCTGCAGAAAATAAGGTGTTCTGGTTCTCTAGCAGAAATTAAATAATGTATTTGTGGGATGAAAAACCCCAGTATGGTAGCAATTTAACTTGAATGCTTGAGAGCCTGCAATGGAGAGGAGGCTCTTATAATGCAACAGTGCCTTTCATTTTTCAAAGTTCTTCTGCATTAAAAGTTACAAGTACAATATGTTCTGCTAAAACAGACTGGTGTTTGCCCTCTGTCAAAGGGGGGACTACACTATGCCTAGCCCATCTGAAAGAAACAGGTTAGTATTAGATTCCTTACCTTAGAATATCCCCAGGCATCAGTCTGGATCCGGAAACGTTTGCGTAGCAGTACCCCTGCGCGTCGGTAGGCGTCGTCTGCAGGCGTCCCCTGCGGCTCCGAGTCCGTCGTCGGCGTCGTGCGCCGTGATGACGTCGCTGGAGTATATAGACGCCGCCTCCGTGCGCTGACGTCAGTTCTTCTTTTTTCTGCGGCAGTTAGCGCAGATCCGGGAAGTGCAGTACTCCGGTCTCTTTTTGACCAAAGTTTTTTGATCTTTTGATCTATCTTTACGGTGCCAGTAGGATGCCTGGTTTTAAGAATTGTGATGACTGCGATCGCACGATGTCGGTCACGGACCATCACCGACTCTGCCTCCGATGCCTGGGCCCCGACCACGACGTGGACGCCTGTGTCGATTGCCGAGCTCTGACGAGTAAAGCCAGGCGGGAGCGGTCCCGCAAGCTGCTCGAGCTGCGGGTGTCGGCCCCGCGTCGAGAGAGGTCCCGGTCCGGCCGGAGGTCGAGGGAGCGGTCGCGGAGCCGCCACGAACGCTCCGGAAGTCGTCACCATTCCTCCGGTTCCTCAGGTAGGAAACACAAGAAGTCGGGGCGTTGTCATCGTACCCCCGACTCCCCCCGACGCTCGCGCGATGCGGCCGGGGGTTCGGGTGGCCCCACCCCTGCGGCTCCGCGTGAGCCGCCGGCGCGGCCTGCTCCATACCCTACGGTCCTTGGGCAAGGCACGACGCCTGAGGAGATAGAGGAGTTCCTCATGGCCATGAGGAATCTGTCTTCTCCGACGGGGCCTACGGCACCTTCGGGCCCTGTGGCCCCCTCCGGAGGCCCTAGCGGGTCGGGTGCTCCTGCCTCGATGCCGCCGGGTGCTCCGGCCCCGGCGCCGCCGACGGCTCCGGCCCCGGCGCCACAGGGGCCTTCTGGATCGACGCCGGCTGGCCAGCCGACCTCTCCGGCGCCGATCCCATCGGGGTTGCCCCCGACGCCGTCCCCGGGCGGCGCCGCCCCCATACCCTCTCCGACTCCGGACGTGGAGTCGGACCGGCTTCGCCCGACGCCGAGTCCGACGCCGATGGGGCCTGTGGACCCCGGGGAGCCAGTCAACATTGTTGATTCCGAGTATGGTGAGGATGTAGATTACGGAGAGGATTGGGAGGGGTCTGAGGACCCTCTGACACACGAATGTCAGTACAATGTGGACTGGACGGGTGACTTGGGTGACGCCAGTGGGCTAGATGAATCCCCTAACCCTGGCTTTGTCTTGCCTCCTACCGTGGCTTCGGAGGAGGGGGCAGCTTATTCAGTGGTGTTGATGAAGGCTGCCAAGGCCTTACACCTTGAGCTCCCCGTCGCGGCCGTGAGGACTAATATCCTCAGTCATGCCCACAGGAGCCACTGCTGCCGTTCAACGAGGCCTTGACTGACGTTCTTCTGGGCACGTGGTCCAGGCCCGCTTCAGGTTCGCCTGTTGATAGGAACGTGGCCAGACGCCATCGTCCGTGTACGGATGACCCCAAGTTCCTGTCCACCCATCCCACCCCTGAGAGTCTGGTGATCCAGGCCTCGACTTCCCAGACCGCATTCCCGTCGGCCCCGCCCGACCGGGAATCCAAGAGGTACGACCAGTATGGAAAGAAGGTCTTCTCGTCCCTGAGTCTGGGACTGCGGTCTTGCAACACCGCGTGCCTCTTGGGCCGCTACACCCACTCTCTGTGGGATACGGTCGCAGACTTGCTGCCAGAATGCCCTCCGGAGGTACGGGAAAAACTCGGCAAAGCTATGATTGAAGGCCGAGACGCAGCAAGGTACTCCATCAGGTGTGGTCTTGATACGACCGACTCGCTGGGCAGAGCGATGTCTACGACAGTGGCGATTCGTCGCCACGCCTGGCTGAGATCCGCCAACTTTTCGGCTGATTTCCAGAATACATTGATGGACATGCCGTTTGATGGCAGTCGCCTGTTTGGCGACAAAGCGGACCACGCGCTGGAGCGCTTCAAGGACTCCAGGGTCACGGCCAAGTCCTTGGGTCTTTCGACCCAGCGCCAGCGTTTCGCTCCTTTCGTGGCCAAGGAAGGGGCGGTCCCACACGTGCTGCCAGCCACGTGCCGCAACAAAGTTATCAATGCAGTGGCGGCCGTGGAAACCGCCGTGGAGGCGGTCGGGGACAACGGCGAGGTCAGACCACACCTCCCCCCGCAGCATCCGCCTCAAAGCCCTCCTAGTCCGTGCTTTCAGGCCCATGTGACGCCGGTGGGTGGCAGGGTTCGCCATCACCACTCCCACTGGTGCACCATCACTTCGGACAGGTGGGTGCTGCAGATCGTCCGAAGGGGCTACTCCCTCCCCTTCGAGACTAATCCTCCAGCCATGCCACCGCAGAACCACCGTGTGTCGGGGGACCACTTGAAGCTTCTGCAGGAGGAAGTTACGACCCTCTTGGCCAAGGGGGCCATCGAGCGCGTTCCTGGGCCAGAAGTAGGACGTGGTTGCTACTCCCACTACTTTCTGGTGCCCAAGAAGGACAAAGGGGGCCTACATCCTATCTTGGATCTACGTAACGTCAACGGCTTCCTCCGGAAGGAGAAGTTCAAGATGTTGACTTTGGCTCAGGTCTTGGCTGCTCTAGACCCACAAGACTGGATGGTAGCGTTGGACTTGCAGGATGCGTATTTTCACATCCCCGTCCTGCCGGCCCACCGGCGTTACCTGCGGTTCACGGTAGGCCACAAGCACTTTCAGTTTATCGTGCTCCCCTTCGGCCTTACCAGCGCCCCACGGGTGTTCACAAAGGTGATGGCGGTGGTCGCAGCCCATCTGCGCAGGTTAGGGGTTTCAGTCTTCCCCTACCTAGACGATTGGTTGTTGAAGGCGGACTCGCCCCAGACAGTCGTCCACCACCTTCAGAACACGGCAGACCTCCTGCACCAGCTGGGGTTCTCCATCAATGTGCCGAAATCACACCTGTGTCCCTCTCAAAAGCTCCTTTTCATCGGAGCGGTTCTCGACTCGGCGCAGTTTCGGGTTTATCCTCCGGAACGGCGAGTCCAGGATATACAGGCTTTGATTCCCATCTTTCAGCCGTTATTCCGGGTTTCGGTCAGGTTGACGCTGCGGCTGCTGGGGCTGATGGCTTCCTGCATCCTTCTGGTGCATCACGCCCGGTGGCGGATGCGGGCTCTGCAGTGGGACCTGAAGTTTCAGTGGGCCCAGCATCAGGGCAACTTGTCCGACCATGTCTTGATCTCGGAGGGCACTGCGAGACAACTGCAGTGGTGGCTTACGGACCGCGATTGGGTCAGAGGCAGATCCCTCTCCCTTCCCCAACCGGAGCATGTTGTTGTGACGGACGCGTCCCTCCAGAGCTGGGGAGGCCACTTGGGAGAGGCAGAGATCAGAGGCATCTGGTCTCCGGCGGAGTCCCGGCTCCATATCAACCTGTTGGAGTTGCGGGCGATTCGTCTAGCGCTGAAAGCATTCCTCCCCTTTGTCAGCGGGAGTGTAGTGCAGGTGTTCACGGACAACACCACCGCCATGTGGTACTGCAACAACCAGGGCGGGGTGGGGTCGTGGACCCTTTGCCAAGAGGCTCTGCGCCTCTGGCAGTGGCTGGAACATCAGGGCGTGACTCTGATGGTTCAACACCTGGCAGGTTCTCTGAACGCCAGGGCGGACGAACTCAGCCGTCGGTGCTCGATGGATCACGAATGGCGTCTGAACTTGGACGTGGTGCAAGGTCTCTTTCTGCAATGGGGAGAGCCTTGGTTAGATCTATTCGCCACAGAAGAGAACGCGCAATGTCATCAGTTCTGCGCGTTGGAGTTTCCAAGACGGCACTCGCACGGCGACGCCTTTCGGCGCGAGTGGAGTTGCGGTCTGTTATACGCCTTTCCTCCTATACCACTTCTGCCCAGAGTGCTGAAGAAGATCAGGCGCGACCGGGCCCAGGTCATCCTTGTGGCTCCGGACTGGGCTCGAAGGTACTGGTATCCCGAGCTACTCAGCATGTCAGTCGGTCCCCCGATCCGCCTGCCCCTTCAGGAGGACCTTCTGTCGCAGCAGCAGGGGACGGTCCTCCACCCGAACCTGTCCAGTCTCCACCTCCATGCGTGGAGATTGGGCGGCGGCAGTTGAGGCCATTTGACTTGCCTCCTGAAGTCTGTGATGTGATTCTGGCAGCCAGGCGTCCCTCCACTAAGTCGGTATACGCCTGCCGGTGGAACAGATTTGTGGCATGGTGCACAGCAAAGGCTGTGGACCCTCTTTCTGCCCCTCTTTCCGAGGTTCTTCTCTTTCTTCTCTCTCTTGCCCAGCAGGGCTCTGCTCTGGGCACTATCAAGGGCTACCTTTCTGCCCTTTTGGCCTTTCTGAGGCTGCCTGATCAACCTTCTTTGTTCAAGTCCCCTATTGTAACAAGATTCTTGAAGGGCATCACACACATGTATCCACCTGTTCCGTTTGTGATGCCTCAGTGGGACTTGAACCTGGTTCAAACCTTCTTGATGTGTGCTCCCTTTGAGCCACTTCATTCCTGTCCTCTCCGTCTCCTGACTTTAAAGACGGCCTTCCTGGTTGCCATCACCTCTGCCAGGAGAGTGAGTGAGCTCCAGGCTCTTTCTGTCAAACCTCCTTTCATGTCCATTCATCCAGACAAGGTGGTTCTGAGAACTAGACCTTCTTTCCTGCCCAAAGTAGTCTCTGCTTTTCACATCGGGCAGTCCATCACCTTACCCTCCTTCTTCCCGCCTCCGCATCCTTCAAAGGATGAAGAGCGGCTCCATCGTCTGGACCCAAAACGTGCGCTTTCATTTTATATGGATCGCACACGCAAGTTCCGGGTGGATGACCAACTGTTTGTTGGCTACGTGGGTGCGAAGAAGGGACGGGTGGTGCACAAACGGACCATCTCTCGGTGGGTCGTTCTGTGCATCAAGGCGTGCTACTCTTTGGCTCGGAAGGAGCCTCCTGTTGGGCTGAGGGCCCATTCCACTCGGGCCACAGCAGCTACTACTGCCCTGGGCCGGGGAGTCCCCTTGCAGGACATTTGCCAGGCGGCTACGTGGGCCTCGCTGCACACTTTTGCGAGGCACTACTGCCTGGACAGTCAAGTCCGGAGGGATGGCTTCTTTGGCCGTTCTGTCCTCCAGGACTTTCTGGTGTAAGTTTGTATTGGTTCGCAGACCCACCACCGGGGTTGGTATTGCTGGGGTATCTATTCTAAGGTAAGGAATCTAATACTAACCTGTTTCTTTCAGATGAACAAGTTACTTACCTTCGGTAACGATATATCTGTAAGAAACAGTAGTTAGTATTAGATTCCTTACCGCCCCACCCATCCTCCCCGTTCTGCGAACTGATACCTAGGGTTAAGGTCATCAGTCAGTCAGTCATAAGCTTTTATTCGATATGCAAGATATCTTATAAGCACATTTATAATACAATCAGTATAATGTACAAAAAAATAAAACATTGCCACAAGAGTCAGTATAAAGTATTAAAAGAGATAAAAGGACATAAAAGACCGTTGATAAATTAACTAAAAAGAGAATTAAACAGCTACTGACAATCTCTTACATCGAATAAGCCAAAACTGCTTTAAAAATTTAGCTGTTCCACGCACAATAGGGGGGGAAGTGTCCGTGCTTAGGATACGCAAGGCTACTAAATGACTACGTGTGCCCATATTTTGGCAGAGTGGTTTCAGCCAGAGACTCCTAGGCCTTGCGTAATCCGGGCATTCAAATAATATATGCGCAATGGACTCAACCTTACTCGGGCAACATGCACAGTTGGGAGAAGTACGGGCCGCTACTGACCATTTCGATACCAGAGCACCTAGCGGGAGGGAACCAACTCTAAATTTAAAATAGAGAGCTCGGTCAAGGGGGAGAGTGATTAAGTCCAGGTAGGGTTCAAAGGCCACAGTGTCTTTAATTTGTAAAAAGGCCGCAGTGGACCTGCAGTGGTTAGAGTTTGTAATTAGACGCTCCGCAGTCCATTTCCAATAAAGCGCCTTGACAACTTCTTTTGGGGGGGCTGAACGAGATGACCAGCAATCTCCTAGGCCAATATTCTCCAAAAGTTTTTTGGTGTCACTTAACCATCTTATCTTAGCCCAACCTCCCTGGCTCATTATATCTCCCAGGGCATCAGCATAGGATTTTAATTCTTCGCTCCTCCAAATCCGTGCCCACAACAGGAGCGGTCGAAGCTGGGCCTGGTCTTTGATGTTTTTACATCCCGTGTCAAACCACACTGGAACTGATGGTGTGCTCAGTGGAACAGAGATGAAGGATTTTAAAAGCTTACTCTCCGCTGTCACTAGGGCATCCACTCGGCAGTGGCCCCACAGTTCTGCCCCATACAAGGCTGATGTCGCTACTTTGGCCTTGTAGATGTCGAGTACTGGGGTAAGTGAACTCCTAGTTGAGGCCCTATATTCCCTCATGAGAGCCCCTCCTACTCTCCTATGATTAAGAACCATTTTGTCAATATGGTTTGCCCAAGTCATCCTATCCGTAATCCGGATACCAAGGTAGTCGAATTCGGCTACTTTCTCTAGGGGGATAGAATTAAGTGTAGGTGGGCGGCCCAATTTTTTAGGTGGATTTACAACTAAGTATTTCGTTTTGTCCACGTTTATTATTAACCCTTTTGCAACACAGAACTCCTGGAATCGTGTTAGTAATTTCTGCAGGCCTTGTGGGGTCTTCGAGATCAGGAGCGTGTCATCCGCAAAAAGCAGGGTTGGGATGCGGACACCTCCAAGACAGGGGGCGTCGGCTGGTTCTTGTTGTAGATGTTTTACCACCCCATTCAGATATAGTGAGAATAGGGTGGGCGCCAAGACGCAGCCCTGCCTTACGCCCCTGGACACTGGTATCTTTTCAGTGAGCTCTCCGTTTTTTCCCCAGCGGACCTGTGCAAAGGTGTGGGCATGAAGGCTTATGAGAAGGGACAAGATGTAAGGTGGTAATCCCAACTCATGAAGCACCCTCCAAAGCTCTTCCCGGGGGACTAGGTCAAAGGCAGTCTTCAAGTCTATAAAGGCTAAGTAAAGACTACCCTTGCCTAGTTCCACCACCTTCCACCCCAAAAGGGACAGCCTAAACACCTGCTCTATTGTCTCCATACCAGCCCGGAAACCTGCCTGAAAGTCTGATAGGATTTTATTTTCCTCCACCCAATGGAGAATCCTACCAAGGATAGCTTTACCAGCTATCTTTTGGGTGGAGTCTATCAGACTTATGGGGCGATAGTTGCCCGGGGTCTCCCTACACCCTTTTTTGTAAATCGGGACCACCACCGCCCCTTTCCAGGATTCTGGCACTACTCCTCCCCTCATAATATCATTTAGGAGAGCTGCTATGATCCTTCCCCATTCCGCTGGGTAAGCCCTCATGAGGTCACCCGGAAGGCCATCCGGGCCCGGTGCCTTGCGCGGTGCTACCCAGCCTATAACCCCCTCGATCTCTAATGGAGTGAAGAGGTCATAGGCATGAGGTCCGATTACTAATGTGAGGTCCCTTCCCACGGACAGTTCCCCATCTGGAGGGAGGTATAGGGACCCAAAGTGTTTTACCCAGCTTTGAGGCGGGATGTTGCAGGGTCTCATGGCTTCATCGGATTTACTCCGTTTACTTATGAGATTCCAAAATGCCCCTGAATCCCTAATTTTACTAGCCTGTAGTAGGTCTTCCCAATATTTGTCTTCCCACTCCCTTTTAGCCAAATTGAGGGACTTTTTATAGGCCTTCCTTGCTTCCTGGACCATGCTTTGGGATTTGGATTTAATCGCCTCAACTAACTTTGCCTTGTGGCCCCTACATGCTTGGGTGTACCAACCGTCAGTTGGTTTTTTAGTTCCTTTATTGCCCGACTTTTTGGGATACAGGGTAAACACGTTGGTTAAGGCTTCAATCAGGGAGACAAAAAACCCACTCGCTTTACCCACCCCTTCTAGGGACGTTCCGAGGGATGTTATCGCATGGTTTAAATGGGATTGGATTTCCCCAACCTTTTCCTCGGATAAAACCAGTTTCGCCCATTTTATTCTTCTACCACATGGGGAGACTTCCGATTCATCTGGTGGTACGGGTGCCAGGTTAATGCTGGCCCTCCTTAAGGGTTGCCACCACTGTTCCATTTTTAGAGAGAGTGAGTTGTGATCACTTTCTGTCGAAGGGACCACCTGCATGTCCCTTACATAAGGCCATAAGCACACATCTATTAGAATATAATCCAGCCTAGAGGTGTGCCCTGGTCTATTGTAGGTATGGGCACCCCCCCCTATCCGAGGAATTTCTCCCGTTCACTGCCCTTAGGTTAAATTCAAGACTCAGGGAGTATATCTGGAGCGCCACCTCTGTCCACCTTTTAATCGGTGGGATGTCCAGTGCCGGGATCCCCCGCCTAGCATCCTCCTCATCTTGGTCGAGGGAAACGTCTGAGCCCAAGGGTTCGAACGTGCAGTTCATATCACCTGCAACCAAAGTGCGTGTCTTATATGGGGTGTTGTTTAGCAGGGTCTCGAGGAGAGCTATTACTGGAGACTTTCTCCCACCCTTTGTACCCCGGGCATACACATTATAGACGTTTAAAACAATTCTTCCCCTTTGATCTATAAGGGTGATATTTTGTATGTCCGGGGAACCTGTGGGAGATTCCACTACTCTGCAGTTTAGAGAAGCCGCGACCCAGATGAGAAGGCCGCCTGAAGGTCGCCCTCTCCCAGATTCCGAGACTCGCGCAGTGGAGGAATAGGAGGAAAATCCCACTCTATGGACCGGGACCAAGCTCCATGTTTCCTGGAAGAGACACAAGGAGTGCTCATCAACCCATGCAGTAAAATCCAGAAGAGCCAGTTTTCCTGCAATCCCTGCGACATTCCAGCTGAAAACCTTAAAGGCTAGGTCCGTCACAGCTGGAGGGTCGCTGGGAGGCTGAATGCCCCTATCCATAGAACTCCTCCTAAATATCCGAGGAGAACAGGGATCCTGTGGAATGGCCATCGAGTCTCCCAACCCACTTGCAAGATTTGTTTGGTTGGATGGTGCTCCTACTGGGTCTTCTCTGCTCACTGTTTCCAGTCAGCAGGGGCCTATTGCCCACATTTGGTTCTCCCTATTGCCCCCTACAACCCCAGCCCAGTTTGGACCAAAAATGGGGGAACTTACACTTCCTCCATTTGGGCTAACAAGGTGTCTAGGGTAAAAATACGAAATATCTACCAGTTTAACCCCCGGGGCCCCCATATTTTTAATAGGAGTACAAATGGATGGTACTACTCTGGGGTCTTGGAAATTTATAATTACACAATCCCCCTCCTGCATTTTTTTCCCTTGCCCTACCCATCCCACTCTGCGGACACTTAAAATAATGCCGTCCACACCCAGGGGGATTGGCTTATTTGCCTTCAGCCAGTGGATACACTTGTTCTTGAGTGATTGATGGTTTTCCAACTGGCCTTCCTTTAGGGGGGGCACATTAACCATGACAGCAACAAAAGGTTGACAGTCTGGTGGGAGGTTAATCGGGGGGATCCGTCGTGCTATATTACTGGGTGCCGGTGGGGAGGTAGATGGGGCAGAATGTTGGGTTACAGGCCTAGGGGCTTTCCCTGTTGTTAAGCCACTCGGTTTGCTACTCCCCTCTGGTTTTTGTTGGACTTCCTTTTTACCACCAGTTATCTGTTGCTGCTTTTGTGGAGGAGGCTTGGGCTTATTTTTATCAGGCTCTATATGTGTTGATGGTCCCTTTTGACTTGAGCCTGCTTTGGGATGGGAAGGAGATTTAGGAGTTGGGATTACTGGACTATTAGGAACGGCTTTGTTTTGAGATGTTAGGGACTTAGGGCCTCTCTGAGCTGTTTGTTCATTCCCCTTTGCACCCAAATCCTTATTTTCAGTCACTCTAGTTGTTTGCTTAATTGTTGTTTTGAGAGAGTGAAAGCCGTCGTGGGTTGACTGCTCTAGTTTGTCAATCCTCTCCCCTAAACCCTTGACTTGTGCTAGTAACGGTTTCAAGAGGGTATATACCTTCTCCAGAATATTTTCAACTGCTACTAAGTCAGGTGGCTTTGAGACCTTGGCTGTGTGTGGCCCCTTGGGAGCGATCAGAACATCCCCTTCTTTGTCGGTTTCGTTCAACATAGGGACACCCCTTGTAGATCTCGTACTAGATACAGGAGACTTCCTTACTCTTTGGTAAAGGGCGGCCTGTCTCACTAGCCTACCCTTTTTACGTTTGCGCGGCTTTTTACCTATGGGCAGAAACTCCTGCCTAATGTCAGGATTTTCGGTGTTAGGTGGAGCCCCAACTAACTTCCCATCTGATATAACTGTGGGGGATGGAAGCAATTTCGGGGACTCATGATCTCTGGTGACATCACTTGTGGGAATAGGTGGTAATGATGTGGACAAGTTACTAGGGCCACCGTTTTCCAATGTAACTATAGGTAGAAGAGCGGCCAGATTTTCCAGCCTATCTATATTTTGCTCTATACCAATCAACTGGGGGGGGTCTGAGGGAACGTTGACCACACTAGGAGGGGTACCTGTTTGAACCCGGACGATGGCTGGTGTGAGCGACTGGGCGACTGCCCCCAAGGATGAGCGTCTTGAGGGGAGGTAAACTTCAGATAGACGCCGCTCAGACATAGCGATCTCCTTTTCAATCACCGCCGCTACCCTGGTGATAAAACGGTCCATTGTTCCTATGACAGGACTTGCGGCATTTGATCCTCTTTCAGCTTCGCTCCTGAGAGGCTTTCCTGAACGGGTAGACATGGTTTGAGCAACGGAGCGGGGACAGGCACCGGGCGTATGTCCTCACGGCTGGTAGGAGAGAAAGGGACGTGGCCCAGCCCAGCCTTGTCAGCCCCTGACTGCCACAGACTGCCCGCCCTTTGCTTGGGCTTCGCTCGGCGTCCCGCCAAGCGTTGAGCTGTTCAATATGTAAGGGCGTTGCAGGCGGGGGCGTGTCTGAATGTGGGCGCGTCCGCCTGTGCAGCTGGGGAAGCAGGGACTCCTGGTCTTCTGAGTCCCTGCTGAGCGCCGATCTGCTGGTCCTTCCAGGCGCCGATCTGCTGGTCCTTCCAGGCGCCTCCCAGCACTTTCACCTCGCTTCGCGTCTCCCTCCTCCTTCACGCCGCGAAGCGGCACCCGCGGAGCGGGTGCGGCGAGAGGCAGCGGCAACACAGGTGAGCCCGAGTAGAGAGACAGACCCAAAGGCACAGGGTCCAGCAACAACCTCCACAGCGTCCAGGAGTATCCCGCTAGAATGAGGGAACACGCGCCCTTTCACCTGGTCAGGCGGGGGCGTGTCTGAATGTGGGCGCGTCCGCCTGTGCAGCTGGGGAAGCAGGGACTCCTGGTCTTCCGAGTCCCTGCTGAGCGCCGATCTGCTGGTCCTTCCAGGCGCCTCCCAGCACTTTCACCTCGCTTCGCGTCTCCCTCCTCCTTCACGCCGCGAAGCGGCACCCGCGGAGCGGGTGCGGCGAGAGGCAGCGGCAACACAGGTGAGCCCGAGTAGAGAGACAGACCCAAAGGCACAGGGTCCAGCAACAACCTCCACAGCGTCCAGGAGTATCCCGCTAGAATGAGGGAACACGCGCCCTTTCACCTGGTCAGGCGGGGGCGTGTCTGAATGTGGGCGCGTCCGCCTGTGCAGCTGGGGAAGCAGGGACTCCTGGTCTTCCGAGTCCCTGCTGAGCGCCGATCTGCTGGTCCTTCCAGGCGCCTCCCAGCACTTTCACCTCGCTTCGCGTCTCCCTCCTCCTTCACGCCGCGAAGCGGCACCCGCGGAGCGGGTGCGGCGAGAGGCAGCGGCAACACAGGTGAGCCCGAGTAGAGAGACAGACCCAAAGGCACAGGGTCCAGCAACAACCTCCACAGCGTCCAGGAGTATCCCTTTCAGGGCCCTAGTTTCAAATGGCACCAGCGTTGTTTTTTTACATGGCTCTGCGTGTTCTGGCGCGGAAAAGCTGTGTACAAAGAACTGACGTCAGCGCGCGGAGGCGGCGTCTATATACTCCAGCGACATCATCACGGCGCATGACGCCGACGACGGACGCGGAGCCGCAGGGGACGCCTGCAGACGACGCCTACCGATGCGCAGGGGTACTGCTACGCAAAAGTTTCCGGATCCAGACTGACGCCTGGGGATATTCTAAGGTAAGGAATCTAATACTAACTACTGTTTCTTACAGATATATCGTTACCGAAGGTAAGTAACTTGTTCATTTGGTCGAAAACGACGTTGATACATAAGTAAAGGTTAGGTTAGGCTGATTTATAAAGCGCAACAGCTGCCCCAGCAAAGGAGCGACCAGTGCTACGAGCAAAGAAGGCAGCTAGCAGCAAAGAATCCACCAAAACAGCAGAAGGAAAAAGCCAGAGAGACGACCACACCTAGAGGGCTGGGAAAAGATAAGTTTTCAGGGCCTTCCGGAATGTCAAGTAATTGTCCATACTCCGGATATAAACAGGCAGGTCATTCCACAACTTAGCAGATAGAATGCGAAAGGAGCGTCCACCGGCGTGGGCCTTCCTAACCTGAGAAACAACTGTGAAGTGTAGACCTGCTAAACAAAGGTGACGGGAAGGGGCATAGGCGGAGAGCAGGTCAGCCAGAATCCCAGGAGCTGGGGAAATCCTAAAAGCAAAACAGAGACTTAAACTGCACCTGTTTTGCCACTGGCAGCCAGTGAAGCTGACGAATGGCAGTGGAGGTGGAACAGCGGTGAGACAGGCCTAGAAGAGTTCTGGCGGCCACATTTTGGACTCTCTGCAGTCTCGCAATCTCTGTCTTGTTGGCCCCCAAATATAGCGAGCTGGCATAGTTCAATCTCGACAGCACGGATGCCTGGACAATCATCTGTCGGATGGATGCGTCAAAGAACCCCAGCAGGGGTTTAAGCCCGCGCAGAATGCCAAAACATGACGCCCGTACCTTCTTAGTCTAGGTTTGAAAACTCAAGGCCGAGTCCACCCAGACCCCAAGGTTCTTCACCACCTGTTTAGGGGTGGGTGCGGGCCCATGGTGGAGGGCCACCACTGTTAACTCCACAGCTCCCGGTCTTTCCCAACCAGCAGAACCTCAGACTTGCTGGCATTGAGCTGGAGACAGTTGGCCATCATCCACCCTGCGACGTCCACTAGACCACTCAGGAATTTTGCAGCGTCATTCAGACAGTCATTGGAGAGGGCGACAACTAGTTGTGTGTCATCGGCGTTTGACACTATAGTCAGCCCTCTCCTCTTGGCTGCCTCAGCTAGGGGCTGAACATACAGGTTGAAAAGCGTTGGACTCAACGCCGAGCCCTGCGGCACTCCTTGTTTGATAGAATGGGGTCTGGAGGCGAAGGGAGGGGCTGACACCAGAAAGGACCTCTCCGAAAGAAAGGAGATAAACCAATCCAGGGTGCAACCCATTATGCCAGCCTCCTTCAACCTCTGTATCAAAATCTGGTGAGAGACCGTATCAAAATGAGGCAATAAGATCTAATAGGATTAGTGCCAAAGTACGTCCCTCATCCAGTGCTGCTCTTAGTTGTTCGATCGCAGCTAGGAGGGCAGACTCTGTGCTCAGACCCGGACGAAGCCCACACTGGGAGGAGTCCAGTATGTTATTTTCCTCCAAGTAACCTGACAAGATAGAGTTGACATAGGCTTCAGAGAAATTGTGGACCAAGGAAGTAGGGGGATAGGGTGAAAGTTCTCTGGTTTTGTTGGATCAAGGGTGGGCTTCTTTAATAGTGGCATCTCCCTGGCCTGCTTCTATGACCTAGGAACCTTGGCCATTGACAAGGACATGTTAATCACCTTGCTCAAAGGTGTTAATAGCACAGGGAGAAGTCTTATCAACTGGTCAGGCTTCATAGGGTCAGCCGGGGAGCCAGATTTAATCTTACAGCAGAGTGCACGTAGCACATCCTCGGAGATTGGCGGAAAGGTAGTCAGTGTATGAGCGACAGGGGTTGCATTAGATGTAGAGTGTAAATGTAACAATTACTCAAGAGGGGTGTGGCTGGGGATTTGCATGCTAACAGCCTTTACTTCATTGGTGAACTACACATTAGTATAACCTGGTTCGCTTTCAGGTTTACATAATATTATCCTATTCCGCTGGTTCAATCAATCAATCAATCAATCAAGAGTATTTATAAAGCGCGCTACTCACCCGCTAGGGTCTCAAGGCGCTGGGGGGGGGGGGGCTGCTACCACTCGAAAAGCCAGGTCTTGAGTTGCTTCCTGAAGGAGAGATGGTCCTGGGTGAGTCGTAGGTGGATGGGGAGGGTGTTCCAGGTCTAGGTCTGCCAGGTAGGAGAAGGATCTACCTCCGGTGGTGTTTCTGCGGATCCGTGGGACGGTGGCGAGTGCGAGGCTGGCGGAGCGGAACTGGCGGGTTGGCGTGTAGAACGTGAGGCGGTTGTTGAGCTATTCGGGGCCCAAGTCGTGGAGAGCCTTGTGTGCGTGGGTGAGGAGTCTGAACGTGATCCTTTTGCTGACGGGGAGCCAGTGCAGGTTCCTCAGGTGGGCGGAGATGTGGCTGTGTCGGGGAATGTCCAAGACGAGTCATGCTGAGGCGTTCTGGATGCGCTGGAGTCTTTTCTGTAGTTTGGCGGTGGTCCCATCATAGAGGGCGTTCCCGTAGTCCAGACGGCAGGTGAACGAGGGCCTGGGTGACTGTTTTCCTGGTTCCAGTGGGGATCCAGCGGAAGATCTTACGGAGCATGCGGAGTGTGTTGAAGCAGGAGGAGGTAACGGCGTTAACTTGCCTGGCCAGGCGCACATGGTGGTGGTGGGGGATGTAGGTTCGGTGGTGGGGTATGTGTTCTGAGCGCCGAAGCTGTCGTGTATGTCGACGATCTTACCATGAAAAAAGGTGGCCAGAGAGTTGCAGAAGTCTTGAGAAGGCGTGATGTCGTTGTCGCTGGCGTTGGGGTTGGAGAGCTCTTTCACGAAGTTGAAGAGTTCCTTGCTGTTGTGGGTGTTGTTGTCCAGTCGTTCTCTGAAGGATGACCTTTTGGTGGTGCGGATCAGCTGGTGGTGTTTGCGGGTGGCGTTCTTGAGGGCTGTCATGTTATCCGTTGACATGTTGTGGGGCCAGGCTTTCTCGAGGTCACGGCAGGATTTCTTGGAGTCTTTGAGATCGTTGGTGAACCACGCGGCTTTCTTGCTGTTGAGGTTGCTGGGAGGGTTTTTCAGTGGAGCAAGGGTGTCGGCGCAGTCGGTGATCCACTGTGTGAGGTTGCGGGCTCCTTCGTTGGGGTCCGTGGTGTCGGTGGGAGGGTTTAGGCGCAAGGAGGTGGTGAGTTGGTTGGTGGTGATCTTGCTCCAGCATCTTTGGGGGGTTTGTTGAGGGCGGAGGTGGGTCGTTGTTTTCCTGAAGTTGAAGTGAACGCAGCTGTGGTCGGTCCAGTGGAGCTCGTTGGTGTGGCTGAAGGAGATGTGGTTGCTGGAGGAGAAGACAGGGTCGAGCGTGTGGCCGGCGTAATGGGTGGGGGTGTTGACCAGTTGCTTGAATCTGAGGTTGGCGAGGTTGTCTAGTAGGGCGGTGGTGTTGTTGTCCTGGTCGTTCTCTGGGTGGAAGTTGAGGTCTCCTAGGAGGATGTAGTCGTGGGAGGCGAGGGCGAGCGGGCTGATGAAGTCTGCGATGGCCTCGCTGAAGTGTGAGCGTGGTCCCGGGGGTCTGTAGATGAGGGTTCCTCTGCGGGTGGTCTTGGGGTCGGTGTGAATCTGGAAGTGCAGGTGCTCTGCGGTGGCGAGGGTGTCGTCGGTGTTGGTCGTGATGCGGATAGTGTTTCTGTGGGCGATGGTGATGCCTCCTCCGGTCTGGTTGACGCGGTCCCTCCGGATAATCTTGTAGCCCTCCGGGATGGCAATGGCGATGTCGGGGGCTGAGGAGGCATTCATCCAGGTTTCTGTGAAGAAGGCGACGTCTGGTGCCGTTTTGTCCAGGAGGTCCCATAGTTCGACAGTGTGCCTGTGGATGGAGCGGGTGTTGAGCAGGATGCACTTGAGGTGGTTGTTGTTGGCGGCTGTTTTGGCTGGCGCGCAGTGCAGGACCGAGTGCAGGTGAAGTAGCAAGCGTAGCAGGTGAAGGCTCCCTGGGTGCGTTTCGGGGTGGCTTGGTAGCAGGCTGGATGTCGGCCGGTGTTGAGAGCTTGGAGGGTGGCGGTGTCGTAGCTCAGTCGGGTAGGCTGGCTCTGGCGGGGTCCAGGGGTTCTGACGCTGGGTGCGGTCCAGGCGTGGACGGGCGTAGACGGGCTTGCCTTTGGCACGCCTTCGGCGCGCCCGCTGCGCATACTCGCGGTCCTCGCCATTTATGGCGAAGTGGGAGGGAGGAGCAGCTGGGAGGCGGGAGTGGGAGACAGGAGAGGGGGCGGGCCGCAGGAGAGCAGCGGCGGGGAGCAGAGGGGGTAAAGAGCGGGAAGGCGGAGCGGGGGAGAGCGAGGGCAATCCTGGGCAAGCCTGGTGATCGGGGCAAGCCTGGGCAAGCCTGGAGAGCGAGGGCAAGCCTGGAGAGCAGGGGCCCTAACGAGAGGCGGCAGCAAGAGGGCCAAGCAGGCAGCGGCAGCAGAATCCGGGCACACGGGGGCCGTGCGGTAGTGGAGTGACCGGGTCAAGGGTTGAAAATAATTCTCTAAATCTTGGAAATCTAGAAGACTAGTTTTACAGATCGAGTGACAGCATTTCTATTTTTCCAAGGCATAGGACTTGTGAAAATCTCTCGATGCTGTGTTACAAGCAAGCAAGTATCTGGTGCTCATCTAAACCTAATGTAAACAAACTAAAGTGTTACTGAGATTCTCAAATGGGCACTCAGAGGTATCTTCCTGATTGTTATGTGGTTTCTCTCTCTGAGTTTATGAAGTAAAAGCCAATTGTTTGTCTTTGCAGTTTTCTGAAATAAGGCATGTGCACACTTTGCTGCTAATACATATCTACGGTTACAAGGTTGTCAACCACATGCCTTAAACAGGAGTGTGATTACTTATTTTTTAGTTGTGTTTTCTTTTTTCAAAGTAACAATGCGTAGGCAAGGAATATTATGTAGTTAATCTGAAAACATGCAATACTCTTATTGTAATGTAAAGATGTAGAGTTGTGGTAATATGTATTGTGTTATGTTTTTCTACTAGAAACACTGTAGGCTGTTAAATAGGCTAACTTAGCTTATTAGGGGACCTCTATAATACTTCAAGAAGCAAGTGGTGTCTTTGTTCAGTTCGTATAGTAACACTCTCTTTTATAGAACCTATGTAGTAATTACTGTGAAGCTATTAAGTTCTTGACTTAACAAACACATTATTTTCCCCATTTGATGTTGCTTGGTTTCTCGGGTACATTTGCCTTGCAATGTGGTATGAATTCTGAGAAGGACTGATGTCAATGTTAGCAGAACAATATTCTATACTCTTTTGTCTTGAAACTTGCATGACTAATAATAAGATACAGCAGATCTCAAAGACTTTTACAAAGTTCAGTAGTCCACTCCCAAATGCCCAGCTGTATATATTTACCTCAAAATGATAATTCTTTTTGTAGTACTGAAACGGAAAACAATAGGAAAATTGTAGATGTGAAACAAACTTGTTTTAGAGGTGGATAATTCACTTATCTGTTACTGTGTGGATCAATAAGAATAGTGCTGCTCCAGGTTTTTAAAAGGCACTCCCTCTGGATCATATTGTCTGCTGCTGAGAAGAACGTAGCGGGAGCAACCTGAATCTTTGGCACAGTGGCAATGCACCTTCATCAGATCACCTTGGCAGGTTGGTACCAGTCCCCCATCAGTTCACAGAGCAAAAGTTGGCAGACCCAGCTTTCAAGAAACTTAAAGAGGAATACACTTTGACACCAGCAAAGGGTGTGACCTTGGGGGCCAGCACTTAGAGGTCAAGATTCACTCCAGCAGAGTCCAGCAGCAGGGTCCTGGGCAGGTCCAGTTGGAACTGGTCAGCAAGGAATGCAGAAAAAGGCCTCTTGTAGCTTGATGTGTCCCTGTATCCCAAACAAGAGGTCAGCAAAATGACCCTTGGAGTCACTTCCCGGGTCCTAGGTTCAAGGCATGCACGTCCAGTCTACCTTCGGGTTATTCAGACAGAAGGGCAGTCCTTTTTCTGATTCCCTACAAGTCCAGTAATGTTCTGTGGAGGGTACTAGGGTTTCCACATTTATGGCCAGTGCTAGACTGTGGGTGGGGAATCTTCGTGCCCCTCTCCAACCCAATGGGATAAAAGAACCCGGGGGCGGTGGTGCTACCCACTTTTGCAGCACTGCCAGTGTGTTTTACTGTAAGCTATCCCACAGTGCTTCTCTCTACCTAAATACAACACAGCGGAAGCATTCTTCTCCTGGTCAGAGCTCCCCATGCCCACCCAGACTTGTGACTATGGTAATGGTTTAAACCTCCCTTGTGGTCACTCCAAGCCAGTCTGGGGCAGCTACCCCTCTCACTGGGTTTGGAGCCCAAGACAAAGGGAAACAGGCCTAGATGTGAGCTACATCTGCAAGTGACATGGTAGGCCCCCTTTGAAGAGTAGGAAGGGGCTTGGCATTGCCGTCCAGGCCATCCTGCTGAAGATGGAAAACACCTCTCCACACTCAAACCTTTTCTCCACAGTCTAGGAGCAATCCACATCTCACTGCAGAAGAGCCATTCAACAATTAGGTGACACTGGACACTTCAGAAAGGTCTTTTTGGCTAGGGTAGATATATGACAACTTTCTAAAAGTGTAATTTCTACAATAGCAATATAACATCTGGTGATTCTTAAATTGGATTTTAAATTACCATGAAAACGAGCCTTGAATGAATTTTCTAGCTGCTCCCAAACCAAAATTAAGCATTATAAGTTGTTATATTGTAAGTCCATGTTCCTCTATGTGCTACCGTGAAAAGCTACTTTGGGGGTCTTTTACTGCTGTCACATTTAAAACCTTAAATAGAAATTTCCTACTTTTTAAATACCAAGCACATTGTCCTTTAGGCATTTAGGGCCTAACTTAGGGGTGACTTATAAATATCAAAAAGGAGGATTTAGGCCTGGCAAAAAGTGTATTTTGCCAGGTCGAAATGTCTGTTCATCAAAAGAAGGCAACAATCTGGGGTAATGCAACACAAAATATGGACATTTCCAACAGTGATGAAAAATTGGTTGTAACACCTAGCCTAATTCCAACCCCACATGTAATCCTAACTCTACTTATTGTCAAACTATTGTTAGTTCTTATTTCCTTTAAGATTAGCCTTACTGACATTTTATAGGAACATTTGTACAGTGTCAAATTTTGCAGATCTGCGGTCTGCAAATTCGTGCGAAACCGCAAAACAATCCGCGAATTCGCTGATTTTCCCGAGAAGTCACAGATTTTTTTGCGATTTGCACTCTACTCAACTGGAGTACTTTCTACTGGATAATCAGTAAGTGCTACCTCGTTGGGTAAATGTATAGTGCTTTTCCTACACTGCAGCTGCGTAAAGGGCCAGAAGATTTGTCTCCACTGACCATGTGTGCCTGTAACTTTGCCACCGCACCAAAACGCGCTGAGGTCCCTTGAGTGAGCTGTCCATCATAGTTGGGAAAGGGCGGGAAGATGTTTGATACCGCTTGTGTGTGGTGCGGGGCCAAACGAACGAGGCTTCTATGCGTGTCAATATGCCTCTTGTGTATACAGGGTCAGAGAGCGAGCAGGGCAGCAGGTGAGGAGAAAGCAGCCTCCTGATCACAGGAACTACACGGGGTTTGCGCTCGAGAAACTCAGAGATTGAAAGACCTCCCTCGAGTATTACAGCTAATTTTCGACTGCAGATATGGGGTTAAAGCTCACTTGCCCAGCCTCGACCGTGCTCACTAATGTTTTGGGCTGATTAAAACGTTACTGAAATTGAGCTTCAACTCGGGCACCTGCTATATCTGTAAGTGCTTCCTGTTGAGGTTTAATTTTTGTGACAGGAGCCTCATGCCAGAATGAATCCTGCCCTGCATAGTTATCCACAAAGATGCCATCATTTTGTGCAATACCTCTACTCAACTGGAGTACTTTTACTGGCTAATCCAGTAAGTGCTACCTCGTTGGGTAAATGTAAAGTGCTTTTCCTACACTGCAGCTGCGTAAAGGGCCAGAAGATTTGTCTCCACTGACCATGTGTGCCTGTAACTTTGCCACCGCGCCAAAAGGCGCTGAGGTTCCTTGAGTGAGCTGTCCATCATAGTTGGGAAAGGGCGGGGAGAAGTTTGGTACCGCTTGTGTGTGGTGCGGGGCCAAACGAGCGGGGCTTCTATGCGTGTCAACATGCCTCTTGAGTATAAAGGGTCAGAGAGCGAGCAGGGCAGCAGGTGAGGAGAAAGCAGCCTCTTGGTCACAGGAACTACACAGGGGTTGAGCTCGAGAAACTCAGGGATTCAAAGACCTCCCTCGAGTATTACAGCTAATTTTCGACTGCAGATATGGGGTTAAAGCACACTTGCCCAGCCTCGACCATGCTCACTAATGTTTTGGGTTGATTAAAACGTTACTGAATTTGAGCTTCAACTCTGGCACCTGCTTTATTTATATCTGTAAGTGCTTCCTGTTGAGGTTTAATTTTTGGCCCACAGGAAGCACTTTCAGAGTTAAAGCAGGTGCCAGAGTTGAAGCTAACTTTGTAACCATTTTAGAATGGCGCTGGTAAGCTGCCAGAGTTGAAGTTGCAACTTGCAAGTAAGCAACTTCAACTCTGGCAGCTTGCCGGTGCCATTCTAAAATGGTTACAAAGTTAGCTTCAACTCGAGCACCTGCCTTAACTGTACGTGCTTCCTGTGGGCCCAAAAAAAAATCCGCCCGCGAGCGGATTTGCGGATTTTTCGGCAATTTCGCGAGATTTGCGGATCGCGAAATTGCCGAAATTCCGCGAGCGGAACGGATTTTTGGCCCACAGTTACTTAATGCCTTTTTCAAGGCTGTGAAATGCTTGATTATTGATGTTTATCACATACTGGGCTCTCTTTTGGAGGTGTTGGGGAGAATAAAGAGTTGCTTGTGCGCGAATCAAAATACTAGTCAGTAAGCATCAAAGCTATTAGTTTGTACTTGTAGTACTACAAAGGGCCAGATGTAGGTGGCCCAATACCGGTCGGTAACGGCCGAAATTACCGAATTTTGGCCGTTACTGACCGGTATTGGGCATTTGGGATGTAGGTAGCCTAAATTGCAAATTAGGTAATTTACCGATTCGATATTTTAAGGAATCGGTGAATTACTGATTCCTTAAAATACCGACTCACTAAATTACCGAATTTGCAATGTAGGGAGTACTCAAATGAGTGATTTTCCCATTTTAGGATTCGTTATTTACCACCATCTATAAGTTGGTGGTAAATAAGGAATACCTTTGAAAATGCAAATCTGTGCATTTTCAACTGTGCCATGTGGCAGACATACATGCCCTTAGGGCATGTATGTGTGCCACATCTGCACACAAGCACGATTCAGGGGTGCAACAGGGTGTCAAAGTGACACCCTGGCACCCTTGAATGTTTCCCTCATTTTACCGAATCGGTATTTACCGAGTCGGTAATTGCCATTCATTCCTATGGGCCTATTACCGAATCTTACCAATTTGGTAATTTTTCCTGAAAATGTATCTACATCCCATTTACCTATTCTTAAATACCGAATCGGTAAAATTTGGTATTTAAGAATAGGTAAATTGAGATTACCTACATCTGGCCCAAAGTGATTAATGCTTTCTGGGAATGAAGGTAATTATCAGTAATCTCTTTTCTGAAAGGCATTAAATTCCAGAGTTGGTTGTCTGGACAGAGAAGTAGATTTCATTGTGTGGACTCTCTCTGAATGAAGGTGCCATCAATAATGGGGGAAGCCTTGGGTGAAGAGAAATTATTTTGTGATCTGAGTGTAGTTTTTGGTGTAAGAATAGTAGTTCCACTCCATGTACTGCTCTGTGAGTTGTGCTCAATACTTTGAACATGATCTTTCACACTACTGGGAGGTAGTGTAGGAGGAAAACAGGTGTGATGTAGCCTGCATAGGTAGGATAAGGAGTTGTATTGCTATGGCTTTCAGATTTCTTTCTAGCTTCCTCAGCTGTAATAGGGAGTGTTACTAGATAGAGTCCATTAGCAGACTGAAAGGGCAGTAGTACAAGAGCGACCACAGTCTGGATCTTTTGCTAGAACCTAAGGTATGGGGAAAAACTTCAAAGACATTTAATCATGTAGAAGCTTGATTTGGCAACTTGATTGACTTGTGGTTAAAGGAATAATTTAGAGCACATGGTCATCCCTAAATTACTAATTTCAGAAGAGTACAATGGTTGGGTCAGCTCCTGAAGCCAAATGGTGATGGTTTTTCCAATTGCCATATACAAGAATCTTTTCGCGTGTTGCCTTTAAAATGGTTAGCAAACATCCACAGTCAGTGGCCTGAAAACATTTCCCCATGGTACATGAATGAAGATGGGCTAAAATATCTTTAAAATGACTGAAGTGTCATCTGCATAAATATAGCAGTAAAAATTGAAGGCGCATAGGAGCTCTGGTAGTGGTCTTAGGTAGATATTGAGCAGGAAGGGGGCAATGGCAGATCGTTGTAGTTCACCAGCTGATAAAGTGGGAAATAATAAGGGAAGCATCTTGACAGCAAGAGTACATGCACTCTCTTTCAGGATAGTTCCTCGAATATCAAGGACAAGTAGTCTTTAAGGAGGGAAGGTCGGCAAGCAAGGTCAAAGGCGGACGAGAAATCAAGTAGAGCCTCCATTCCCTATATTTTGTGGTCATTTTGATATCATCCCATGTTGTAGTAAGTGATCCCTTAGTGCCACAAACAGAACAGAATCATTTTGATAAGCAATTGTGATGATTTGAACTGCAAAACAATACACAAAATACAGAAACAAACATTCCTCAAACAAATACAAAAATGATTGAATATTTAATTTAATCCACACAAAAAATCTAAATTTTAATGAGAAGTTTGTCACTTTTATATACTCAATTGAGGTCTCACATCTTCAATACTATATTCTGTTTGATGCCCATGCAATGCTGCTACAAATCACTCGGAGAATACCAATTTTTTTTATAACTTTATTTATCATTTTGACAGTACACGAAAAACATAGGATACATTGATATGCAGTTACATCATTTCACCAATCATTATTTATTTAACACATATGTAAATCATTGTGCCGCTATTGTAGCTTTTATCAAATACACTTTGCATAAGTTGTTCCCTCCTTTACCTCCTGTATGCCTTATTTTTAGCCGTTAGCCCTAGCTCATTCCTTTGGCACTATCTCCTTGTATAATTCCTGTAATTATACCACATTATTTATGAACTTCATTCTAGAAGCTGTCTCCCCTGGCTAGGTCGTGTGTCTCCTTCCTCCTGCTGTCGAAGGTTTTCTCGTAAAGGCTGCCATACGTCCTTTGGGCGACATGTGGGTGGTTGTAGCTCAGCATGTAGCTCACTCATAATGTTGCAATATGACATGCTCTTGAGCCACCCTTTAATTGTTGGTTTCTGTCTGCTACCCCAGCGTATAGCTATTTTGCGCTTCGCTAGAATCAGTGCCACTGCTGTGAATCTGCAATTACTTTTGGGCAGCGTGTCCACATAACCCATCAGCGCCAATTACTGGGAGGGGGTCAGTTATAGCCCAGTCATCTGCTGCATTATGCTAAATTCGTCTTGCCAATAGGTGTTTATTATATTACATGTCCAAGTCATGTGTATGAAAGAGGCTGCTAACGCGTTGCACTTAGGGCAATGCATTAACTTAGCACTTTTTATGTGGGTCATCTGCTGTGGTGTAACGTAAGCCCGTCTAAGTATCTTGAAATGAATAAGCTTGTGTATATGATTACAGCATCCTTCCCATATCTTGTCGGTGAGTGGCTGCCCTATGTCAGTCGACCAGGCGTCCCTAACTTTGGTAATATACAATATAGAGCACAGAAAAATTGTTTAGGAGACTGCCTCTATTGTCAGTTAATTTTAATTTCAAAACAATTGAATAGAAAAATACAACTATGTCCACGGTCTTATATGGTCCAAAAGTTAAACAATCCAATTGAAATATTGTCCATTTATACAAATTTCCATAAAGCTTCAAATATCATTGAAATGTTGTAGTCACATTGGTGCAGACAGCTTACACACGTTTCGTTGTGTATACGAAATCTTCAAGGCTTGAACGCGGTCTCAAATGGGCATATAAGTAGAGTACTAATTCTTCTTAACATTTTGTGGAAGAGAAAAGAAAATCTTTGGAAAGGATTGCACTGTCAAGCGTCCAAGGAAAAAATAGTGCTTTACGACACTTGGGAGGAATGTGTCTCGTAAGGTCTACGAGACCAAAGATAAGTATCTAGAAGGCACACTGCGTGTCAATAGTTGTCTGTGTATTCTTAGGGCCCGTCTGTAGCACACTAAGGAACGGAAACAGTCTTAAAACAATTAGAATAAGAGAGACTGTAGACGAATCCGTATAGAACCCCGATGTATAGTAGCATCAGTGGTCTATGAATGCCCCAAATGAGAGGCACCCCATTCGGTAAGTATGGTCCCGCACGGTAGAACGAAATCCTCCTAACTTTAGTGTCATGCTGTGGCATCAAGGTGAGACTGTAGCATCAAGGTGAGACATGCCTTATATATACAAGAAGCAACATGCTCCCCGCTATCTTTAATGACTGATGTAAGCGGCTCAAACTCTTCAGGCTCAGTAGGGTAGGTTGGGTTTACATTCCTAAGTGTGTTTTGTTTACGGGCCAGTACAAACTGATCCATTTAATTTGCGGGTTTCTAACGCGCTAGAATCGACTCCCGAAGGAGTATCTCTGCGCAATAGACCGCTGGGGAACCCGTCCTGGCTTTCCCTGTGATACTGGGTATCTCCAAGGTGAAACCAGGCATCCCCGGCGTATGTGGGGGGCCGTTGCGGAGATGAGGCAAGCTAATGCCCAGAGTTGCCAAGTGTGATCTCTGGTTAGAGTAGGCACCGAGGTGAGAATTATCGAGTCCGCTGACCCTGGTCCATGACCCTGCCGCGTCGGGAATTGAACCCTGGTCCCGGGCCGTCCTCTGCTCCCGGGTCTGCCACCTCTAACCAGTGAGCCACACCACTCCATGAAAGTGGCTGTCAAGAAGCAGGGGTCTTCTGTCCGGGAGAACACGTGCCCACCAGGGAACAAGTCGCCTAAGGTGTCTACCCCCAAGTGTCAATGAAAACACTTCGGATTTGTCCCAATTAGTGTGAAGGCTGGATAGGGCTCCGAAATCTTCTATTTCCCCTAGCAGCGGCTGGAGGTTAACCTCTGGTGTGCGAACATACAGCACCACATCATCCGTATATAAGGTCACTAGTACCGCCCCATGTTTTAACTGGAGCCCTCTGTTAGTGATCCTTCTGGCAGTACCGTATGAGCGGGTCCATTGTAATTATAAAAAGTAATGGAGATAAAGGGCATCCCTGCATGGTGTCTCTAGTTATGAGAAAAGGTTCTGTTATCATGCCAATGAATCGAATACGGGCGGTCGGTGCAGTGTACAGTAGTTTAATCAAGTGTTCAAAGCCCTTCGGAACGCCCATATTAGCCAATATAGCATGTAAGAAGGGCCACTCCACCGAGTGGAACACCTTCACCGCATTTAAAAATGCAGCTACTGCAGGGGTAGCCAGATTTATTGTGTTAACCACAGAAAAAAAGTTCCTTAAGTTTAGAGCTGTGGATCTGCCTTATAAATCCGGTTTGCGCTGGTGCTATAAGTTGCTCCATAAGTAGGGACAACCTAGTCGGCAGCATTTTTGCTTACATTTTATACTCAAAATTGAGCAAAGAGAGCGGCCGATATGAGCACACTTTTCAGGATCTTTTCCAGGTTTAGGCAACAATATCAGGACTGCCTCTTTAAACGAGGGTGGAAGTATTCCTTTCTCTAAGGCTTCTGCATAAACCTCTAGTAAGTAGGAGGCCAACAGCCTCTTATATGCTTTGTAGGAGGCACCAGAGAACCCATCAAGGCCCGGGGCCTTGGATCCAGCCCTAGCCTCAATAGCCTGTTCTATCTCATTGGTTGAGAATGGTTCACTTAAGAATTGCCTGTGCTCATTAGGGAGCCAAACCATAGCTATCTTGCTTAAGTATTCCTTAATCCCATCTGCACTAGTTGCTGCCTTTATAGTGTAAAGATCCATGTAGTATTGCAATAATGTCTGCTAAATGGCAGCCGTTCCCAAAGCCATCCCTCCGTCTGGCTCTTGCAGCTTGGTAATATAGGTCTGCTTATAATGTGGCCGGAGCAGCCGTGCAGGCATGGGAATTTATCGCTTCAGTATATTCTGCCAATAATTCTGTCCTGCGGTTTATATAAGGTGTGTTATCTCGGGGCTGTCTTGCCATGTTCTCTCTACCTAGTTTGGCTAGTTCTTCCTCTAATCTAGCTAAACTGCGTTTCAGGTCCCTTAGCACCGCCGTCTGTGTGGACATGCATACCCCTCTGATACATGCTTTAAAGGCCTCCCATAGAGCACTCTGCGTGGAGACCGACCCCGTATTCAGTGCAAAGTAATTCACTATTGCTGTACGCAGTTCCTCTCTAAGGACCGTGTCTCTCAACGCTATGGTAGGGAACCTTCAATGCCTCTCGAACCTTCCCTCAGCCAGTACTTAACTGACAGGAGTACTGGGGAGTGGTCTGATAGGGTGCGGGGCAATTTACTACTGTTTGAACCCATGGAAGCACCGGTCGCAATAACAGCCAGTAATCTAGTCTTGTCCATGTGTAATATTGTTGTGCATAATGAGTATATTCAGTGCTCTGAGGGTTAAGGTGTCGCCATGTGTCCTTCAATTCCCAATTGTTAAAAATTTCTGTTAATACCATGTGGGACCGGGGCTTGCTTACCGGGGACTCAGCAGGACTGTCCAATCTGGGCTCCAGCAGAATATTCAAATCCCCTCCCAAGAGAATATAATCGGCTTCTAGAGTGTCTAATTGCGAGTGGAGCTGTTCATAGAAGGCTGGATCATCTGTATTTGGGGATTATATATTGGCCAGCAAGACCTTGTGCCCTGCCAGGACCCCTATTACCAGAAGAAAATGTCCTCCTGGGTCTATAAACGTTGCAGTATGTACAAAGGACAATCGTTTGTTAACCAGTAGCACTACTCCTCGAGCACATGTGGTATAGTTTTAAAAGAACCTGTGGGGACCCCAGGCAGATGCAAACTTATGTAGAGAAGAAGGTGATAAGTGTGTTTCTTGTTGATAAACGATGCTTGCGTATTGTTGACGCTCATATTGAAGTACTAGTCAACATTACTTTTGATTGTTAATGCCTCGTACGTTCCATGTCAGTAGGGCGACTTTCGTGCTATGGTATATTTCTACCTAATGTGCCATTGTGAATAGTAAAGCATACTATGTCTTCTCTGTAGGATGTGGGTAACGCATATGACTGTCAACTGAACTGGTGTGACTGCATATTTTAAACTTTTCTATACCTCTGCCCCCTACCCCACCCCCACCTAGTGGCTGCCCACCAGGTGCTTCCCTATGTTCCCAAGGATTAAATGTTGATTAATACAACGCTAACATGGCAAACTTTCCCATTTCAATACCATTGTGAGCCCACTGAGGTAGTGGCAACGCCACATGGGCACCCCGCGCACTAGCGCTATTCTGTAACATTAGTCCCACTACGCATTCTTCTCTGTATACTCAGGCTGGCCCCCCTCTCCACAACCCCACGCCACTTATCTTCAGTTAAGGCAATATCAACAGACAGTTCACACAGCTCCATTCTTCCAAAAGGACAAATCAACTAGCTGTGAACAGGTCTGCACTCGTGCCCGATTGGGCTCCCTTTGATGCTCCTCCTGGGGAGGTGCCACCATGTAAATCGCCTGCCCCCGCATGCTGCTTGCAGAAGATCTGGACATATTCAGGATTATTGAATATTTTCGTCTTCCCATTCACATCTACTTTTAGGGCTAGATGTAGGTAGAAAAGATTTACCGATTTTAAATTACAGAATTTTACCGATTCGGTAATTGAAAATCGGTAAATCTATGGGTCCGACATGTAGGTATTCCAGATGTGCTGGAATACCGAATCGGATGAATTCAGTATTTACCGATTCGGTAAATACCGAATCGGTAATGCCCATTCATTCCTATGGGCTTTGAAGCCCATAGGAATGAATGGGCATTACCGATTCGGTATTTACCGAATCGGTAAATACCGATTTACACAAGAGTGCAGGGGGTGTCACTTTGACACCCTCTGTCATCACCAAAACAGGCACGGGTGCCATGTGGCAGGCATGCCTGCCCTAAGGGCAGGTCTGCCTGTCACATGGCATAGGTGTGCATGCACACATGTGCATGCACACCGGAATCGGTATTTTACCATCAAATTGGATTTGATGGTAAAATACCGATGCGTTAAGGCTCCTGGGACTCTGAAGAGTCCCACCTACATATGGGTGGCTCCGAATCGGTAAATTTACCGATTTCTTATTTTACCGAATCGGTAAAATTACCGAATCGGTAATTTTACCGATTCAGTAAAATAATACCCCCTACATACCATTCGCCTATTTACCGATCTGTAACGGCCGAAAATACCGATTTTTGGCCGTTACCGACCGACCTACATCGGGCCCTTAGAGTCTTGCAGGACATAGCATCCCACAGCGAAGGCCTAGCTTCTGCACTGCAGCCTTCGCTCCTGCAAACTTGCCCCTGCAAACTTGCGCCTGGCGTCCTGCACCAATGCAGTGACGTCCGGATATATGGAGACATTTGATCCCTGCCAGAACAGAGTTTCAGCTTCTCTGGCGAGGTGAGGAAATATAAATTCTATGGTCAAGTTGTGTTCCCTAGCGTGTACCCCACCGTCTCCATATACCAGCTTAAAGTGCATGTAACTTCCCTCCTGCGCCTGCTATGAAGACGCAAATACATTTGCGTCCAACGTTAACATGTCCTCTTTCAGACCCACCCTGAATGGGTTAAATAGTCCGTTCCTAAGTATGCTATGCCAACGTCTTTTTATAGTGTACCTTACACGTTTTCAGCTCTGGCAAAATAGGCCCTGAATTTCTGCCATCGAGCCATTTTTCTGGCTTCTGACTCTGAAAGCCTCAGCCCAGGCTGCCCCTGTACCCGTGAACTCTGACTTACTTCCAGCGCGGCCCACCGCGCTCAGCTCAGCCTGCTGCCTGCCAAGACTGACTACAACCTTCGAATTATCTGTTCCGCTCCTCGAAAATACATTCCTGCCTACTAGTTCCAGTAAACATCCCCCTCAGCTGCAGAGCAAAGGGCCGACCTGTCTCCGTGCAAGTAATTCATAGCCTCTGTTACCATGCTCCCATGAAAGGCCCATGCCCCCACGCTTCTAATGCAGACACCCAGGCGCTTATACACGCACTCACAGTCAGTATAGAATAGCTTCTGCCCCAGAGACCTTTTCCGTCCAGATAATATGGTTCCCAAACATCAGATATCAGATATGATAGAAGTACAAGTTGATCTGACATGCCAGACTTCTGTCTCTTTCCGTCAGTGGAAATGTCAAGCCCCCTGCACCCTCCAGTTTCACGTCAATCACACGTCATGCAGCTGCGCGCGCATCCAAGCTTCCGATTTCTGCTGACATTGCAACATTTCTGTTTAGTGCCACCCCCTTGTGACACCTACCTGTGACGTTTCTAGCACACACCTCTAGTTCACGCCTAGTCCACGCCTTCTGATTACGTACTAGTAACACGTGGATACTGTTATCTTGTCTTCTCGCAGCTGTTACGCCTACTATATTGCTTTCTATGGTGTAAATTAAGTATATAAGCTATGTATTGTCAATAAAACTGTGCTCTATCCCTTCTTCCACCCCTGTGGTGGGAAGAACATGATATCCAGGTCTTGACCATTCCTTTTTAAGGAATAAAACCCCTAAGAACTCTAACACCACGGACTCTGTCTTTTTCTTTCCGATTTGAGTTATTATTGATTAAGTACTTACCTGCATAGAAATTAAGACGGTAAATTATATATTTACATCATTTTGGCGCCCGACAGGGACCCCTCCCCCACCTCACGCGCCGGTTGGTGCGTTGCAAGCTCTGTCCCCTGCCATCAGTTAGAAGGAAAACTACGCGTACCGGCAGGATTTCCTGCATCTCCCTCTGGCCCACGGAGGTGACGAAGACTGCGATCAGTACCCAGACGAGGCGGTGAGGAGTGCGGAGGATCCCGGCCAGAGCCTAGCCGAAAGAAGCAAGGTCCGAGGTGTCAAGAGGCCCACCCGTTTTCCGAAGTTTTCCGAAGTTTTCCGAAGTATCCACGTGCCGAGTCGAGTCCAGTCCAGTCGAGTTTTCCGAGGCCTTCAGTTTCCGTGCTTCCCGGTGAGTACCATTGCTGGGACGTATCTAGACGGGTTTGGGTACACAAGTCCGGTCTGCACTGTTTTTAGACAGTGTATCTGTACTGTTTAGCAGTACATCCGTTATTCAAGTTTCTGCGCTGTTTTAGACAGTGTATCTGTACTGTTTAGAAGTACATCCGTTATTCAAGTTTCTGCGCTGTTTTAGCAGTGTATCTGTGCTGTTTAGCAGTACATCCAATATAGGGGGTAGTCATATATGTTTCAAAATGTCTTTTCATGTGATTAATGTCGTGGTATGAATGTGACCGTTTTTTAATGTGCATTATTGTGTTCTTGTATAACTAGCTGTATTCAGTATTAAGTAGTTAGGGTTGAGCATTCAGTATTAAGTAAACAAGATGCCGTTTTTCAACAAGTTAAAGCAGATAGGAACTAGGAAAGGGATACTAGAGGAAGCAATTCCTATCCCCCCTAGGGACACTCCAGGAAATTTTATGTACCACAAGCATGGCTTAGATGCCATATTGTATCTAGATTTATGGGCTGACTATACTAAGCATCTAGACGAAAGACACAGATGGCCTGTTACCGGAACATGGGATGCCGAGTGCATCATGAAGGTAGAAGAAGCACTATGGAAAAAGAAAGCCAGACAATCTCAGAAAGACGCCATAGAGTTTTGGCGTAAGGAATCACATAAGCGTGCTGAAAAAGCACTACGTAGAGAAGACAGACTTAAAGAATCAGACAAGGCCCAAGAAAACGAGTTAGTTACCGAGGGGATCCGAGTAAAATCAGAGCAAGTAGACCGCGCACGAAATAACCTCGTAAACGGTATGTATCTCGCGGCCGAGGGTTCGCCTGAGGCCATTTCAGAAATACCGAAAAATCTGCCGCCACCATTGGTTCCAACTAAAGTAACTCATAGGACCACTAAAGACATATTCCTGAATTCCTATCTAAAGGATGTAGCACCCGCTTACACCAATCTGCCTGTCCGCGCCCTGCCTAACGACAGGGACGGGGGTGGTAACCCGCCCCAAGATCATATTCCGTCAGTACCACAACAGAATCCTCCTGTTCCACCACCTCCACCACTTCCCGTACCTAAAGTTGATCTACCGAAACCACTTCTACCTGATCCTACTAAAAGAAAAATTCAAGTTCAGGTACAGACTCCACAGAGAGATAATGCCCAAGCTTCCGCCTCAGGGGGTGCGACCGGGGGTCTTCACACCCCGCCATTAACACGCAGGTTACAGCTCGGGGATTTGCGGAATCCTTTTACGTTCAAGTCACCCCGCCTTGACATATTCAAAGAAAACCTTTCAGTTTGCAGATATGATCCAGTACCCGGCAAAGACGATATAATGATGATGGCATCACTACGGTTAAGATCTGCTACTGATTTCCTGCTGTGCTATGCAGGAATGAAGGAACGCCTAGATAGAATATATGAGTTTGTTCAGACTGGGAAAGACCCTGACAGTATTAAGGATGCCATGGAGCGTCAGAAAGTTGACGTTCAAGAACAGATACTACGTTTTTTCATAAATTGCCTAATAAGAGAACGAGACAGGCCTGAGACAGATCAGAGCGAGTTAGATGCACTAAACAAGTGGGGTCAAAATATATCTGAAGGAAAACACGACAAGGGGACCTGCATAGCCAGTATGTACAAGAAAATTAGAAAAGCAGTGATAGATATACACAAAGAAGAAAAAGAAAAGGCTTCCTCCGAGGAGGAAGAAGGACCTGAAGAATCAGAAAAGACTACAGATACTATAGCGTATGTAGGTAAGGGAACTTACCTTAGGAAAGGTATTCGTCCAGAAAGCAAGAGGGTTTTTCTCTCTGCCTTAACCAACCCGAATTCTTCTGAACATCAGTTCCAGGAAACTGATAAAAGACTCCGAGAGAGAATGGGGTACCATGTACTCTATTCTATGGATGAACAAGAACTAGCTCGGTCAGCCATATTATGGTCTGAAAATCCCGACATATATAATGATGACACGGTAGCACAGACATTTCTGAACCTTTCCCCAGACGAGCAGAAATTAGCAGGTGTATACATGATTCAGCACCTCCTCACGAAATACAGAAACCAACATTCTGATCCAGGCCCCTTACCCGAAATATTAGAAGCACTACTCATGGATAGATGGAGAGGTCTAAGTACCAAGTTAATACAAATAATTCTAGAACAACGACATAGATATAACACTTTTGTAAGCTCCGAATATGTTCCCGCCCCGCACCCAGAAAGAAAAATGTATCATATGGAACGCCTGAGTGGCATTGAAAGTCAGAACCCCTTACGAGAAGTACACCCAGTTATGGGTGAGGATCATACCTTGAAACGCGTGTATGTACACACGCCACTGACTAAGTTAGAACTGTTAGAAATGAAGAAACTAGTACCCTGCCATGATAAAGACCCTGCAGGTTTTCACAGAGAACTTAAAGACATGTTACTGATGGGGGATTACACATACGAAGATATCATGAAAATGTTAAAGGTACTGCTGCCCACGGGCATCTACGAGAAATTAAAAGAAAAGGAATGGGAGGTGGGAGAGAAAAAGATTGCATGGGCAGAAATAGAAGATGAAGAGAACAAACGTGTCCCAGGGGTAGGCCTTGGGGAGAAAACTAAAGCATTACCAGGTTTGATAGTACAGGTTCTGCCAAGATTATTGACAACTAGAAAAGAAGACTGGGATGCAATATCAGCATGTAAACAGAAACCCGACGAAGATACTAGTGACTTTTATTCAAGATTCGAGAAATGTTTTATTATTAATAGTGGTCTTAAACCAAGTAGCGAGTCGTACCCGCATCTTTTTGTATCCAAGTTAGTTGAGAATTCCCTGTTAGCAGTCAAGAATCGTGTATACAAGGTTGAGAGTACATGGCAAGCAAATACGCCATCCCAGATGTTACAAATGTTACAATACCATCAGAATAGAATTAGAGAAGAACAAGATCAGGAACAGAAACGTATGAAAGACACGAAAATGAAAATGTTAGTAGCCCAGTCGGTCCATACCGACGGAAACAGAAAGGGTACGACCCAGACAAATCATTCTGCAGCTCCCGTTAAAGGGACATGCAACTATTGTAAGCAGCCAGGTCACTACGTACATGAATGTCCAGTTCTGAAACATAACATAGCAACAGGTAAAACTAAAGAAAGACCGCATCCACCAAGACAAGATCAGGCCCAGCAACAGACCTCACAGAATGTACAACCTATGCAAAACACACAGCCTATGAATGCTTCATCTCATACAGCACAGACAGTAGCGGTACCACAGCCCACCGCTTCGACTCAACAAGTTTCCCAACAGATGTACCAGTATGCCCAATCTGCTTATCCAGAGTATCAACGATACACATGAAACAGCCTAGAGAGGGAGTTTGGCTTGCCTCTTATTGAAATTCCTGTAGATCAAGAGGGTCCTTATGTACACAGTCAAGTATTGGGAAAAGATAGAAAGTTTTTAATTGACACAGGGGCAAGCCGCACAACAATTAGTCATAATGAAGTCCCAGGGGCACCCCTCTCAGGCTCACAAAATGTTTCCCTTGGTTTTTCAGGACAGCCCATTGTAAATGAAGTATCTGAACCAGTCTCCCTGGCTTTGGGTCCATTATCACGAGTTACAGACTTGTTACTTACGAAATCATGCCCAGAAAATCTGTTAGGAATTAAAACATTGAAGGCTCTAGGAGCCATAATCTGCTGTTCCCCGGAGGGGGTTAGACTCTTTCTGCGGGATTTCAAGGGCCATTATGTCTTACGAGAATTCGATGTCAGATTAAAAAATTTACCAGATCACTTGTGGGCAACAGGCCCAACTGATGTAGGTTGTATGCATATCACACCATACCGTGTTACACTCAAGACAGGAGTAGTTCTACCACGAATCAGACAATACAAGTTACCACCCGATGCTGTAGTGGCTTTACTGGAAATCATTGAAGAGCTCATAGCCCAAGGAGTGGTCGTAGAGACCGACTCCAATATCTGTAATTCACCCATCATTCCAATTCTTAAACGTACTGATCCCAATGCACCGCCAGTATATCGGCTGGTGATTGATCTAAGAGAGCTGAATAAATGTATTGTACCACAGTACCCTGTGGTCCCCGATATCTCTTCCTTATTGACTGCTATTGATTCAGAAGCAACCTTCTTTACTGTAATTGATCTCAAGAACGCCTTCTTTAGTGTACCTATTGATCCAGAGAGCCAATATCTCTTCGGATTCAGTTTAAATGGACGAAGTTTCAAATTTTCCCGCGCACCTCAAGGATTCACAGAAAGCCCCAGCATCTATAGTCAAGCACTGAAAAGACAACTAGATTGTATTCAAATGCCAGTTAACACTGCTTTACTGCAATACGTCGATGATCTGCTGATCACCGCACGAAGTGAGCCCGAATGCGAACAAGCATCACTGACAGTCTTACATTTTCTGGCCGACAAGGGACACAAGGTGTCTCCTTCGAAGCTACAATTCTGTGTTCAGCAAGTTGGGTACTTGGGTCACTTGCTGTCCAAAGTGGGGAGACAGCTCACTCCCGATCGCATTCAGTTAATTGTAAATATGCCACGACCCCAGACACAAAAGGAAGTGCGGGCCTTTATAGGCCTCACCTCGTACTGCAGACAATGGATTCCTCAATATGCATTTCTAGCTAAACCACTCATCCAGTTAACGACACAGGAGGCAGCGACTTCGACTGTCCTCCCTTGGACTCAGGAACATACACAAGCCTTTGAGGAACTAAAGAAAGCATTATGTCAAGCACCAGTTTTAGCGACACCATGTTACAGCAAACCGTTTACACTTTTTGTTACAGAACGTGATGGTACAGCATTGTCTGTCCTCACTCAAGATCAAGCAGGTTCACATAAGCCTTGCGCTTATTTTTCAAGTACATTGGATTCAGTAGCCCAGACACTCCCTGCGTGCTTAAAGTCAGTAGCAGCAACAGCATTAGCAATCAGACAGAGCGATTCAATTGTTTTAGGACATCAGTTAACAGTACAAGTTCCACATTCTGTAGAGGTTCTGTTAAACAGAACCCAGACTCAACACTTGACTATAGCACGACTGACAGGTTATGAATTGACGCTATTCCAGCCACACATTGAAATCAGACGCTGCAGCATTCTGAACCCCGCAACACTGTTACCTACAATTATGACAGATCCAGCCCCGCATGATTGTATAGAAATCATTAATGCAGTAACAAAGCCCCGACGAGACTTAACAGATGTTCCACTGACAAATCCAGACCTGACACTTTATGTGGATGGTTCATGTATGCGAACAAGTACAGGAGAATTAGTGGCCGCATATGCAGTGACCACTGAAACCGAAGTAAAAGAAACACATCGTATTGACACACTGTCCGCTCAAGCGGCAGAGCTTATTGCTCTGACCCGAGCCTGTATTCTAGCCAAGAACAGAAATGTTAATATATATACTGATTCCCGTTATGCGTTCGGAGTTGTACACGACTTCGGAATGTTATGGCAAGAACGAGGTTTTCTGACCTCTCATGGTACCAAGATCCAACACGGTCCCCTAATTCAAGCACTGTTAGAAGCAATACATCTGCCTTCAGGCATATCCGTCATGAAGTGTAAAGCACATACTAAAGTTACAGATTCTGTTTCCCAGGGTAACGACCTGGCAGACCAGACAGCAAAACATACAGCACTGACTCACACTCAGACAACGGATGTGACAAAGACAATAGGACCGACAAATTGTATGACAGTCAGGGATCCCACACTAGATGTAATCGACATTCAGGCACATGCTACTCCAGATGAAATAAAGAAATGGACTGAACTAGGAGGGATCCAGACAGATCAAGGTTGGATGACGAAGGGAAAATCCACATGGTTTCTCCCTGATTCTATGGTTCAAGTCATGATCAATACAGCACATAGTCCAGCACACCTAGGAGAAAAAGCGATGTTAGACAGTTTACAAAATCTTTGGAGCAATAAACACTTACGAGCAGCAGCAAAACAGAAAGTGCGTACTTGCATGATCTGTTGTCAGTTCAATCCAGGTAAAAGCGTCCCTGTAGAGCAAGGTGGATTTCATCTTCCCGATCACCCTTTTGAAGTCCTCCAGATGGATTATATCCAGATGGACCGTTGTCGAGGATTCAAATATGTCCTCGTAATTGTTTGTGCACTGTCCCGTTGGACCGAAGCATACCCAGTCCCAGATTACACTGCTCCGACCACTGCCAGGCAGTTGGTTCGTGAATTCTTCCCACGGTACGGCATGCCTCGTGTCGTATACTCAGATAACGGTCAGCCATTCTCATCCGAATTAATGAAGCAGGTTTCCCTATTGCTAGGATACCAGTGGAAATTCCATTGTGTCCGACATCCCGAAGCCGCAGGCCTTGTAGAAAGGCATAATCAGACACTAAAGACACGCCTTGCTAAAATATGTCAAGAGAAAGGGGTCGACTGGATAGTCGCCCTGCCAGTGGCACTGTTCTATATGAGGATGGTTGCCCACTCGAGATCAGGACTATCCCCGTACGAAGTGGTCTTTGGTAGACCACCGAATATGTGGGGGATGCCCATTCCTAAGAAAATTACTGATGTTGATTGCAATATGTTGACAGATTACCTTGCCTCCTTGATGTCTGCACTCCAATCATGTCGTTCACAGGTTGCCGCAGCTTTCCCCGACAACACTGATGTAAAGCCACACGATGTCCGTCCTGGTGACACAGTTTTAGTACGAAATTTCGACAGGAAAAGTCCGCTGGAGCCCCGCTGGAAGGAGCCAAAGACCGTCCTTCTTACAACGAGGACCGCAGTGAAACTGGAAGGCAGAAAGGGGTGGGTCCACACGAGCCATATTAAAAAATGCAATGAACTGAAACCAGACCCATGCTCGTCCACCCCCACCAAAGACTGTATCAAAACTAGTGACTTTAAAGTTTCCGAACGAGAGAAAACTCCACAAGAAGAGTACAGATCAAAGCTCCGATCTAGCAAGTCAGACAGTTTAATTGTTTAAGTCCTCCCCTAGGTGAATCGGTTAAATAGTTTCTGACATGTATCCCCTAGATCGAGATAGAGAGAGAGAGAGACAATTCAAGAAACGTACATACTGCAAATCACTGCGTAGTCACTGTATAGTGACATTATTAATCATGTTTTTTCTAAGTCTTCTAATTATTGTTGCAAGCATACTTCTCCCTATCTATTACCCTATTTTCAAGCGTGAACAATCTGCTTACAATGTATCTGCTGAACATTCTTTTAGCGAGTTACCTCCACATGAACTTTCTTACAGACTTGCGCTGCGCAACAACACTTTCATTAGTATGCTACATCATTCCCATCAGACGAATAATGCTACAAACTGCTGGATATGTGGCCGACTCCCTCCTTACCAGAATTACAAGGGAGCTCTGCCCCTCTTTCCGTATCCGTTCACTCACAATGGGTCCTGTGGTGCATGGTTTAAAATAATTAATTCCTTAGATCCTGATATTGCTGTTTTCGATGGGGGCTGGGTTTGGGGAAACTTGAACTTGGTCCTGCTCGACGTCTGTTCCCCTGATAAGGAGGGACTCCCCACTAGAATAGGAACTAATCTAGAAAATGAAGTATATGGACTAGGTAATTACACAATTAACCTTATGATTCTTACTGTTGAATCTGAAGCTGCACCAGTTCTGCCCGCTATGTCAGTATTACCAGTCACTGGTGAATTATGTGTCAGGAAGAAAGGTTCAGTACACTTAGGTCATAGTAAATGTACTACTGTGGTCGAATTCAGTGATCATGGTAAATCGTCCTTTAAAGCTATCCGTCATTCCTATTTTGTTTGTGGTCATACCGCATACATACGTTTACCTCCAGATTGGGATGGTACCTGTTACATTGCATTCCTTCTGCCACCTGTTTTTCTAGCTCCTCCTGATTATCACAGAAATCCAAATCTAGTAAAGAATAGACTCAGAAGAGATATCTCCCTTGTCGACTACACAGAAACGGCATGGGAACAGTACACCGATTTTAATAAAGGATTGTTTTTCTTTTTAGGCCCTGTCCAAAATAGTAAATTAATACGCAGATTAACTAGAACACTTGAAGCAGTAGTGAATGAAACTGCCTCCGCCCTAGGTAACTTAACCGAAGAGCAGTCCGCCATGCGGGTTGTTGTTCTTCAGAATCGTCTTGTTATTGACGTCATCTTGGCAGATAGAGGCGGAGCCTGTAAGGTCATCGGGTCAAGTTGCTGTGTTTTCATTCCACAAAACGCACCATCTGTATATCAAGCTATTACACGTCTCCATAAAATTGCAAATCAGATACATCAGAATCCAGGCACCTGGACTTGGTCCGGTTGGTTCTGGACAACGTTAACAGCTTGGGGATGGAAGATCCTATCCTTCCTAGGCATTGGCCTAGTCCTAGTATTCAGTTGCTGCCTGTGCTTACAGTGTGGGCCAGCGATTTGTGGACTGTGTGCCACTTCATGTATTGAACATTCCAGTTTCCTTTCAAGACGTAAAAGAAAGAAAGAAGAGCAAATGATGTTACAAGAACAAACTGATCGATTCATGAGGATCGATATATCATGAAGGGTCCGTAGGGAACAAGGAGGGAATGAGGAAATATAAATTCTATGGTCAAGTTGTGTTCCCTAGCGTGTACCCCACCGTCTCCATATACCAGCTTAAAGTGCATGTAACTTCCCTCCTGCGCCTGCTATGAAGACGCAAATACATTTGCGTCCAACGTTAACATGTCCTCTTTCAGACCCACCCTGAATGGGTTAAATAGTCCGTTCCTAAGTATGCTATGCCAACGTCTTTTTGTAGTGTACCTTACACGTTTTCAGCTCTGGCAAAATAGGCCCTGAATTTCTGCCATCGAGCCATTTTTCTGGCTTCTGACTCTGAAAGCCTCAGCCCAGGCTGCCCCTGTACCCGTGAACTCTGACTTACTTCCAGCGCGGCCCACCGCGCTCAGCTCAGCCTGCTGCCTGCCAAGACTGACTACAACCTTCGAATTATCTGTTCCGCTCCTCGAAAATACATTCCTGTCTACTAGTTCCAGTAAACATCCCCCTCAGCTGCAGAGCAAAGGGCCGACCTGTCTCCGTGCAAGTAATTCATAGCCTCTGTTACCATGCTCCCATGAAAGGCCCATGCCCCCACGCTTCTCATGCAGACACCCAGGCGCTTATACACGCACTCACAGTCAGTATAGAATAGCTTCTGCCCCAGAGACCTTTTCCGTCCAGATAATATGGTTCCCAAACATCAGATATCAGATATGATAGAAGTACAAGTTGATCTGACATGCCAGACTTCTGTCTCTTTCCGTCAGTGGAAATGTCAAGCCCCCTGCACCCTCCAGTTTCACGTCAATCACACGTCATGCAGCTGCGCGCGCATCCAAGCTTCCGATTTCTGCTGACATTGCAACATTTCTGTTTAGTGCCACCCCCTTGTGACACCTACCTGTGACGTTTCTAGCACACACCTCTAGTTCACGCCTAGTCCACGCCTTCTGATTACGTACTAGTAACACGTGGATACTGTTATCTTGTCTTCTCTCAGCTGTTACGCCTACTATATTGCTTTCTATGGTGTAAATTAAGTATATAAGCTATGTATTGTCAATAAAACTGTGCTCTATCCCTTCTTCCACCCCTGTGGTGGGAAGAACATGATATCCAGGTCTTGACCATTCCTTTTTAAGGAATAAAACCCCTAAGAACTCTAACACCACGGACTCTGTCTTTTTCTTTCCGATTTGAGTTATTATTGATTAAGTACTTACCTGCATAGAAATTAAGACGGTAAATTATATATTTACATCATCAAAGTGGGGAGACAGCTCACTCCCGATCGCATTCAGTTAATTGTAAATATGCCACGACCCCAGACACAAAAGGAAGTGCGGGCCTTTATAGGCCTCACCTCGTACTGCAGACAATGGATTCCTCAATATGCATTTCTAGCTAAACCACTCATCCAGTTAACGACACAGGAGGCAGCGACTTCGACTGTCCTCCCTTGGACTCAGGAACATACACAAGCCTTTGAGGAACTAAAGAAAGCATTATGTCAAGCACCAGTTTTAGCGACACCATGTTACAGCAAACCGTTTACACTTTTTGTTACAGAACGTGATGGTACAGCATTGTCTGTCCTCACTCAAGATCAAGCAGGTTCACATAAGCCTTGCGCTTATTTTTCAAGTACATTGGATTCAGTAGCCCAGACACTCCCTGCGTGCTTAAAGTCAGTAGCAGCAACAGCATTAGCAATCAGACAGAGCGATTCAATTGTTTTAGGACATCAGTTAACAGTACAAGTTCCACATTCTGTAGAGGTTCTGTTAAACAGAACCCAGACTCAACACTTGACTATAGCACGACTGACAGGTTATGAATTGACGCTATTCCAGCCACACATTGAAATCAGACGCTGCAGCATTCTGAACCCCGCAACACTGTTACCTACAATTATGACAGATCCAGCCCCGCATGATTGTATAGAAATCATTAATGCAGTAACAAAGCCCCGACGAGACTTAACAGATGTTCCACTGACAAATCCAGACCTGACACTTTATGTGGATGGTTCATGTATGCGAACAAGTACAGGAGAATTAGTGGCCGCATATGCAGTGACCACTGAAACCGAAGTAAAATAAACACATCGTATTGACACACTGTCCGCTCAAGCGGCAGAGCCTATTGCTCTGACCCGAGCCTGTATTCTAGCCAAGAACAGAAATGTTAATATATATACTGATTCCCGTTATGCGTTCGGAGTTGTACACGACTTCGGAATGTTATGGCAAGAACGAGGTTTTCTGACCTCTCATGGTACCAAGATCCAACACGGTCCCCTCATTCAAGCACTGTTAGAAGCAATACATCTGCCTTCAGGCATATCCGTCATGAAGTGTAAAGCACATACTAAAGTTACAGATTCTGTTTCCCAGGGTAACGACCTGGCAGACCAGACAGCAAAACATACAGCACTGACTCACACTCAGACAACGGATGTGACAAAGACAATAGGACCGACAAATTGTATGACAGTCAGGGATCCCACACTAGATGTAATCGACATTCAGGCACATGCTACTCCAGATGAAATAAAGAAATGGACTGAACTAGGAGGGATCCAGACAGATCAAGGTTGGATGACGAAGGGAAAATCCACATGGTTTCTCCCTGATTCTATGGTTCAAGTCATGATCAATACAGCACATAGTCCAGCACACCTAGGAGAAAAAGCGATGTTAGACAGTTTACAAAATCTTTGGAGCAATAAACACTTACGAGCAGCAGCAAAACAGAAAGTGCGTACTTGCATGATCTGTTGTCAGTTCAATCCAGGTAAAAGCGTCCCTGTAGAGCAAGGTGGATTTCATCTTCCCGATCACCCTTTTGAAGTCCTCCAGATGGATTATATCCAGATGGACCGTTGTCGAGGATTCAAATATGTCCTCGTAATTGTTTGTGCACTGTCCCGTTGGACCGAAGCATACCCAGTCCCAGATTACACTGCTCCGACCACTGCCAGGCAGTTGGTTCGTGAATTCTTCCCACGGTACGGCATGCCTCGTGTCGTATACTCAGATAACGGTCAGCCATTCTCATCCGAATTAATGAAGCAGGTTTCCCTATTGCTAGGATACCAGTGGAAATTCCATTGTGTCCGACATCCCGAAGCCGCAGGCCTTGTAGAAAGGCATAATCAGACACTAAAGACACGCCTTGCTAAAATATGTCAAGAGAAAGGGGTCGACTGGATAGTCGCCCTGCCAGTGGCACTGTTCTATATGAGGATGGTTGCCCACTCGAGATCAGGACTATCCCCGTACGAAGTGGTCTTTGGTAGACCACCGAATATGTGGGGGATGCCCATTCCTAAGAAAATTACTGATGTTGATTGCAATATGTTGACAGATTACCTTGCCTCCTTGATGTCTGCACTCCAATCATGTCGTTCACAGGTTGCCGCAGCTTTCCCCGACAACACTGATGTAAAGCCACACGATGTCCGTCCTGGTGACACAGTTTTAGTACGAAATTTCGACAGGAAAAGTCCGCTGGAGCCCCGCTGGAAGGAGCCAAAGACCGTCCTTCTTACAACGAGGACCGCAGTGAAACTGGAAGGCAGAAAGGGGTGGGTCCACACGAGCCATATTAAAAAATGCAATGAACTGAAACCAGACCCAGGCTCGTCCACCCCCACCAAAGACTGTATCAAAACTAGTGACTTTAAAGTTTCCGAACGAGAGAAAACTCCACAAGAAGAGTACAGATCAAAGCTCCGATCTAGCAAGTCAGACAATTTAATTGTTTAAGTCCTCCCCTAGGTGAATCGGTTAAATAGTTTCTGACATGTATCCCCTAGATCGAGATAGAGAGAGAGAGAGACAATTCAAGAAACGTACATACTGCAAATCACTGCGTAGTCACTGTATAGTGACATTATTAATCATGTTTTTTCTAAGTCTTCTAATTATTGTTGCAAGCATACTTCTCCCTATCTATTACCCTATTTTCAAGCGTGAACAATCTGCTTACAATGTATCTGCTGAACATTCTTTTAGCGAGTTATCTCCACATGAACTTTCTTACAGACTTGCGCTGCGCAACAACACTTTCATTAGTATGCTACATCATTCCCATCAGACGAATAATGCTACAAACTGCTGGATATGTGGCCGACTCCCTCCTTACCAGAATTACAAGGGAGCTCTGCCCCTCTTTCCGTATCCGTTCACTCACAATGGCTCCTGTGGTGCATGGTTTAAAATAATTAATTCCTTAGATCCTGATATTGCTGTTTTCGATGGGGGCTGGGTTTGGGGAAACTTGAACTTGGTCCTGCTCGACGTCTGTTCCCCTGATAAGGAGGGACTCCCCACTAGAATAGGAACTAATCTAGAAAATGAAGTATATGGACTAGGTAATTACACAATTAACCTTATGATTCTTACTGTTGAATCTGAAGCTGCACCAGTTCTGCCCGCTATGTCAGTATTACCAGTCACTGGTGAATTATGTGTCAGGAAGAAAGGTTCAGTACACTTAGGTCATAGTAAATGTACTACTGTGGTCGAATTCAGTGATCATGGTAAATCGTCCTTTAAAGCTATCCGTCATTCCTATTTTGTTTGTGGTCATACCGCATACATACGTTTACCTCCAGATTGGGATGGTACCTGTTACATTGCATTCCTTCTGCCACCTGTTTTTCTAGCTCCTCCTGATTATCACAGAAATCCAAATCTAGTAAAGAATAGACTCAGAAGAGATATCTCCCTTGTCGACTACACAGAAACGGCATGGGAACAGTACACCGATTTTAATAAAGGATTCTTTTTCTTTTTAGGCCCTGTCCAAAATAGTAAATTAATACGCAGATTAACTAGAACACTTGAAGCAGTAGTGAATGAAACTGCCTCCGCCCTAGGTAACTTAACCGAAGAGCAGTCCGCCATGCGGGTTGTTGTTCTTCAGAATCGTCTTGTTATTGACGTCATCTTGGCAGATAGAGGCGGAGCCTGTAAGGTCATCGGGTCAAGTTGCTGTGTTTTCATTCCACAAAACGCACCATCTGTATATCAAGCTATTACACGTCTCCATAAAATTGCAAATCAGATACATCAGAATCCAGGCACCTGGACTTGGTCCGGTTGGTTCTGGACAACGTTAACAGCTTGGGGATGGAAGATCCTATCCTTCCTAGGCATTGGCCTAGTCCTAGTATTCAGTTGCTGCCTGTGCTTACAGTGTGGGCCAGCGATTTGTGGACTGTGTGCCACTTCATGTATTGAACATTCCAGTTTCCTTTCAAGACGTAAAAGAAAGAAAGAAGAGCAAATGATGTTACAAGAACAAACTGATCGATTCATGAGGATCGATATATCATGAAGGGTCCGTAGGGAACAAGGAGGGAATGAGGAAATATAAATTCTATGGTCAAGTTGTGTTCCCTAGCGTGTACCCCACCGTCTCCATATACCAGCTTAAAGTGCATGTAACTTCCCTCCTGCGCCTGCTATGAAGACGCAAATACATTTGCGTCCAACGTTAACATGTCCTCTTTCAGACCCACCCTGAATGGGTTAAATAGTCCGTTCCTAAGTATGCTATGCCAACGTCTTTTTGTAGTGTACCTTACACGTTTTCAGCTCTGGCAAAATAGGCCCTGTATTTCTGCCATCGAGCCATTTTTCTGGCTTCTGACTCTGAAAGCCTCAGCCCAGGCTGCCCCTGTACCCGTGAACTCTGACTTACTTCCAGCGCGGCCCACCGCGCTCAGCTCAGCCTGCTGCCTGCCAAGACTGACTACAACCTTCGAATTATCTGTTCCGCTCCTCGAAAATACATTCCTGCCTACTAGTTCCAGTAAACATCCCCCTCAGCTGCAGAGCAAAGGGCCGACCTGTCTCCGTGCAAGTAATTCATAGCCTCTGTTACCATGCTCCCATGAAAGGCCCATGCCCCCACGCTTCTCATGCAGACACCCAGGCGCTTATACACGCACTCACAGTCAGTATAGAATAGCTTCTGCCCCAGAGACCTTTTCCGTCCAGATAATATGGTTCCCAAACATCAGATATCAGATATGATAGAAGTACAAGTTGATCTGACATGCCAGACTTCTGTCTCTTTCCGTCAGTGGAAATGTCAAGCCCCCTGCACCCTCCAGTTTCACGTCAATCACACGTCATGCAGCTGCGCGCGCATCCAAGCTTCCGATTTCTGCTGACATTGCAACATTTCTGTTTAGTGCCACCCCCTTGTGACACCTACCTGTGACGTTTCTAGCACACACCTCTAGTTCACGCCTAGTCCACGCCTTCTGATTACGTACTAGTAACACGTGGATACTGTTATCTTGTCTTCTCTCAGCTGTTACGCCTACTATATTGCTTTCTATGGTGTAAATTAAGTATATAAGCTATGTATTGTCAATAAAACTGTGCTCTATCCCTTCTTCCACCCCTGTGGTGGGAAGAACATGATATCCAGGTCTTGACCATTCCTTTTTAAGGAATAAAACCCCTAAGAACTCTAACACCACGGACTCTGTCTTTTTCTTTCCGATTTGAGTTATTATTGATTAAGTACTTACCTGCATAGAAATTAAGACGGTAAATTATATATTTACATCAGAGGCGTAGCGCCATGTCTCTGTCTTTGAAGTTTAGCAGTCTTGCCAATATAGGTCTTGGTGGGCACCCAAGACTTGGCCTGGGCCCCAATGTTCTGTGCGCTTGTTCAACTACAAATGTGCTTGCAAATTGTTCAGACCCGAACAAGTCGGTCAGCAGGCCCTCAACAAACTGGTGTAACCTCCCTGTGTTGGTGGATTCAGGAATTCCCATGATGAACACGTTATTGCGGCGGCTCCTGGCTTCCAAATCCTCGTTCTTGACTGCGACTGTCTTCATTATACGGTCAAGGTGCTCCACGCGCTTAGTAGTTTGGGCTGCTCCATCTTCCAGATCCGATATACGCCCTTCCGTTGTGTCCAGGCGGGTTTTGTGGCGATCAATCCACTCACCCAGCCCGTCAAACTGTCTGTCTAGGGCGTCAAGCCTTTTGTTTAGGGCCTTAAATCCTGAACACAGTTCCAGCAGGAGCACAGTGGTATCTGGGGAAGCAGTTCCTCCCATCACGCCAACGGACATTATGCCTCCCATACCTGTAGTTTGTCGCCCTCTGGTGCCTTGGACGCTTCGAACTGCAGTAGCCACTGCTTAGGGTCCTTGCTCACTATTCACTGTGGTCTCAATCTTCACCCTCAGGTAAGTGACGATGCGCGGACTCCGTGGTTGTCCCCCACTGTAGTGTAGCTCTACCCAATTGTTACAATGTTGGCAAATCTTTGGTTGAGGTAGCGTTGGTGTTTATCACTGAAGATGACGTGGGAAATGTAAAGTATAAAGATAGTTGTTGTGAGTTGCAGTTCTTTGTAGCCTCTATTCAGTCTCACCAGCTGTGTCTCGCTCTCCCAGATGATTGTGCATCCGTTTCCGCCCTCTCCTCTCCACAGCAAAGGCTGTGGATCCCCCATTCCGCCCCTCTTTCGGAGGTTCTTTTGTTCCTCCTTTCTTTGGCCCAGCAGGGCTCTGCTCTGGGCACTCTAGAGGGCTACCTCTCAGCCATTTCAGCTTTTCTTAGGCTTCCTGATCAGCCTTCTCTTTTCAAGTCCCTTGTTGTAAATTGCTTCCTTAAAGGCTTTACTCATCTTTTTCCTCCTGTTCCCTTCGTAATGCCCCAGTGGGACTTGAACTTGGTTCTTACATATCTTATGTGAGCTCCCTTTGAGCCGCTACATAACTGGCCTCTCAGGCTTCTGACCTTAAAAACCGCCTTTCTGTTGGCCATCACCTCTGCCCGCAGGGTGAGTGAGCTCCAAGCACTTTCTTCTAAGCCTCCTTTTCTGACTGGTCATCCGGAAAAAGTTGTCCTTCGGACTCGTCCTTCCTTCCCAAAGTGGTTACTCCTTTCCATTTTGGACAGACCATCACTTTGCCCACCTTCTTTCCCCCTCGGCATCCTTCCAAAGAAGAAGTGAGGCTCCACCATCTGGATCCAAAGCGTGCGCTTTCCTTTTACTTGGATCGCACAAAACAATTCCGGGTGCATCACTAGCTCTTTGTTGGCTATGTGGGCACCAAAAAAGGTCAGGCCGTGCACAAACTGACCATTTCTAGATGGGTCTTTTTGTGCATTAAAGCTTGTTATTCTTTGGCAAAGAAGGAGCCTCCAGTGGGATTGAGCACCCATTCCACCAGGGCGATGGCAGCTACCACGGGAAACATCCTTTACATTGCGGATGTTTCAACGCAGTGCTGTCACGATGCGTCCTTTACAACGCAAGTCGTAACCACGACTTGCGCTGGAGGGCGCTACAGGATTAAGAATATTATATTTACTATTCCAACACCTTCCCTAGTGTCCACGTAGACTGGTGTTAGAATAGTAAATTATACTATTCTCGATCCGTGCCCCCAACGCAAGTCGTTGTCACGACTTGCGTTGTAAAAGACGCGTTGTAACAGCACGCGTTGTGACGGTACGCGTTGTAACGTCATACATCCAGCTACCACTGCTTTGTAACGTGGAGTCCCACTTAATGACTTCTGTCTGAGGTTCTGTGGTTCCGTAGATTCTGAACCTGTTCAATAAAGGTCGTCGGATATAGACGATTTTGGTGTCAGCGGACCGCAAAGGACGAGTGCGGTATGTACGAGTGTTTTTGTAATAATCGATCAATGAGAACACTACGTATTCATAGATTTCGTCTGAATCCTCGGGTTCCATTTTGTGTACGGCAGCCATTTTGTGTGGTTGCCCTCACATAGGCCGATGACTGCGGCCGAACAAGTCTTTGGGACACGTACACCTTTAGCTGACTTCTGAGTGACCTGAACGAACTGACTCCCTTGCCTGAGGCTGACCTCGTTGAGCCAGTTCCTTGTTAAGCAGCTGGTCAGATAGAGATCAAAGAGCAGGACATTGCTGAGTTTATGGTACATGCACACACCCTTCTATCTTGCTTGTCATCTGCTTCTGTTCCTTCCTTTATGGCTTAATTACTGATATGGGTTGAGGTCTTTATGATGGGTCCGTCTGGCCTGTTCGAGCAGGAATGTGTAATTTTGCTTGGTCATTTCTGGTGGGCTGGACAACAGAAAGTGGGATTGTCGTCATGCGATATGTTTGAAATGTCACCCTCCAATTGGTCAGTTTGTATGTAACCGATGCTAGCCAGGAATGTGATTTTTAGCATAAAAGACGATGCTCCGCTCTATGAATTTGTGCAGTCTCTAGCGAACCACCCGTGTTGTGCTTCGTAGACCTCTGTTCCTGGTTGCAGCCAATAAATTTGGTCTTTGACGTCATCAAGAAGTGTCCCGTGTCTCTGTTTGCCAAGGCAGGGGAACTCGAAGACATCGGGCATTTTCCCTGGCGCCGCCCGGTTCTTCAGTTGGGGCCCAACGTGGGGCGACTTCAGCGGTACCGGTCCAAGCCTGAAGATCGTGAGGAGCTTCGTGTGAAAATTCTGGAGGAAGGCCTGCCACTTCATCGACCCCTGTATGTCGTCGTGGTCCGAAAGTCTTTGCTGCGAGGTTCCCCGTTTTCCGACGGCTACGAAGGACTGCTGCCCTGACTGTCGCCCTGTCTTGGAGCCATTAGATGATTTGTAGAGTGAGACGATAGACGGGTCTTCTGGTGACGCCATCGACATTTCAGTTAAGTATGAGTGGAGCGTCTCCCAGTCTTTAGTTTTGTTTTGGTATCCTTTCGGGATTCTTTGATTTGGTACCTGCAGGCCCCAAAGCCGAGGGACTCGTGTATTCACGAGACTATCGTTTTTGATATTCCCTTGAAGTTTGAAGCTAGACTAGTGAGCGAAGATGCCTGGTCTTAGCAGACTTGGAAAGATATTTTGTTGCGGCTGTATTAGGGATTCCCGATTGGAGGATTCGTGTCCGGTTCCTCCGATTGGAACTCCGACCTATGAACTCTATATAAAAAATGGAGTGGGTCCTATCACGTATAATGAAGTATGGATCAAATATACCAGGAAAGACGGTGTCCTACAGTGGCCCCGTTATGGTAGCTTTGAAACAGAGATTTTAGATAATCTCGAAGTTAAACTGTTCAAGAAGAAAGCCCGGCCGGCGATGTTTGACTCTTTCCGCTTATGGCGAAAGGAAGCCAAACAGAAAGAAATTAAGTTAGCGAAACGAAATAAACGAGAACGTGGTATGTCAATGGTGCAAGCTGCTATACAGTTTAGGGATAATGAAGAAGAACAAGAAAGCGAACAGATAATTAGGCAACGTAAGTTAGCGGTGGACAAGTGCTATCCAGCTTTGCCACCTCAACAGCAAGAAGAGAAGAAAGATCTTGCGAAAGATCCTTTAATGTAGCACCTATTGAGTTCGCCACCCCCTTATGTGCAGAGTGCTACAGCACCTCCACAAGCTATAGTTGTGCAACCTCCGGTTGTTTTGCCTCCTGTGGTTCTTCAACAGCCAGCTCCTCTTCCGTTGGCTCCTATTCCTTTGGCGCAGCCTTCTCAAGGGCCGCCGACTTTGCTACCTTCTTCGTCTGCTACTCCTACGCCTGTCTTGTTTACTCCCCCTGTTACTGTTCCGACTTTGGTTTCTTCACATTCTGCTTTGTCTCCTGTTCTTTTGTCAACTTCTCCTTCTGCTCGACAGAGAATGACTGATTTTGTTGCTGGTCTCTTCTCTCCTCTTTTGGGTTCATTGGGTATGTATCCTGTTGTAGAGCGTAAGCAATTGCGTAGCCAATTGCCTGGTCCTGATGAACGGACAGTGTTAGATCACTTAGCGCGTAAATGGGTTACGTATCCTTTGCACTATGATCTCGAGTGTGTTATGGATGTTTTTCGTCAATGGGAAGCACCGAAACAAAGATATGTTTTCGATATGATGTGTTCTTTCCTTCGCGAACAATGGGAAGATGGTGATGTAGGACAAACTCCGTCTGAGTTGTACCGTATACGTTCTGAGTTTGCGAAAGGGACTGTTGTGGGTCTTGGGGTTGAGAAAGCAGTTGCGACGTTGTTGTCGTTTAGGAGTGAGTCTCCTTCTCAGCGACTGTTTGAGCCTGATTCTTTGGTTAGGAGAAAGGCGCGACAATATCCGATGCGAGAGGTTCTTCCAGTTTGAAGACCTGGTGATGCAAATGCTGTTCCAATTATTCCGCCACATTTTCAGCAAGTTTGGGTACATGTTCCATGGAAGCGTGCTGAAGTTTTAGCCCTTAAGCAGACTTTGCCTGATCCACGTAAAAATCCTGCAGGGTACTATAAGGAATTATCTCAAAGTGCGGATTCATGTATTATGAATCTAGCCGATATAGACATGTTCTTTGGGAATGTTGTTCCACAGCCTATATGGGGATTGATTCGTCATACGGATCATGCACAGGAATTAGGTGATACATGGAATAATCTTAGAGCCGCAGATAATAGACAAGTAGGTGGTGCTAAACCAGAGGATGTGATTACTGATCTCCCTGGTAGGATTATGATTATATGAAGACTTTGATGCCTGCTATGCGTGTTAATTGGGACAAGTTGTCTGCGTGTAAGCAGAAGAAAGACGAGACTGTGTCTGACTTTTTCACTAGATTCGAAGAGACGTTTACTGACCATAGTGGTCAGGACATGAGTACAGAAGGTGGTCAACGGTTGTTCGTTGACAAGTTTGTGCATAATTTGCTTCCCGACTTGTGTAATAAGTTGAAGGATTCTGAGAGTGCTAGGGCTGTTTCTACGTCAGCGCAGATTTTGGCTACTGCCCAGTACTATGAGAATAGAAATAAGGATGAGATAGAGAAAGCGGATAGGAAGACTAAGGAATTGAAGACTAAAGTTCTTCTACAGCAAGCTTATCTGCCCCGTAATAATCAGTGCGATTATCAGCAACCTCAGCAATATCAGAGAAACTCACAAAGGTTCGAGTCTTCTCAACAGCGTTTTCCCGTAGGAATAGCTTTGATCAGCAGAATGGTGCGTCTGGTAGGATGGCACAGTACTATGCGGACGATTACTATGTTGAAGGTGAGAATGTGGATGCTAATGATTGCTAGGACAGCCATAGACAAAGAGAGGGAGTTGTTTCAGTTCCAGTAGATCAGAGTGGACCTTATGTTGAAGAGATTGCATCAGGTGTGTCAGAGCCTTTTCTGTTGGATACTGGTGCTGCGAAGAGTTCTATTATGCACTCTAAACTCCCTGGCGCACCTTTGTATGGCTTAACGAATGTTTCAGTAGGTTTTTCTGGCGCCCCGGTTACGAATCCGATTTCTAGTCCGTTGTCTATTCTGTTGGACCTTGTGAATTCGAAGCACCCCTCATTCTAACGACAGGTTGTGGTGAGAACTTGTTGGGATTGGACTTGTTGAAGAGATTGTATGCAACGCTACATTGTTCTCCTTCAGGAGTACATCTTACATTGGGTAAGAGAGTGATCTCTCCGATGTATTTATCTAAAGATCGACTTCCACCTGAATTGTCTTCTCTCCCTGATTCTCTTTGGGCTACTGGTCCTAATGATGTGGGTCTCCTAGAGATTCCGCCATATGTTGTGACGTTGAAAGCGAATGCTAGATTGCCAAGTATTCCGCAATATCGAATTTCCAGTGATGGTGAAAGAGCACTTTTGGAGATCATCTATGATCTGATTGTGAAAGTTGTGATTGAGGAAACGAGAGGTAATGTGTGCAATAGTCTGGTTTTGCCTGTTCTGAAAAGAACGGATTCTTCACAGCCTCCTGTATATAGGTTTGTGATCGATCTCCGCGAGGTGAATAAGATCGTTGTTCCGCAATTTCCTGTTGTGCCGGATATCACCACTTTACTGACTTTGATCCCGGCTACAGCCATGTGGTTTTCGGTGATTGACTTGAAGAATGCTTTCTTCAGCATCCCGATTGCCGTGGAGAGTAGGGATATCTTTGGCTTCTCTTTAGGAGGACAAAGTTTCCGGTTTAAGCACGCTCCTCAAGACTATTGTGAAAATCCATCGATCTATAGTCAGGCTTTGAAAACACAACTTGATTTGCTTGTTTTACCTGATGGTGCTGCTCTTATTCAGTATGTTGACGATCTGTTAGTTGCTGCTGACAATGAAGAGATCTGTAGAGACGCTACTTTGTCGTTGTTACGTCATTTATCTGATTTCCATCATAAGGTTTCTCTATCAAAGTTGCAATATTGTTGACAAGAAGTTACCTACTTAGGTCACCTCTTATCGAAGGAGGGAAGGAAACTGACCCCAGAAAGAATTCAAGCGATTGCGAAAATGAGTGTGCCTACGACACAGAGAGAAGTACGTGCTTTCCTAGGTAGTACGTCATACTGTAGACAGTGGATCCCTAATTTTTCATTGCTTGCGAAGCCTTTGATAGCTCTTACTGTTAAGGATACTCCAAATCCTATTCCTTGGACTGTCGAATGTCATAAGAGCTTTTCAGAATTGCGCGATGCGTTGTGTTCGGCTCCTGTCTTGGGTACTCCCGACTACAGTAAGCCTTTTACATTATATGTCCACGAGAGAGAGGGATGTGCATTGTCGGTTTTGACTCAGCAATTTGGCGATAAGCAACGTCCATGTGCTTATTTTTCGTCGACTTTGGATCCCGTAGCTAGAGCGTTGCCGAGTTGTTTGAGAGCTACAGCAGCAGCGGCTGTTTCGATTCGACAGTCTGCTGGTTTGGTTATGGACTATACACTAATTGTGATGGTTCCACATGCAGTGGATACCTTGTTGAATCGTACCAAGACACTGCACTTAACTAGTGCTCGGTTATCGGGTTATGAATTGACACTGTTAGCGAGTCACATACATATAAAGAGATGCAACACTTTGAATACAGCTACGTTGTTGCCGATTTCAGTAGAGACAGATGTTATTGAACAGCATGATTGCTTCCTTAGGACAGAGGAAGAAACAAATGGGAGGATAGATCTTAGGGATACTCCTCTTCCAGAGTGTGATGGTACCTTATAGGTTGATGGTTCGTGCTTTAAGCTTCCGAATGGTGATACGACTGCGGCATATGCTGTTACGACTTTGCATACAATTGTTGAAGCTGCACATATCCCACATAATTCAGCGCAAGCAGCAGAGTTGATTGCATTAACGAGAGCGTGTGTGTTGTCGAAAGGAAAGCGAGTGACTGTGTATACCGATAGCCAGTACGCGTTTGGTGTGGCTCATAGTTTTGGACGTTTGTGGAAAGAGCGTGGGTTCCTGACTTCGCATGGAACTAAGATTCAGCATGGTCAATTGGTAAATGAACCTCTTGAATCTCTTACTTTGCCGTTGCAAGTCGCGATTGTGAAATGCAGTGCGCATAAGAAAGTTACGGATGATGTTGGTCGTGGTAATGCGTTTGCAGATGAAGTCGCAAAAGAAACTGCGAGAAATGTGATGAGTCGAATGTATGTTGCGGGTCCGGCGAGATTGGTTCCGGATAGGAGTATGTGTGAAGATACGCTTGAGAGTGTGAAATCCATCCAAGCTGAAGCTACAGAGAAAGAGTTGAATGAATGGAGAGAAAGCAAGGTTAATTGGATTTGAATGGTTGTTGGATTGAGTTGTCAGAGCATCAGAGATGGTTGTTACCCGATGCGTATGTACTTCCAGTGGTTACGATGGCTCATGGATTGGCACATATCAGTGTAAAAGGGATTTGCAAGTTGTTAGCTCCAGTATGGCAGAATGCTGGTATTCCTAAGTGTGTGGAGAATCTGGTTAAGAATTGTATGGTGTGTTTGATGTACAATCCTAGTAAGGGAATTCCAACTCCAGCTGGTTATTTTGCTCCTCCAACGTATCCGTTTGAGGCTTTGCAGCTAGATTTCATCCACATGGAGAGGTGCAACAACCTGAAATACGTCTTAGTGGTTGTTTGCTCTTTTTCTAGATGGGTGGAAGCCTACCCTTTGAAAGATAATACTGCCTTGTCCCCAGCGAAAGTCCTTATTAAGGAATTCTTCCCTAGGTTTGGTTTGCCGAGAATGATCTGGAGTGACAATGGGAGTGAATTTGTAGGTCAAGTGATGAAGAGAGTATGTGATGGATTAGGTATCAAGCAGAAGTTCCACGCTGCAAATCATCCCCAATCAGCTGGTTTAGTCGAGTGCTATAATGGCACTCTTAAGTTGAAATTAGCTAAGATTCAAGCGAGCTCTGGTTTACAATGGCCAGATGCTTTGCCATTAACTCTTCTGTCCACTAGAATGACTGTGCATTCACAAATGGGTCTTAGTCCATACGAGGTAGTGTTTGGTCGCCCGGCAAATGTTTGGGGAGTGCCGCGGCCGACAAAGTTTAGTGAGATAGAACATCCTGTGTTGCTTGACTACCTGTATGAATTGACGGCTAAATTGCGTGTTTTGCATCAACAGGTTCATGATTCACTGCCACAAGCTTCTGAAGATCCAGGACACGCCATTGAACCTGGCACCTGGGTGCTGGTGAAGAATTTCCAGCGGACCAAGAACGATCAGCCACGCTGGAACGGCCCGTATTTAGTTCTGTTGTCCACCCGTTCTGCAGTACGAGTGCACGGTACAAAGAACTGGATCCACGGCGTACATTGTAAGAGGGCTCCTTTGCCTCTGCCGTACGACCGGTGGGTCCAGAAAGGACTTCCTGAATCTGAAACTGAGAGCGTGCCTCGTTTTCTGCCTTTCAGCGATGCCCGTTTGATTGGAACAAACACTGAGCAAGAAAGTGACGATCTTCTTCAAGAAACTGTGCCTCCGTTGAATAGTATGAACACTGTTAAACCTGAGTTATTATTCCGTGAACAGACATTGCCTGGCAAAGAGCGTTATAATTTGCGACCGAGAGTCGCTGGACTAATAAAGCACTGAGATTCTTTCTTTTACTGATATTTTTAAGGTTAGCTCTCCTCCGAGGAACTATTTTGATTTTTGTTTTTCGAACCGCCATCCGGGTTCAGCTGTAGGGTCGCGGTGTCAAGTCTTTGGAGTGCAAGCCGAAGACGTTAGGTTGACGGTTCTGGTTGGTCTAAGGGAGTTGCCCTGGACTGACAGACGCGTTCCTTAGCACAGAACACCCTACCGCCGCGAGCAGCAATTAGAGAGGATGGAGTTTTTCGAGATGGAGAGACCTGTTGAAAGAATAAGCTTTAAGAGCAAAATATGTAAATTAATGAGCAGAAAACGTTTTTTAATATTGTGTTTGCTTATATTGCTTAGCTTAATGATATTTTTAATTGGATATGTGACATTCTCTTTTCAAGTGACGTTCATGCCCACTATGCAACCTATGCCTCCTCCTACTGTTTCTTCGCATTCTTTTCACCCTCTGCCCGAACATGAAATTGTTAGAAGATTGGAATTTGCTAATAATTCCTTTGGTCAACTCCTGTATCAACACCAGCTAGTAATGAACACGACAAATTGTTGGGTGTGTGGCCTTATGCCCCATACTACCAATAAAGGTATTCCTTACCTGGTTTTGCCTTTTAGCTACAATCTTTCTATTTGGGCATATAGAACGATGTTCATTTATGCTCATGGAGTCTATCCCCAATGTTCTGTGAAAGATAGTCCAAAGACTAGTGCTTTGGTCAAGGGTATAGTCGACATGATTAGGGGAATTAGTTCGTATGAGACTATCCCGAGAGATGACACACAAGCATACATTGGTTGGAACGTTACTGGATACGGAGTTAGTCTGAATGTTAACCAGCGAGCAAAGAAATCCCCTCCGATTTGGATAGTGCCCCATCAGGGTCATTATTGTCTGCAAGGTAATGGCAAGAATCCGAGAGCTCAGTTAGGGAAGAGCGTTTGCACTGAGACTTCTGTTTTTGCGTCTCAGACTTCCCCAGCGTTCCTAGCAGCTAAGGGTACCTATTTCATCTGTTACGATAAAGCGTACACATGGTTGCCCCCTGACTTTTCAGGCACATGTTTTGTTTCGTTCCTGTTGCCTCCCACATTTACAGCTGCAGCAGATTACCATAAGACGAGAGTTGCTAGAGGTGTCTTCAGTAAGGAAGATACTGCAGGACAAGAATTGGGAGATTTCTTTAAGGGTTTTCTGCCGTTCTGGGGACCTATGGCTAATAGCAGGAACATTCGACAATTGACGAGAGTGGTTGAGTCCACCATAGTCGAAACTGCTGGTGCCCTTAGTAACTTGACTGCTGAGCTCCAGTCGGATCGACTTATGACTCTTCAGAACAGAGTTGCGCTAGATGTCATACTTGCAGATAGAGGTGGGGTGTGTAAATTGATTCAATCGAGCTGCTGCGTTTTCATTCCAGACAACGCTTCGACAGTTTTCCAGGCCATTTCCAGACTACATAAGATCTCCGAGTCTGTACATATAGACGAGGGAGATTGGTCGTTGATGGGATGGTTTTGGGGATTGTTATCCACGTGGGGATGGAAGATTCTTATGGTCATTAGGATGATCTTAGCTATCCTTTTCCTGTTCTGTCTTTGCATACAGTGTGCTCCTGCTATATGTGGCCTTTGTGCTACTTCGTGTGCGAGGAGACCTGTCCAGAGAGAGTTGCTAAGTACTACGATGATGCTACAGCAACATCTTGATGATCTGATGAATATAGACCTGGATTCAGACTGACATGGGTTTGGGTTTGTCGCCTATGTAAGGGCAAAAGGAGGGTCTGTGGTTCTGTGGTTCCTTAGATTCTGAACCTGTTCAATAAAGGTCGTCGGATATAGACGATTTTGGTGTCAGCGGACCGCAAATGACGAGTGCGGTATGTACGAGTGTTTTCGTAATAATCGATCAATGAGAACACTACGTATTCATAAATTTCGTCTGAACCCTCGGGTTCCATTTTGTGTACGGCAGCCATTTTGTGTAGTTGCCCTCACATAGGCCGATGACTGCGGCCGAACGAGTCTTTGGGACACGTACACCTTTAGCTGACTTCTGAGAGACCTGAACGAACTGACTCCCTTGCCCGAGGCTGACCTCGTTGAGCCAGTTCCTTGTTAAGCAGCTGGTCAGATAGAGATCAAAGAGCAGGACATTGCTGAGTTTATGGTACATGCACACACCCTTCTATCTTGCTTGTCATATGCTTCTGTTCCTTCCTTTATGGCTTAATTACTGATATGGGTTGAGTTCTTTATGATGTGTCCGTCCGGCCTGCTCGAGCAGGAATGTTGAATTTTGCTTGGTCACTTCTGGTGGGCTGGACAACAGAAAGTGGGATTGTCGTCATGCGATATGTTTGAAATGTCACCCTCCAATTGGTCAGTTTGTATGTAACCGATGCTAGCCAGGAATGTGATTTTTAGCATAAAAGACGATGCTCCACTCTATGAATTTGTGCAGTCTCTAGCGAACCACCCGTGTTGTGCTTCGTAGACCTCTGTTCCTGGTTGCAGCCAATAAATTTGGTCTTTGACGTCATCAAGAAGTGTCCCGTGTCTCTGTTTGCCAAGGCAGGGGAACTCGAAGACATCGGGCATTTTCCCTGGCGCTGTTGGGTTCTAAAACCTGGTTCTTCATGTCAGGCAGCTACGTGGGAATCACTGCACACATTCACAAGACACTAATGCCTGGACAGCCAAGTCCGCAGAGAGGGCTTATTTGGCTGTTCTGTTCTCCAGGACTTCCTGGTGTGAACTTAGGGTGCAGACCCACCTCCCGGGTTGGTATTGCTGGGGTATCTATTCTAAGGTAAGGAATCTATAACTAACTGTTTCTTTCAGCTGAGCAAGTTACTTACCTTCGGTAATAATATATCTGTAAGAAACATAGGTTAGTTATAGATTCCTTACCGCCCCACCCATCCTCCCCGTTCTGCAAACTGACTTTTAGGGTTAAGGACTTCCTTTCAGGGCCCTAGTTTTGTGCAACAGTGGTCAGTGTCTTGCATGGGTCTGCGCTTCTGGCATGGAAAGTCTTGTACAGAACTGACGTCAGTGCGCGAGGGCTGCCTCTATGTAGCTACCCTGATATCATCCCGGCGACCATGACTCCAACGACGAACGCGGAGCCGACCGACGCCATCTTTCGACGTGCAGGGGTAATGCTGACAAAAAACTTTCCAGATCCAGTCTGATGCCTGGGGGTAATTTGAAGGTATGGAATCCATAACTAACCTATGTTTCTTACAGATATATTGTTACCGAAGGTAAGTAACTTGTTCTTTATGGGGATCTGCTTTCTTACTGTTAAAAATTGGGTCTCTACTTGGCAGTTGTTTGCACCCTGTCCAAGTAGGGACCCACGATCCTAGTCAGGTAAGTGTAGTACACACTAAGTTTACCTGTGCTCATCCTAGAATAGCTCGACACAGAGCAGTCAGGCTAAACTAAAGAGGCAATGTGTAAAGTATTTGTACTCACACACACACACACCCCCACACACACAACCACACACACACACAACCACAACCAAACCCCCAACCACAACCACACACACACTACCAACCACAACCACACACACACACACACACAACCACACACACAACCACACACACACAACCACACACACAACCACACACACAATCACAACCACACACACAACCACACACACACAACCACACACGCAACCACAACACCACACACAACCGCACAACCATACACAACCACACACACACACACAAACGCACACACACAAGCACACACACAAGCACACACACACACAACCACACACACAACCACACTCACAAGCACACACACACAACCACACTCACACAACCACACACAAACCACACACACACACAACCACGCACACGACCACACACACAACCACAACCACACAAACACACACAACCACTCACACACACAACCACACACACAACCACACACACACAACCACACACACACAACCACACACAACCACACACACACAACCACACACACAACTACACACACACAACCACACACCTACAACCACACACACAACCACACACACACAACCACAAACACAACCACACACAACACCACACACAACACCACACACAACCACACACACACACAACCACACACACACACAACCACACACACACAACCACACCTACACAACCACACACACACACAACCACACACAAAACCACACACAACCACACATACACACAACCACAACCATGCACACAACCACAACAATGCACACAACCACACACAACCACAACCAAACACACAACCACACACAACCACACACACAAACACACACAACCGCACACACAACCACAACCACACACACAACCACATACACACACAACCACGCACACAACCACACACCTAACCACACACACACACACACAACCAAACACACAACCACACAGCCACACACACACAACCACACACACACAACCAGACACACACAACCACATACACACACAACCACACACAACCACACACACACACAACCACACACACAACCACAACCACACACACACACACAACCACACACACACACACAACCACACACACACAACCACACACACAACCAACCACACACACAACCGAACACACAACCACACACACAAACACACATGCAACCAGAACACCATACACAACCACATACAACCACACACACAACCACACACACAACCACACACACACAACCACAACCACACAACCACAACCAAACACACAACCATACACAGAACCACACACAACCACACTCACACAAACACACAAACACACACACAACCACAACCACATACACACACAACCACAACCACGCACACAAACACACACACAACCACAAACACACACAACCACAACCAAATACACAACCACACACACAACCACATACACACACAACCACACACACCCAACCACACACACACACACAACCACATACACACACAACCACACACACACAACCACAACCACACACACAACCACATACACACACAACCACACACACACCACCACACACAACCACACACACACACAACCACACACACAACCACAACCACACACATAACCACAAACACACAACCACACACACAACCAACCACACACCACCGAACACACAACCACACACACAACCACACATGCAACCAGAACACCACACACAACCGCACAACCATACACAACCACACACAACCACACACACAACCACACACACACACAACCACACACAACCACACACACACAACCACACATACACACAACCACAACCACGCACACAACCACACACACAACCACACACAACCACAACCAAACACACAACCACACACACAACCACACTTCTACACATACAACCACACACAACCATAAAACCACATACCACATACACAACCACACACACACACACAAACACACACACAACCACACACACACAACCACACAACCAAACACACACAACCACACACACACACAACCACACACACAACCACACACAACACCACACACAACCACACACACACACAACCACACACACAACCACAAACACAACCACACACACAACTACAACCACAACCACACACACAACCACACTTCTATGCACAAGCACCCACAACGACACTGACACACACACAAAACCACACACACAACCACAACCACACACAACCACACACACACACACACACACAACCACACACACACACAATCACACATATACACAACCACACACACAAAACCAACCACAACCACACACACAACCATAACCACAACCACACACACAACTACACACACATAACCACACACACACACACCCAAACACACACACCGAAACACACACAACCACAGAGACACACAACTACACACACACAACCACACACACACACAACCACACACACAACACACAACCACACACACAACCACACACAAAACCACACACACAACCACACACACACACACCCCCAGCCACTCACTGCCTATCAGCCTCCTCTCAGCCAGGTAGCACGATCAGTTTCACTTTCACGCGATCGCAATTAGTTTCACTTTCACAGCCGCGTTCGCTGTGAAAGTGTTCGCGTTTCTAGTTTTATTCATTCACTTTTGTTTCCTAGTGCTTGACAATCCAATCTCTACAATATTTAAGCAGCCTGCACGTCTCCTGTCAACCATACCACTCCATGCATTTTCTCTGATCCACATGGCACTGGTGCGTCTAGCCTGGCACACACCGGGTGATGATCTCCGCACCTCCTTCTAGACCCCAGCTCACTACTGTTTGCAGTCTGTCACTCACCCCTCACCTCCCTTGCACTCACCCTTCACCCCTTAGGCATGGCAGTCACTCCTCGCACCTGGCACTCACCCTTCTCCCTCTCTGGCACCCAGCATTGACTCTCTGTGACACTCAACTGTCGCCTCCCCGACACCCACCCTCGACCCTCCTGGTGCTCATAATTCCCCTCCCTGGCACATATCCTTCACCTCCCTGACACTCATCCATATCCCTCCTGGCATTCACTACTCGCCCCCTTGGCACTCACTCTTCACCTCCATGGCAGTAGCCTTTCCTCCCCCTAGCCTAGCAACTACCCTTCACCCCTTGCACTCACCCTTCCCCTCCCTGGCACTCACCTTTGACTCTCCTGACTCTTACATCTCACCTCCATGACACTCAACCTTCATCTCACTGGCACTCACCCTTCATCCCCCTGACCTGGCACTCAACCTTCACCTCCGTGGCACTAGCCTTTCACCCCTCTGGCCTGGCAGCTACCCCTCACCCCTGGCACTCATACTTCCCCTTCTCGGCACTCACCCTTCCCCTCCCTGGCACTCACCCTTGACCCTCCTGACTCTTACTTCTCATCTCCCTGGCACTCACTCTTCGCCTCCCTGGCACTCACCCTTCACCCCCATGGCCTGACAGTCACCCTTGTCCCTCCTGGCATTCACTCCTCAACTCCTTACCACTCCCCCTTGACCCTCCTGGCACTAGCCCGGTTTCCCCCAAGAACAAAAAATAACAAGCATTGGCATAGCCAATAGATCTCACCTTTGTGACCGTATACGTGTTTAGCCGTGCAACAGTTGATGTTGTTGCACCAAGGATATTGTGCTGCATAATTAAATACTTAGAAGGTCCCAAAAGCGAGACCTACTGGCTATGCCAATGCTTGTATAATATGTTACACCTTAAAGCAGGGGTCTTCAAACTGTGGGGCGCGACCCCCAGGGGGGCCGTGGAGCGATGCAAAGGGGGTCGCGCCTTCACAGTCATACTTCTGTCCAGGCCCAAAGGCTTCAGCCCCCCTCCTCCTTCGTCGTGTCTCTCAGCCCGGCTGCTGCTGCAGTGCAACTCGATCTGCTGTGGGCTTGGCTGGGCAGTGTCTGGAGTCATCTCTGGCAGGCCCGAATTTTTCACAGGTCTTTAAAGACCATTTGCATATTTACATGCCATTGTAAACTGGTTACAGAGGCTTAGTTTTTTTCCTGGTTTGAGTACCCCCTGGGCCCTCACTGTGCCAGTTCCTTACATTTGTATTTTACAATTACTGCTGTAGTGTGAGAATGCATTTAATGAAAAGGAATATAAAGTAGGGTTGCCAAAAGAAAAATGCCTGCCTGTTGTGTTTAAAGAGCCTGCAAAGACCTCCTCTTGACACTAAATAGACTTTTAAATACAAAAGTATGTATGCATTAGTTATGTGAATTTTCTGTCTTTTTTCTCTTTGTCAGTTATGGATCATTGAGGCAGCCCTAGAACACAATTAAAAGCGCTTTCTATTTATATTTGCTGTTCGAAGTATGCACATAAGTGCTGAAAATACAACTTTAGGTGACTGCTTCTTTTTGTACCGACTTGGCCATCAAAATAATCTGCTGCCAACCCTAACCATAGGACTGTAAGTGTGTTGCAGGATCAGCACATTATTTATTTCCTCCACCCTCGATCCCCGATTAATGCCGCAGTAGTTTAACTTAGATCTTAACCCCTTCGCCGTGGGGCTAATTCCCCCGCGGTGCGGGGGGAGGGGGGCCACGCACAGAGCCGCGGTGCTTGTGACAAGCTTGGCTCTTCACGCTGCACGGTGGCGCAGTGCTCATGACGAGCTGAGCTCGTCATGACCACGCCCGGTTAATGGAAAGCCCAGCACAGCAGGGGAATTATCCCCGCGTGGGCTTTCCGCAGCTGTTATGACAAGCTCAGCTCGTCATGAGCACGGCGCCACTGTGCCTCATGGCGAGCTGAGCTCGTCATGAGCACTGATGTGGTTAAACCCTACCCCGCCGTCAATAACATGTTACTTCAAGTGTCTAGGAATGCACCCTACCTTCAGACAACTCACTCCTCAATATCGCCCTGCACTCACACTGATCACCATGCACTCACACCATTCACCCTGCACTCCCAGTGATCACAATGCACTCACACTGATCACCATGCACTCACACCATTCACCCGCTCACCCTGCACTCACAGTGATCACACTGCACTCACAATGCACTTGCGCTGTTCACCCTATACCTCACCCTGCAGTCACATGAGTACACTACTCATCCTGCACTCATGTGACACTTCACTCACCTGACCCCCTCACTGCTCAATATGCAACTCACTCAAACAAGCCCATCAGTAATCATACATTCATTCATCCCATTCTGAACTTGCATCCGCACCCAAATTCATATGCCACCTCACTCACCCTGCAGTCACTCCTCGTAACCTACTCTCGCACTTTTGCATCGCTCACCGTGCATTCACATGGGCACTCGTCACCCACACAGTGTGCAGAGGGTTAATGTGCCTGCTACAAAGAACGTGTACCATGCAGGTCACAGAAATGAGAGTGAGTAAACTATGAGTAGCGCTATAGGAAAATTAAATGTTTGTCAGAAAGGTGCTATAGAGAGATGAGGTGCATTGTTGGTGAGTGGCAGCGAAGGAATTCATGGAGAAGGAGGAAACGTGGGGTGGGGCACCAAAAAAGACTGTTGCACCGTGTGCAACCAGTGTTAGGACCAGCCCTGGCTGGAAGTATTAGTCCCCTCCGAATTTCTGGACTAGTGACTTCCCTGCTTCTGGCTATTATTATTATTTACATTTGTTGTGCGCTACTGTTACCAAAAGATGTCCTGGGGCTAATAATCATCTGCTGCATGTAGGCAAATGAGAAACACACAGAAGGAGAAAGTGAACCAGCCAAATTGGGTAACCTACAGAGCATAGAGAAAGGTTTTTATATCTTCCTAAAGGATAATAGATTCTTGGTGGAGCGAAGCAAAGGAGGGTGCAAGTTCCATAACTGCGCGGCCTGCACCAAAACAGCGAGACAGACAACTCATGCCTTCTTGAATTAGGAACAAAAAGCAGAGTGGCACAGGCAGAGAGGAGCATACGGGTCCGACCTGTGTGCTTGGTGAGGAGAGTTGAGAGGATGAGAGAGGACAGCAAGGGAGTGAGAGAATTCGATTGCAGAGAACAGGGATGAGGAGAAATGTGATTTGCCAAAGAGAAGTGTGGACACGCAAGAAGTGAGTGTGAGTCAAAGGTGAGGGCTTCTGTTAGAACAAAGGGGAGATGTGAAAATTGAATGGGGGACTCGAGAGGTCTAAGATACAAATAGACAAAAATTTCAATGGAGAGACGAGGTGAACGAGAAGTGCTGAGGGGCACGGGAGGTGACGGGACAAGAGAGGCCATGAGATAAATGTGAGAGACTGTTCGAGATGAGGGCAGTGAAAAGACAAAATGGCAAGAGATGATTAAAGGTGAAGTGAGAGGTTGAATGAGGAGAGTTCAGATGTTGTAAAAAGGGGTGAAAGAAAATGGCCTGCAAAGTGAGAGAGGGATGGAAGGGAGGGGGTGAGAGGAAAGCTGCATAGGTAAACTGCTTTACTCTGCACAAAACCGCCAGGTTTTAAAGGGACCCCTGCTTCTCCTGGCCAGGGCCAGGTGAGCTTCTAATCTGGCAGCACATATTCCTGCAGAGTGGAAGGCCCTTCTCAAAGATTGGCTAGAAATATTTCTGATGTTAACTGCTTTATTTTGGTTATAAACGAGTACTGATGGAGTGAAATCTTTCCTCAGTGTTACTGTGTGTAAAAAACGTCAAAATAATGAAGCAATGCTATCCCAAAATACGCTGCATCACATAACATCACTTACATTTTCTTCCCACACAATTTAGTCAAGCCTGTCGCGTAATTTGGGCATCACCTGCTTCATAATTCTAGTAGCCCTGCCTACAGGTTTAGAAATTTTTGTCAGGAGGGGGTCCTTACGCCTCAAAATGTTGACAGGGGGGTTCTTGGCATCCAAAAGTTTGAAGACCTCTGCCTTAAAGGGTCTGATGGCAACACTAAATTATTGATTAATTTTTATAATAACTCATTTGGAAGTGAAATGTTTAAAGTTGTTGCAATAGTGGAGGAATATATGAATAAGATAATAGGGCTAAGCATGAAGGAACCAATGGTGCTTTGGATAGGAGTCTTTAACTTATATCAATTGGCGTTAACCCCAATTTGTGGCTTTGTAGAAGATGGGGAATCAAATATGCATTTTTCCCATGACGCTTATGTAATGTAATGTAATGTAACCAGATTTATAAAGCGCATGGTTACCCGGAGGCATCCCAGCGCTAACATGGGAAATGCATTTTTCTAAAAGATTTGGAGATCATGAACCCACGATCTGAATCAACAGGTCTTCCACTAAATACCTTTTGCTCCTCTACATGTTGTTCCTCAATTAATTTTATAATAGCCTCAGCTAGACTGGGTGAAAAGCTCAACAAAAGGAAAGTTGGATTCCTGGTCTTCAGTGATCATGCAGCTATAACCTGGCATGTGAACTGGCCGGGTATTTTTGGCTCCACTTTTTTACATCTGAAACCCTATATAGCGAAAAAGAATGGAATAACATTGAAGTGGGGGAATATTGATAAGACTGCTGTTATTCCTCATGTAGTTTCAAACTCAATGAAAGAAATAGAAGGGACATTTGGATCTCTGTAGATAGCGCACTACAAGGACGCGCTTACCGACTTGGGTGACAGGCAAAACGGGACCTCGCCGCACCCGCTCCGCGGGTGCCGCTTCGGCGCTGGACTCTGTAAGGGGCATCATCACAGAGTACTAGCGGGAAAACCTCCTGACAGTGGTTGAGGGCTGCAGGGCTGCGAGCGTCAGGGACTCCATTACCCAGGAGTCCCTGTCAGACCAGTGACAACTTCCGGTCCGCTCTCCCTGGCGGCCGCCCACTGAAGGAGCTTTAAAACCATCAATTTCCCCCAGCACCAGCGGGACATTTGGATCTCTGTAGATAGCGCACTACAAGGACGCGCTTACCGACTTGGGTGACAGGCAAAACGGGACCTCGCCGCACCCGCTCCGCGGGTGCCGCTTCGGCGCTGGACTCTGTAAGGGGCATCATCACAGAGTACTAGCGGGAAAACCTCCTGACAGTGGTTGAGGGCTGCAGGGCTGCGAGCGTCAGGGACTCCATTACCCAGGAGTCCCTGTCAGACCAGTGACAACTTCCGGTCCGCTCTCCCTGGCGGCCGCCCACTGAAGGAGCTTTAAAACCATCAATTTCCCCCAGCACCAGCGGGACATTTGGATCTCTGTAGATAGCGCACTACAAGGACGCGCTTACCGACTTGGGTGACAGGCAAAACGGGACCTCGCCGCACCCGCTCCGCGGGTGCCGCTTCGGCGCTGGACTCTGTAAGGGGCATCATCACAGAGTACTAGCGGGAAAACCTCCTGACAGTGGTTGAGGGCTGCAGGGCTGCGAGCGTCAGGGACTCCATTACCCAGGAGTCCCTGTCAGACCAGTGACAACTTCCGGTCCGCTCTCCCTGGCGGCCGCCCACTGAAGGAGCTTTAAAACCATCAATTTCCCCCAGCACCAGCGGGACATTTGGATCTCTGTAGATAGCGCACTACAAGGACGCGCTTACCGACTTGGGTGACAGGCAAAACGGGACCTCGCCGCACCCGCTCCGCGGGTGCCGCTTCGGCGCTGGACTCTGTAAGGGGCATCATCACAGAGTACTAGCGGGAAAACCTCCTGACAGTGGTTGAGGGCTGCAGGGCTGCGAGCGTCAGGGACTCCATTACCCAGGAGTCCCTGTCAGACCAGTGACAACTTCCGGTCCGCTCTCCCTGGCGGCCCGCCCCCCTTCAATAGCGCAGGTATAACAGGGACTAGCACTCCCGCAGCGCGGGACGCAGCCCGGAGCGAAGACCGGGCTAAGAGCGGGCCGTTTGAGGCCGTTCGAGGACGGCAGCGGACGGCCCCGGCCCCAAATCCCTGATCTGCCACGTTACAAGTAAGATAGGCACACTTGTGTCTGGACTCCCGAACATTCGTCCAGCCTTCTGGGCGGATCTACTAGCGACAATTCCAGTTATATAAAGGGTGTATTTGGGTCCGACTATTGTAGTTGGTGTTAGCCCGGAAATCATGGCTCTGAGATCCGGTAAAACACGTAATGTTCAAATCAATACTCCCACAGGAGTGGTTTCAGGCCCATTAGACGCTTTTATCACACGAGCCACGGGCATCCTCGAAAAGGAAATAGCAATGGTGGAAAAGCGTCTTTCCTTAGATTTGGTCAGTGGCAAGCGCTCTTCGTTAGGTAGGTTAGCTAAGATCCCCAGCCCCGTGCCATCTGCCCAAGCACATGCAGCTTTTAACTGTATACATCTAGACACCACGGAAGCTATAGTTCACTTGGATAGCGAGGAGATAGATCCATCCGCTCACACTATAGACCTTCCCAAACATCCCCTGGACGACCATGAAGCATCAGGAGATCCTGGAACCCAGGATAGTCATTGCACCAATCAAAACTCCGACTCTGTCGACTTAACCCCTGACCCTCCCAATGTGGATTCCGTCGCCCCAGCCCACACGGATTCCACAGGTAGGGATAAGGGCTCAAGGAAAAGAAAACAAGTCTCCAGCACCAAGGGAGGGAGAGAACCTAAGATACCGAAATTAAGAGACCCCGCTGGCAATCCCACACTAGGGCTAGGCCATTCAAGCGGAACTCAATGTACAAATGCCCTGACTAACACCTTATGCCCCTCCCTTATTTCCCTGGGCTCCTCAAACCCATGTCCAACATGCTTAAGCAGTGATGATTCTCTGCTGGCTAAGATGGAGGCTTTAATAAAAAACCTCCTTTCACCAGTTTTGGAGAGGACCAGATTAATGACACTGCAAATAAACTCTCTGGAGGCCGTAGTAAATGCGAACTCCGCTATTTTATTGTCTTTGTCAGACATAGATTCCGGGTCAGCTAAATCTTCCCTACCATCTTTAGCCTCAAATACAGCCAACATCCCATCTAGTCTCATTGCTAACAATCATAATCCACCAGGCCCTGTAGCAGACAACCCCAACGCCAATAAAGGGGGAGCTCACAAAAATTCCCCAAATAAGGTATCAAAGACTGTGTCCCAACGTTCAAACACGACTAAACCTACGACGAATAAAACCCCCGCTAGACGCCAAACTACCAAACCACCCTCCCAGGTAAAACCTAATACTGTCTCCCAGAGTGTCCCTACCAATAGGCACCCAGCGATCCAAGGAAATAATTTAAATCCCCCGGCAAAGAAGCAACCCAGACATACTACGCCGCGGGTTGATATCCCTATTGAGGCAACACCGTATACCATGGTGTTGACTGGTGTTGCCCCACTACCATCTGGCAAAAGGGAGACCCACGAAGACCTGCGTAACAAGGTTATCTTTTGGCTGAATAAATATAGACCCCTGCCTCCATCCTCGCCAACAGAAATACTATATGTAAGGAGGGTTGACTGGGTGGGTCAGAGCACCAAGGATTTGGAGGGTGACTGCATTTTAATATCGTTCAGGGATTCCTGGGTAGTGGACACAATCTGTCGTGAGGCTAGGTTTGCCAGACAGGGGGATGTTCAAACGCTAGACCTTTCCTATTTCTATCCCCAAAGACAGGCTCACTCACATAGGGCCCCCAAACAGGGTCGTACCATCACTAGGAACTACCCTATGACACCGCACCTACCAATCTTCCCACCATTATTTAACCGCTTCGGTCCACTGTCTGATTTGGAGGCCATTGATTGACTCAACAAACCACCCTTAACATTCGATCTCGCTGAAATGGCCCCCTCAGAGGTTGGAGACAAGAGACAGGTAAAGGCGTCCACCCAACTTACAGTCATGGCAGAGGAGTGCAATAGGGTCCCAGTTCCAACAGAGTGGGATTCACCATCTCCTAGGGACGGGGGAACCCCTTGGCTGTTGGCTGATCATAGTCTCTTGGGGGGACCTGATAATGGATTGGAAGCCGGGTTAGGACAGGACAGGCTTGTAGCTTCCGAGGTGGCGACCTACCCTATGGTACTCACACCGGAAACTCTAGCGCTGGTGTCCTGGAACATTGCTGGGATCAAAAGTCGTATCCACTCTGGTGATTGGCTTGAGTTTACGGACAAATACGATGTCATTTTACTACAGGAAACCTGGGCTGTCGACCCATATTTTAAGCAGGGATATGTAAATTTTTACAAAGCAGCCACTCGTAATGTCATTGGGAACCCCAAAGGGCGAGCCTCAGGGGGGTTACTGATCTGGGTGAGACAATCCCTGGGTTATTGCATTTCGGAGATATGTATATCAAACCCGGATCTGCTTATTGTTAGGCTGAGAAAGTCTGGCCATCGGGACTTGATTCTGCTAAACATATATGCTCGTGGTCTGCCAGGTGGCCGTACGCCACCATTGTTGGAGATATTAGAATCTGCTCTGGCCACCCTTGATTGTACCAATGTTTGCATGCTTGCTGGGGACCTAAATTGTTGTTTTGAACCCCTGTTAGCCTCTGGGGATTGTTGGGGTTCTGTGGAGGACGCAGTTTGGGGCATACCTGAGTTGTTGATTTCTAAACCAGTACCTGCCACTGAGGCAGCGGTAAATTGGACGGCCTTTTGCCTAAATAGTGGCTTTCGGGCCTGTAATGGTCGAACCAAATCAGACCAGGGAGCCAACTGTACCTTTGACAACGGGCTAAGAAAAAGTCGTATTGATTACATCCTACTGAAAGTGGAAGATTGGTCCCTGATGCTGGACATGGAGGTAACCCCCCGCCCAGAAAGTGACCACAATCCCCTGAGTTTACGACTTAAGATGCCAGGCCTAGCAAGATTAGAAGAACCTGGTACCACTCTGACAGGGGACACCCTCCTATCTAATGATAGGAAGAGGGTAAAATGGTCCAAAATTGTGGGGGACGAGCTATTGAATAACGAGATCACCAGTGTGGTTAACAACACTCTTAATAAAATGCTGACCCACGCTGTGTTGGGGGAGAATACCAGAGAAGCTGACCTCATCTTGAGTCTCCACAATCGTTGCTTTGAGGACTTAAAAATTCTGCTCTCGAAACCTTGCAGACAGGGAAACAACACAGTACCTACCCGTCCCCACAAATGGTATAATAAAAACTGCAGGGAAGCTCATACTGCCCTAGTTAAAGCAGTTAAGTCCCGGAATGCCAGTTCTGTGAAAGTTGCTAGATCATCCTACAGGAAAATACAAGGGGAAGCCAAAAGAGAGTGGGAGGACAATTACTGGTCTGACCTCCTGGTAGCCTCCACGTCTAATAACCCCATTAAATTTTGGGAAATAGTTAAATGGGGGAAGGATCCGGACGGACGTATCCCCACAAACCATGTGCCCCCTGATGAATGGGTGACCTTCTACGCATCTCAGTTCTGTGCAGCCAACCCTAGTCCTTCTAGTACATCAGAAGGGACATCCCACCTTACAATCCAAAGCGAGATTGTCACCTTCACAGAAGGAGAGGTAGAGCTTGCACTAAATTGCACCATGCGGGGGAAAGCGCCAGGTATGGACCTCATACCTGCTGACTTATTTAAAGCAAACCCTACCCTGTGGATACCATACATTGTCATGGTGGCAAATTCCATAGCCGCAGGTGCAGGCATACCCAAATCTTGGAAGGGGGCGGAGATCCTCCCGATCTACAAAAAGGGCAATAGGTCTGATCCGGGTAATTATCGCCCGATTAGTCTTATTGACTCTATCCAAAAACTCATTGCTCGCATGGTCTTGGGCAGGGTCCAGGGATGGATCGAGTTGGAGAACATCCTATCCCCAATGCAGGCGGGCTTCAGATCGGGAACCAGCACCATCGACCAGGTGTTCAGATTTTGTCTGATCTACTGGAAGGTGGTGCTGCTTGGCGGTGGTACCATCTACGCAGCGTTCATCGATCTGAAGTCCGCCTTCGATCTCGTACCAAGGGAGAAAATGTGGGGAGTATTGAAGACTTTGGGAATGCCATCAGAACTGCTTGACCTGATAATTAAATTGCACAAGGACAACTTTGCCAGGGTAAGATGGGGTGGACAGGGCCAGGTAACAGAACCCTTCCCAGTCACCCGTGGCGTCCGCCAGGGCTGTGTCTTGGCACCTACTCTCTTCCTGTTGTTCATTGATCAAGTCGTAAAATTTTTTGAAATGACCCCAACCGACGCCCCCATGCTGGCTGGACAGCGATTCCCGATGCTCATCTTTGCTGATGACACTCTACTCCTCTCCAGGACACGTAGCGGATTACAGCGGGCCTTGGACCGCTTCGAGGAGTTCTGTGTTATCAGCGACCTTAAGGTGAATGTTGGGAAAACCAAATTCATGGTGTTAACCAAGAACCACCCTGTCCGGAGTACAGTTAGTATGGGTGGAGTTAAACTGGACCAAGTAGAAACCATGACATACTTGGGGGTAATGCTAGATAGTCGCCTGAGATGGAAATCGCAAGTTGATGCTCAACATCTCAAACTTGCTCGACTTACTGGCTGCCTACTCAGTGAGCAAAGGAAATCTATTACAAAGCGAGTCACACCAGTCCTTAAAATTTACGACGCAAAAATCAACCCTGCAATTCTATATGGTGCAGATCTGTGGGGCCACATGGATCTGACGGGCCTGTTTAAAATACAGTGCAAGTTCCTCCGCAACCTTGTTGGCTTGCCGCAGTCGTCCCCCTCTATCCCCCTCTGCTTGGACTTGGGATGCCGTCCAATTAATGAGATGGCCAGATTTCGTCTGGTTGCCTTCTGGAGGCGCCTTTGGACCTCGCCTGATCTTACCCTTTTTGCAAATGGGGTGGTTGAAGTAAGGGCAATTAGTGGCTCGGAAAAAATTCCCTGGTTCCGAATGGTCAAAACCATTCTGACGGATATGGGCTTAGAGCACCTTTGGTTATCCCCAGCAGCTAATGTTTTTCCAACTAAACTGGCATTCAAAGAACTGTACTGGGCCACGCTTCGCTTAAACAGAATCAGTGCCTCCAGTTCTACTAGTCTTACTGGCAGGTTTCTCTGTTTCAAGCTGGATCCCATACGTGAACATTATTGGGACACAATCACCAAATCTTTAGACAGGAAACTTTTTCACCAGTTTCGCGTGGGCACACTGCCGTTGAATACATTTACGAAGAACTGGTCCCCGAACATCTTGGACAAATGCAAATGGTGCCCAGGCCAGAAGGAAACCGAGGGCCATTTTCTGTTTGCTTGTCCCAAATACCATGAACCAAGGGCCAAATGGTTAAAACCTCTCTTTCAGAGCTTGCCCATAAGGAAATCAGCAGAGGCTATCCATGTGCTAAAAACCAACACACTGGAAATCATCACAGTCTGTACTGCTAAATATTTGGGCTGGGCGTGGATACTCAGGGCAAAATAACAGTTTAAACCCGGACAGAATGAATTTATCTGATATTTATTTGTATTCCTATTACCATTTGGGGAATTTGTTGTTTCAGGATTGTCTATAACCATTTAATTCTTTTTATGTATGTGTATTTACTGTTTTTTTAATTATTGCTGTAAAATTGTCTTTTATGATTTTAATCAATCGAAATAAAGACTTTAAAACCTGAAAAAAAAACCTGAAATAGAAATATGTCTTGACTCAAATCAGGACCCAGGGTCCATCACTAAGGCTTTTGAAACTAATTCGCGAGAACTAAAAAGGAATCTCCCTAAAAATGGAAATGCAAACCTAAGGGACCGAAGTGGTTCGATCGTGATTGCACTAAAGCACTTTTTAACCTACATTGATTACTTAAGACCGTACCTAAGAATCCCCAACTTGTAAAATAGGCCCGCTTAACTTATACGGTGGCGAGGAAGAACAGGTTAAAGACATTGAAAGAGGAAACTTGGGATAAATTATTGGTTGCATCCATCACAAATAATGAAAGGGATTTTTGGTTAACGATTAACGCCCCATTTTTAAAATCAAACTCTGAGCCGAATTTGGATACGCATGTGGACGAGGACTCTTGGGTGGCGCACTTTAGTAATATTTTTTATGCCCCACCTGTAAACACTGAGCTAATGGCTGTAGAACTGGTCCCATCCTCTAGCACTATTCTTACTAATGATATAGGGAAAGTATGCTTGGCAATGGAGCAATGTACAAGTAATAATGCACAGGGTTTTCATGGCGCTCCAGTAGACTTTTTTACAGATTGCCCTGACTTATGGAGTCCTCTGCTTACTAATATGTTTAATTCTATAGCAAGAGAGGGACCTCCCGCCTCTTGGTTCAAAGCCATTTTAGTACCAATTTTGAAAAAAGGAGAGAAGCAAGACCCTAGGAACTATATACCTATTTCTCTCTTAGATAGTACAGTAAAATTGATCGGGAGAGTGCTATTGAATCGACTGGAGACGTGGGCTTTGACTAATAAGATTTTGATACCAGTACAATACGGTTTCAGAAAAGGGAGAGGCACTCAAGATCAATGCCTGAATTTGAGTCTGCTCATAGCAAAGTATACCCACGCAAAGCAGGGCAATTTATGTCTAGCCTTTATGGATCTTAGCACGGCTTTTGATTGTGTATCTCACCCACAGCTCTGGAGAATTATGAGGGAAATGAGGGTAGATCAGGCAGTGATCAATTTCATTAGACAACTGTATTCAAGAGCTGAAGCATGTGTCAGGTATTGGCCACAGGGAGAATGTACTAGGGGGTTTCCTGTAACAAGAGGAGTTCGCCAAGAGTGCGTTCTCGCCCCTTTTTTATTCTCGCTTATTCAAACGGGAGAGAGTCTAAATTGTTAGATTCAAATATAGATGTGCCAAGAATTGGAAAGTTGGATATCCCAATTTTATTATATGCAGATGATGCAGTTTTAATTGGTAAACATCGTTTACAACGATGTTTTCACAACGCGGTACCTTTACACCGCGGCTGTGACAACGCAAGTCGTTACCACGACTTGCGCTGGAGGGCGCTCAAGGTCTAAAAATAGTTAATTTACTATCCTAACACCTTCCCTAGGGTCCACAGGGACTGGTGTTAGAATAGTAAATTAAACTATTCGAAATCCGCGCCCCCCAACGCAAGTCGTGGTAATGACTTGCGTTGTCACGGCCGCGTTGTAAAGGTATGCGTTGTGACGGTACGCGTTGTACCGTCATATATCCGTTTTAATTGCACGAACAACAAAATCCCTGCAAAAATTGTTAAATACCTATGTGGAATTTATGAAAGGCCTTGATCTCCAGACAAATGAATCTAGGTCATTTGTTTTAATTACAGGGCCAAAGCTGAGCTAACCTCCTTCTTTTTTATCTCAAAACGTAAAGTGACACAAACAGAGTTCTTCTCATATCTAGGAGTCACTTTTGATTCTAAGGCCTCTTAGAGGAATATGGTAAAGAATCGTGGGGTCTTGTTGGAGAAAAGTGCAAATGCAATACGCTAATTTTCAAATAAGCTGGAAACGAGGAACTTAGATATTTTAAGAAAGGTTTATGGGGCAAAATCTAGGACAGTAGCTACGTATGGTGCAGGGGTGTGGGGCCATGTTACAGTAAAGAGGATACAAACAACAGAGGATTTGTTTTGGAAATCAATGATGAGTCTCCCAATTGGTTGTTCTAATTTTAATCTACATGAAGAATTAGGTATCCCTTACATAACTGATTGGATAAATGTTGCACCTATTCTTTTATGGCACTCAGTATGGTGTAGAGACACAGTTTAACTAACGCAACAAATAATACGGGATTGCTTATCCTTCGAGCATAGGGATAATATTTTATGGTTAAAGTATGTGAAAGATACTTTATATACTCTTGATCTAGGAAGCTTATTTGTATACCCAGAAAATGTGCCTCTGTCTCTAAAAAAACAATAAAGGCCCGCTTTATAACCACTGCTAAAGATGGGACATTGACTGTCAACCGTAATAAATCTACAGTCAAAGAATATATTGAAGATCCATTGCAGATTGATCTTCCTATTTGGAATTTGTAACAATCCCACGGCACAGGTGGGATTTACTCTGTTAAGATTTCGGTTTAACTTTATTACCTGCATGTTGGGCCATCCTGCTGGTATCTTCTCCCCGAAAGAACTCCTGTGTTGCCCATGTGATGACACTTCACAACAATCTGATTTGCACATTTCCTTCTTCTGTAAATTTTATTGTGAACAAAGGAAAAGGTTTTTAATTGCGCTTTTACGTTCGCACAATTTTAGACAATGTCGCCTGGCCTTGCATTTTTTACGTATGGTGTCTGATCCTTTGACCTGTAATACTGCTTCCTCCTTTTTATGCATGTGTTTTAAAACGAGGACATTGTGTATTGACTGACATTTATGAACTGCTTCTTTCCAGTTTCAATCTGTAACTTTTTTATCTGTGATGTATACTTGTACTTTTTTGATTAACTTTGTTTTAATCGAATAAAGTAAGTTTGATTGGTTGATGATTGAAGTGGACAAACTTGGCATTCAGGAGTATGATTGCAGGTGAACTCAAGATGGAATTGGTTTTAAGCCACTGGCACAAGACAGGGTAAAGTCCCCACTGTCTCTAGAGAAGGGCTGGTGATATCCACTGCAGCTATCATCCATAGCCTGACAGGGTACCCCATGGATAATCCTTCTAGTATGCTACTTCAGCAAGCCTTTCAAAATATGGGAATGCATGGGTGTTGATTGCTGCACCAGAGGGGCATGGATTGGTAAGGTTCCCCAGGCCCAGCTGTATTTAGGTGCCAGGGAAGTCCCTCTTTTTTGCCATATGCAAATCAGTCTTGACGCTGTTCCCCATAGGAACAGTCCAGCCCAAACTGCAGAGCCAGATCTTCCTTGGACGGGAAACACTCATCCTGGGTCCAGTTTTGAGGTAACACCCTTCATCAGCCAGGGCAGCTTGAATCTGGGTGCAAAATGAGCAAGGGAACCACGTCTGGGCATATCCTGCTAACTTATGGCAAACAAGGCAAACACCAGGAGATCATAGACGGAGCGCTGAAACTTTTTAGACACTCACCCCTGCCACAAATCTAGGTTGAATCCATCATCGTTCTTTAGCTCACTTCGTCACCCCAGTTAAGACCCAGCATATGCAAATCAGTCTTGACTGTGTTCCTTGTGGGAACAGTCCAGCCCAAACTGCCAAGCCAGGTCTTCCCTGGACTGGAAACAAGCATCCTGGGGCCAATTTGGGGTAACACTCCTCATCAGCTAGGCTAGCTTGAATCCAGTGGCAAAGTGAGCAACGGACCCATGTCTGGGCAAACCCTGCCAACTTAAAGCAAACAAAGTACCATATTAAAATCTATCTTCACCTTGTTCCTCATGGTAACAGTCCAACCAGAACTGCCAAGCTAGGTGCCCGATATCCTTCGTTGGATAACATTGGGCATCAGCACTCTGCACCCGGCCACCCTGGTGCCGGCTGAGGGTGCTCTAGGAGTGCATCCTTGACCCTTGGGGGGGGACCCTTGTTCTAACCCCAGAAAACCAACTCCCAAACCTAAGTACTTACCTGTAAACCGATGCGTTAATTTCCTCCCCTATAGGATTGCATTGACTGCTTTTCTGTGAAAAATGTTTTAAATGTGGAGCTGGAAAATTGAATGAAACCTTAAGAAACTGTGTACTCACAAAAACTGCTTTACTTACCTTTTATTTAGGAAATGTCCCAGTGTGACATCTATTTTTTTTTTGAGAAGCAATTGACTTGGAAGTCCTTTAGACTAATTAATTCATGTGTGGTCTTATAGAGCGATTTGTTGCTTAGAGTATTTTTTACTTTTTCCCTTGCATTAAGTTGTTATGGATTGTAAATGAACTTGGTGTCAAGATAGGGCACCCCACAATAATTGATGTCTGTTGATGAAATTGTCTCTATGTGATGAATTCTATCTCTATATATTGTTTAATGTTGTAGAATATATTTGTTGTTTTGTACAAATTGTAAATATGTATGTATAGTGTTTTTTCTTAGTTGAAACAATACAGAAACATTTAAAAAATAATGAAATAAAATAGGTATGAACAAAGTATACCTTACAAACTCCAATTGATGTTGGTTTGTAGTTCTTAAATGTGAGACATGAAAGAAATGTGCAGCTACTAATTCTTTGTATAAGTATCCAGTGTGACATCTAGGCATATTCCGCTGAGTGGAAAAAGTAATCTAGTAAGTATTCAGACAGTAACTGCAAAGTAATTTCAATTGTTTCTGACTAATTAACCTATCTGGATCCATATCAATTACATACAACTGCATTCAACTATGTCATTCCTGCAAAGTATTATTCCACTTACCTGCACCAAGCCTGGCTTGGTTCTTGAAATAAAATAAAACGAAATAATATTTTTACAAAACAAATTGGTCAGAGTTCAGTTTTTGAGTGTGGGAAATCATCTCTTGCCTGAGTGTGTACGATAAAGGGGAATATCCTGAACAACGACTCCGGAACAACGAGATCCGGAGTCACGCAAGCTGAATAACGACTTGCCCGAACAACGACTCAGCCTTAACCATGCATGTGCGTGGTTAAGGCTGATTCTGTCTAGGTTTTTCGTAGGTCGGGTGTGCTCCTTTGTAGGACTAGCATGTCCTTCCTGACTCTGCCATAGAAGCGAATGCAGGTCTGAAATGTCACTCCGGTGCATTCTTCAACAATGTCATTTTTCGCGTCTGGCCTAAACTCTGCTGCCTGGCTGACATGCAACAAATCAGACGTTCGTATTTGGCTCCATGAGTCAGCGTATCAATTATCATCTATTACACAAGCACAGTTTAGTATTAAATGTTTTTATTGATTTTACAAAAGTTAGCAAACAGTAATGCCATATAAGAATTGCAGATTAGTCCGAGGGCCGACCCACCGAGCAATGTTAAGGAAGGTACAAGCCATCGGCCATGTCATGAGGAAGCAGTCTTATACACAGCAAGCCGCCTACAACCCAATCTGGGCCGGCCGCGCCATAAACACTGTGAGGCTGGAAAGCATCCCGGGGACCCCATTGCGTCCTCTGCCATTTGGAGACATGAAGACATGTTATCCGAGCTAAGGAAGCTTTATGTCCAACAGTCTCTCTTCGAGCACCTTCCTTTTGCCCTACGGCCTAACAGCCACCCCTCGACATCGTCCCTCGGACGCCCTTAATCAACAAAAAGAAGGAAGACCCCCCCTAAACAATCCCAACCCTACCCAGACCCCGACAACCCCTTCCCCCATGTAACCCCACCCCTTCCAACTCCCCCAATCCCGCCCCCTTTGGTCCATGGTCCACCTTTACTCCCGCCGCTGGTCCCTCGCAACCTTCAGTGTCGAAGCAGTGTATTTTTGTCTGTTTCGGTGTCCGTCAGCCTCAACAGTCGGAGATACTTAGGACAAGTCACCTCCGTAAACTCAGAAGCCAGCAAGGATAGGAATGGCCTCCACAGCTCGGCATAGCGTGCCCCCTCCCCTGCCCTAGATAGTGATAGTTTCTCCATGCCCAGAACCATCCAGAGGCGGTGAAGCCAGCCCTGATATGTGGGGATATGTTTTGATCGCCAAAGCGCCACTATATTCTGTACCGCTGACCCCAACGCGATCGCTATCAGACGACCCCTCCGCGATCACAATGGGTAAGTCAGTGCATTAGGCAACCCTAGGATTACATAGGCGGGAAAGCGGGGAATATCTGTTTCGAAATGTGTGTCTACGTCCGCTAAGATCTGGCTCCAGTATTCTTGTAAAAATGGACAGTCCCAGAGTACGTGAACTAACGTGCCAACCTGACCACAGCCGCGCCAACACCGGGGATCCTGTCCACTATCCATTTCATACAGGTGTTCGGGGGTGTAATACCAGTAGGACGTGACCTTCGTAAGGGTGTCTGTAAGTACCATATGGTAGGCCGAGTGCCGCGCTCTATAGTAGACTCCCTCCCACTCCTTGTGAGTTAGGGCTCTCCCCAGCTCCCGCTCCCAGCGCACCCTGCCTGCGTTGTAGGTGTATCTGTGTTTTTGCATGAGCATTTTATAGAGGTCTGAAATCAGTTGTTTATCATTAGTGCGGGAGATCAGCCAATACTCGAATTTTGTCAAGCGTCTGTCCGCCGCGGACCTTACTGCGGTGTTAAGCGCCCAGTGCCTGACCTGAAGGTAGCGAAGCCTCTCAGTTTCTGGTAGGCCGAATTCCTGCTGAAATCGCTGGAAGGGAATGACACCTTCTGGGCCATAGACATGATGGAGTGCGCAACAACCCGCAGGCTTCCAGCGCGCAAAAGATGTCTCGTCCATCCCCGGGTGGAAGTCTGGGTTCCCGATGATGGGGGTGAGGGGAGAAGGGAGGGTGGTGAGTTCTTGGCTATCCCCCACTCGGTCCCAGATCTCCAGAGGTACCCGCATGATGAGGGACGCATAGAGATTGGGAGGCCTGTGTTCCCGTCGCATAAAGGGGATTTCCTGCAGAGTCCGTCCAGCGACGGCCTGGTCTTGAAACAGCCAATGTTTCCCAGATTCCCATCTAACCCATTCCACTAGGAAGTGGAGCTGGGAAGCTTGAAAATACGTTGCCAAGTCTGGCATCCCAATCCCGCCTTGTTCTAGTGCCAGCATGGCGATCCTTCGCTTCAGGCGGGGTTTTCTCCCATTCCATATGAACTGCGACAGTTCCGACTGCATCAGTTTTATCCAGCCTCGTGTGGGCGCAAGGGGAATCGTGCGAAAGAGGTATAGTATTTGGGGAAGAACCGTCATCTTAACAGCTGCCACCCTACCCAACCAGGACAGCGGATAATACTTCCATTGTCCCAAATCGCGTCTGATTTTCTGTCGCAGGTTGGAATAGTTGAGTTCTACGGAGGTCTGAAGGGAAGGTGCCAGTTGTATCCCAAGATATGGGACCGCGTCCGTCGTCCACGGCATGGGGAACTACGCCTGTAAATAGGCACGTGTGGTGGTTTCTAGTGACAAGTCGAGGGCCACTGATTTAGACATGTTGACTTTGAAGCCTGAGACTTGGCCGAATCACTCGAGGCCTGCAATTCACACCGGGAGAGAACTCCGGGGGTTAGCGAGCGATATCAGCACATCGTCAGCGTACAGGCTTATGGTGTGAACGTCGCCCCCGAACTTGATTCCCTGCACTTTCGGGTCGGACCGTAGAAGGTGCGCGAGAGGCTCCATACAAAAGGGCGAACAATAGGGGGGATAGTGGGCAGCCCTGCCTAGTGCCTCGCTCGATTTCAAACCGGGGAGACGTGCAGACATTGACTCGGACTGCAGCTGAAGGAAATTTGTAGCAGTTAAACACTCTAGTTCGGAATGTGGGCCCTATACCGGCCTTCAGCAGCATCCTTTCCAGATAAGGCCAATGCACCCTATCAAATGCCTTTTCGGCATCGATGGCCAGCATCATAAATTCACCCTCTGCTGGAGCGGCCTTTTCTAGAAGGTGGAAAGCTCTTTTAGTGTTGTCTGAGGTCTGCTGTTCTGGAATAAACCCAGACTGATCCGGGTCGATCAGTCCCCCATGTATGGTCCGAGAGCGAGAGGCGAGGATCCCTGTATAAATCTTAAGATCGACATTTAAGAGGGAAATAGGACTATATGCTCCGCACTCGGCGGGATCCTTACCCGGTTTAGGTATCACCGCGATGGACGCCTCCAGTAGGTCTCTCTGGATCGCTCCCTCCTCCGCGAAGGAGGTAAAGAGTCGGACGAGTAGCGGGGCCACCTGGCCACAAAATGTTTTATAAAAGCTCGCCGGGAAGCCATCCGAACCCGGAGCCTTGCCTAGTTTGAGCCGGGAGATCGCAGAAATCACCTCTTCCGGTCGGATGTCTCTGTCTAAGCAATCGATCTGATCCTGCGTCAACGCCGGCAGGGGGGGAGCCGCTAGGAAATCTGTCTCCGCCCCCGGGTTTGAGGGGTCGGCCGCATACAATTCCGCATAGAATGCACTGAAAGCCTCAGCTATGGCTTGGTCTCCGTTCACTGTGATGCCATCGATCCCTCTTATCTCACGAACCTCCCTGCGCTGCGTGACCTCGCGGAGCTTGTTCGCCAGCAAGCGCCCACATCTGTCCCCGCCCGTGTAATAGGCGTGGCGCAGTCATAAGGCTGCATATTCTGCTCTATCTAGATCGAAGGCTGCGAGTTGTTGGCGGGCAATTTTTAATTGCCTCCATATTCTCGGAGCCCCTGTTCTCCTGTGTATCTGTTCCAGTTCCCTGGTCTGCCGTATGAGCTCATCCCTCTTGGATTGTCGTTCCACATTTTCTGCTGTCGAGATAGATATAAATTCACCCCTAAGAACAGCTTTCAGCGCAGCCCACTGTCTAGACAGAGTGGTGTCACCGTTGCTATTATGGGAGAGGTAGTCAGTGATCACGCTCTGGATTTGAGTGACCACCACCTTCCTCTGCAGCAATGAATCTCGGAGGCGCCAAACCCTACGCGAGCGTTGGGCAGCTGGCATGGAAAGGGAGGCCGTGACTGGAGCGTGGTCAGAAAGGGAAGCAGTACCTATGTCGGCTCTAGTGACAAGCGCTTGAGTGGCAGTGGAAACAAGCAGGTAGTCGAGACGCGCATATGTTTTGTGGGCAGCCGAAAAGTATGTGTAATCCCTCTCCCCAGGATGAAGCGTACGCCATAGATCCACCAACCCTAGATCCTGTAATCTAGCTTTGCCTGCTTCTGTAAGCGCCCCCACCTGTGTAGTGTGTTGACAAGACCTGTCCAGTATGTTGTCAAAAACCAGATTTAATCCCCCGCCCAAAACTAAGTGATGGTCAGTCGTGTCAGTGACATCAGTGAGCGCTCTGTGTAGGAACTGTTCTTGGCCTTCGTTGGGCCCATATATCGAGCCAATCGTAAGAGTCCTGTCCCCCAGTGCAAACCTGCATACGAACAGTCGCCCCTTGGTTTCAGCCAATTTCCCCAACACCTTGCCCCTAAACTTTTGTGCCACCAGGATCGCAACTCCCGCCTTCTTGTCAGGGCACGAGGAAAAGAACTGGTGGGGAAATTTACAAGACCTCAGCCGGTGACAATCCCTGGCCAGAAGGTGCGTTTCCTGCAAGAGGCATATGTCCGCCTGAAACTGTTCCAACTGGAGCAAGATCGCTTTGCGCTTGACAAGGTTGTTCAGGCCGCGCACATTCAGCGTTAGGATAACTAGATTATCCATCATCTAGAGGTGCAAAACCTCGACCTGCCCCGCATGCCTCCCCGGGAGATCTAAGTCTGGTGTCCCTGAGTCTGTCCCAGCCCACTAACTCCAAAACCCCGGCGCCAGAACCCACCCTACTGACAGTCGAACCATGGACCAAATTCCCTACCACACCCATTCCCCCCCCCCAGAACTGCAAACTGTCATAGTCCCTCATCTAGAGATGAAAAGGAAAAAACCAGCACAGGGTAGTCTTACTAGTCTGTCCGGAAGCACTCTCCCACCGACGGCCATGTGGCCAAAACGGGCAACCAGATCACCAGGTCTCAGCAGGCTCTTCACCCTGTGGGGCCAGTACCGCCATCCGTGGCCACCGCATCCACTACGGCGCGTTGACCCGCTGCAATCTCCGTCGCCGGAGGTTTCTTCACTCGTTTCCGCCGCCGCTCCTGGCTCCACTGGGGCCTGCGCGCCTCCGTCTCGGGTGTGGTTCCCGAGGCCTCGGTGCCTTCCTCGGGTGTTTCTATTCCTAACAGAGTGCAGGCCTCTGAGACCGACCGGAGCTGATACTGTTTGTTCTCCAGTCTGAAGATGAGATGGAAGGGGTGACCCCAACTGTATGGGATATTGTTCTGTTGGAGATACGATGTGACGGGTTTGAAAAGACGGCGTTTGTGCAGCGTGAGGGCCGCCAAATCTTGGTACAGCAGCGGCGACGTGCCCTGAAATGCGATCGGGTGTTTCTGACGTGCCCTCTGTAGTATCTCTTCTTTGGTGCGGTAGTCTTGGACACAAACCAGTATGTCCGGGGGTGGCGCCGTCGCCGCACGGGGCGGCCCGTCCTATGTGCACTGTCTAGTTGGAGGGGTGAGTCTAATGGCCGCCCTAGCACGTGGTTGAAAAGTTCTCTAGCATAGCGAAACGCGTCTTGGGTGGCCTCGGACGTGGCCACGTTGCGAATGCGAATGTTATGGCGTCTGGAGCGGTTCTCCAGGTCTTCCAAGTGGAGCTGAAGGTCCACCTGCTGGTCGTGCAGACGGATGATTTCTTGCTGTTGGGCCGCGAGTTCAGTGTCTTTATCGTCGCTTTTAGTCTCCAGGTCTGCAACCCTTTCCCCTATGCCGTCCATCTCACGCCGCACTTCTCTGATTTCGCTGGTAAATTCTGTCTTAAAGGTCTGAATATCGTCCCGCAGGGACGCAAAAAGGGATTCCAGAAAGGCCTTTGTGATGGGCTCCGACCCGCAATCGGTGTTTTGTTCCATCTTCTTCGGGGTCGGGACCACTGTGTCGTTTTCGCGAACAGCTCCTTCACAGTTTTGCCCCGGGGGGGCCTGCCCATAGACATCATGCAGCCCCGGTAATCGATCCACCTGGCGGTCCCGCGTTCTTCAGCAAGTCCGTCAGGACCTCCTTCTCACCGTGCCTGCAATGTGACTCCGGATCTCCGCGGGGCCAATGCACCCTGTCCGCCAAACTTAGCGCGGGCCCCTCCCTCTGGCTTGCCTGCACTCGGGTTCGACCGTCTTCTTGGGCCCTGGCGGGCCCCGCAACAACCAGCCACCTCCGCTCACTCCTGGTAGGCCACACCTGTCCCCTGGCTGTCTGGCCGCTGCTCTATGCGCTGTCTGCGGGGTCCTCCTCACCGCTGTAGAGCCCCTATGCCAGTGATCGCTCGACCTCAGTCCTCCAGAACGGGGAGCGCAGCCCCCAGCCGCTAAATGTCCAACAGCCCCACTGGTGCCTCCGACCTCACACAGCTAGGCACTGCACTGCGTCGCAGTCCTCCCCAAGCCAGCAGGGCCTAGGCCTCGCTCGTCTCTGTCGAGGCGTCACCCACACCGCCGGGCCGACCTGCCCGTCGAAGGCGCCCCTCTCTTCCCAGGGCGGCCACTGCCACACTGATCCCGGACTCACGGAGCCTCCGTTCATGTGTCATGCTCCAGGCCTTACTTCCGCCGCCCGTCCCCTCCGGTCTCCGGGCCTCCCGGCGCCTCCTGATGGCTCCGCCGTACCCGGGACCTCCGTGGCGATGCCTCCTCTCGTGCGTCCGCCTCCACCGTTGCCGCAGGTCTCCGCTCCGCACTCCGGCGATCGCCCAAGGCGTGTGCTGCAGACGACACCACGGCCGCCGGGACAGGGGTCCTCCGCTCGCCTGCACACTGACGCGGGAGCTGGCCTCACTTTCGGCCCTGCGGGGGATGGGCGCCTCGCGCTCTCGGGGCTCTAGGCTGCCTGATGCATGGAGCGCCTCGCGTCCGCCGAGCTCCCTAGACCCGTTCCGCTGTGTACTCGGTTCCGGCAGTCCTCAGCCCAACACCGTGGACCAGGGTGCGCCAGAACCTGTGCTGAAAACGGCCGCCGGCGGGAGCAGTGGAAACACACGTCCGCTCACTCCGCCATCCTGGCCACGCCCCACACACACAAGCACAGTTTAAAGAGGAATTAGCCCCCCGCCGAAATTACACTCTAGTTGCGCATCTGAGTGCATTCATCATTCTCACACCACAAATTCCATAACAGACGTTATATGCCCTGATCTTAAACTACACACAACACTGACACATTTGTTTACACGTGTAGTACAACTTAAAGAGCTGCAATAGTGTGAACTCACTGCACTTTCAATCCATTATTTGTGATTTTCAGTTCACCCCAACTCAAAGTTCTTAATCACAATAGATGATTCTGCCCTCATGCTGATAATAAATAAGCGCTCATTCTGTGATCAAGATACATGAAAAAGAAAACGACCACTAGATGGCAGGCTAGCATTCTACATGATCGAACTTTAACATCATACCATGAACTTCATAATGTGCGCTCCAAACAGTTGAAGCTCCAGATAACTAATCAGACACAAGGAAGTGGGGGAGGTGATGCTGTGATAGGTCGACCTAGTGACAGGCGATGCACTAGCATACACCGGCAATGTAGCATCACGTGTCACGATTGCAGTACGTGCAGGCATGGATTGTGTGTGGGTGATTGTGCTTATTTTTAGGGTGGGTGGAATTGGTATTTAAGGAGTGGGGGGGATCGGCTTACTAGTTGGAAAACATTTTTTTATACCATGCATTCCTTTACCATGAAAGATTGTGGTAAATGAATGTGTGGGAAAAAAATTGTGGTTTCGACTGGGTCGTGGTTATGACCTCGTTGTAAGGGAAATCGTGGTTGGGGAACTCGTTGTTCAAACATACAACCTACAATAAATGCTTAACACTACCCTCTATAAAGCCTTACTGCTCGCCCACACTACTACAAATAGAGAGTAAGGTATTATCTATATTTACCTCTGCCTACCTTTGGGGATCTATTGGACTCTGTGTATACCTTACTTTGGCATACTAGATACAGAGTTAGCTTCTTACAAATACTACCAGTTGGTATGGGCCCTCTTCCTTCAACTGTGCTAAGACCATTCCTATGCCATTCTCTGAAGCATCCGTCTGCACGATTAATTCCTTGGAGAAGTCAGGAACCTTGAGTACAGGTGCTGTACACATGGCCTCCTTGACGGTATTCAAGTCTTCATGACAGGCCCGTGCCCAGATCGCCAATCTGAGCTGTTTCTTCAATGTCACCTCTGTTACCAGAGCAACAATGGTGCCTTATCCCTTAACAAATTTAGGAGAGAGGAGTTGGTCCAACGGCTAGGGCGGTCGGCCTCAAATTTGGGGAACTTGGTTCGAGTCTCGGCAATGAAGCTGAACATCCTGTGATTCTGGACAAATCACTTAATCTCCTCGTGCCTAACAAAAATGAATGTGTCCTCATGTAATGCAACTGGTGCTACGTAAAGCGCTCTGATACCCGATTCAGGTCAAGTTTGCGCTATATAAAACTCTGTTAAAAAAATCATTCTTTTGTAGTATCCTGTGAGGCCTAGGAAGGTAATCACCTCAGTCTGTGTTTTAGGTGGTTGCCAGGTCATGATAGTCCCAATCTTGGTTTGGAGAGGATGACCTTGCCCCCGTTCAGTGGTGGCCCAGACACACCAGATAGACCCTACCCTATCTCGCACTTACTGACCTTGATAGTCAGGCCTGCCTGTTGCACAGCCTGAATCACCCTCCTGGAGATGTTGCAAGTGCTCCTCCTAGTTGGAGATATAGATCGTAAAGTCGTCCAGATCAGTGGCACAGAAGACCTCCTTTCCAGCTAGGATGCTGCTAGCCAATCTCTTGAAGGTGGCAGGGCATTCTACAGGCCAAAGGGCATCACCCGAAATTGGAAGTGACCCTCTAAGGTTGAGAGTTATGACCTCTCTTTTGCTCCTTCAGTCAGAACAACTTGCCAGCACCCTGATGCCAAATCAAAAGTACTGAGGAATTTGGCAGTGTCCAGCCTGTCAATGAACTCATCAGCTGAGGGGATGGGGTATGCATCAGTCCTGGTGACTTAATTGAGACCCCTGTACTTCATGCAGAACCTACGTTCAGGGGTTGCACCCAGTGGGGCAGCCGTTGATACTAGCACCACAGGGCTGGACCAGGGACTGTTGGAGGGCTCAATCACCCCTAACACCAGCATCTTGGAGACCTCCTTGATGCTGACTCGCACTCTGTCTGACAATCTGCACATGTTGATCTTTACAGGTAGGGTGTCCCCAGCATTCAGATCATGGACGCACATGTGTGTGTGTGTGTGTGTGAGTCCCGGTGTGAGGGAGAAAAGAGAGGTAAACTGCCCCAATAACTGATAGCAGTCATTCTCATGCTCTGGGGCCAGGGTAGAAGAGAGAAGAACACCTTCCACTGACCCATGGTGCTCCTGGAAAGAGGAGGTCAGGGAGAGGCCCGCTCTCCTCTTCCACACCTTCATCTTTCACCAGGAGCATGCCCACTTCATACCTATCAAACTGTGGCTGAAGGCGATTCATGTGGAGCACGCTTAAAGGGTTCCTAGGGTTTGAAGATCTACCAGGTAGGAGACTTCTCTTTTTGCTCTTTCACATCATATGGGCCCGCCCAGCAATCCTGGGGAGCTCTGGACTCTGGCCGGCTGGTCATACTAGAGCATTATAACCTCTTGACAAGAGCATCTTAACCTTTTGACTGGCCTCAAGGTTACGTTTTACATTTTCCAGAAGCAGTGCATTTGGTTGCAGAGGGCCAGCATGTAGATGACCACATCCTGGGGAGGTTTCCTGGGAGCTTGCTCCCACCCCTCCCTTACAAAGCTCATACATACCCTAAGAGGGGGGTCATAGAGGAGTTCAAAGGGGCCAATAACTAATTGTTTCTGTGGCACCTCCCTGTAGGAAAAGACAAGGCATAGATGGAGGATGTCCCACTCATGCCTCATGGGCTCAGGAAGGCCCATTATCATGTCTTTCAAGGTCTTGTTGAATCTCTCCACAAGACCATTGATTTGGAGCTGATAGGGTATAGCACACTCATCCCACTTGGACTGCATTTACACTGACATGAAGGCAGTACCTCAGTCAGACACTACCTCCCTAGGGAACCCCACACAGGTAAAAATCCCTATCGGAGTTCTAGCCACTCATCAGGGTTCTGGCCAACACAGGTACAGTCACGGACCTCAGAGAGATGACCTCTGGCTAGTGGTGGTATTTTCCACCAAAACGAGCACAAACCTGTTGTTAAAGTATGTCTTGGGGTCTAAGGTCCAAGGGTCCAATAATGTTGATGCCTACCCTTTCAAAGGGAGTTTCAACAACAGGTAGTGGACTCAGGGGACCTTTGTGCTTTTTCCCTGACTTCCCACTGGCCTGGCTGGTTGGGCAGGACGTACAGTATTCAGCTGAGGCCGTCTTCATCAAGGGATAATAAAAGTGTGCAGAAAGCCTGGTGAAGGTTTTGTCTTGCCCTAGGTGTCCTGCCAGAGCTATATGATGAGCCAAACCTAGTAGGAAGGTCCTGGAACACTGGGGGACCACAGCATGTGGGCTTACCCAGAACCAGGACCCTTAGGCTCGCCATATAGGAGGTTATTCTCAAAATAGATCAGGTGATCTCCAGAGGTGTCACCTTCTGCCTGGGCTTGGGCTTGCTCCCTCAAGAGTGGGACAGTCTCTCTGCATCTTGCAGAACTGGTGGGCCCACCCTCAACTTGCCAACCAACAAGCTCAGACATGTCACAAAGGGTGTCAATGTGCTCCCCAGTTGTTTCGGGCCTCCTCCTCAGGTGCCCCGTCAACCTCGACCATGGGGAATTCAGGGGCTGGTTTTTCACATCCTACCTCTCTCTTTCATGGCAGTAGTCTGGGCCATTGTTTTAGGCTGCAGACACCCTTGACTCCCTTCACAGGCAGGCATAGGCCGTGTGATCATACAGACCCATTCAGGCAATCCCAAAATCTCCAAGTGAGACCGGAGCTCTACTCCCCTCTAGATAGTGTGCTCCATATCATTGCCTAACAAACCATTTACAGGCATGGAAGGGCTCACAGCTACTTTCAGAGAACCTGAGATCACCCCCCCTCCCACACTCAAAGAGAACCAGAGCTATTGGTAGATCGCTCTCAAGATTGTCAGCGATTATGACTTGGTGGAATGTGTTAGGAAGGACCTGCTCTGATGACACCTGCTGATTCTTCACAGTAGTCATACTGGTTTATGTGTCTCTCAGAGCCTCCAACAGTTGGCAATTAATGGTGAGCCACTGCCAGTACTTCAAAGTATTTTCAGGCAAATGGGCATTTGGCAGTACTTTTGAGGGGTCAGCCCAACTTTACAAATAAAATAGCCTTCGTTGATTTGGTCCCCAACCTTTAGAATCAGAAGTGTGCTTGCAGGTGTGGTTTTAAGATCCAATATGTAGAGAGATAATTTGGGAAATCAAAAATGCCAATCGGGGAGAATTTGAAATTGAAATTGGTCCTAGGTGTGGAATGGTAGTGTATACCAAATCACCGAATGGCACCGCACAAACACCTAATCTCACCGCTGATCACCATTGTTAGAAATTGGGCTACTGGATGACAGGGGCATGGGCCTTGGTCAAGCAGGAACAACAATTCTAGTCACGTGAGAAGTAGGCTACACTAAATTAACCTATGCTCAACCTCTGGCAGCTTGGCACAGAGTAGTCAGGTCTAACTTTAGAGGCAATGTTAAAAGTATTTGTGCAACACTACTTACAGTAAAATGGTGATAACGCCAAATGATCCCTTACCAGTTTAGAAAATTAGCTCTGAACAAAAACAACAAATATCCAATTAGTAGACTCGGTGATATTAAAATGTAAAATGCATAGTAGAAAATAACAGCAAGAAGCAAAAAGCACCATTGAGGATATCTGGTCACATCCGGCCGGGACAAAGTCACCAGTTTAGGCTGACCATAGTGGTGCACGGGCGAGCTAAGAAATCCACCAGGAGACTGTTCAGATATTTCTCTACCACTGTCCACAGAAAGGGAAGGAGAGAAATGGGTCGATCGCTATCAGGAAGGAAGGGACTAGAATAGATTTTTATTAAAGCTGGATGACTTTAGCAAGTTTCTTCCCAGCGCGCACCACCGCAGTGGACAAAGAAAGGTTAGTTAGGGTCACAAAGATGGGGATAAGAATCTCCTCAGCTTTATGTATCAGATCTGGTTTAATCGGATCATCGGGGGAGCCCTACTTTACTGTACACATAAGGGCTTTGAAGGAAGCGTTATCAAGCTGTTCGAATTCCACCATCTTGAACCCCTGTGACAAGTCTTTGATGTCAGGCATCCAGAACTGGAACTGGGGTTGTCACTTAAAAAGTGTGTTTAAATATAATTAACATTTAAATGTAATGCATGTGTGCTGTGAACACAATAAACAACAACAAAATAAAAAAGCTTTGGGCAAGTCAACAGATCTGGAGTAGGCTGCCAGTCTTTTGGCTTTTTCAATGCTTATTTTGTTTTCTCATGGCCTCTCTAAAACTTTATTGATAAGGGAGCAGCCAGGCCAAAACAAATTTAAAAAATTGCCTAAAAGGAAAAAACATTTTGGTTTTAAAATGCACTCAAAGTAGTCCCTGGCACTGAGGATAACTACTTTGTCTGTGCATGTACTCCCTGTGAAAGAGCAGAATGCTGTCATTCATCGATAACTTAGCCAGTGGCTGAAGTGGGCTGAACCATTACCTCATGTTGTATGTTGTAGTGGACAGAAGACTATATGAATGACATAACAAGAGACCAATGGGCGAGAAAGGCTGACTGAAAGGCCCTATAATTGAGACTATAATAAATATAATTTTATAAAATCAAAAGGCCTTGGATAATCAGACCTAACAATAATAAAAACAAGCACTGGCGTTGCCAATAGGTTTCGCATTGGAAAGTTGGAGCTATTGGCTTTGTAAATGACATTGTATATTTATATATTGTTATTAACAATGCCAATAACGATATATAAATATAAAATGTCATTTACAAAACCAATAGCTCCAACTTTCCAAATGCGAAACCTATTGGCAACGCCAGTGCTTGTTGAAGGACGAGGCGGTGACATCATTTAAAGCGCCCAGCCAGCTGGAGAACAAGATGGCCGCCTGCAAAAGGTCCTCCCCTGCAGGGCTTGGTAACACAGATCCTCATAGTTGTGCGTTATCTTTGCTCAGCAAAACATTCCAGTAGATTTAGCTGTATAGAACAAGGTTTAATGTGTCATGGGAGTGCGTTCTATTGAAGCAATTGCTCCCACTCTGATCTTGACAAGTGTTTATATGTACCTTTTTTTATCACTCCCAAGCGTGTCATGCTTGCCTCTAAAAACAATTTGAAAATGTTTATTAGTACACAAAGACGACTTCTTGTTTGAACCGGGTTTTGTACTGATTACGCTCCCCTTCGCTGGTTCTTGGCGTATCTCATCCCATGCCGAAGCTGCCACGCTTACTGGCATGATTCATTGGAGGTTAATTAAATCCATCTTCAAAACAACGAGGGGCCAATGAGCCATATCCTCGTTGCAATAGTAAATTAAATGATGCAATTGTTTCTAACTCCATCATCCAAAGGGGGCGGAGGGAGGGAGGAGGGCAAAGTAAATGAACAGCTCCCGGGCCGCACGCCGCGCGCCCCCAGAGAGCCAAGTAGCATGTGGCCATAAACCTGCTTTTAATTTGCGGCTGCAATACGAGATTATGCCTATCAGCTGCCGGGCCGCCGCGACGTGAAAAATGACTCTCTCTGAAAATAAAGACGACTCAATTCCAAACACGAATTAGCAGCGCATCCCTGTTTCAAATGTAAATTAGTACAAACAGGGTGACAAAGCAGGACTGGAAAAAAATGTTGCTTTGATCGAAAGTTGGCGCTGCGCATAGAGCAATGAAAGCATGCAGAAATCAAATGCTCGTGTTTTTCGTAGCGGCCCTCGGCGTCATTAGACTAATTAATAATGCCGTCAATAAACTCTGCGCTGCCGCTGTCATTGTTCACACTGTATGTTTTATGCCCTGCGTGGCCGTCGCTGATGGCAGCTGTGGGACTCAGCTGGCACGGAATGACAAAGAGTGACAGCCGTACCAGGAGTGCCTGTCTCTGCCTGGCCCTGGCTGGGAATGGCGGCTGCCACACCTTCCATTCATCACCTAGCTGACAGTGATTGTGACGGATGGGCTTGTTGGAAGCTTGCAGCCCTTAACCTGCCCGCTGCTTGCCACTCAGAGGTACGTCTACTCCCAGCTGAACTGGGGCTATTAGATGCTTCTTTTCTGCGAGTATTCAGGAGGACTAACTAATTTATCACATAGATTACGAGATTTAAATCAATTAGAGTTCAGAACCAAATGACACCGGAGTAAGCTAATAGAGACACATAAAGTTTACGCAATGCACGACAGCAGGACAAGAAGGACATACTGTCCTATAGTTATTTTTTTCTCCCCGACACAATAGTAAAAACAAGCATTGGAAATGCAATAGGTCTCGCATTAGGAAAGTTTGAGCTATTGGTATTGTAAATGACACTTTTTTAATTTATGTGTTGGTTTTGAAAGTAGCAAAATTAATAGCTTTGTCAGTTACAATGTCAATAGTTTTAACTTTTGCAAATGTGACACCTATAGCATTTGTAATGCAATGTGTGTTGTATTCACGTGACTTAGATGTATTGATATTACAAATAACAATGGCTTTTAATTTTGTAAATAATTAATACTTAAATAAAAGCTATTGTAATTTATAATGGCAATAGCTTAAACGTTTGTAAATAACTTTTGTGAAGATTATGTTCAGTGTATGTTATTGTGACGAAAATCCAAGAACATTGCATTTGCACCTACAAACACACAGAGCCACACACATATAGATGTGGTGGTGGTGGATCTGGGGGATATGGTGGTGGTGGAGATGGTGGATGTGGTGGTGATGGTGGTGGATGTGGGGGTGGATGTGGTGGTGGATGTGTTGGTGGTGTTGGTGGTGGTGGAGGTGGTGGATGTGGTGGTGATGTGGTGGATGTGGCGGTTGTGGATGTCGTGAAAGTGGTGGTGGATGTGGTGGTGGAAGTGATGGTGGTGGAAGTGATGGTGGTGGGTGTGGTGGTGGATGAGGTGGTGGATGTGGTGGTGGATGTGGTGGTGGATGTGGTGGTGGTGGATGTGGTGGTGGTGGATGTGGTGGTGGTGGATGTGGTGGTGGATGTGGTGGATGTGGTGGTGGATGTGGTGGTGGATGTGGTGGTGGTGGTGGATGTGGTGGTGGTGGTGGTGGTGGTGGATGCGGTGGTGGTGGATGCGGTGGTGGTGGATGTAGTGGTGGTGGATGTAGTGGTGGTGGATGTAGTGGTGGTGGTGGATGTGGTGGTGGTGGATGTGGTGGTGGATGTGGCGGTGGATTTCATGGTGGATGTGGAGGTGATGGTGGATGTGGTGGTGGTGGATGTGATGGTGGTGGTGGATGTGATGGTGGTTGTGATGGTGGATGTGGTGGTGGATGCGGTGGATGCAGTGGTGGTGGTAGTGGTGGATGGGGTGGTGGTTGTAGTGGATGTGGTGGCGGATGTAGTGGTGGTGGGTGTGGTGGTGGTGGTGCATGCGGTGGTGGTGGATGCGGTGGTGGTGGATGTGGTGGTGGATGTGGTGGTGGTGGATGTGGTGGTGGATGTGGCGGTGGATGTCATGGTGGATGTGGAAGTGATGGTGGATGTGATGGTGGTGGATGTGATGGTGGATGTGGTGGTGATGGTGGATGTGGTTGTGATGTGGTGGTGATGTGGTGGATGTGGTGGTGGTGGATGCGGTGGTTGTGTATGTGGTGAAAGTGGTGGTGGATGTGGTGGTGGAAGTGATGGTGGTGGGTGTGGTGGATGTGGTGGTGGTGGATGAGGTGGTGGAGGAGGTGGTGGATGTGGTGGTGGATGTGGTGGTGGATGCGGTGGTGGATGTGGTGGTGGTGGTGGATGTGGTGGTGGTGGATGCAGTGGAAGTGGTGGATGTGGTGGTGGATGTGGTGGTGGATGCGGTGGATGTGGTGGTGGTGGTGGATGTGGTGGTGGATGTCATGGTGGATGTGGATGTGATGGTGGATGTGGATGTGGTGGTGGATGTTGTGGTGGATGTGATGGTGGATGTGGTGGTGATGGTGGATGTGGTGGTGGTGGATGCGGTGGATGTGGTGGATGCGGTGGTGGTGGTGGATACGGTGGTGGTGTTAGTGGTGGATGGGGTGGTGGTTGTAGTGGATGTGGTGGTGGATGTAGAGGTGGTGGGTGTGGTGGTGGTGGTGCATGCGGTGGTGGTGGATGCGGTGGTGGTGGATGTGGTGGTGGATGTGGCGGTGGATGTCATGGTGGATGTGGAGGTGATGGTGGATGTGGTGGTGGTGGATGTGATGGTGGATGTGGTGGTGATGGTGTATGTGGTGGTGATGTGGTGGATGTGGTGGTGGTGGATGTGGTAGTTGTGGATGTGGTGAAAGTGGTGGTGGATGTGGTGGTGGAAGTGATGGTGGTGGGTGTGGTGGATGTGGTGGTGGTGGATGAGGTGGTGGATGAGGTGGTGGATGTGGTGGTGGATGTGGTGGTGAATGCGGTGGTGGATGTGGTGGTGGTGGTGGATGTGGTGGTGGTGGATGCAGTGGAAGTGGTGGATGTGGTGGTGGATGTGGTGGTGGATGCGGTGGATGTGGTGGTGGTGGTGGATGTCATGGTGGATGTGGATGTGGTGGTGGATGTTGTGGTGGATGTGATGGTGGATGTGGTGGTGATGGTGGATGTGGTGGTGGATGTGGTGGTGGATGCGGTGGATGTGGTGGTGGTGGATGCGGTGGATGTGGTGGATGCGGTGGTGGTGGTGGATACGGTGGTGGTGGTAGTGGTGGATGGGGTGGTGGTTGTAGTGGATGGTGGATGTCATGGTGGATGTGGAGGTGATGGTGGATGTGATGGTGGTGGGTGTGATGGTGGATGTGGTGGTGATTGTGGATGTGGTTGTGATGTGGTGGTGATGTGGTGGATGTGGTGGTGGTGGATGCGGTGGTTGTGTATGTGGTGAAAGTGGTGGTGGATGTGGTGGTGGTAGTGATGGTGGTGGGTGTGGTGGATGTGGTGGTGGTGGATGAGGTGGTGGAGGAGGTGGTGGATGTGGTGGTGGATGTGGTGGTGGATGCGGTGGTGGATGTGGTGGTGGATGTGGTGGTGGTGGATGCAGTGGAAGTGGTGGATGTGGTGGTGGATGTGGTGGTGGATGCGGTGGATGTGGTGGTGGTGGTGGATGTGGTGGTGGATGTCATGGTGGATGTGGATGTGATGGTGGATGTGGATGTGGTGGTGGATGTTGTGGTGGATGTGATGGTGGATGTGGTGGTGGTGGTGGATGCGGTGGATGTGGTGGATGCGGTGGTGGTGGTGGATACGGTGGTGGTGTTAGTGGTGGATGGGGTGGTGGTTGTAGTGGATGTGGTGGTGGATGTAGAGGTGGTGGGTGTGGTGGTGGTGGTGCATGCGGTGGTGGTGGATGCGGTGGTGGTGGATGTGGTGGTGGATGTGGCGGTGGATGTCATGGTGGATGTGGAGGTGATGGTGGATGTGGTGGTGGTGGATGTGATGGTGGATGTGGTGGTGATGGTGTATGTGGTGGTGATGTGGTGGATGTGGTGGTGGTGGATGTGGTGGTTGTGGATGTGGTGAAAGTGGTGGTGGATGTGGTGGTGGAAGTGATGGTGGTGGGTGTGGTGGATGTGGTGGTGGTGGATGAGGTGGTGGATGAGGTGGTGGATGTGGTGGTGGATGTGGTGGTGGATGCGGTGGTGGATGTGGTGGTGGTGGTGGTGGTGGATGTGGTGGTGGTGGATGCAGTGGAAGTGGTGGATGTGGTGGTGGATGCGGTGGATGTGGTGGTGGTGGTGGATGTCATGGTGGATGTGGATGTGGTGGTGGATGTTGTGGTGGATGTGATGGTGGATGTGGTGGTGATGGTGGATGTGGTGGTGGATGTGGTGGTGGATGCGGTGGATGTGGTTGTGGTGGATGCGATGGATGTGGTGGATGCGGTGGTGGTGGTGGATATGGTGGTGGTGGTAGTGGTGGATGGGGTGGTGGTTGTAGTGGATGTGGTGGTGGATGTAGTGGTGGTGGGTGTGATGGTGGTGGTGCATGCAGTGGTGGTGGATGGGTGGTGGTGGATGTGGTGGTGGATGTGGTGGTGGTGGATGTGGTGGTGGATGTGGCGGTGGATGTCATGGTGGATGTGGAGGTGATGGTGGATGTGATGGTGGATGTGGTGGTGGTAGATGTGAAGGTTGGATGTGGTGGTGATGGTGGATGTGGTGGTGATGTGGTGGATGTGGTGGTGGTGGATGTGGTGGCTGTGGATGTGGTGAAAGTGGTGGTGGATGTGGTGGTGGAAGTGATGGTGGTGGGTGTGGTGGATGTGGTGGTGGTGGATGAGGTGGTGGATGTGGTGGTGGATGTGGTGGTGGTGGTGGATGAAATGAAATGAAATGAAATGAAAAAGAAACTTAATAAAGCACACTGCGGCCAAGCGGCTTCCTGGCGCTTAGACCAAACTAGACTCTAAGGAGGAGACCAAGGGAGTTTAACAGGGGAATGCCTGGGAGAACAGAAATGTTTTCAAAGCTTTACGGAAGTGAGCATAGTTGGGAATAGAACGAATAAAGAGAGGAAGGGTATTCCAGAACGGGGGGCCAGAACCGAGAAGCGAGTGCCCCCCGTTCTAGATTTACGAAAACGGGGGACATGCAGGAGGGAGAGAGAAGAGGAACGAAGAGTACGGGTGGGAGTGTAAGGAGTAATCAAAGAACTAATGAAGAGGGGGGCTGAGTGTGTATAGGCCCGAAAGGCCAAACAGGCCAATTTGAAAAATGATCTGAGGTGCACGGGGAGCCAATGGAGGGACTTAAGTGCAGGCGTGATATGGGATGATTTGGGAAGGCGGAGGATGAGACGGGCAGCCTGGTTTTGGATGGCCTGTAGGCGACGGATTTCATAAGCAGGAATGCCTACGTACAGACCATTCCCATAGTTAAGGCGAGAGGTGATAAGGGCCAGGACTATGGTTTTAAGGGCGTCCGCTGAGAAATACCGGGAGATCTTCCGGATGAGACGAAGGGACAAAAAACAGGAGGATACCACGGAGCTGACTTGGGCATGCATGGTAAGGTCATGGCTGACCTTAATGCCCAAGGTCCGAACAGAGGGGACCGGAGAAGGGGGGGAGCCAAAAGAGGGGGGCCAGTGAATCGAGGACCAGGGGTTGGAGGGACCACCCGTGAGGACAAGCTCTGTTTTGTCAGGATTGAGCTTTAAATGATTGGTGCTCATCCAATCAGAAATAAAAACTAAAGTGGAGCAGAATTTAGGAAGAGAAATCGAGGGAGAAGAAAGATCAAAGACGAGCTGGAGGTCATCTGCGTAATTGTACACAGAGACCCCCAGCTCGCGAAGGGAAATAATAAGAGGGTGGATATAGAGGTTAAAAAGAAGAGGGGAGAGGGAAGAGCCTTGAGGGACCCCACAGATGACTGGAAGAGGGGGAGCGGAGAAACTCGAGAGATGAACCGCTTGGGACCTGCCCGAAAGAAAGGACGCCAGCCAAGAAAAGGCTACGCCACAGATGCCCGCTGCGCTGACACGGTCGAGAAGGATGGCATGGTCGACCGTGTCAAACGCAGCGGACAGGTCGAGGACAACCAAGGCTTGGGGAAGAATGGTGTCCGCTTTCCCCTTGAGTTCGTCCAGGACGGCGATGATAACTGTCTCCGTAGAGTGTCCTGGTCGAAAGCCTGCCTGATGGGAGGCCAAGAGGTGGTTCTCCTCGACATAAGAGGACAGGCAAGAGGTGACATGGCTTTCAAGGATCTTCCCCAAGTAGGGGAGAAGAGAAATATGCCGGAAGTTAGAGGGGAGAGAAGGATCTAGGCCGGGTTTCTTAAGAATGGGAAGAACCCTTGCGTTTTTAAAAGAGGAAGGAACAGAACCCAAAGTCAAGGAGGCATTAAGAAGAGCAAGAGGAGAGGCGGGACAGTTGGTGAAAAGAACTTTAAGGATCCGTGCCGGGGCACAGTCCGCTGGCGAGCCGGATTTGACTTTAGAAAGCAGATTGAGAAAGCAATCTTTAGAAATAGGAGAAAAATGATCCATTGACGAGGAAGGCAGAGGAAGGGAACAGGGAACACCAGTATGTTGTGCCAAGGGAATATTTGCCTTTATATTGGCGATCTTGTCAATAAAATAATCATTAAGTGAGAGGCAGAGGGACTGGGTAGGGACAAGACTGGTGCTGGTGCGATCAGAGGTGGCGACATGATGAACCAGGGAAAAAATTTCTCGAGGTTTATTAACAGAGAGAGCAACTCTCTCAGTGAAGTAGTTAGTTTTGGCCGCCAAGATCGCTTTTTTGTAATCAGTAAGAAGGAGTTTATACTTGGCACGGAGGATGGGGCAGTAATTACGTCTCCAGTGACGTTCCGAACGCCTGAGATCGAGTTTAAGATCTTTAAGCTCCTTGGTGAACCATTTGTGTGCATCGTAGGGGCGGACAGATTTTACCTTTTTGAGAGGGGCAACCTGATCACAGGAGGAGGAAAGCCAGGTGCTAATGGCTTCTGTCTGCGAGTCTAAGGAGAGGCCAGTAAGGTCTGGCATTGAAGAGGCCAGAGAAGATGAGAGTATGTTAAGATTCTAGTGAATATAACATCTCACCATGTAAATCTGGACAAACAGCGCTTAGAGACCCCGGTGGTTATAACGCGCCATATAAATTAAATAAATAAATAAATAAATAAGATCCGTTTGGTTCCAGCTACGAGCTAGTACATTTTTGGATAAGGGTAATTTGACAGCAAGTGCAGAAAAAATAGAAAAAGAGATAGTGAAATGATCAGACCAAATACAGGGAAGTAAAAGAGGGGGTGAGATGTCGCGGCGCAGTGACCAGATCTGGTCAAGGGTATGACCCTTGACATGGGTGGGAGCCAGAATGTGAGGTAAAAAATTCAGACACTGGAGGGTAGCAGAAAAGTCTTTGGAAAAAGAATCTTCTCTGGGGTCACCTGGCCAGTAGTTGAAATCGCCAAGTAAGATGACCGATGAATGGTTGACCGCCAGAGTGGCCAGGAGGTCCTGCAAGGTGGAAACAAATAGGGGCATGGATTGGGGAGGACGGTACATGAGGACGACAGTGAGGGGATTAGGGAGATTAAGGGAACGGGCCACCAAGTAATCCACATTGGGTATTGGTGGATGGTCAAGAAGCTGAAATTTCAGGTTGGAGCGAATGATCATCGCCACGCCACCCCCAGCCTTCCCAGCCGGGCGATCCGCCCCAAGGGCATAGTAGGTGTCAGGAAGAATGGCCAGGAGATCCGGGAGGGAATCAGTAGAAAACCAGGTTTCAGTGAGAAATAGATAGTCAGGGGATTCGGTGCTCAAGAGGTTAAAGAGTTCGGTCTGATGTCTGACTGCCGAACGAGTGTTGAGCAGGCAAGCAGTAGCAGCAGGAGGAGTGGATGGGGGACAAGAAACAGGCGGGAGGGCGGAGGAGGAAGAAGAGGAAGAAGTTGGGCAGAGAGTGAGAGGAGGAGTGAGAAGAGGCGGACAAGGTGGGTGGGGGACAAGAATACCGAAAGAGTCGAGGTGATGTAACAGAGGGGAGGGGAGAGGGAAGGGAGCCAGGTGTGCAGTAAGTTGGGCTGAAGAGTAGACCAGGGGACAGGTAGGATCTGTGGCCCCTAGTCCCGGTCGGTCGCGGACGGGCGCAGACGGGCTTGCCTTAGGCGCGCCCGCTGCGCCCGTCCGCTGCGCGTACGTGGGAAGCACATGTGGTGGTGGTGGATGCAGTGGAAGTGGTGGATGTGGTGGTGGATGTGGTGGTGGATGCGGTGGATGTGGTGGTGGTGGTGGATGTGGTGGTGGATGTCATGGTGGATGTGGATGTGAATGTGGTGGTGGATGTTGTGGTGGATGTGATGGTGGATGTGGTGGTGATGGTGGATGTGGTGGTGGATGCCGTGGATGTGGTGGTGGTGGATGCGGTGGATGTGGTGGATGCGGTGGTGGTGGTGGATACGGTGGTGGTGGTAGTGGTGGATGGGGTGGTGGTTGTAGTGGATGTGGTGGTGGATGTAGTGGTGGTGGATGTGGTGGTGGATGTGGCGGTGGATGTCATGGTGGATGTGGAGGTGATGGTGCACATCGAATAGCGAGACCTAAAAACACTCAGTAACCGATAGATGAAAAAGGGCTAACCTACACCCCACTGGCTCTCTGTACTGCTCAACATTGTATGTTTTGTTAGAGTTGTTTGAATTTGTTTTTGAAAGATTTAAAGCCGTCTGTAGCCAGACTTAATGACATAAAAAGTACATTTAAAGGAAACTGTTGTATGGATTGCGAACAAGCACAGCGTCCACGAACCTTTCCTGCACCCAGGCCTGAGTCAACCACCTTACATCGCCACACAGGCCCTGGGTCAAGAAGAGCCTGTTACACTCCCTGGCTTCTTGGGAGAGACATGTCCGAATTCACAAGAGCTAACCCCACAATGATGTTTACAACTGTAAACCGAATGTGTTTAAAATGTAACAGCGCCAGAATTGAAATGTTTTCCAGTAAGGGTCCCATCGTGGGTAATAAACTGTAGATATTCGCAATTACAACAAAATACCTCTCAACAAAGTAATCTGACATGCAGCAGGCAGGACACGGCCTAGTCCACTTCATAAGCTGAGACACACAGCTCTGACCATACTCTAGGGTGCTGGTCGCAGGTTGTCCCTGGCTCCGCTGGAAGGGAGGGGATGGAGGGTAAAGAAGACATGGAAGTGGCATCGACAGCTCTGTGGGCAGCCGGGGGTGCCCCTCGAGTAGCGGTGAGAAGGGGAACAAGAATGAGGGAACGGAGAATGAGGGAAGGCATTTATATAATAATCTACAGTTGCTGAGGAGTTGGTATTATATCTCAGTGCAGTACACTGCCACCCATTGAGTAGGCATGCCAAGGAATTACCAGTGATTGAGACTGCTTTATTTCATTAAGAACACTTTTCAAATAACTGTGCGAGTTCGCCTGTGTTTCTTGCTTCAGTGTGAGCTGGTATGTACCTCCCCACTATGTCTGCTCCCAAGTCAGATACCACACCCGTGTCTAAGGCAATGTAATCCCGTTGCACTGACCTGCCTTTTAGCTACAAGCAAGCTGTCTTCAAATATCGATGCTAATCCAGTCAGCCTGAAGATACGTTACTGCCAGCAAAATATCCGTCCGTTTATTGGCAATGTTTCACGTCGTCTAACAACTGGAAACAATGGGAATGAATGTGTACAGGATCGCAAACTGGGTGTAAGCATTTGAAAGAAAAAATGCGACACGGCGGGCAGGGGAGGGGGCGGAGCGGGTAAAAAAAAAACAAGACGGAGGGAAGGCAGAGAAGGGGAGGGGGGAGGAGAAATGCGACACGGCAGGCAGGGGAGGGGGCGGAGCGGGGAGAGGGTGTGAAAGCAGCAGGGGCCTGGTGCAAGTTCGCCTGTGTTTCTTGCTTCAGTGTGAGCTGGTATGTACCTCCCCACTATGTCTGCTCCCAAGTCAGATACCACACCCGTGTCTAAGGCAATGTAATCCCGTTGCACTGACCTGCCTTTTAGCTACAAGCAAGCTGTCTTCAAATATCGATGCTAATCCAGTCAGTCTGAAGATACGTTACTGCCAGCAAAATATCCGTCCGTTTATTGCCAATGTTTCACGTCGTCTAACAACTGGAAACAATGGGGATGAATGTGTACAGGATCGCAAACTGGGTGGAAGCATTTGAAAGAAAAAAAATGCGACACGGCGGGCAGGGGAGGGTGCGGAGCGGGTAAAAAAAAAAAAAGAAGACGGAGGGAAGGCAGAGAAGGGGAGGGGGGAGGAGAAATGCGACACGGCGGGCAGGGGAGGGGGCGGAGCGGGGAGAGGGTGTGAAAGCAGCAGGGGCCTGGAGTGCGTCTGAGGGAACAGACGGCGATTTGGTGATGTGCACGCGCATTTTAGGTCAATGCGCTTGCGCATTGACCTAAAAGCCACGGGCACAGCACCAAATCGCCCAGTTAGTTAAAGTTTGTTTAAAGCCCTATATCCCCGCAAGCTCGATGCGTGCGCATCGAATAGCGAGACCTAACAAGTCAGGCCCGGGCCGTGCTGTGATTGGCTGACGTCACGGGGGTGTCCCGGGCGGGCAGCCAATCACAGCGCGGCCCGGGAAATTACGTCAGGGGGGTGTCCCGGGCCTGCAGCCAATCACAGCGCGGCCCGGGACACACGGCAACAAGGGGCGGGGCTTAAAAAAAGACCCAGAAACGCCCCCGAATCGCGTTTTCACTGGAAAACGTGATTGACGGCCAATCTCTTCCAATGGCTAGCCTCCATTTATGGAGCTAGCCAATGGAAGAAGGGGCGGATTCAAGTCCCCCATAATGTAAACAATAGCTTTCGCCTGGGCGTAGCCCTGCTTCGCAGTGCTACGGCCAGGTCGAAACCTAACAAGAAAATATACTTTTCATGGCCCAGTCATACCACGCAGTACAGTGTCATGCTACTAGCAGTGCAAGGGAGCCACAACACACGTGTCCCCAACGTTACCCATGTTCTAGTGGCGATGGAAATTATATAAATGGACTGCGTCAGATAAAAGAGTTTCATCACCCATCCTAACTTGGCTCCCAGGTCAGCACAAGACAGGATAAGAACCTAATAATCAAAACAAGAATAATCACCGTGATGCAGCCGTGGGGAGGGGGCCCAAAGGATGCAGAAGTTGGCAAAAGCGGGAACAGAAAGATAAATTATTAAAAAGGCTAAATCAAAAAAACGTATGACACAAATGGAGTGAGAAAACGAACTAAGAAACTGAGTATGGGCTATAAAACAGATTAAACATAAAGGAAGGACAAGAGGATGATCAAATGAAAAAAGGAACAAAAAAATTAATGTGAATATGGAATAGGGAAATATGAAAATAAAATAAAATATGATTTTAAAGAATAGAGAGAAAAGAATTATATAAATAGATTATGATCAAATGAATTCCCACAAAAAGAACTGCAGTTGCTCAAAACTGCGTGCATACTGATAAACCATGAAGTGCACGATCTTCTCAACCTAATATGAATTTTTTTGACTTGTAGTTATTTTGGTTGTTAATTTACTTATTCATATACTAACTATTGCGCGACCTCCTCTGATTTGCCTGTACATGAATTTTGACCTTCTGTCCTGAATTTTTGTACTGAATTTTAACCCGATGTCCTGAATGTTCACACCCACCATCCTGAATATGCACCCATGCCAGTTGGTCACCCTAATCATTCCTCTTTCACGCGCACTCCAGACATGTCAGTCATACCCTGGTCTTATCTCCTGGTGTTCGAGGTGGCAAAATGTTCACGTTTATTCCAACCATGCGTATATATGAGACATTAGCGCCTCCTTCCGGCACAGGTTGTAAAGAGCTGGGCCAGTACTTTTCAATCAGAGACTTTACACATTCGTCCTTCAGCAAAGACGCGGACTGTGCTTCCTGCAGGAGACGAGGAGCAGTTTTCAATTGTTAACAATTAGACCCACATAAACCGCATCTACGGACGCACTAAGGACGACCTGACCGAGCGGCCAGCATTGCACAGGGTCCGAACTACAGGTCTCCTGAGGCGAGACTCAAAGTCTGGCCCCTTCTGTTCACTATAATATTCACCGTATGAGAACAAGTACGTTTGTATTTATATCAATACAAACATTTCTTAAAAGGTATAACGCGGTTTACTGGACTAGGGGAGAAACTGGACAGAGATGCGGATATGTCCCAGTAAAAATCATTTAACTTGTACAATGTAAGGAAAGGGCGCCATGCAAGCAAGTTGTGAGAATAAGACGTACAATTAAAATGTAATTGATTTTAAACGAAGACTAAAAACAACCACGTTTGACATACGCTTGAAAGGCGCGTGCCTTCCCAGCGGCCCCAGAAGCAGAATCCTGTGAATGGAACACTTATGACCTAACAGGCGCTCCAATGCGATGTCACGAGGCGCAGAGTAAATGCAGGGGGGAGGCCGTCACGGCAGCGGAGAGAAAAGGAGAGACCACTGTTGGGGAAGTATATCGGGTAGGATTGGATCTTATTCAGGTTCATCACAGGATCATTTTGTGACAAAAAAGTTAAATTGTCTCAATAAAATGCTCAATAACCGTGCTTTGCCTGCTCCCCCTGTTGAACTGAAACACATGGTATCACCCACACAGCAGTGATGTATGATGACACGCTGAAAAGCCTCCATTGTGACGTGTTCTTGGTATAAGAGGCTGGTAACCAGGCAGCTGCAGCATTACACTCGGGGACACCGGACGGGGAGGACCACTGCGGGCGGCTGCAGCTCGGGGCAGGGAGAGGCCGAAGCTGCGGGGGCTGAGCAGGCTCCGAAAAGGAAGGGGAGCCCTCCGTCCCTCTTCCTTCCTTTCCCTCCCTCCCTCCCTCCCCCTTCCTTCTCTATATTTCTTCTCCTCTACCCTTCATTCTTCTACCCTTTCCTCTCCTGTCCCCGCCTCCCATCCAATGCCCTTCCCTTCCACTCTACCCTATCTCTTATAACCGTTCCCCTTCCCTCCCGTCTCCTTTCTTCCCTTTCATTCCTTTTCCTCTATATCCCTTTGCTATTTCTCATCGCTTCCCTTGACTATCTCCTCTTCACTTCACTTCCCTTCCCTAACTCTCCTCTCATCTCCCCTTCCTTTCCAATTTCTTCTAGCCCCTTCTGTTCTCTTTTCCTTCTCATAATTTCCCTTCAAATGTCCTTCCCCTTCCTTCTCTGCATCACCTCTCCCTTACCTTTCTTCCCCTTCCTTCCTCTCCCCTCCACTCGCCTTCCTTCCTACCCTTTCTCTTTTATCCTTTCCCCTTCCATCCTCTTCATCTCCTTCGCTTCTCCTCCATTTGCTTCACTTCCCTTTCCATTTCCCTTCAATTCCCTTCCCTTTCTTCTCCCTCTCTCCTCCACTCTCCCTCCCCTTCCTCTTAACCCTCCCTTTCATTGCCTTTCCTCTTACTTCCATCCATTTCCATCTCCCCTTCCATTTCATTCCCTTCCCTATCTCTCCATTACTTCTTTATCTCTCCTTCCTCTACCATTCCCTCCCCTTCTTACCTTCCCCTCACTTTCTTCCTTACATATTGCTTGTCTCTTCTTTAGGCCTCTTGCCTATCTCTCTTTTCCTCTCCTCACCTTCAATTTCCATCCCTTCCCCTGTTCCATATCCTTTCCTTACCCGTCCCTTTCCCCCCCGGCCTCTCCATTCCCTATCTCTTGGCTTATCTTCTCTTGCCTCTCCTTCCCTTCTGTCCTTCCCATCTCTCCTCCCCTCCCCTCTCCCCTCCATTCATTTCCTTTACCCTTCCCCTACCCTTCTCTAGCTTATCTCTCCCCTCACTTCCTCCCTCCTTCCCTTCTGTTCCTTCCTTCCCTATCTCTCCTCTCCCATTCCCTTTATGCCTTTACCTTGCTCTCCTCTCCCTTTCCCAAACATTCTTTGCTTTTCTATCCCTTCCCTTTCATCCCCCTACCCCTCCCTTCGATATCTCTCCCTTAACCTTCCCTTTCCATTCCCTCCCATGTCCTTTCCCTTCCTTCTGTCTCTGCTTTTCTTTGCCCTTCCCTTTTCTCCCCTCGCCTTCCCACCATTCCCCTTTCCTTCCTTGCTACCCCAATTTTTGTATCATATCCCATTCTCTACCCTTCCTCCGCTCTCTTTCCCATCACGTACCTTCGCTGTCTCAACTCTCCCCTTTCCTTCACCTCACTCCCCATTTCTTAATCCCTATACCCTCCCTGCATCTTCCATTTCCTTGTCTCCCCTACGCTTCACATTCCTTTCCATCCCTCTTCCCTTCCCTTTCCTGTCCCTTCCATATAGCTCCTCTCCCTTCTAACCCTTTCCTTCTCTTCCACTGCTTATGTATCCTCTCCTTTCCTTTCCTCTTCCCTTTTATCTATTTCCCTCATTGCCTCTCCTCTCCCATCTGCTTTCCTAACCTTTCCGTCCACTATCCCCTTTTCTTCTCTTCTCTATCTTTCCTGTTCGCGTCCCCATATCTCTCCTTCCCTCCCTTGCATTCTCTATCCCCTTAGCTATGTCTCCTATCTTCTCCCGTTTACTTTCCCCTGCATCCCTTCTCTCCTGCTCTTCTCTCCTATCGGCTCTCCTCACCTTCCCTCATTTTTCTTCCTGCCCTTTTTCTTTCTACTCTATCCCTTCCATATCTTTCCTCCCTACCCTTGCCTTCCTCCTTTGCTTCCCCATCACTCCTCTCCTCTGCCCTTCCCTTCCTTTCCCTTCCCATTGTTTCATTTTCCTTCCCTAACTTCTTTCCTTTTCTGTCTTTTCTCTCCCCTACTGTTCCCTTCCCCTAACTTCCATTACCTCCCTCGACTATCTCTCCTCTACTCGAGCCTTCCCTCAAGTACCCTCCCCTCCCCTTTCACTCCCTCTTACCTATCTCTTCTTTTCTCTGCCCTTCCCTCCCCTTCCCCATCTTCTCATACCTCCTTTTCCTTTCACTTCACTTTTCTTTTTTACCATTTCTTTCCTCTCCAAACTCTTTCCGTCCCCACCCTCCTCATTCTCCCATTCCCCTCCATTCCCTATCTCTCCACTCTCCCCTTCACTTCCTTCCCTATCTATTCTCTCCCCGTCCCGCCTGATACAACCCTTTCCTTGCTTTCCTTTCCCTTCCCATTAGTTTCATTATCTCTTCTATCCCCTTCCGCTTCTCTTTCCCTTCCCTTTCTTTTCTTCTTTCCCTTCCTTTCTTTGCCAATGTCTTTCCCCATCTACCCTTTCCAGGCTTTTTAGCTATCGTTCCACCCTTTCCTCTTCTCTTCCCTTCCCTCCCCTTCCCATCTGTACACTCCTCTTTCTCCCAAACCTTTCCTTCTCCGCCACTCCCTGTCCTCTCCTCTTCTCTCCCCCTCTCCTTTCCTCTCCTCCTTTCTCCTCTCCTCTTCTCTGTTCTCCTCTCTCTTTTCCTTTACTCTTCCCTTCCATTCCTTTCCCCTTCATTTCTCTTCCTTACTTCCCTAACTCTTCCTTTCCCTTTCCTAGTTGCTCTCTCCCCTTTACCTCCCTTCCAGATCTCTCCACACTTCTCATCTCCTCAGCGTCTCTTCCTCTTTACATACACTTTTCATGACGTTCCACCCTCCCCTCACCTTCTTTCCCTTTCCCAGTCACTTAATTATTTCGCTACCTCTCCTCTCCCCTCCTACATTTACTTCCCTTTTATAATATCCTTCCCTACCCTTCCCTGTCTCTCCCCCAAACCTCTCCCTCCATTCCTTTCATTCTTCCCTATCACCTCTAGTATTACCCTATTATCCTCAATGTCATTCTCTTCCTTTCCCATTTCTCCACTTTCCTGCCTTGCCTTCTCCTCCCATCCGCTCTCCTCACCTTTCCTTGCCTTTAACTCCCCTCTTCCGTTCTCTTCTAGTTCCTCTGTTTCCCTTCCTATATTCTCCCCTTCCTTCCCTTGCCTTTTCTCATCTCCCCTTCCATCTCCTCCCCATCTCTTCTCTCCCTTTTCTTTTCCTCCTCATGCCTTCTCTCCCCTTTGTCTCTTCTAATCCCTTCCCTCTTCCCATTCCTTTCCCTCTCTTTTTTCTCCTCACTTCCATCCTTAATTTCTCTCCCCCTTGTTCCCCTCCACTCCCAACTTTTCTACCTATTCTTTCCATTGTATCTCCTTCCCTCTTCTCCTCCCCTTCCTGCCTTCACTTCCCATTTCCCTTACACTCCTTTCCCTTAGCTTTTTCTACTTTCCCGTCTAACCCTCCCTTCCCCTCCCTCTCTACTTCTATTCCCTTCCCTCTTCCCTTCAATTCCCTTTGGTTCTCTTCCTTACTTATCTAGCTCCCCTCCCTCTTTCCTTTCACTTCCCCTAACTTCCTTCCCTATTTTAGCTCTCCCTTTCACTTACCTTACCTATCTCTCCACTCTTCACTTCTCATATCCACTCTCCTCAGCTTTCCCCTTTCCATGCACTTTCCCGAAAGTGTATGGAAAGGGGAAAGCTGAGGAGAGTGGATATGAGAAGAGAAGAGTGGAGAGATAGGTAAGGTAAGTGAAAGGGAGAGCTAAAATAGGGAAGGAAGGTAGGGGAAGTGAAAGGAAAGGGGGGAGGAGAGCTAGATAAGTAAGGAAGAGAACCAAGGGGAATTGAAGGGAAGAGGGAAGGGAATAGAAGTAGAGAGGGAGGGGAAGGGAGGGTTAGACAGGAAAGTAGAAAAAGCTAAGGGCAAGGAGTGTAAGGGAAATGGGAAGTGAAGGCAGGAAGGGGAGGAGAAGAGGGAAGGAGATACAATGGAAGGAATAGGTAGAAAAGTTGGGAGTGGAGGGGAACAGGGGGAGAGAAATTAAGGATGGAAGTGAGGAGAAAAAAGAGAGGGAAAGGAATGGGAAGAGGGAAGGGATTAGAAGAGACAAAGGGGAGAGAAGGCATGAGGAGGAAAAGAAAAGGGAGAGAAGAGATGGGGAGGAGATGGAAGGGGAGATGAGAAAAGGCAAGGGAAGGAAGGGGAGAATATAGGAAGGGAAACAGAGGAACTAGAAGAGAACGGAAGAGGGGAGTTAAAGGCAAGGAAAGGTGAGGAGAGCGGATGGGAGGAGAAGGCAAGGCAGGAAAGTGGAGAAATGGGAAAGGAAGAGAATGAAATTGAGGATAATAGGGTAATACTAGAGGTGATAGGGAAGAATGAAAGGAATGGAGGGAGAGGTTTGGGGGAGAGACAGGGAAGGGTAGGGAAGGATATTATAAAAGGGAAGTAAATGTAGGAGGGGAGAGGAGAGGTAGCGAAATAATTAAGTGACTGGGAAAGGGAAAGAAGGTGAGGGGAGGGTGGAACGTCAAGAAAAGTGTATGTAAAGAGGAAGAGACGCTGAGGAGATGAGAAGTGTGGAGAGATAGGGAAGGGAGGTAAAGGGGAGAGAGCAACTAGGAAAGGGAAAGGAAGAGTTAGGGAAGTAAGGAAGAGAAATGAAGGGGAAAGGAATGGAAGGGAAGAGTAAAGGAAAAGAGAGGAGAATAGAGAAGAGGAGAAAGGAGGAGAGGAAAGGAGAGGGGGGAGAGAAGAGGAGAGGACAGGGAGTGGCGGAGAAGTAGAGGTTTGGGAGAAAGAAGAGTGTACAGATGGGAAGGGGAGGGAAGGGAAGAGAAGAGGAAAGGGTGGAACGATAGCTAAAAAGCCTGGAAAGGGTAGATGGGGAAAGACATTGGCAAAGAAAGGAAGGGAAAGAAGAAAAGAAAGGGAAGGGAAAGAGAAGCGGAGGGGATAGAAGAGATAATGAAACTAATGGGAAGGGAAAGGAAAGCAAGGAAAGGGTTGTATCAGGCGGGACGGGGAGAGAATAGATAGGGAAGGAAGTGAAGGGGAGAGTGGAGAGATAGGGAATGGAGGGGAATGGGAGAATGAGGAGGGTGGGGACGGAAAGAGTTTGGAGAGGAAAGAAATGGTAAAAAGAGAAGTGAAAGGAAAAGGCGGTATGAGAAGATGGGGAAGGGGAGGGAAGGGCAGAGAAAAGAAGAGCTAGGGAAGAGGGAGTGAAAGGGGAGGGGAGGGTATTTGAGGGAAGGCTCGAGTAGAGGAGAGATAGTCGAGGGAGGTAATGGAAGTTAGGGGAAGGGAACAGTAGGGGAGAGAAAAGACAGAAAAGGAAAGAAGTTAGGGAAGGAAAATGAAACAATGGGAAGGGAAAGGAAGGGAAGGGCAGAGGAGAGGAGTGATAGGGAAGCAAAGGAGGTAGGCAAGGAGAAAAGATATGGAAGGGATAGAGTAGAAAGAAAAAGGGCAGGAAGAAAAATGAGGGAAGGTGAGGAGAGCCGATAGGAGAGAAGAGCAGGAGAGAAGGGATGCAGGGGATAGTAAACGGGAGAAGATACCTTACCCCTTCCCCTCCATCGCCTGTCTCCTTCCCCACCCTTTCTTTACCTTTATTCGCGCTCTCCTCCCCCCAACTCTTTTCCCCCTTTTTATACCTTCCCTTCCCTTCCCCCCTCTCTCCTGCCCACCTTCACTATCTCGTGTTCCCCCTCCCTGACCTTCCCTCATTTCCCCTTCCCTCCCATCCCTAATTCTACTTTTCCTTCTCTTCCATTTCCGCTAGCTCAAAGATACAGCAGACTGAACTGAGCATGAAAAACACAAAACATCCAACCCTTTAACAAGAAAAGTTTAACAAGACATTCATTTTTTAGTGTTCAAATTTTTTATTAAACATATTTTTCATACATATTAAACAAACGCATTGCAAGGAATATAAACATCCATTTGCATCTAAATATAATATTTATAACATGAATGGGGTGCTAATGGTAATTTTATGTATGCGTTTTGGGGTGCAAAGGGTAATTTGAGATTTGATGGTGGGTATGGATTTTGGAGTGACAAGTGTAATTTTAGGGTTCAGTGTGGGTATGGGTTTTGGGGTGCAAAGGGTAATTTTAGGGATCAAGTAGGTATGGGTTTATGTGCGCCAAGGGAAGTTTTTGGGTTAGGGGAGGTGTGGGTCTCTATGGTGCGAAGGATAATTTTGGGGTTCAGGGTGGGTATGGGTTTTGGACTGTAAAAGGTTATTTTAAGGTCCAGGGTGGGTGTGGGTTTTGGGATGCCAAGGGTAATTTTAGGGTTCAGGGTAGGTATGGGTTTTGGGGTGCCACGTGTTTTTTTTAGTGTTCAGGGTGGGTATTTGGTTTTGGGTGACAAGGTTGAATTTAAGGTTCAGGGTGTGTGTGGGTTTTGGGGTGCCAAGGGTAATTTTAGGGTTCAGTATGGGATTGGTTTTGGCGAGCCAAGGGAAATTTTAGAGTTCAGGGTGGGCATGGGTTTTGGGGAGCCAAGGGTAGTTTTAGGGTTCAGAGTGAGTTTGGGTTTTTGGGTGCTAAGGGTACTTTTAGGGTTTGGGGTGGGTATGGGTTTTGGGGTGCCAAAGTTAATTTTAGGGTTCAGTGTGGGTATGGGTTTTGGGGTGCTAAGGGTCATTTTAGGGTTGAGCCTGGGTATGGGTTATGGGGTGTCAAGGGTAATTTTGGGGTTCAGGGTGGGTATGAATTTTGGGGTGCCAAGGGTAATTTTGGGGTTCAGGGTGGGTGTTGATTTTGGGGTGCAAGGGTAATCTTAGGGTTCAGGGTAGGTAAGGGTTTAGTATGCCAATGGTAATTTCAAGGTTCTTTGTAGGTATGGGTTTAGGGGTGTCAAGGTTATTTTTGGGGTATGGGGGATATAGGTTTTGGGGTTCCACGGGTAATTTTAGGTATTGGTTTTGGGGTCCAAAGGGTCATTTTAGGGTTCAGGGTAGTAATGGGTTTTGGGGTGCCAGGGGTAATTTTAGGTTTCAGGGTGGGTATGGGTTTTGGGGTGCTAAGGGTCATTTTAGGGTACATTGTAGGTATGGGGTGCCAAGGTTTTGTGGGGTTATGGGTTTTGGGGTGCTATGGGTAATTGTAGGGTCCAGGGTGGGTGTGGGTTTTGGGGTGTTGAGATACTTTAATTTTCGGGTTCATTGTAGGTATGGGTTTTGGGGTGTCAAGGTTATTTTTGGGGTATGGGGATATGGGTTTTGGGGTGCCACAGATAATTTTAGGTATTGGTATTGGGGTGCAAAGGGTAATTTTAAGCTTCAGGGTAGTTATGGGTTTTGGCGCGCCAAGGATAATTTTAGGTTTCAGGGTGGGTATGGGTTTTGGGGTGCTAAGGGTAATTTTAGGGTACATTTGGTATGGGGTGCCAAGGTTTTTTTGGGGGTGTTTTTTGGGGTGTTAAAAGTAATTTTAGGGTTCAGGGTGGGTATGGGATTCGGGGTGCTAAGGGTAATTTTAGGGTTCAGGGTAGGTATGGGTTTTGGGGTGCTAAAGGTCATTTTGGGGTTCAGGGTGGGTATGAGTTTTGGGGTGCCAAGGGAAATTTTGGGGTTCAGGGTGGGTGTGGGTTTGGGGGTGCCAGGGGTAGTTCTAGGGTTCAGGGTGGGTATGGGTTATAGCGTGCCAATCGTCATTTTAGGGCTCAGGATGGGTATGGGTTTTGGGGTGCTAAGGGTAATTTTAGGGTTCAGGATGGATGTGGGTTTTGGGGTGCCAAGGATAATTTAAGGGTTCGGGGGGTGTGGGTTTTGGAGCGCTAAGGGCAATTTTAGGGTTCAGTATGGGATGGGGTTTGGCTGAGCCAAGGGTAACTTTAGAGTTCAGGGTAGACATCGGTTTTAGGGAGCCAAGGGTAGTTTTAGGGTTCAGAGTGAGTATGGGTTTTGAGGTGCTAAGGATCATTTTAGGGTTGGGCCTGGGTATGGGTTTTGTAGTGCAAGGGTAATTTTGGGGTTCAGGGTGGGTATGGGTTTAGGGGTGCCAAGGGTAATTTTGGGGTTCAGGGCGGGTGTGGGTTTAGGGGTGCCAAGGGTAACCTTAGGGTTCAGGGTGGGTATAGATTTTGGGCTGCCAAGGTTAATTTTAGGGTTCAGGGTGGGTATGGGTTTTGGGGTACTAAGGGTCATTTTAGGGTTGAGCCTGGGTATGGGTTTTGTAGTGCAAGGGCAATTTTGGGGTTCAGGGTGGGTATGGGTTTTGGGGTGCCAAGGGTAATTTTGGGGTTCCGGGCGGGTGTGGGTTTAGGGGTGCCAAGGGTAACAGTAGTGTTCAGGGTGGGTATGGGTTTTGGGGTGCTAAGGGTAATTTTGGGGTTCAGGGCGGGTGTGGGTTTAGGGGTGCCAAGGGTAACCTTAGGGTTCAGGGTGGGTATGGGTTTTAGGGTGTTGAGGATAATTTGAGGGTTCAGGGTGGGTTTTGAGGTAGCAAGGGTAATTTTAGGGCTCAGGGTGGGTATGGGTTTAGGGGTACCAAGGGTCATTTTAAAGTTCGGAATGGGTTTTGGGGTGCCATGGGTGATTTTAGGATTCAGGGTGGGCTTGGGTTTTGGGGAGTCAAGGGTCGTTGTAGGGTTCAGAGTATAGGTTTAGGGGTGCTAAGGGTAATTTTAGGGTTCAGGGTGGGTATGGGTTTTGGGGTGCCAAGAGTAATTTTAGGGTTCAGGGTGGGTATGGGTTTGGGGTGCCAAGGTTAATTTTAGGGTTCATGGTGGGTATGGGTTTGGGTTGCTAAGGGTCATTTTAGGGTTGAGCCGGGGTATGGGTTTTGGGGTGCCAAGGGTAATTTTGGGGTTCAAGGTGGATGTGGGTTTTGGGGTGACAAGAGTAACCTTAGGAGTCAGGGTGGGTATGGCTTTTGGGGTACCAAGCTTCATTTTAAAGTTCAAGGTGGGTATGGGTTTTGATGAGCTAAGGGTAGTTTTAGGGTTCACAGTGGGTATGGGTGTTGGGGTGCTAAGGGTAATTTTAGGGTTCAGGGTAGGTATGAATTTTGGGGTGCTAAGGGTAGTTTTAGGTTTGAGACTGGGTATGGGTTTTGGGGTGCCAAGGGTAATTATGGGGTTCAGGGTGGGAAAGGGTTTTGGGGTGCCAAGGAAAATTTTGGGGTTCAGAGTGGAGTGGGTTTTGGGGTGCTAAGGGTAATTCTAGGGTTCAGGTTGAGTATGGGTTTTAGGGTGCCAATGGTAATTTTAGGGCTCCGGTGGGTGTGGGTTTTCGGGTGCCAAGGGTAATTTTAGGGCTCAGGGTTGATATGGGTTTTGGGGAGCCAAGTGTAGTTTTAGGGTTCAGAGTGAGTATTGGTTTTGGGTTGCTAAGGATAATTTTTGGGTTTATTGTAGGTATGGGTTTTGGGGCGCCAATAGTAATTTTAGGGTTCAGGGTGGGTATGGGTTTTGGGGTGCTAAAGGTAATTTTAGGGTTGAGCCTGGGTATGGGTTTTGGGGTGCCAAGGGTAATTTTGGGGTTCAGGGTGGGTATGGGTTTTGGGGTGCCACGGGTAATTTTGGGGTTTAGGGCGGGTGTGGGTTTTGGGGTGCCATAGGTAACCTTAGGTTTCAGGGTGGGTATGGGTTTTAGGGTGTCAAGGGTAATTTTAGGGCTCAGGGTGGGTATGGGTTTTGGGGTAACAGGTGATTTTAGAGTTCAGTGTGGGTTTTGGGGTGCCAAGGGTAATTTTAGTTTTCAGTATGGGATGGGTTTTGGTGAACCAATAGTAATTTTAGTCTTCGCGGTGGGCGTGGGTTTTGGGGAGTCAGGGGTAGTTTTAGGGTTCAGATTAAGTATGGGTTTTTGGGTGCTATGGGTAATTTTAGGGTTCAGGGTGGGTATGGGGTTTGGGGTTCCAAGGTTAATTTTAGGGTTCAGGGTGGGTTTGGGTTTTGGGGTGCTAAGGGTCATTTTAGGGTTGAGCATGGGTATGTGTTTTTGGGTGTTAATGGTAATTTTAGGGTCCAGGGTGTGTATGGGTTTTGGGGTGCTAAGGGTAATTCTAGGGTTCAGGTTGAGTATGGGTTTTAGGGTGCCAATGGTAATTTTAGGGCTCCGGTGGGTGTGGGTTTTGGGGTGCCAAGGGTAATTTTAGGGCTCAGGGTTGATATGGGTTTTGGGGAGCCAAGTGTAGTTTTAGGGTTCAGAGTGAGTATTGGTTTTGGGTTGCTAAGGCTAATTTTTGTGTTTATTGTAGGTATGGGTTTTGGGGCGCCAATAGTAATTTTAGGGTTCAGGGTCGGTATGGGTTTTGGGGTGCTAAAGGTAATTTTAGGGTTGAGCCTGGGTATGGGTTTTGGGGTGCCAAGGGTAATTTTGGGGTTCAGGGTGGGTATGGGTTTTGGTGTGCCAAGGGTAATTTTGGGGTTTAGGGCGGGTGTGGGTTTTGGGGTGTCATAGGTAACCTTAGGTTTCAGGGTGGGTATGGGTTTTAGGGTGTCAAGGGTAATTTTAGGGCTCAGGGTGGGTATGAGTTTTGGGGTAACAGGTGATTTTAGGGTTCAGTGTGGGTTTTGGGGTGCCAAGGGTAATTTTAGTTTTCAGTATGGGATGGGTTTTGGTGAACCAATAGTAATTTTAGTCTTCGTGGTGGGCGTGGGTTTTGGGGAGTCAGGGGTAGTTTTAGGGTTCAGATCAAGTATGGGTTTTGGGGTGCTATGGGTAATTTTAGGGTTCAGGGTGGGTATGGGGTTTGGGGTTCCAAGGTTAATTTTAGGGTTCAGGGTGGGTTTGGGTTTTGGGGTGCTAAGGGTCATTTTAGGGTTGAGCATGGGTATGTGTTTTTGGGTGTCAATGGTAATTTTAGGGTTCAGGGTGTGTATGGGTTTTGGGGTGCCAAGGGTAATTGTAGGGTTCTGGGTGGGTGTGGGTTTTGGGGTGCCACGGGTAACCTTAGGGTTCAGGGTGGGTATGGGTTATAGGGTGCCAATGGTAATTTTAGGGCTTAGGGTGGGTATGGTTTTTGGGGTGCCAAGGGTAATTTTAGGTTTCAGCGTGGGTGTGGGTTTTGGGGTGTCGAGGATAATTTAAGGGTTCAGGTTGGGTGTTGGTTTTGGGGTCCCAAGGGTAATTTTAGGGCTTGGGGTCGATATGGGTTTTGGGGTACCAAGGGTAATTTTAAAGTTCAGGGTAGATAGGGGTTTTGGGGAGCCAAAGGTAGTTTTAGGGTTCAGAGTGAGTATGGGTTTTAGGGTGCTAAGGGTAATTTTAGGGTTCCTTGTAGGTATGGGTTTTGGGGTGCCAAGGTTACAAGGTTATTTTTGGGGTTATGGAGGGTATGGTTTGTTGGCTGCCACCGGTAATTTTAGGTATTGGTTTTGGGGTGCAAAGGGTAATTTTAGGGTTCAGGGTGGTTATGGGTTTTGGCGTGCCAAGGGTAATTTTTGGTTTCAGTTTGGGTATGGGTTTTGGTCTGCTAAGTGTAATTTAAGGGTGCATTGTAGGTAGGGTGTGCCAAGATTATTTTTGGGGTTAAGGGGGTATGGGTTTTGGGGTGCGAAGGGTAATTTTAGGGTTCAGGGTGGGTATGGGTTTTGGGGTGCTATGGATAGTTTTAGGGTTCATGGTAGGTATGAATTTTGGGGTGCTAAGGGTCATTTTAGGGTTGAGAAAGTGTATGGGTTTTGGGGTGCCAAGGGTCATTTTGGGGTTCAGGTTGGGTGTGGGTTTTGGGGTGCCAAGGGTAATTCTAGGGTTACGGTTGGGTATAGGTTTTAGGGTGCCACTGAAAATTTTAGGGCTCACGGTGGGTGTGGGTTTTGGGGTGCCAAAGGTAATTTTAGGGTTAATTGTAGGTATTGGTTTTGGGGTGCTAAGGGTACTTTTTGGGTTATGGGAGGTATGAGTTTCGGGGTGCCAAGGGTCATTTTAGGTATTGGTTTTGGGGTGCAAATGGTAATTTTAGGGTTCAGGGTGGGTATGGGTTTTGGGGTGCCAAGGAACATTTTAGGTTTTAGGGTGGGTATGGGTTTTGAGGTGCTAAGGGTAATTTTAGGGTTCAGTGTAGCTATGAGTTTTGGGGTGCCTGGGGTTATTTTAAAGTTCAGGGGGTATGGGTTTTGGAGTGTCAAGGGTAATTTAGGGGTTCGGTATGGGTTTTGGAGTGCTATAGGTAATTTATGCTGGGTATTGGGGTGGTAAGGGTATTTTAGCAATTTAAGGGGGTATGGGTATTGGGGTGGTATGGGTTATCTTAGGGTTTTAGGTTGATTAAAAAAATGAGATATATATATATATAGAGAGAGAGACAGGGAAGGGCACAGGACAGTAGAAGGGGATGGGTGGAGTTAGAAGGGTATAGGACTGAAGATAGAGATAGGTAAGAAGATAGAAAGGAAGGGTATAGGAGGAGAGAGAAAGAATGGAAAAAGAAGGGAAGGAAAGCAAGAAAAGAGAAGAGGAGGGACAGGAAGGGAAGGGGAGGGGGAAAGGGGAAAAAGGGAAGAGGAAGTGAAACGGGGAGGGGAAAGAAAGAGAAGCGGAAGCATAGGAAAGGGGAGGGAAGGGGAAGGTTAGGAAAGGAGAGAAACTGGAAGTAAAGGGATTAGGATAGGAGGTGTTGGAAGGGGATAGGACAGAGGACAGGGAAAGGAAGGGAATGGACTGAAAGGAAAGAAAAAGGAAAGGAGGGGAAGAAGAAAAGGGATGGAAAGTTGGGGTTGGAAGGGTAAAGGCGGAGACAGGGAAGGGCAGGGAAGGGAAAGGGCAAAAGCGCAAAGGAAAGGGAGAAGGGGAAAGGAAATGGGAAGGAGGAAAGGGGGAGGGAAAAAAGGGGTACAGAAAGGGGAGGAGAAAGGTTAAGGAAATATGGAATGGAATATAAGAGGGAGGGGAGAAGGGAATGGAGAGGTAAAGTATGAGACAAGGAAGGTGTATAGGAGGAGACAAAAGAGGTGGGAAGGGATATAGGAGGAGACAGGGAATATAAGGGGTATAAAAGGAGACAGTGAAGGGTGGGAGTATAGAAGGAAACAGAGAAGGGGTATAGGATTAGACAGGGAAGGGAAGGGGTACAGGAGGAGACAGTTAAGGGAAGGAGTATAGGAGGAGGCAGGGAAGGGGCATGGGAGACAGGGAAGGGAAGAGGTATAGGAAAAGGCAGGGAAGGGGTATAGGAGGAGACAGGGAAGGGAATGGGTATAGGAGATCACACGGAAGGGGTATAGGGGAAGATGATTAGGAGGAGACTTGGAAGGGAAGAGATACAGAAGGAGACAGGGAAGGGGAGAAGCATAGGAGGAGGCAGGGAAGGGGTAAAGGAGACGGAAAGACGGGTTTAGAAGGAAAAAGGGGATGGGGAAAGGGAAGGGAAGAGAGTGATATAGGAGGAGACAGGGGATGGGTATAGGAGGAGGCATAAAAGGGGTATAGGAGATGGGGAGGACGGGTTTAGGAGGAAAAAGTGAAAGGGCATAGGGAAAAGGGGAGAGGGATATAGGAGGAGATAGGGAAGGGACGAGAGGGGGATAGGAGGAGTCAGGGAAGAAAAGGGAAAGGGTAATAGGAGGAGAGAGGGAAGAGAAGGGAAGAAGGAAAGGGAGGGAAAGTGGGGATTGGAAGGGTATAGGTAGAGACAGGAAAGGGGGCAGGGAAGTGAAGGGTATAGAAGGAGATGGAAGGGAAGGGGGGCATAGGAGACAGGGAAGGGAGTGGTAAAGGAGGAGACAGGGGAGGGGTACATGAAGAGGTAGGGAAGGTAAGGGGTATAGGAGCAGTCAGGGTAAGGAATGAAAGGGAAGGGGTATCGGAGAAAACAGGGAAGGGGTATAGGAGGAGACTGGGAAGGGTTAAAGGAGGAGACAGGTAAGAGAGGGGATGTGTATTGGGGGAGGCAGGGAAGGGGCAGAGGAGACAGGTAAGGGAGGGAAGGGGTATAGGAGGAGGCAGGGAATGGGTATAGGAGACAGGGAAGGAATGGGGTATAGGGGGAAAAAGAGAAGGGTTATGGGAAAAAGAGAAGGATATAGAAGGAGACAGGGAAGGGAAAGGTACTATGAGGAGACAGGGAAGGGAAGAGCAAGGAAGAAGGAAAGAGAGGGAACGTGGGGGTTGTTAGGATATAGGCAGAGACAGGGGAGGGCAAGGAAAGGAAATGAAGAGAAGGGGAAAATAAAAAGGGGAAACAAGCAAAGGAAAGGGGAAAGGGCACAGCACAGAGAGGATGAGAAAAGAAAGGGGGAGGGAAAAGTGAAGGGGATAGGGGAGGGGGTGGAGGGGAGGGGAGGGATGAAGGGAAGGAAAGGTAAAGGAAGGGAGAAGGGAAGGGGGTATAGGAGGAGACAGGTAAGGGGAGGAAAGGCATATGAGACAGGGAAGGGAAGGGGTATAGGAGGAGACATGGAAGGGAAGGGCAGGGGTATAGGTGGAGATAGGGAAGGGAAGGGGTATAGGAGGAGACAGGGAAAGAAAGGGAAGGGGTACAGGACACATGGAAAGAACGGGCAGGGGTATAGGAGAAGACAGGGGAGGGAAGAGAAGGGGTATAAGAGGAGGAAGGGAAGAGGAAGGAGAAGCAGAAAAGGAAAAGGGCAAAGGAAAGGGGAAAGGCGAAGGAAAGGGGGAAGGGGAAAGGAAATGGGGAAGGAGAGGGGAGGGGAATGGGGAAGGAGAGGGGAGGGGAGGGGAAGGGGAAGGGAAAAGAAGGGAGAAGGGAAGAAGGGGAGGGGTATAAAAGGAGACGGAAAGGAAGGGGTATAAGAGGAGACAGCGAAGGGAAGGGGTATAGAAGGAGACGGGGAAGTGAATGGGGTATAGAAGGAGATGGGAAGGGGAATAGGAGACAGGGAAGCATAGGGGTAGAGGGGGAGACAGGAAAGGCAGGGGTATAGGAGGAGACATGGAAGAGGTATAGTAGACAGGGAAGGGAAGGGATATAGGAGACAGGGAAGGAAAGGGCAGAGGTATGGGGAGACAGTGAAGAGAAGGGGTATAGGAAGATGCAGGGAAGGGAAAGGGGGCAGGAGGAGACAGGGAAGAGGTATAGGAGGAGACAGGGAAAGGAAGGGAAAAGGGGAAAGGGGAAGGAAAGGAAAAGGGGGAGGAAAGGGAACAGACGGAGTACGAAAGGGAAGGAGGAAGGGAGAAGGGAAGAAGGGAAGGGGGAAGAATGGAAGAGGATGGGTAAAGTAGGACAGGGAAGGGGTATAGTTGGAGACAGGGAAGGGGTATAGGATGAGGAAACAGTGAAGGGAAGGGGTATAGAAGGAGACAGGGAAGTGAAGGGGTATAGAAGGAGACAGGGAAGGGATATAGGAGCGGGTAGGGAATGGAAGGGAAGGGGTATAGAGAAAACAGGGAAGGGGTATAGGAGGAGACTGGGAAGGGATAAATGAGACAGGTAAGAGAGGGGAGGAGGCAGGGAAGGGGCATAGGAGACAGTTAAGAGAGGGAAGGGGTATAGGAGGAGGCAGGGAAGGGGTATATGAGACAGGGAAGGAATGGGGTATAGGAGGAAAAAGATAAGGGGTATGGGGAAAAGAGAAGGATATAGAAGAAGACAGGGAAGGGAAGGGTAACATGGATAGGTAGGGAAGGGAAGAAAAAGGAAGAAGGAAAGAGAGGGAAAGTGGGGGCTGGAAAGATATAGGCAGAGACAGGGAAGGGCAAGGAAAGGAAGAGAAGGAGAAAATGAAAAGGGGAAAGGGCAAAGGAAAGGGAAATGGGTAAAGCAAAGGGATAAGGAGAAAGAAAAAGGGGAGGGAAAAGGGAAGGGAAGTGGAGGGGTGGGGGATGAAGGGAAGGAAAGGTAAAAGAAGGGAGAAGGGAAGGGGGAAGGGAAAAAGGAAGGGGGAGGGGTATAGGATGAGACAGGTAAGGGGAGGAAAGGCGTATGAGACAGGGAAGGGAAGGCGTTTAGGAGGAGGAAGGGAGGAAGGGAAGGGGTATAGGAGGAGAAAGTGAAGGGTATAGGTGGAGACGGGAGTGGTATGGGAGGAGACAGGGAAGGGATAGAGGAGACATGGAAGGCAGGGGAATAGGAGGAGACATGGAAGGGAGAGGGGATAGGAGAAGACAGGGAACTGCTATAGGAGACAGTGAAGGGGTATAGGAGGAGACAGGGAAGGGAGGGGTAAAGGAGGAGACAGGGGAGGGGTACATGAAGAGGTAGGGAAGGTAAGGGGTATAGGAGCAGTCAGGGTAAGGAATGAAAGGGAAGGGGTATAGGAGAAAACAGGGAAGGGGTATAGGAGGAGACTGGGAAGGGTTAAAGGAGGAGACAGGTAAGAGAGGGGATGTGTATTGGGGGAGGCAGGGAAGGGGCAGAGGAGACAGGTAAGGGAGGGAAGGGGTATAGGAGGAGGCAGGGAATGGGTATAGGAGACAGGGAAGGAATGGGGTATAGGGGGAAAAAGAGAAGGGGTATGGGAAAAAGAGAAGGATATAGAAGAAGACAGGGAAGGGAAAGGTAATATGAGGAGACAGGGAAGGGAAGAGCAAGGAAGAAGGAAAGAGAGGGAACGTGGGGGTTGTTAGGATATAGGCAGAGACAGGGGAGGGCAAGGAAAGGAAATGAAGAGAAGGGGAAAATAAAAAGGGGAAACGAGCAAAGGAAAGGGGAAAGGGCACAGCACAGAGAGGATGAGAAAAGAAAGGGGGAGGGGAAAGTGAAGGGGATAGGGGAGGGGGTGGAGGGGAGGGGAGGGATGAAGGGAAGGAAAGGTAAAGGAAGGGAGAAGGGAAGGGGGTATAGGAGGAGACAGGTAAGGGGAGGAAAGGCATATGAGACAGGGAAGGGAAGGGGTATAGGAGGAGACATGGAAGGGAAGGGCAGGGGTATAGGTGGAGATAGGGAAGGGAAGGGGTATAGGAGGAGACAGGGAAAGAAAGGGAAGGGGTACAGGACACATGGAAAGAACGGGCAGGGGTATAGGAGAAGACAGGGGAGGGAAGAGAAGGGGTATAAGAGGAGGAAGGGAAGAGGAAGGAGAAGCAGAAAAGGAAAAGGGCAAAGGAAAGGGGAAAGGCGAAGGAAAGGGGGAAGGGGAAAGGAAATGGGGAAGGAGAGGGGAGGGGAATGGGGAAGGAGAGGGGAGGGGAAGGGGAAGGGAAAAGAAGGGAGAAGGGAAGAAGGGGAGGGGTTTAAAAGGAGACGGAAAGGAAGGGGTATAAGAGGAGACAGCGAAGGGAAGGGGTATAGAAGGAGACGGGGAAGTGAATGGGGTATAGAAGGAGATGGGAAGGGGAATAGGAGACAGGGAAGCATAGGGGTAGAGGAGGAGACAGGAAAGGCAGGGGTATAGGAGGAGACATGGAAGAGGTATAGTAGACAGGGAAGGGAAGGGATATAGGAGACAGGGAAGGAAAGGGCAGAGGTATGGGGAGACAGTGAAGAGAAGGGGTATAGGAAGATGCAGGGAAGGGAAAGGGGACAGGAGGAGACAGGGAAGAGGTATAGGAGGAGACAGGGAAAGGAAGGGAAAAGGGGAAAGGGGAAGGAAAGGAAAAGGGTGAGGAAAGGGAACAGACGGAGTATGAAAGGGAAGGAGGAAGGGAGAAGGGAAGAAGGGAAGGGGGAAGAATGGAAGAGGATGGGTAAAGTAGGACAGGGAAGGGGTATAGTTGGATACAGGGAAGGGGTATAGGATGAGGAAACAGTGAAGGGAAGGGGTATAGAAGGAGACAGGGAAGTGAAGGGGTATAGAAGGAGACAGGGAAGGGATATAGGAGCGGGTAGGGAATGGAAGGGAAGGGGTATAGAGAAAACAGGGAAGGGGTATAGGAGGAGACTGGGAAGGGATAAATGAGACAGGTAAGAGAGGACAGGAGGCAGGGAAGGGGCATAGGAGACAGTTAAGAGAGGGAAGGGGTATAGTAGGAGGCAGGGAAGGGGTATATGAGACAGGGAAGGAATGGGGTATAGGAGGAAAAAGATAAGGGGTATGGGGAAAAGAGAAGGATATAGAAGAAGACAGGGAAGGGAAGGGTAACATGGGGAGGTAGGGAAGGGAAGAAAAAGGAAGAAGGAAAGAGAGGGAAAGTGGGGGCTGGAAAGATATAGGCAGAGACAGGGAAGGGCAAGGAAAGGAAGAGAAGGAGAAAATGAAAAGGGGAAATGGCAAAGGAAAGGGAAATGGGTAAAGCAAAGGGATAAGGAGAAAGAAAAAGGGGAGGGGAAAGGGAAGGGAAGTGGAGGGGTGGGGGATGAAGGGAAGGAAAGGTAAAAGAAGGGAGAAGGGAAGGGGGAAGGGAAAAAGGAAGGGGGAGGGGTATAGGAGGAGACAGGTAAGGGGAGGAAAGGCGTATGAGACAGGGAAGGGAAGGCGTTTAGGAGGAGGAAGGGAGGAAGGGAAGGGGTATAGGAGGAGGAAGTGAAGGGTATAGGTGGAGACGGGAGTGGTATGGGAGGAGACAGGGAAGGGATAGAGGAGACATGGAAGGCAGGGGAATAGGAGGAGACATGGAAGGGAGAGGGGATAGGAGAAGACAGGGAACTGCTATAGGAGACAGTGAAGGGGTATAGGAGGAGACAGGGAAGGGAAGGGGTATAGGAGGGCACAGAAGGGGTTTAGGAGTAGACAGGAAAGCGGTTTGGAGGAAAAAGGGAATGAAAGGGAAGGGGTATAGGACACAGGGAAGAAAAGAGCAGGGGTACAGGAGAAGACAGGGAAGGGAAGGAAAGGAGTATAGGAGTAGGCAGGGAAGGGAAAGGAAGGAGAAGCAGAAAGGGAAAAGGGCAAAAGGGCAACGGAAAGGGGAAAGGGCAAAAGAAAGGGGGAAGGGGAAAGGAAATGGCGAAGGAGAGGGGAAGGGAAAGGCAACGTGAGGGGAAGGGAAGAGAAGGGAGAAGGGAAGAAGGGGAGGCGAGGGGTAAAGTCGGAGATAGGAAAGGGGTACAGTTGGAGACAGAAGGGGAGGGAAGAGATATATGAAAGAGGGAAGGGGTATAAAAGGAGACAGGGAAGGGGTAAAGGAGGAGACGACAGTGAAGGAAAGGGGTATAGAAGGAGACAGGGAAGTGAAGGGGTAATAAAGGAGACAGGGAAGAGGTATAGGAGGAGACAGGGAAGGGAATGGGTATAGGAGGAGGAAGGGAAGGGGTATTGAAGTAGACAGGGAGGGAAGGGGTATAGGAAGGGACAGAGAAGGGGTATAGGAGCAGACACGGTATAGGAGAAAACAGGGAAGGGGTATAGGAGGAGACTGGGAAAGGAAGGGATACAGGAGGAGATAGGTAAGAGAGGGGAGGTGTATTGGAGGAGGCAGGGAAGGGGTATAGGAGACAGGTAAGGGATGGGGTATAGTTGGAAAAGATAAGAGGTATGGGGAAAAAGATGGGTATAGAAGGAAACAGGGAAGGGAAGAGAAAGGAAGAATGACAAGGGGAGGAAAGTGGGGGTTGGAAGGGTATAGGCAGAGACAAGGAAAGGCAGGGAAGGGAAATGGAGGGAAGGGAAGTGGAAAATGAAGAGAGGAAAAGGGCAAAGGAAAGGGGAACGGGCAAAGAGAGAAGGAGAAAGAAAAGAGGGAGGGGAAAGGGAAGGGAGTGGAGGGTGGGATAAAGGAAAGGTAAGGTAAAGGAAGTGAGAAGAGAAGGTAAGGGAAAAAGCAAGGGGGAAGGGGTATAGGAGGAGACAGGGAAGGGGTAATAGGGAGACGGGGAAGGGGTATAGACAGGGAAGGGGTATAGATAAGGAAGGGAATGGAAGTGGAAAGTATAGGGGGAAACAGGGAAGGGAAGGGGTTTAGGAGGAGAAAGTGAAGGGTATAGGTGGAGACAGGGGAGTAGCATGGGAGGAGAAAGGGAAGGGATAGAGGAGACAGGGAAGGCAGGGGTATAGGAGAAGACAGGGAACGGGTATAGGAGGAGACAGGGAAGGGGTATAGGAGTAGACAGGGAAGGGAAGGGGTATAGGAGTGGACAGAAGGGGTTTAGGAGATGACAGGAAAGCGGTTTGGAGAAGACAGGGAATGAAAGGGAAGGGGTATAGGACACAGGGAAGAAAAGTGAAGGGGTACAGGAGGAGACAGGGAAGGGAAGAGAAGGGGTATAGGAGTAGGCAGGGAAGTGAAGAGGAAGGAGAAGCAGAAAGGGAAAAGGGCAAAAGGGCGAAGGAAAGGGGAAAGGGCAAAGTAAAGGGGAAGGGGAAAGGAAATGGGGAAGTAGAGGGCAAGGAAAAGGGAACGTGAGGGGAAGGGAAGAGAAGGGAGAAGGGTAGAAAGGGAAGGCAAGGGGTAACGTCGGAGATAGGAAAGGGGTACATTTGGAGACAGAAGGGGAGGGAAGTGATATATGAAAGAGGGAAGGGGTATAAAAGGAGACAGGGAAGGGGTATAGGAGGAGAAGACAGTGAAGGGAAGGGGTATAGAAGGAGACAGGGAAGTGAAGGGGTAATAAAGGAGACAGGGAAGAGGTATAGGAGGAAACAGGGAAGGGAATTGGTATAGGAGGCGACAGGGAAGGGAAGGGGTATAGAAGGAGACAGGGAGGGAAGGGGTATAGGAAGAGGCAGGGAAGGGGTATAGGAGCAGACACAGTATAGGAGAAAACATGGAAGGGTATAGGAGGAGATTGGGAAAGGAAGGAGATAGGTAAGAGAGGGGAGGTGTATTTGAGGAGGCAGGGAAGAGGTATAGGAGACAGGTAAGGGATGGGGTATAGTAGAAAAAGATAAGGGGTATGGGGAAAGAGAGGGGTATAGGAGGAAACAGGGACAGGAAGAAGGAAAGAGGAGGAAAGTGGGGGTTGGAAGAGTATAGGCGGAGACAAGGAAAGGCAGGGAAGGGAAATGGAGGGAAGGGAAGGGAAGTGGAAAATGAAAAGAGGAAAAGGGCAAAGGAAAGGGGAAAAGGCAAAGAGAGAAGGAGAAAAAAAGAGGGATGGGAAAGGGAAGGGGGAAGGGAGTGGAGGGTGGGATAAAGGAAAGGTAAAGGAAGTGAGAAGAGAAGGGAAGGAAAAAAGCAAGGGGGAAGGGATATAGGAGACAGGGAAGGAGTAATGGGTAGACAGGGAAAGGGTATGGCTAGGGAAGGGGTATAGATAAGGAAGGGAATGGAAGAGAAAAGTATAGGAGGAAACAGGGAAGGGAAGGGGTTTAGGAGGAGAAGGGGAAGGGAGGAAGGCAAGGAGTATAGGAGGAGAAAGTGAAGGGTATAGGTGGAGACAGGGGAGTGGTATGGGAGGAGACAGGGAAGGGATAGAGGAGACAGGGAAGGCAGGGGAATAGGAGGAGTCATGGAAGGGAAGGGGTATAGGAGAAGACAGGCAACAGGTATAGTTTTAGACAGGGAAGGGGTATAGGAGGAGACAGGGAAGGGAAGGGGTATAGGAGGGAACATAAGGGGTTTAGGAGTAGACAGGAAAGCAGTTTGGAGGATAGAGGGAATGAAAGGGAAGGGGTATGGGACACAGAGAAGGAAAAGGCAGGGGTACAGGAGGAGACAGGGAAGGGAAGAGAAGGGTATAGGAGTAGGCAGGGAAGGGAAGAGGAAGAATCAGAAAGGGAAAAGGGCAAAGCCGCAAAGGAAAGGGTAAAGGGCAAAGGAAAGGGGGAAGGGGAAAGGGGAAAGGAAATGGGGAAGGAGAGGGGAAGGGAAAGGGAACGTGAGGGGACGGGAAGAGAAGGGAGAAGGGAAGAAGGGAAGAAGGGAAAGGGAGGGAAAAGGAGGGAAGGGGAGGGGTAAAGTCAGAGATAGGAAAGGGGTACAGTTGGAGACAGAAGGGGAGGGAAGAGATATATGAAAGAGGGAAGGGGTATAAAAGGAGACAGGGAAGGGGTATAGAAGGAGAAGACAGTGAAGAGAAGAGGTATAGAAGGAGACAGGGAGGGAAGGGGTATAGGAAGAGGCAGGGAAGGGGTATACGAGCAGACACGGTATAGGAGAAAACAGGGAAGGGTATAGGAGGAGATTGGGAAAGGAAGGAGATAGGTAAGAGAGGGGAGGTGTATTGGAGGAGGCAGGGAAGAGGTATAGGAGACAGGCAAGGGATGGGGTATAGTAGAAAAAGATAAGGGGTATGGGGAAAGAAAGGGGTATAGGAGGAAACAGGGACAGGAAGAAGGAAAGAGGAGGAAAGTGGGGGTTGGAAGGGTATAGGCGGAGACAAGGAAAGGCAGGGAAAGGAAATGGAGGGAAGGGAAGGGATGTGGAAAATGAAAAGAGGAAAAGGGCAAAGGAAAGGGGAAAAGGCAAAGAGAGAAGGAGAAAAAAAAGAGGGAGGGGAAAGGGAAGGGGGGAGGGAGTGGAGAGTGGAGAGTGGGATAAAGGAAAGGTAAAGGAAGTGAGAAGAGAAGGGAAGGGAAGGGAAAAAGCAAGGGGGAAGGGATATAGGAGACAGGGAAGGAGTAATGGGTAGACAGGGAAAGGGTATGGATAGGGAAGGGGTATAGATAAGGAAGGGAATGGAAGGGAAAAGTATAGGAGGAAACAGGGAAGGGAAGGGGTTTAGGAGGAGAAGGGAAAGGGAGGAAGGCAAGGAGTATAGGAGGAGAAAGTGAAGGGTATAGGTGGAGACAGGGGAGTGGTATGGGAGGAGACAGGGAAGGGATAGAGGAGACAGGGAAGGCAGGGGAATAGGAGGAGTCATGGAAGGGAAGGGGTATAGGAGAAGACAGGCAACGGGTATAGTTGTAGACAGGGAAGGGGTATAGGAGAAGACAGGGAATGGAAGGGGTATAGGAGGGAACATAAGGGGTTTAGGAGTAGACAGGAAAGCAGTTTGGAGGATACAGGGAATGAAAGGGAAGGGGTATGGGACACAGAGAAGGAAAGGGCAGGGGTACAGGAGGAGACAGTGAAGGGAAGAGAAGGGTAAAGGAGTAGGCAGGGAAGGGAAGAGGAAGAATCAGAAAGGGAGAAGGGCAAAAGCGCAAAGGAAAGGGGAAAGGGCAAAGGAAAGGGGGAAGGGGAAAGGAAATGGGGAAGGAGAGGGGAAGGGAAAGGGAACGTGAGGGGACGGGAAGAGAAGGGAGAGGGGAAGAAGGGAAAGGGAGGGAAGGGGAGGGGTAAAGTCAGAGATAGGAAAGGGTTACAGTTGGAGACAGAAGGGGAGGGAAGAGATATATGAAAGAGGGAAGGGGTATAAAAGGAGACAGGGAAGGGGTATAGAAGGAGAAGACAGTGAAGGGAAAGGGGATATAAGGAGACAGAGAAGTGAAGGGGTAATAAAGGAGACAGGGAAGAGGTATAGGAGACAGGGAAGGGAATTGGTATAGGAGGAGACAGGGAAGGGAAGGGGTATAGAAGGAGACAGGAAGGGAAGGGGTATAGGAAGAGGCAGGGAAGGGATATAGGAGCAGACAGGGTATAGGAGAAAACAGGGAAGGGGTATAGGAGGGGACTGGGAAAGGAAGGGATACAGGGGGAGATAGGTAAGAGAGGGGAGGTGCATTGGAGGAGGCAGGGAAGGGGTATAGGAGACAGGAAAGGGATGGGGTATAGTAGCAAAAAGATAAGGGGTATGGGGAAAAGGAGATTTGTATAGAAGGAAACAGGGAAGGGAAGAGAATGGAAGAAGGAAAGAGGAGGAAAGTGGGGGTTGGAAGGGTATAGGCAGAGACAATGAAAGGCAGGGAAGGGAAATGGAGGAAAGGGAAGGGAAGTGGAAAATGAAAAGAGGAAAAGGGCAAAGGAAAGGGGAAAGAGCAAAGAGAGAAGGAGAAAGAAAAGAGGGAGGGGAAAGGGTAGGGGGAAGGGGGGAGTGGAGTGGAGGGTTGGATAAAGGAAAGGAAAGGTAAAGGAAGTGAGAAGAGAAGGGAAAGGAAGGGAAGGGATACGCACGGGGGAAGGGATATAGGAGGATACAGGGAAGGGGTAATGGGGAGACAGCGAAGGGAATGGGTATAGACAGGGAAGGGAAGGGAATGGAAGGGAAGGTATAGGAGGAAACAGGGAAGGAAAGGGGTATAGGAGGAGAAAGGGAAGGGAGGAAGGGAGGAAGGGAAGGGGTATAGTAGGAGAAAGGGAAGGGTGTATGTGGAGACAGGGGAGTGGTATAGGAGGAGACAGGGAAGGGAAGGAAAGGAATAGAGGAGACAGGGAAGGCAGGGGAATAGGAGGAGATAGGATATGAAATGGAAGTGGTATAGGAGATAGGGAAGGAAAGGGTATGGGTATGGGAGGAGACAGGGAAGGGAAGAGAAGGGGTATAAGAGGAGGCAGGAAAGGGAAGAGGAAGGAGTAGCAGAAAAGGAAAGGAAAAGAGCAAAAGGTCAAAGGAAAGGGGGAAGGGGCAAGGGGAAGGAGAGGGGAGGGGAAAGGGAAAGGAAGGGGAAGAGAAAAGAAGGGAGAAGGAAAGAAGGGAAGGGAAGGGGTATAAAAGGAGACAGGGAAAGGAAGGGGTATAGGAGGAGACAGTGAAGCGAAGGGGTATAGGAGATGGGAAGTACAGGGGTATAGAAGAAGACAGTGATGGGAAAGGGTATAGGAGGAGACAGGGAAGGGGTATAGGAAGGCGCAGGGAAGGGAAGGGGTATATGAGTAGACAGGGAAAGGAAGGGAAGGGGTATAGGAGGAGACTGGGAAGGGTAGGGATAAAGGAGGAGACAGGTAAGAGAGGGGAGGTGTATTGGAGGAGGCAGGGAAGGGGTATAGTGGTAAGGTAAGAGAGGGAAGGGGTATAGTAGGAGGCAGGGAAGGGGTAAAGGAGACCGGGAAAGGATGGGGTATCGGAGGAAAAAGATTATGAGTATGGGGAAAAAGAGAGGAGACAGGGAAAGGAAGGGTAATATGAGGAGACATGGAAGAGAAAGGAAGAAGGAAAGAGAGGGAAAGTGGAGGTTGCAAGGGTGCAGGCGGGGATAGGGAAGGGCAGGGAAGGGGAAAATGAAAAGGGGAAATGGGGGAAGGGCAAAGCAAAGGGAGAAGGAGAAAGGAAAAGGGGTGGGCAAAGGGAAGAGGAGAGGGAAGGGGTGGAGGGATACATTGAAGGAAAGGTAAAGGGAGAAGAGAAGGGAAGGGGAAAGGCAAAACAGGTAAGGGGTGGGAAAGGCATAGGAGACAGGGAAGGAAATAGGTATAGGAGGAAGCATGGGAGGGAAGGGGTATAAGAGGAGACAGGGAAGGGGTATAGGAGGAGAAGGGGAAGGGAAGGGGTATAGACAGGGAAGGGAAGGAAGGGAATGGAAGAAAAGGGTATAGGAGGAAACAGGGAAGTGAAGGGGTATAGGAGGGGAAAGGGAAGGGGTATAAGAGGAGAAAGGGACGGGTATAGGTAGAGACAGGGAAGTGGTGTGGGAAGAGATAGAGGGAAGGGATAGAGGAAGAGACAGGGAAGGCAGGGGAATAGGAGACAGGGAAGGGACGGAGTATAGGAGAAAAAAAGGAAGGGGAATGAGGAAACAGGGAAGGGAAGAGTGGGGTATAGGATGAGACAGGGAAGGGAAAGGGTATAGACAGAGATAAGGAAGGTGTATAGGAGGAGACAGGGAATTGAAGGGTAATAGGAGGAGACTGGGAAAGGAAGAGAAGGGAAGAAGGAACAGGAGGTAAAGTTGGTTGGAAGGGTATAGGCGGACAAAAGGAAAGGGAAAGGAAGGGCTGGGAAGGCAAATGAAGGGAAGGGCGATATGAAAAAGGGGAAAGGGCAAAGGAAAGGAGGGAAGGGCAAAGGAAAGGGAAGAGAAAGGAAAGGGAGATGGGAAGGGGATGGGAGCGGAGGGTAAAGGGAAGGGAAGTTGAGTGTTTGTGAAGGGAAGGAAAGGAAAGGTAAATGGAAAGGGGGCGGGAAGAGAAGACAAAAGAGAAGAGAAGAGAAGAGGAGAGGGGTATAGGAGGAGACAAGGAAGGGGAGGGAAGGCCTGTGAGACAGAGAAGGGGTATAAGAGACAGTGAAGTGGTATAGGAGGGGACAGGGAAGTGGTATAGGAGGAGACAGTGAAGGAAAGGGGTAGAGGAGGAGACAGGGAAGGCAGGTGTATAGGAGGAGACCATTTCCTTTCCCTAACTTTCTTTGTCTCCGCCTATACCCTTCCAACCCCCACTTTCCTCCTCTTTCCTTCTTCATGTCCCTGTTTCCTCCTATACCCCTCTCTTTCCCCATACCCCTTATCTTTTTCTACTATACCCCATCCCTTACCTGTCTCCTATACCTCTTCCCTGCCTCCTCCAATACACCTCCCCTCTCTTACCTATCTCCTTCCTTTCCCAATCTCCTCCTATACCCTTCCCTGTTTTCTCCTATACCGTGTCTGCTCCTATACCCCTTCCCTGCCTCTTCCTATACCCCTTCCCTCCCTGTCTCCTTCTATACCCCTTCTCTTCACTGTCTTCTCCTTCTATACCCCATCCCTGTCTCCTTTTATACCCCTTCCCTCTTTCATATATCTCTTCCCTCCCCTTCTGTCTCCAACTGTACCCCTTTCCTATCTCTGACTTTACCCCTCCCCTTCCCTCCCTTTCCCTCCCTTTCCCTTCTTCCCTTCTCCCTTCTCTTCCCATCCCCTCACGTTCCCTTTCCCTTCCCCTCTCCTTCCCCATTTCCTTTCCCCTTCCCCCTTCCCCCTTCCCCCTTTCCTTTGCCCTTTCCGCTTTCCTTTGCGGCTTTGCCCTTTCCCCTTTCTGATTCTTCCTCTTCTTTTCCCTGCCTACTCCTATACCCTTCTCTTCCCTTCCCTGTCTCCTCCTGTACCCCTGCCCTTTCCTTCTCTGTGTCCCATACCCCTTCCCTTTCATTCCCTCTATCCTCCAAACTGCTTTCCTGTCTACTCCTAAACCCCTTATGTTCCCTCCTATACCCCTTCCCTTCCCTGTCTCCTCCTATACCCCTTCCCTGTCTAAAACTATACCCGTTGCCTGTCTTCTCCTATACCCCTTCCCTTCCATGACTCCTCCTATTCCCCTGCCTTCCCTGTCTCCTCTATCCCTTCCCTGTCTCCTCCCATACCACTCCCCTGTCTCCACCTATACCCTTCACTTTTTCCTCCTATACTCCTTGCCTTCCTCCCTTCCCCTTCTCCTCCTAAACCCCTTCCCTTCCCTGTTACCTCCTATACTTTTCTCTTCCATTCCCTTCCTTATCTATACCCCTTCCCTAGCCATACCCTTTCCCTGTCTACCCATTACTCCTTCCCTGTCTCCTATATCCCTTCCCCCTTGCTTTTTCCCTTCCCTTCTCTTCTCACTTCCTTTACCTTTCCTTTATCCCACCCTCCACTCCCTTCCCTCTTCCCTTTCCCATCCCTCTTTTTTTCTCCTTCTCTCTTTGCCTTTTCCCCTTTCCTTTGCCCTTTTCCTCTTTTCATTTTCCACTTCCCTTCCCTTCCCTCCATTTCCCTTCCCTGCCTTTCCTTGTCTCCGCCTATACTCTTCCAACCCCCCACTTTCCTCCTCTTTCCTTCTTCCTGTCCCTGTTTCCTCCTATACCCCTCTCTTTCCCCATACCCCTTATCTTTTTCTACTATACCCCATCCCTTACCTATCTCCTATACCTCTTCCCTGCCTCCTCCAATACACCTCCCCTCTCTTACCTATCTCCTTCCTTTCCCAATCTCCTCCTATACCCTTCCCTGTTTTCTCCTACACCGTGTCTGCTCCTATACCCCTTCCCTGCCTCTTCCTATACCCCTTCCCTCCCTGTCTCCTTCTATACCCCTTCCCTTCCCTGTCGCCTCCTATACCAATTCCCTTCCCTGTTTCCTCCTATACCTCTTCCCTGTCTCCATTATTACCCCTTCACTTCCCTGTCTCCTTCTATACCCCTTCCCTTCACTGTCTTCTCCTCCTATACCCCTTCCCTGTCTCCTTTTATACCCCTTCCCTCTTTCATATATCACTTCCCTCCCCTTCTGTCTCCAAATGTACCCCTTTCCTATCTCCGACGTTACCCCTTGCCTTCCCTTCTACCCTTCTCCCTTCTCTTCCCTTCCCCTCACGTTCCCTTTTCCTTGCCCTCTACTTCCCCATTTCCTTTCCCCTTCCCCTTTACTTTGCCCTTTCCCCTTTCCTTCGCCCTTTTGCCCTGTTCCCTTTCTGCTTCTCCTTCCTCTTCACTTCCCTGCCTACTCCTGTACCCCTTCTCTCCCCTTCCCTGTCTCCTCCTGTACCCCTTCACTTTTCTTCCCTGTGTCCTATACCCCTTCCCTTTCATTCCCTGTCTTCTCCAAACCGCTTTCCTGTCATCACCTAAACCCCTTCTGTCCACTCCTATACCCCTTCCCTTCCCTGTCTACTCCTATACCCCTTCCCTGTCTCCTCCTATACCCGTTCCCTGTCTTCTCCTATACCCCTGCCTTCCCTTTCTCCTCCCATGCTACTCCCCTGTCTCCACCTATACCCTTCACTTTCTCCTCCTATACCCCTTCCCTTCCTCCCTTCCCTTCCCTTTCTCCTCCTAAACCCCTTCCCTTCCCTGTTTCCCCCTATACTTTCCCCTTCCATTCCCTTCCTTATCTATACCCCTTCCCTGTCTATACCCCTTCCCCGTCTCCCTATTACCCCTTCCCTGTCTCCTCCTATACCCCTTCCCCCTTGCTTTTTCCCTTACCTTCTCTTCTCACTTCCTTTACCTTACCTTTCCTTTATCCCACCCTCCACTCCCTTCCCTTTCCCCTCCCTCTTTTCTTTCTCCTTCTCTCTTTGCCCGTTCCCCTTTCCTTTGCCCTTTTCCTCTCTTCATTTTCCACTTCCCTTCCCTCCATTTCCCTTCCCTGCCTTTCCTTGTCTCTGCCTATACCCTTCCAACCCCCACTTTCCTCCCCTTGTCACTCTTCCTTTCTCTTCCCTTCCCTGTTTCCTTCTATACCCATCTTTTCCCCCATACCTCTTATCTTTTCCAACTATACCCCATCCCTTACCTGTCTCCTATACCCCTTCCCTGCCTCCTCCAATACACCTCCCCTCTTACCTATCTCCTCCTGTATCCCTTCCTTTCCCAGTCTCCTCCTATACCCCTTCCCTGTTTTCTCCTATACCGTGTCTGCTCCTATACCCCTTCTCTGCCTCTTCCTATACCCCTTCCCTCCCTGTCTACTTCAATACCCTTTCCCTTCCTCCTCCTATACCCATCCCCTTCCCTGTCTCCTCCTATATCTTTCCAGCCCCCACTTTCCCTCTCTTTCCTTCTTCCTTTTTCTTCCCTTCCCTACCTCCCCATGTTACCCTTCCCTTCCCTGTCTTCTTCTATATCCTTCTCTTTTCCCCATACCCCTTATCTTTTTCCTCCTATACCCCATTCCTTCCCTGTCTCATATACCCCTTCCCTGCCTCCTCCTATACCCCTTCCCTCTCTTAACTGTCTCCTATGCCCCTTCCCTGCCTCCTCCCCTCTCTTACCTGTCTCATTTATCCCTTCCCAGTCTCCTCCTATACCCCTTCCCTGTTTTCTCTATACCCCTTCCCTTCCATTCCCTACCCGCTCCTATATCCCTTCCCTGTCTCCTTCTATACCCCTTCACTTCCCTGTCTCCTTCTATACCCCTTCCCTTCACTGTTTCCTCATCCTATACCCCTTCCCTGTGTCCAACTATACCCCTTCCCTGTCCTACTTTACCCATCCTCTTCCATTCTTCCCCCTTCCCTTCTTCCCTACTCCCTTCCTCCTTCCCTTTCATACTCCGTCTGTTCCCTTTCCTCCCCCTTTTCCTTTCCTTCCCCTTTCCCCTTTTCCCTTCCTTTCCCTGTCTCCTCCTATACCTCTTCCCTGTCTCCTCCTGTCCCCTTTCCCTTCCCTGCATCTTCCTACACCCCTTCTCTTCACTGTCTCCCCATACCTCTGCCCTTTCCTTCCCTGTCTCCTATATCCCTTCCCTTCCCTGTCTACTATACCTCTTCCATGTCTCCTCCTATACCCCTGCCTTTCCTGTCTCCTCCTCTACCCCTATCTTTCCCTGTCTCCTATACCCCTTCCCATCTCCTTCTATACCCCATTCACTTCCCCGTCTCCTTCTATACCCCTTCCCTTCACTGTCTCCTCTTATACCCCTTCCTTTCCGTCTCCTTTTATACCCCTCCCCTTCTTCCCTTCTCCCTTCTTTTCCCTTCCCCTTCCCCTCCCCTTCCCCATTTCCCCTCCCCTCTCCTTCCCCATTTCCTTTCCCCTTCCCTCTTTCCTTCGCCTTTCCCCTTTCCTTTGCCCTTTTCCTTTTCTGCTTCTCCTTCCTCTTCCCTTCCTCCTCTTATACCCCTTCTCTTCCCTCCCCTGTCTTCTCCTATACCCCTGCCCGTTCTTTCCATGTGTCCTGTACCCCTTCCCTTTCTTTCCCTGTCTCCTCCTATACCCCTTCCCTTCCCTATCTCCACCTATACCCCTGCCCTTCCCTTCCATGTCTCCTCCTATACCCCTTCCCTTCCCTGTCTCATATGCCTTTCCTCCCCTTACCTGTCTCCTCCTATACCCCCTTCCCTTCTCCCTTCCTTTACCTTTCCTTCCCTTCATCCCTCCCCTCCCCTCCACCCCCTCCCTGTTAGACGGGACCGGGAGGGTCGGCCGAGGACAAGGGGAGAGGTCTCCGGGGAGAGCCGTCTCCAGCGATCGTACAGACAAGTAACTTCTCCCCCACAGGTGGACACCACACAAAGATAAGGTTTAACGTTCTTTATAATCAATCTTGAAGTACGGTAGAATGGTACAAGGAGGTCAGGACTCAGGGGTCCCCTCGATTCTAGTCTCTTGAATGGGAAAGGGGGTAGCGGGACAGTCTTGTTACCAATCTGGTAGTTGCGATGAAGAGATGGTTAGCTCACAATCCTCGAGCTCGGCGTTCTAGGAGGACGGGCCGCGGCATCGCCAGCAGGTCCCGAGATGATCGTAGGTAGCAACGGTCCGCGGCAGCGCCAGCAGGTCCCGACGTAGGTGGTAGTTACAACGGTCCGCGGCAGCGCCAGCAGGTCCCGACGAGGATGAAGGTTGCAGAAGGCTGCGGCAGCGCCAGCAGGCAGGACGACAGTTCACAAGGCAGGGCTGTGGCAGCGCCAGCAGTCCGTCAAGGATGATTTCTTCACGGTGTCTCTCGACTCCAGGTTACAACTGCCTTCCTGCTCTGGAGCTGTCTCAGTTATAGGGCTGGGGCCCTTTGATGTCCGGACCCGCGCCGTTGGAGGTCGGGAGGTCCGGGATGAGGGAGTCCAGACACCCAGCAGGGGGGTGGAGCCAGTGCCCGGGGGAAGCTGGGGGCGATCGGCACCTGGAGGGGGAGAGCCATCGAACTCCTCTCTCCCATTGACCTGCCAAGTGGTCCGCTCACCTCCCGGGTGGATGGTGGTGCCGGGCTGTCGGGGCCTGGCCAGGCCCAGGGTTAGGGTCGAGCTGAGGCCACGCGGCCTCGTGGTGCAAGGTCCAAGATGGCAGCTGGGCCCGGGCGATGGTGTCGGTGGAGGCCCAGGCCGGTGTTACGGGGATGTTCGGGGCAGGTGTCCCGTGTGGGACGGGTTACGGGTTACTTCTGGGGGTGGTTTCTGGAGAGCCGGTGTCCGGGCTCTGTCATGCGGGGAGGGAGCGAGCCGCCTTCTGGGGCCTGTCCAACATGCGTCCCCCCCAGCTGAAGGAGGGGAGAGTTACCCATCTTCTTGGGGACTCTCTCCGTCGAGGCGGAAAAAGCGGGACAGGCCATCCGCATTGGCGTGATCTTGACCAGGGCGATGCTCCACAGTGAAGTCCATCCCTTGCAGGGAGATGGACCATCGCAGCAGTTTGGGATTCTCCCCCCGCATCTGCATTAACCATTGCAGGGGGCGATGGTCTGTTTGTACCCGGAAGTGGGTACCGAAGAGGTAGGGCCAGAGTTTCTTGAGGGCCCACACCACTGCGAAGGCCTCCCGCTCGATGGTACTCCAGCGCTGTTCTCTGGCCAGGAGGCGTCGGCTGATGAAGGCCACCGGCTGATCGATCCCCTCGGAGTTGAGCTGTGAGAGGACGGCCCCAATACCATAGTCCGAGGCATCGGTCTGGACTATAAACTCGCGGCTGTAGTCGGGGGCCTTGAGCACCGGGGCGGTGCACATGGCGGCCTTCAGTTTCTCGAAGGCCGCTTGACAGTCTGGGGTCCAGGTGACCGTTTTGGGATGCTTTTTGGATGTGAGTTCTGTGAGTGGCCCCACAATGCTGCCATAGTCCTTCACGAATCTTCGATAGTATCCAGTGAGCCCCAGGAAGGCTCGCACCTCGGTTTGGGTGACGGGGGGCTGCCAGGACTGGATGGAGCGATCTTGAGCTGGAGAGGTGCCACCAGACCGCTCCCCACTTGGTGTCCAAGGTAGGTCACAGACCCTTGGCCGATTTGGCATTTGCTGGCCTTGATGGTGAGGCCAGCTCGCTGAAGGGCCTGCAGGACCTCTCGGAGGTGGCCTGACCAGTGGCGGCTGTATACTGCGATATCGTCCAGGTAGGCGGCGCTGAAGTCTTCGAGGCCCACCAATACCTGGTTCACAAGTCTCTGAAAAGTGGCTGGAGCGTTTTTCATACCGAAGGGCATCACGGTGAACTGGTAGTGCCCATCTGGGGTGGAGAAAGCGGATCGTTCTTGAGCCCTGGGGGTGAGGCCGATCTGCCAGTAGCCGGCTGTCAGGTCGAAGATGCTTAGGTAGCGGGCCGCTCCCATGCGGTCGATCAGTTCATCGGCTCAGGGGATAGGATGAGCGTCGGTTCTGGTGACCGCGTTCAGACCCCGATAGTCGACGCAGAACCGGAGCTCGGGGGTGGTGCCTGGGGCGGCCGCTTTGGGCACCAGTACGACTGGGCTGGCCCAGGGGCTGTCTGAGGGCTCGATGACCCCGAGTGCGAGCATCTTGGTGACTTCCTCTTGGATGCAGGCGCGCACCCGGTCTGGCACTCGGTATGCCCGATGTCGGATAGGGGGACTGTCCCCAGTGTCTACATCGTGAAGGCACCAGGGGGTGACCCCGGGGGTGAGGGAAAACAGATCTGCAAATTGCAACAGGAGGGTCCGACAGTCTTGGCGCTGCTCCGGGGTCAGGGCATTGGAGAGTCGGACCCCATCCACGGAACCATACCTCTCACGGGTCCTCAGCAGGTCCGGGAGTGGCTCGGAGTCTTCTTCCACTCCATTGTCTGTAGCCATCAGGAGGCTGAGCTCTGAGCGCACAAAGTGTGGTTTGAGTCTGTTGGCGTGGAGGACCCGGAGGGGGTTTCGGGGGGACTCCATGTCGATGAGATAGGTGACGGGGCCCTTGCGTTCGACCACCTTGAAGGGTCCTGTCCATTTGTCTTGCAAGGCACAGGGTTCGGTGGGGGACATCACCCACACCTGCTGACCAGGTTCAAACTCAATGGAGGAGGCATGTTGGTCGTACCATTTCTTCATGTCCTCCTGACTGGCCTCCAGATTGGCTTTAGCGACCTCCCTGAATCGCCTGGTCTGGTTGCGGAGGGTCAGGAGGTATTTGTAGACATCCGGAGGGGCTTTCAGGGGGGCCATCTCCCATTCTTCCTTCACCAGGCTGAGGGGCCCTCGGACAGGGTGCCCGTACAGGAGCTCGAAAGGGCTGAAACCGAGGGACTTCTGGGGGACTTCTCGGTAGGCGAAGAGGAGGCACGGTAGTAGCACGTCCCACTGGCGGCATAGGGGCTCCTCCAGCCCCATAATCATTCCCTTGAGGGTGCGGTTGAACCGCTCGACCAGTCCGTTTCCTTGCGGGTGATAGGGTGTTGTGAAACGGTAGGTGACCCCGCACTGCTGCCAGAGGGATCTCATATACTTCGAAATAAAGTTCGTGCCTCGGTCACTGACGACTTCTCGGGGGAAGCCCACTCGCGAGAAGATCCCCATCAAGGCTCGGCCTACCACTGGCGCTGTCACTGTTCGTAGGGGGATGGCCTCGGGATACCGGGTGGCGTGATCCACCAGGACCAGGATGAATCGGTGCCCCTGTGCTGTTCGGGGGTCCAGGGGCCCCACAATGTCTATTCCTACTCGCTCGAACGGGGTGGTGACAACAGGGAATGGTTGCAGGGGCGCCTTGAGTTTTCGGCCGCTCTTGCCGCTGGCTTGGCAGGTGGGGCAGGCCCGGCAGTGGTTGGAAACGTCATTTCGCATCTTGGGCCAGTAAAAGTGGGTCACCAGGCGGTTGTAGGTTTTATCTTGCCCCAGGTGCCCAGCCAGGGGGACATCGTGGGCCAAGTTTAAAAGGAAGTCTCTGAAACGGAGGGGTACCACCAGCACCCGACTGGCCCCCAGTTCTGCAATTCTTTGCTCGCTGTACAGTAATTCGTTGTCCCAGTAGGTCCAGTGCGCCCCTGCGGTGTCTCCTGCGCTCTGGGCGAGGGCTTGCTGTCTGAGTCCCTCTAGGGAGGGACAGGTCTTTTGCTCCTGCCGAAATTGTTCTTGGGTGGGCCCCCCTTCTTGACGCCACTGAGCCAGGTCTGGAAGGTCTTGAAGCTGGGCGGGCTCTTCCGGGGCTCGTTCTGGGGGGTCAGGGTGGCCTGCGTCTTCCTCTGGAGCAATCGGGGGAGGAGGTGCTGGCCATTCGGGCTCTTCGGGCCTGGGGACGGCACGGGCGGCCATGGACCGGGTTGTTACGCACGCCCAGTCTGGGAGGCCCAGCATCCCCAGGTGCTCTCTTCTTTCAACGGCCGCCCATGGGGAACTCTCTAGATCATTCCCCAGGAGGCAGTCCACGGGGGCATCATCGCGGACAGTCACTTTTAGCATGCCGGACACTCCTCCCCACTCAAAGGGGACACAGGCCATCCGACATAGGCTCTCAGAATTGTCAGCTGAACGGACAGGGCAAAGGACGTTGGGCAGGATTTGTTCCGGGGTCACCAGGTGACAGCGGACGGCTGTCACACTGGCCCCGGTGTCACGTAGGGCTTCGGCCTTGCGCCCGTTGATGTTCACCCACTGGCTGTATTTTCGGGTGTTTGTGGGTAGGGGGACCCGCGGAACCATGTCTCTTCCCCCTAGGCAGGCCAGGACCATGGCGGCAGGTTCCCACTCGGGCTGTTCCTGTTCATATTCTTCGTGCTCTTCGTACGTTTGTTCTTCTCCTAGGGCGGCAGCCACGACCTGGCGGGGCCCGGGAGTCTGGTTCTTGGGGCAGTTCGGGTCGTTGGCATAGTGTCCGACCCGCTGGCACCGATGGCACGTGACATTGGCTCGGAACCCTGGGCGCATCGGAGGGTTCCCCCGCCCAGCCGGGGGTGGGGTGTTGTTGACGGGAGCTGCCGGAGCGGCATCTCGGCCCCGGCCCTGGCCTCCCCCTCCTCCTCGGGGACGATGAGGGCCTTGGTTGTTTCGGTTCTGCTCGGTTGGCCCACCCCGGGCCACTCGGGTGCTCTCCCATCGGTCAGCCTCAGCGGCGAGCTGCCGAGGGTCAGTCATTTTACTGTCGAGGAGGTGCTGCCTGAGCTCGACGAAGCAGTTGTTGGAGAGGTGCTCCCAAACAATGAGATTGAAGAGCTGTTCGTAGGTGGTGACTCGGCTACCTTTGATCCACCCTTCGAAGGCTCGGCTAAAATAGTTCACATATTCCACCCAAGTTGTACCCGTGATCCGGGTGCAGTCGCGGAACCTCTGGCGGTACATTTCGGGCGTGAGTCCATATCGAGTGAGGAGGGCGGCCTTCATGTGGTCATAGGACGTCATCTGGTGGTCCGGGAGCTGTAGCAGGGCATCGCGGCCTTCGTTGACGAACCTCCCCCATAGACCGGCGCCCCAGTCACTTCGATCGATCCGGTGGGAGGCCATGGCGATCTCATAGGCCTTGAACCACTGTTGTATGTCGTCGTTCCGATAGAATTCTCGGACGACGTCCTTGGGGATGTGGACTTTTTGTTCCGTAGCGCCTGGGGTGCGCGGTTGCTCGGGCACCCCTAGTTCTTTGTTTTGTTTCCGTAGTTCTATTTCAGCTAGCTTGCGCTCGTGTTCGTACGCCAGTCTCTTTTCTTCGAGTTCTCTTTGTCTTTGCTTTTCTTCCCGCTCTTCTCGGAGCCGTAAGTGTTCTAAGTTCAGTTTTTGTTCCGCTAGTTTTAGCTCGCCGTCCATCTTGAGCCGTGCCATCTCTAATTCGTGTAGTCTGTTTCTTTCTCTTTCTTGGATCTCTTCCTGTGAGAGACCCGCTCTCCGTTCTTCGGGAGAAGTGGTGTTGATCTCTGCTGTTGCGACGTTTCGGTCCGGGGATCTGACGGCCCCGGTTTCCGCCCAAGATTCGATGGCGTGCTTGAAATCGTCTTTTGTGCTCAGACCGGTGGTAGCAATGCCTAGTTCGATGCAAAATTGTTTTAACTCACGATGGCTGTACTCTTCCAATTTCTCCATCTGGAATTTTTCGGTGGCTCCGCTCTCTTTGGTTGTCATTGTGGTTTAGTTGTGGGGTGAGTCACTCTCTGCACGTACGCGTTGATTCGGATCCCGCCGCTGGCCACCAATGTTAGACGGGACCGGGAGGGTCGGCCGAGGACAAGGGGAGAGGTCTCCGGGGAGAGCCGTCTCCAGCGATCGTACAGACAAGTAACTTCTCCCCCACAGATGGACACCACACAAAGATAAGGTTTAACGTTCTTTATAAGCAATCTTGAAGTACAGTAGAATGGTACAAGGAGGTCAGGACTCAGGGGTCCCCTCGATTCTAGTCTCTTGAATGGGAAAGGGGGTAGCGGGACAGTCTTGTTACCAATCTGGTAGTTGCGATGAAGAGATGGTTAGCTCACAATCCTCGAGCTCGGCGTTCTAGGAGGACGGGCCGCGGCAGCGCCAGCAGGTCCCGAGATGATCGTAGGTAGCAACGGTCCGCGGCAGCGTCAGCAGGTCCCGACGTAGGTGGTAGTTACAACGGTCCGCGGCAGCGCCAGCAGGTCCCGACGAGGATGAAGGTTGCAGAAGGCTGCGGCAGCGCCAGCAGGCAGGACGACAGTTCACAAGGCAGGGCTGTGGCAGCGCCAGCAGTCCGTCAAGGATGAGTTCTTCACGGTGTCTCTCGACTCCAGGATACAACTGCCTTCCTGCTCTGGAGCTGTCCCAGTTATAGGGCTGGGGCCCTTTGATGTCCGGACCCTCGCCCTTGGAGGTCGGGAGGTCCGGGATGAGGGAGTCCAGACACCCAGCAGGGGGGTGGAGCCAGCGCCCGGGGGAAGCTGGGGGCGATCGGCACCTGGAGGGGGAGAGCCATCGAACTCCTCTCTCCCATTGACCTGCCAAGTGGTCCGCTCACCTCCCGGGTGGATGGTGGTGCCGGGCTGTCGGGGCCTGGCCAGGCCCAGGGTTAGGGTCGAGCTGAGGCCACGCGGCCTCGTGGTGCAAGGTCCAAGATGGCGGCTGGGCCCGGGCGATGGTGTCGGTGGAGGCCCAGGCTGGTGTTACGGGATGTTCGGGGCAGGTGTCCCGTGTGGAACGGGTTACGGGTTACTTCTGGGGGTGGTTTCTGGAGAGCCGGTGTCCGGGCTCTGTCATGCGGGGAGGGAGCGAGCCGCCTTCTGGGGCCTGTCCAACACTCCCCTATCCCCTTAACTTTCCCCTCCCCCTTTCTTTTCTCATCCTCTCTGTGCTGTGCCCTTTCCCCTTTCCTTTGCTCGTTTCCCCTTTTTATTTTCCCCTTCTCTTCATTTCCTTTCCTTGCCCTCCCCTGTCTCTGCCTATATCCTAACAACCCCCTATTTCCCTCTCTTTCCTTCTTCCTTGCTCTTCCCTTCCCTGTCTCCTCATATTACCTTTCCCTTCCCTGTCTCCTTCTATATCCTTCTCTTTTTCCCATACCCCTTCTCTTTTCCCCCCTATACCCCATTCCTTCCCTGTCTCCTATACCCATTCCCTGCCTCCTCCTATACCCCTTCCCTCCTTTACCTGTCTCCTCTGCCCCTTCCCTGCCTCCCCCAATACACCTCCCCTCTCTTACCTGTCTCCTCCTTTAACCCTTCCCAGTCTCCTCCTATACCCCTTCCCTGTTTTCTCCTATACCCCTTCCCTTTCATTCCTTACCCTGACTGCTCCTATACCCCTTACCTTCCCTTCCTCTTCATGTACCCCTCCCCTGTCTCCTCCTATACCCCTCCCTTCCCTGTCTCCTATGCCCCCCCTTCCCTTCCGTCTCCTTCTATACCCTTCACTTCCCTGCCTCCTTCTATACACCTTCCCTTCACTGTTTCCTCCTCCTATATCCCTTCCCTGTCTCCAACTATACCCCTTCATTGTCTCCTACTTTACCCATCCTCTTCCATTCTTCCCTCCCCTTCTTCCCTTCTCCCTTCCCTTTCATTCCGTCTGTTCCCTTTCCTCCTCCGTTTCTTTCTCTTCCCCTTTCCTTTCCCCTTTCCTCTTTTCCCTTTCCCCTTCCCTTCCCTGTCTTTTCCTATATCTCTTCCCTGTCTCCTCCTGTACCCTTTCCCTTCCCTGCCTCTTCATATAACCCTTCCCTGTCTCCCCCATGCCCCTGCCCTTTCCTTCCCTGTCTCCTATATCCCTTCCCTGTCTTCTCCTATTCTGCTTCCATGTCTCCTCCTATACCCCTGCCTTTCCTGTCTCCTCCTCTACCCCATCCTTCCCGGTCACCTCCTATACCACTCCCCTATCTCCTATACTGTTTCCCTTCCCTGTCACCTCCTGTATTCCTTCCCTTCCCTGTCCCCTCATACCTCTTCACTTCCCTTCCCTGTCTCCTCATATACCCCTCACCCCTTCCCTTCTACTTCCCCCTTCCCTTCACTTCTCTTCTTTTCTTTTCCTTTCCCTTCCCCTTTTTGTTTACGTTTCCTTCCCTTCATTTCCTCCCCTCCCCTTCCCCCTAACCTTCCCCTCCCCTTCCCTTATCCCTTTCCTTTTCCCCCTTTCCTTTGTCCCTTTCTTTTTCCCTTTTCATTTTCCCCTTCCCTTCCTTCCCCTTTCCTGTCTCTACCTATATCCTTCCAATCCCCACTTTCCCTCCCTTTCCTTCTTCCCTTCTCTTCCCTCTCTCCTCCTATTACCCTTTCCCTTTTCTTCCCTGACTCCTCCTATGCCCCTCTCGTCCCTTCCCTATCTCCTCCTATATCCCTCTCCCCTTTTCCCTCTGCCCTTTCACTTTTTCCTCCTAAACCCGTCCTCCCCATCTCCTATACCCCTTTTATGCCTCCTCCTATACCCATCCCCTGTCTCCTCCTATATCCCTCTCTTCCCTTCCCTTTCCCCATCCCCTTTTTCCTTCTAAACCCGTCTTTCCGTCTCCTTTACCCCTTCCCTGCCTCCTCCTATGCTTCTCCCCTTCCCTGTCTCCTTCTGTATCTCTTCCCTTCCAAGTCTCCTCCTAATCATCTTCCCCTATACCCCTTCCGTGTGATCTCCTATACCCATTCCCTTCCCTGTCTCCTCCTATACCCCTTCCCTGCCTTTTCCTATACCTCTTCCCTTCCCTGTCTCCCATGCCCCTTCCCTGCCTCCTCCTATACTCCTTCCCTTCCCTTAACTGTCTCCTCCTGTACCCCTTCCCTTCCCTGTCTAATCCTATACCCCTTCTCTGTTTCCTTCTATACCCCCACCCTTCACTGTCTCCTTTTATACCCCTTATCTTCCCTGTCTCCTCCTATATCCCTTCCCACCTCTTTTGTCTCCTCCTATACACCTTCCTTGTCTCATACTTTACCTCTCCATTCCCTTCTCCCCTCCCTCTTATATTCCATTCCATATTTGCTTAACCTTTCTCCTCCCCTTTCTGTACCCCTTTTTTCCCTCCCCTTTCCTCCTTCCCATTTCCTTTCCCCTTCTCCCTTTCCTTTGCGCTTTTGCACTTTCCCTTCCCTGCCCTTCCCTGTCTCCGCCTTTACCCTTCCAACCCCAACTTTCCATCCCTTTTCTTCTTCCCTTCCCTTCCCCTCCTTTCCTTTTTCTTTCCTTTCAGTCCATTCCCTTCCTTTCCCTGTCCTCTGTCCTATCCCCTTCCAAACCCTCCTATCCTAATCCCTTTCCTTCCAGTTTCTCTCCTTTCCTAACCTTCCCCTTCCCTCCCCTTTCCTATGCTTCCGCTTCTCTTTTTTTCCCCTCCCCGTTTCACTTCCTCTTCCCTTTTTCCCCTTTCCCCCTCCCCTTCCCTTCCTGTCCCTCCTCTTCTCTTTTCTTGCTTTCCTTCCCTTCTTTTTCCATTCTTTCTCTCTCCTCCTATACCCTTCCTTTCTATCTTCTTACCTATCTCTATCTTCAGTCCTATACCCTTCTAACTCCACCCATCCCCTTCTACTGTCCTGTGCCCTTCCCTGTCTCTCTCTCTATATATATATATCTCATTTTTTTAATCAACCTAAAACCCTAAGATAACTCATACCACCCCAATACCCATACCCCCTTAAATTGCTAAAATAACCTTACCACCCCAATACCCAGCATAAATTACCTATAGCACTCCAAAACCCATACCGAACCCCTAAATTACCCTTGACACTCCAAAACCCATACCCCCTGAACTTTAAAATAACCCCAGGCACCCCACAACTCATAGCTACCCTGAACCCTAAAATTACCCTTAGCACCCCAAAACCCATACCCACCCTAAAACCTAAAATGTTCCTTGGCACCCCTAAACCCATACCCACCCTGAACCCTAAAATTACCATTTGCACCCCAAAACCAATACCTAAAATGACCCTTGGCACCCCGAAACTCATACCTCCCATAACCCAAAAAGTACCCTTAGCACCCCAAAACCAATACCTACAATTAACCCTAAAATTACCTTTGGCACCCCAAAACCCACACCCACCGTGAGCCCTAAAATTACCAGTGGCACCCTAAAACCCATACCCAACCGTAACCCTAGAATTACCCTTGGCACCCCAAAACCCACACCCAACCTGAACCCCAAAATGACCCTTGGCACCCCAAAACCCATACACTTTCTCAACCCTAAAATGACCCTTAGCACCCCAAAATTCATACCTACCATTAACCCTAAAACTATCCATAGCACCCCAAAACCCATACCCACCCTGAACCCTAAAATTACCCTTCGCACCCCAAAACCCATACCCCCATAACCCCGAAAATAATCTTGGCACACCCTACCTACAATGCACCCTTAAATTACACTTAGCAGACCAAAACCCATACCCAAACTGAAACCAAAAATTACCCTTGGCACGCCAAAACCCATAACCACCCTGAACCCTAAAATTACCCTTTGCACCCCAAAACCAATACCTAAAATTACCGGTGGCAGCCAACAAACCATATCCTCCATAACCCCAAAAATAACCTTGTAACCTTGGCACCCCAAAACCCATACCTACAAGGAACCCTAAAATTACCCTTAGCACCCTAAAACCCATACTCACTCTGAACCCTAAAACTACCTTTGGCTCCCCAAAACCCCTACCTACCCTGAACTTTAAAATTACCCTTGGTACCCCAAAACCCATACCGACCCCAAGCCCTAAAATTACCCTTTTGACCCCAAAACCAACACCCAACCTGAACCCTTAAATTATCCTCGACACCCCAAAACCCACACCCACGCTGAAACCTAAAATTACCCTTGGCACCCCAAAACCCATACCCACCCTAAGCCCTAAAATTACCATTGGCACCCTAAAACCCATACCCACCCTGAACCCTAAGGTTACCCTTGGCACCCCAAAACCCACACCCACCCAGAACCCTACAATTACCCTTGGCACCCCAAAACCCATACAGACCCTGAACCCTAAAATTACCATTGATACCCAAAAACACATTCCCATGCTCAACCCTAAAATGACCCTTAGCACCCCAAAACCCAAACCCACCCTGAACCCTAAAATTAACCTTGGAACCCCAAAACCCATACCCACCCTGAACCCTAAAATTACCCATAGCACCCCAAAACCCATACTTAATCTGAACCCTAAAACTACCCCTGACTCCCCAAAGCCCACGCCCACCACGAAGACTAAAATTACTATTGGTTCACCAAAACCCATCCCATACTGAAAACTAAAATTACCCTTGGCACCCCAAAACCCACACTGAACCCTAAAATCATCTGTTACCCCAAAACCCATACCCACCCTGAGCCCTAAAATTGCCCTTGACACCCTAAAACCCATACCCACCCTGAAACCTAAGGTTACCTATGGCACCCCAAAACCCACACCCGCCCTAAACCCCAAAATTACCCTTGGCACCCCAAAACCCATACCCACCCTGAACCCCAAAATCACCCTTGGCACCCCAAAACCCATACCCAGGCTCAACCCTAAAATTACCTTTAGCACCCCAAAACCCATACCCACCCTGAACCCTAAAATTACTATTGGCGCCCCAAAACCCATACCTACAATAAACCCAAAAATTAGCCTTAGCAACCCAAAACCAATACTCACTCTGAACCCTAAAACTACACTTGGCTCCCCAAAACCCATATCAACCCTGAGCCCTACAATTACCCTTGGCACCCCAAAACCCACACCCACCGGAGCCCTAAAATTACCATTGGCACCCTAAAACCCATACTCAACCTGAACCCTAGAATTACCCTTAGCACCCCAAAACCCACTCCACTCTGAACCCCAAAATTTTCCTTGGCACCCCAAAACCCTTTCCCACCCTGAACCCCATAATTACCCTTGGCACCCCAAAACCCATACCCAGTCTCAAACCTAAAACTACCCTTAGCACCCCAAAATTCATACCTACCCTGAACCCTAAAATTACCCTTAGCACCCCAACACCCATACCCACTGTGAACCCTAAAACTACCCTTAGCTCATCAAAACCCATACCCACCTTGAACTTTAAAATGAACCTTGGTACCCCAAAAGCCATACCCACCCTGACTCCTAAGGTTACTCTTGTCACCCCAAAACCCACATCCACCTTGAACCCCAAAATTACCCTTGGCACCCCAAAACCCATACCCCGGCTCAACGCCCTCAAAACCGAGGTGATGGTATTGGGGAAACAACCTGATCTATGGGGCGCAGACTGGTGGCCTAAAGAGTTGGGACCTCCGCCAATACCGGTGTCAGAACTTATGAATTTGGGTGTCTGGCTGGATTCCAAACTCACTTTTTCGTGCCACACCAAAAAGACAGCATCTACGTGCTTTGGCATTTTACGCGGCTTGAGGCCCATTCTCAAATTTTTTGACGCCTCCACCCGCCAGTTGGTGGTTCAAGCGAGCGTACTATCCAGACTTGACTATGCCAGTGCATTACTTTTAGGTGCTAATCAGGCAGAAGTCCTGCGATTCCAACGGGTCCAGAATGCGGCAGCTAGAGCCCTCGTGGGCCTCCCGCGTTTCTGCTCAGCCCGTAACACAATTTCCAAACTTCATTGGCTGCCAATCATCAGACGTATCGAATTTAAGGCGCTATGTTTTGCCTTCAAAATTTTGAAATCTGATACCCCTGCCATCCTTCAGCATCTTTTGACTCCCTACACTCCTTCGCGTAGCCTGCGTTCTGCTGGCCAAAATCTGGCACTGGTTCCCCGATTCCATAAATGCAGATTGGGTGGTCGATCGTTCATGGTGATGGCCTCCAAACTATGGAATGCACTTCCTGCTCACATCCGTTCCTTAGATAATCTTTTTGCATTTAGGAAAGCTGTGAAAACGTATCTTTTCCCCCTGCCTTATTAGCTTCCTTTTGTGTTCTGCTTTGTTTGTTATGTTCTTTCCAGATATAGCGCCGGGACGCCCCTTTGCTGGGGCAGCTGTGCGCTCAAAAAGTCAATATAACATAACATAACATAACCCTAAAATGACCCTTAGCAACCCAAACCCATACCCACCATGAACCCTAAAATTAACCTTGGCACCCCAAACCCATACCCACCCTGAACCCTAAAATTACTCTTGGCACCCCAAAACCCATACCCACCCTGAACCCTAAAATTACCCTTAGCACCCCTAAACCTATACTCTGAACCCTACAACGACCCTTGACTCCCCAAAACCCAAGCCCACCCTGAACTCTAAAATTACCCTTGGCTCGCCAATACCCATCCCATAATGAACCCTAAAATTACCCTTGGCACCCCAAAACCCACACCCACCCTGAACCCTAAAATCACCCATGGCACCCCAAAACCCATTCCGACCTTTAAAATGACCCTTGGTACCCCTAAACCCATACCCACCCTGAGCCCTAAAATTACCCTTGCTACCTCAAAACCCACCCTGAACCCTCAAATTATCCTCGACACCCTAAAACCCATACCCACCCTGAACCCTAAGGTTACCCTTGGCCCCCCTAAACCCACACCCGCCCTGAACCCCAAAATTACCCTTAGCACCCCAAAACCCATACCCACCCTGAACACTACTGTTACCCTTGGCACCCCTAAACCCACACCCGCCCGGAACCCCAAAATTACCCCTGGCACCCCAAAACCCATACCCACCCTGAACCCCAAAATTGCCCTTGCACTACAAAACCCATACCCAGGCTCAACCCTAAAATGACCCTTAGTACCCCAAAACCCATACCCACCCTGAACCCTAAAATTAACCTTGGCAGCCCAAAATCTATACCCACCCTGAACCCTAAGGTTACCCTTGGCACCCCTAAACCCACACCCGCCCTGAACCCCAAAATTACCCTTGGCACCCCAAAACCCATACCCACCCTGAACCCCAAAATTACCCTTGCACTACAAAAGCCATACCCAGGCCCAACCCTAAAATGATCCTTAGCACCTCAAAACCCATACTCTGAACCCTAAAACTACCCTTGGCTCCCTAAAACCGATGTCTACCCTGAACTCTAAAGTTACCCTTGGCTCAGCCAAAACCCATCCCATACTGAACCCTAAAATTGCCCTTAGATCCCCAAAACCCACACCCACCGAACCCTTAAATTATCCTTGGCACCCCAAAACCCACATCCATCCTGAACCCTAAAATTACCCTTAGCACCCCAAAACCCATACCCATCCTGAGCCCCAAAATGACGATTGGCACGCTATAACCCATACCCACCCTGAACCCTAAAATTACCCCTGGCACCCCCAAACCCACACCCACCCTGAACCCCAAAATTTCCCTTGGAACCCCAAAACTCATACGCACCCTGAACCCCAAAATGACCTTTAGCACCCCAAAACCCATACCTACCCTGAACCCTAAAATTACTTTTAGCACCCCAAAAAACACCCCCAAATAAACCTTGGCACCCCATACCAAATGTACCCTAAAATTACCCTTAGCACCCCAAAACCCATACCCACCCTGAAACCTAAAATTACCCCTGGCACCCCAAAACCCATTACTACCCTGAACCCTAAAATGACCCTTTGGACCCCAAAACCAATACCTAAAATTACCCGTGGCACCCCAACACCTATAACCCCCATACCCCAAAAATAACCTTGACACCCCTTAACCCATACCTACAAAGAACCCTGATATTACCATTGGCATACTAAACCCTTACCTACTCTGAACGCTAAGATTACCCTTGCACCCCAAAACCAACACCCACCCTGAACCCCAAAATTACCCTTTGCACCCCAAAATTCATACCCATACTGAACCTTAAAATTACCCTTGGCACCCCAAAACCCACACCCACCCTGAACCCTAAAATCACCCATGGCACCCGGAAAACCCATACCCACACTGAACTTTAAAACAACCCTTGGTATCCCTAAACCCATACCCACCCTGAGCCCTAAAATTACCCTTGCTACCTCAAAACCCACCCTGAACCCTCAAATTATCCTCGACACCCTAAAACCCATACCCACCCTGAACCCTAAGGTTACCCTTGGCACCCCTAAATCCACACATGCTCTGAACCCCCAAATTACCCTGAGCACCCCAAAAACCATACCCACCCTGAACACTACTGTTACCCTTGGCACCCCTAAACCCACACCCTCCCGGAACCCTAAAATTACCCTTGGCACCCTAAAACCCATACCCACCCTGAACCCCAAAATTGCCCTTGCACTACAAAACCTATACCCAGGCTCAACCCTAAAATGACCCTTAGCACCCAAAAACCCATACCCACCCTGAACCCTAAAATTAACCTTGGCAGCCCAAAATCTATACCCACCCTGAACCCTAAGGTTACCCTTGGCACCCCTAAACCCACACCCACCCTGAACCCCAAAATTACCCTTGGCACCCCAAAACCCATACCCACCCTGAACCCCAAAATTACCCTTGCACTACAAAAGCCATACCCAGGTTCAACCCTAAAATGATCCTTAGCACCTCAAAACCCATACTCACTCTGAACCCTAAAACTACCCTTGGTTCCCTAAAACCGATGTCTACCCTGAACTCTAAAGTTACCCTTGGCTCAGCCAAAACCCATCCCATACTGAACCCTAAAATTGCCCTTAGCGCTCCAAAACCCACACCCCCCGAACCCTTAAATTATCTTTGGCACCCCAAAACCCACATCCATCCTGAACCCTAAAATTACCCTTAGCACCCCAAAACCCATACCCATCCTGAGCCCTAAAATGACGATTGGCACGCTATAACCCATACCCACCCTGAACCCTAGAATTACCCCTGGCACCCCCAAACCCACACCCACCCTGAACCCCAAAATTTCCCTTGGCACCCCAAAACTCATACCCACCCTGAACCCCAAAATGACCTTTAGCACCCCAAAACCCATACCTACCCTGAACCCTAAAATTACCCTTAGCACCCCGAATCCCATACCCACCCTGAACCCTAAAATTACTTTTAGCACCCCAAAAAACACCCCCAAAAAAACCTTGGCACCCCATACCAAATGTACCCTAAAATTACCCTTAGCACCCCAAAACCCATACCCACCCTGAAACCTAAAATTATCCTTGGCGCGCCAAAACCCATAACTACCCTGAAGCTTAAAATTACCCTTTGCACCCCAATTCCAATACCTAAAATTATCTGTGGCACCCCAAAACCCATATCCCCATACCCCAAAAATAACCTTGACACCCCAAAACCCATACCTACAATGAACCCGAAAATTAAAGTATCTCAACACCCCAAAACCCACACCCACCCTGGACCCTACAATTACCCATAGCACCCCAAAACCCATAACCCCATAAATCCTTGGCACCCCATACCTACAATGTACCCTAAAATGACCCTTAGCACCCCAAAACCCATACCCACCCTGAAACCTAAAATTACCCCTGGCACCCCAAAACCCATTACTACCCTGAACCCTAAAATGACCCTTTGGACCCCAAAACCAATACCTAAAATTACCTGTGGCACCCCAAAACCTATATCCCCCATACCACAAAAATAACCTTGACACCCCTAAACCCATACCTACAAAGAACCTTGAAATTACCATTGGCATACTAAACCCTTACCTACCCTGAACCCTAAGATTACCCTTGCACCCCAAAATCAACACCCACCCTGAACCCCAAAATTACCCTTGGCACCCCAAAATTCATACCCACCCTGAACCCCAAAATTACCCTTGACACCCCAAACCCCATACCCAGGCTCAACCCTAAAATGACCCTTAGCACCCCAAAACTCATACCCACACTGAACCCCAAAATGAACTTTGGCACCCCAAAACCCATACCCACCCCAAACCCTAAAAGTACCCTTAGCACCCAAAAACCCAAACTCACTCTGAACCCTAAAACTACCCTTGGCTCCCCAAAACCCATGCCCACCCTGAACTCTAAAATTTCCCTTGGTCGCCAAAACCAATCCCATACTGAACCCTAAAATTACCCTTGGCACCCCAAAACCCACACACACCCTGAACCTTAAATTCAACCTTGTCACCCAAAACCAAATACCCACCCTGAACACTAAATAAAACATGTGGCACCCCAAAACCCATACCTACCCTGAACCCTAAAAATACCCTTGGCATCCCAAAACCCACACCCACCCTGGACCTTAAAATAACCTTTTACAGTCCAAAACCCATACCCACCCTGAACCCCAAAATTATCCTTCGCACCATAGAGACCCACACCTCCCCTAACCCTAAAACTTCCCTTGGCGCACATAAACCCATACCCACTTGATCCCTAAAATTACCCTTTGCACCCCAAAACCCATACCCACACTGAACCCTAAAATTACACTTGTCACTCCAAAATCCATACCTACCATCAAATCTCAAATTACCCTTTGCACCCCAAAACGCATATATAAAATTACCATTAGCACCCCATTCATGTTATAAATATTATATTTAGATGCAAATGGATGTTTATATTCCTTGCAATGCGTTTGTTTAATATGTATGAAAAATACGTTTAATAAAAAATTTGAACACTAAAAAATGAATGTCTTGTTAAACTTTTCTTGTTAAAGGGTTGGATGTTTTGTGTTTTTCATGCTCAGTTCAGTCTGCTGTATCTTTGAGCTAGCGGAAATGGAAGAGAAGGAAAAGTAGAATTAGGGATGGGAGGGAAGGGGAAATGAGGGAAGGTCAGGGAGGGGGAACACGAGATAGTGAAGGTGGGCAGGAGAGAGGGCGAAAGGGAAGGGAAGGTATAAAAAGGGGGAAAAGAGTTGGGGAGAGGAGAGCGCGGTGGGGAAGGAGACAGGCGATGGAGGGGAAGGGGTAAGGTATCTTCTCCCGTTTACTTTCCCCTGCATCCCTTCTCTCCTGCTCTTCTCTCCTATCGGCTCTCCTCACCTTCCCTCATTTTTCTTCCTGCCCTCCATATCTTTCCTCCCTACCCTTGCCTACCTCCTTTGCTTCCCTATCACTCCTCTCCTCTGCCCTTCCCTTCCTTTCCCTTCCCATTGTTTCATTTTCCTTCCCTAACTTCTTTCCTTTTCTGTCTTTTCTCTCCCCTACTGTTCCCTTCCCCTAACTTCCATTACCTCCCTCGACTATCTCTCCTCTACTCGAGCCTTCCCTCAAGTACCCTCCCCTCCCCTTTCACTCCCTCTTCCCTAGCTCTTCTTTTCTCTGCCCTTCCCTCCCCTTCCCCATCTTCTCATACCTCCTTTTCCTTTCACTTCACTTTTTTTTTTACCATTTCTTTCCTCTCCAAACTCTTTCCGTCCCCACCCTCCTCATTCTCCCATTCCCCTCCATTCCCTATCTCTCCACTCTCCCCTTCACTTCCTTCCCTATCTATTCTCTCCCCGTCCTGCCTGATACAACCCTTTCCTTGCTTTCCTTTCCCTTCCCATTAGTTTCATTATCTCTTCTATCCCCTCCGCTTCTCTTTCCCTTCCTTTTCTTTTCTTCTTTCCCTTCCTTTCTTTGCCAATGTCTTTCCCCATCTACCCTTTCCAGGCTTTTTAGATATCGTTCCACCCTTTCCTCTTCTCTTCCCTTCCCTCCCCTTCCCATCTGTACACTCTTCTTTCTCCCAAACCTTTCCTTCTCCGCCACTCCCTGTCCTCTCCTCTTCTCTCCCCCTCTCCTTTCCTCTCCTCCTTTCTCCTCTTCTCTGTTCTCCTCTCTTTTCCTTTACTCTTCCCTTCCATTCCTTTCCCCTTCATTTCTCTTCCTTACTTCCCTAACTCTTCCTTTCCCTTTCCTAGTTGCTCTCTCCCCTTTACCTCCCTTCCCTATCTCTCCACACTTCTCATCTCCTCAGCGTCTCTTCCTCTTTACATACACTTTTCTTGACGTTCCACCCTCCCCTCACCTTCTTTCCCTTTCCCAGTCACTTAATTATTTTGCTACCTCTCCTCTCCCCTCCTACATTTACTTCCCTTTTATAATATCCTTCCCTACCCTTCCCTGTCTCTCCCCCAAACCTCTCCCTCCATTCCTTTCATTCTTCCCTATCATTACCCTATTATCCTCAATTTCATTCTCTTCCTTTCCCATTTCTCCACTTTCCTGCCTTGCCTTCTCCTCCCATCCGCTCTCCTCACCTTTCCTTGCCTTTAACTTCCCTCTTCCGTTCTCTTCTAGTTCCTCTGTTTCCCTTCCTATCTTCTCCCCTTCCTTCCCTTGCCTTTTCTCATCTCCCCTTCCATCTCCTCCCCATCTCTTCTCTCCGTTTTCTTTTCCTCCTCATGCCTTCTCTCCCCTTTGTCTCTTCTAATCCCTTCCCTCTTCCCATTCCTTTCCCTCTCTTTTTTCTCCTCACTTCCATCCTTAATTTCTCTCCCCCTTGTTCCCCTCCACTCCCAACTTTTCTACCTATTCCTTCCATTGTATCTCCTTCCCTCTTCTCCTCCCCTTCCTGCCTTCACTTCCCATTTCCCTTACACTCCTTTCCCTTAGCTTTTTCTACTTTCCCGTCTAACCCTCCCTTCCCCTCCCTCTCTACTTCTATTCCCTTCCCTCTTCCCTTCAATTCCCTTTGGTTCTCTTCCTTACTTATCTAGCTCTCCTCCCCCCTTTCCTTTCACTTCCCCTACCTTTCTTCCCTATTTTAGCTCTCCCTTTCACTTACCTTACCTATCTCTCCACTCTTCTCTTCTCATATCCACTCTCCTCAGCTTTCCTCTTTCCATGCACTTTCGGGAAAGTGCATGGAAAGGGGAAAGCTGAGGAGAGTGGATATGAGAAGAGAAGATTTGAGAGATAGGTAAGGTAAGTGAAAGGGAGAGCTAAAATAGGGAAGGAAGTTAGGGGAAGTGAAAGGAAAGGGGGAGGAGAGCTAGATAAGTAAGGAAGAGAACCAAAGGGAATTGAAGGGAAGGGAATAGAAGTAGAGAGGGAGGGGAAGGGAGGGTTAGACAGGAAAGTAGAAAAAGCTAAGGGAAAGGAGTGTAAGGGAAATGGGAAGTGAAGGCAGGAAGGGGAGGAGAAGAGGGAAGGAGATACAATGGAAGGAATAGGTAGAAAAGTTGGGAGTGGAGGGGGACAAGGGGGAGAGAAATTAAGGATGGAAGTGAGGAGAAAAAAGAGAGGGAAAGGAATGGGAAGAGGGAAGGGATTAGAAGAGACAAAGGGGAGAGAAGGCATGAGGAGGAAAAGAAAAGGGAGAGAAGAGATGGGGAGGAGATGGAAGGGGAGATGAGAAAAGGCAAGGGAAGGAAGGGGAGAAGATAGGAAGGGAAACAGAGGAACTAGAAGAGAACGGAAGAGGGGAGTTAAAGGAAAGGTGAGGAGAGCGGATGGGAGGAGAAGGCAAGGCAGGAAAGTGGAGAAATGGGAAAGGAAGAGAATGAAATTGAGGATAATAGGGTAATACTAGAGGTGATAGGGAAGAATGAAAGGAATGGAGGGAGAGGTTTGGGGGAGAGACAGGGAAGGGTAGGGAAGGATATTATAAAAGGGAAGTAAATGTAGGAGGGGAGAGGAGAGGTAGCGAAATAATTAAGTGACTGGGAAAGGGAAAGAAGGTGAGGGGAGGGTGGAACGTCATGAAAAGTGTATGTAAAGAGGAAGAGACGCTGAGGAGATGAGAAGTGTGGAGAGATAGGGAAGGGAGGTAAAGGGGAGAGAGCAACTAGGAAAGGGAAAGGAAGAGTTAGGGAAGTAAGGAAGAGAAATGAAGGGGAAAGGAATGGAAGGGAAGAGTAAAGGAAAAGAGAGAGGAGAACAGAGAAGAGGAGAGGAGAAAGGAGGAGAGGAAAGGAGAGGGGGAGAGAAGAGGAGAGAACAGGGAGTGGCGGAGAAGGAAAGGTTTGGGAGAAAGAGGAGTGTACAGATGGGAAGGGGAGGGAAGGGAAGAGAAGAGGAAAGGGTGGAACGATAGCTAAAAAGCCTGGAAAGGGTAGATGGGGAAAGACATTGGCAAAGAAAGGAAGGGAAAGAAGAAAAGAAAGGGAAGGGAAAGAGAAGCGGAGGGGATAGAAGAGATAATGAAACTAATGGGAAGGGAGAGGAAAGCAAGGAAAGGGTTGTATCAGGCGGGACGGGGAGAGAATAGATAGGGAAGGAAGGGAAGGGGAGAGTGGAGAGATAGGGAATGGAGGGGAATGGGAGAATGAGGAGGGTGGGGACGGAAAGAGTTTGGAGAGGAAAGAAATGGTAAAAAAGAAAAGTGAAGTGAAAGGAAAAGGAGGTATGAGAAGATGGGGAAGGGGAGGGAAGGGCAGAGAAAAGAGGAGATAGGGAAGAGGGAGTGAAAAGGGAGGGGAGGGTACTTGAGGGAAGGCTCGAGTAGAGGAGAGATAGTCGAGGGAGGTAATGGGAGTTAGGGGAAGGGAACAGTAGGGGAGAGAAAAGACAGAAAAGGAAAGAAGTTAGGGAAGGAAAATGAAACAATGGGAAGGGAAAGGAAGGGATGGGCAGAGGAGAGGAGTGATGGGGAAGCAAAGGAGGGAGGCAAGGGTAGGGAGGAAAGATATGGAAGGGATAGAGTAGAAAGAAAAAGGGCAGGAAGAAAAATGAGGGAAGGTGAGGAGAGCCGATAGGAGAGAAGAGCAGGAGAGAAGGGATGCAGGGGAAGGTAAACGGGAGAAGATAGGAGACATAGCTAAGGGGATAGAGAAGGCAAGGGAGGGAAGGAGAGATATGGGGACGCGAACAGGAAAGATAGAGAAGAGAAGAAAAGGGGATAGTGGACGGGAAGGTTAGGAGAGCAGATGGGAGAGGAGAGGCAATGAGGGAAATAGATAAAAGGGAAGAGGAAAGGAAAGGAGAGGATACATAAGCAGTGGAAGAGAAGGAAAGTGTTAGAAAGGAGAGGAGCTATACGGAAGGGACAGGAAAGGGAAGGGAAGAGGGATGGAAAGGAATGTGAAGCGTAGGGGAGACAAGGAAATGGAAGATGCAGGGAGGGGATAGGGATTAAGAAATGGGGAGTGAGGTGAAGGAAAGGGGAGAGTTGAGACAGCGAAGGTACGTGATGGGAAAGAGAGCGGAGGAAGGGTAGAGAATGGGATATGATACAAAAATTGGGGTAGCAAGGAAGGAAAGGGGAATGGTGGGAAGGCGAGGGGAGAAAAGGGAAGGGCAAAGAAAAGCAGAGACAGAAGGAAGGGAAAGGACATGGGAGGGAATGGAAAGGGAAGGTTAAGGGAGAGATATCGAAGGGAGGGGTAGGGGGGTGAAAGGGAAGGGATAGAAAAGCAAAGAATGTTTGGGAAAGGGAGAGGAGAGCAAGGTAAAGGCATAAAGGGAAGGGGAGAGGAGAGATAGGGAAGGAAGGAACAGAAGGGAAGGAGGGGGGAAGTGAGGGGAGAGATAAGCTAGAGAAGGGTAGGGGAAGGGTAAAGGAAATGAATGGAGGGGAGAGTGGAGGGGAGGAGAGATGGGAAGGACAGAAGGGAAGGAGAGGCAAGAGAAGATAAGCCAAGAGATAGGGAATGGAGAGGCCGGGGGGGAAAGGGACGGGTAAGGAAAGGATATGGAACAGGGGAAGGGATGGAAATTGAAGGTGAGGAGAGGAAAAGAGAGATAGGCAAGAGGCCTAAAGAAGAGACAAGCAATATGCAAGGAAGAAAGTGAGGGGAAGGTAAGAAGGGGAGGGAATGGTAGAGGAAGGAGAGATAAGGAAGTAATGGAGAGATAGGGAAGGGAATGAAATGGAAGGGGAGATGGAAATGGATGGAAGTAAGAGGAAAGGCAATGAAAGGGAGGGTTAAGAGGAAGGGGAGGGAGAGTGGAGGAGAGAGGGAGAAGAAAGGGAAGGGAATTGAAGGGAAATGGAAAGGGAAGTGAAGCAAATGGAGGAGAAGCGAAGGAGATGAAGAGGATGGAAGGGGAAAGGATAAAAGAGAAAGGGTAGGAAGGAAGGCGAGTGGAGGGGAGAGGAAGGAAGGGGAAGAAAGGTAAGGGAGAGGCGATGCAGAGAAGGAAGGGGGAGGACATTTGAAGGGAAATTATGAGAAGGAAAAGAGAACAGAAGGGGCTAGAAGAAATTGGAAAGGAAGGGGAGATGAGAGGAGAGTTAGGGAAGGGAAGTGAAGATGAGATAGTCAAGGGAAGCGATGAGAAATAGCAAAGGGATATAGAGGAAAAGGAATGAAAGGGAAGAAAGGAGACGGGAGGGAAGGGGAACGGTTATAAGAGATAGGGTAGAGTGGAAGGGAAGGGCATTGGATGGGAGGCGGGGTCAGGAGAGGAAAGGGTAGAAGAATGAAGGGTAGAGGAGAAGAAATATAGAGAAGGAAGGGGGAGGGAGGGAGGGAGGGAGGGAGGGAAAGGAAGGAAGAGGGACGGAGGGCTCCCCTTCCTTTTCGGAGCCTGCTCAGCCCCCGCAGCTTCGGCCTCTCCCTGCCCCGAGCTCCAGCCGCCAGCAGCGGTCCTCTCCGTCCGGTGTCCCCGAGTGTAATGCTGCAGCTGCCTGGTTACCAGCCTCTTATACCAAGGACACGTCACAATCGAGGCTTTTCAGCGTGTCATCATACATCGCTGCTGTGTGGGTGATACCATGTGTTTCAGTTCAACAGGGGGAGCAGGCAAGGCACGGTTATTGTGCATTTTATTGAGATAATTTAACTTTTTTGTCACAAAATGATCCTGTGATTAACCTGAATAAGATCCAATCCTACCCGATATACTTCCCCAACAGTGGTCTCTCCTTTTCTCTCCGCTGCCGTGACGGCCTCCCCCCTGCATTTACTCTGCGCCTCGTGACATCGCATTGGAGCGCCTGTTAGGTCATAAGTGTTCCATTCACAGGATTCTGCTTCTGGTGCCGCTGGGAAGGCACGCGCCTTTCAAGCGTATGTCAAACGTGGTTGTTTTTAGTCTTCGTTTAAAATCAATTACATTTTGATTGTACGTCTTATTCTCACAACTTGCTTGCATGGCGCCCTTTCCTTACATTGTACAAGTTAAATGATTTTTACTGGGACATATCCGCATCTCTGTCCAGTTTCTCCCCTAGTCCAGTAAACCGCGTTATACCTTTTAAGAAATGTTTGTATTGATATAAATACAAACGTACTTGTTCTCATACGGTGAATATTATAGTGAACAGAAGGGGCCAGCCTTCGAGTCTCGCTTCAGGAGACCTGTAGTTCGAACCCTGTGCAATGCTGGCCGCTCGGTCAGGTCGTCCTTAGTGCGTCCGTAGATGCGGTTTATGTGGGTCTAATTGTTAACATTGAAAACTGCTCCTCGTCTCCTGCAGGAAGCACAGTGCGCGTCTTTGCTGAAGGACGAATGTGTAAAGTCTCTGATTGAAAAGTACTGGCCCAGCTCTTTACAACCTGTGCCGGAAGGAGGCGCTAATGTCTCATATATACGCATGGTTGGAATAAACGTGAACATTTTGCCACCTCGAACACCAGGAGATAAGACCAGGGAATGACTTGTAATGTATGTTAGTACCCCCACAGGATGCTCTCACACAGGGGTAGGTGAAAGGTCTTCTTTATTTAGGTTACAACATCAAGATATGAGCTAAGGTCGCCGAGCGTCTAACAACGACTTGCTCCGGTCGCCAACTGCCGATTTGGTTCCTTCGCGCCGTTTCTCTCTCTTCCGTGCGCATGCGCGCCTATCACGCTCTAGCCTACGGCGCACCGCATCATCCCGTATGCGCCGGTAGGCTAGAGCGCACACCACATATCTCCCCCCTTTACACCATACTCCAACATAACAATTCCTCCCCAAGGTGAATGTCCTCCAACTGTGTCCATAGTCTATGTGGGGCGCCCGGGGGGCTGGCACCAATCTAGTGTCCATTCATCACAAAGTCATTATAACGATAGGGCACTACAACTGCCCTTCCGCTGCGGGTGTGTCTTACCGGCATGTTCTCTCTCACCGCTGTCTCTCCTTGGGACACCTCAGTTTCTCTCCCGCCTGTTCTCGGCTCCGCACTCACTTGTCTTGCTTCTCCATCAGTCGGCCCGGCTCTCAATACTGCTTCTTCATGGTCCTCCCTTATGCCTTCCTCTTGGTTGTCTGTGCCGCACTCAGGGAGCGGGAGAGCCTCCTGGTGATCCAAGCTTCTCTCGATCTCCTCAGTCTTGGGCCAGACTAAGATTTTGTTGACCCTGGCCATACGATCCTGCGACCAGACTCTGCCATCACTGAGGAGGGCCGCCCTGCCCCGCACCTCCTTGACTTGTAGCGGCTGGCTGAATTTGCTTTCGCCCTTCCTCTGTAAAGTAGGGAGTTTGATTCTCACCCACTCCCCTTCTTCTAGTTCTGTGTCCTTAGCGCCACGACGTTTGTTGTAGTGTGCTGCATAGATCTTCTGGGCTTTCTCCAGATTGTGTTGCACCACGGCCGGGGACCACTTGCTGGTGATGGTCTTCTCCCTCCATGCCACGTTGTCCCGTGTGAAGGGATGCCGTCCTCTTAACACTTGGAACGGACTGTACCCCACTACTGAGGGCGTTATCCGGTAGGCCCACATCATGTTCATCATTTCTACTTCCCAGTCCTTTCCTTGCGATATGGCTGCCTGAATGGAGCCCATGAGCACTCTATTGAACCTTTCGACCTGGCCGTTGCATGCCGGATGGTATACGGCCGTGTGTCTCACTTCGATTCCGTTCCTCTTCATGTATTTCTCCCACTTGTCCGACACGAATTGCGGTCCGTTGTCACTGAGGATAGTTTTGGGTATTCCTTCCCTGAGGAAGAGCCCTGTCAGAAACTTCAAGATCGTGTCTGTGTCCATCGACTCTTGTATGTCTGCTTCTGGCCACTTGGAATACCTGTCTATTACCACACATATGTACTTATTTACGCCTCTGTTGTCCAGGATGGGCCCCAGGATATCTATGGCCACTTCCTCCCAAGGGCCATGTGGGGTGTCGAATTTCCCTAATGCAGGTCGGAGTGGGCGTAGCACTTTGTCCGCTCCTTGGCACTGTTCACATTCCCGCACCTGTCTCTCGATGTGGGCATCCATTCCTGGCCACCAATACATCTGCTTGACCAAAGCCTTGGTTTTCACTATGCCTAGATGCCCCTCGTGAAGCACCTTCAGCAGTCGGGGTATCAGCGTCGCTGGGGGCACCACTCTCTCTCCTCTGTACAAGAAGATTCCCGAGTCACTCAGGGACAACTCTTCTCTCATCTCGTAGAAGCGCCTGACCCCCTCCGTTAGCTTCTTCTTATCCGGCCACCCCGACGTGAGATGTTTCTTTATCTCCATCTTCTCCTCGTCGAGTTCATATGCTGCTTGCCATTCCTGCGCACTGATGGACGACTCATGATCCTCCATGCTGGCGACCATCTCTTCTGTGTCCGGAGACTCTCCCGGTGCCTCCTCCATGGCCGCTGCCCGGCTGAGGTAATCAGCCACCCTGTTCTGCGTACCTGGGAGATATTCCACATCGTATGTGAAATCCAGCAATTTCAGGGTCATTTTTGCTATTCTCGGAGTGGCTGTGTCATGACCTGATGACGTCAATACTTTGATGAGTGGCTTGTGGTCCGTCTGGAGCCTGAATCTCGTGCCCCATATGAACTGGCGAAATTTGCTCAACGCCCACGTGACCGCCAGCATCTCTTTTTCAATTACGCTGTATCTCTGTTCCGTCGGGGACAGCGCCCGGGATGCGAAACTGATGGTTTCTCTTGTTCCGTCCTCCCTCTCCTGCGCCAAGACAGCCCCCAAGCCCTTATCGCTGGCGTCCGTTGTCACTATGGACTTTTCTGTGGGGGCGAATCCCTGCAGGGGAATGGCATGGCTGATACAGTCTTTAATGGCTTCAAATTCGGCCTGGGCTTCCGTATCCCATTCGAATTTTGTATTGTGCCTGGTCAGTTGTCTCATCCTGTGTGTTCTTGTGGCAAAATGTCTAACAAACCTGCTGTAATACTCGGCCATTCCTAGGAATGACCGCACTTCTTCTTTGGTGGATGGGGCCTTGGCATCCTTTATCGCCTTCACGTTCTGCTCCTTAGGCGAGATTCCTCGTGTTCCTATCTCGTGCCCTAGGTAGGTCACAGTACGAGATCCAATTCTGCACTTGCTCCACTCCGCCGTCATTCCCTTGCCTTGCAGCACTTTCAGAACTTTATGCAGTTTCTCGTCGTGGTCACTTTTGTCGGAACCCATCACTAAGATGTCGTCTTGGAAGTATTGCACTCCCGCGATGTCCTTAAACAACCTGTGCATCAACTTCTGGAAAACGGCCGCAGCGGATGCCAGGCCGAAGGGCATCGTTTTGAATTGGTAGCATCCAAAGGGCGTTATGAACGCTGTGTACTTCCTGCTCGACGGGTGGAGTTCTATCTGGTAGTATGCAGACGTGAGGTCTATGGTGGAAAAGTGAGTAATGCCTTTTGTCCTGGCTAGCATCTCTTCAATTCTGGGGAGCGGGAACCTCTCCACTATGAGGTTTTTGTTGAGCTCCCTCAGGTCCACGCAGAGCCGGACCTTCCCGTTGGGCTTTTTGACCACCACCAAGGGCGATAGCCATTCTGCACTGTCGACTGGTTCGATGATCTCCAGCTCTTCCAGCTTCTGTAGTTCCAGGCGCACTGCCTCACTTGTGGAGATCGGTATGTTCCGTACTTTGTGTACTACTGGAACTGCTCCCTCCTTCAGGATCATCTTATGCACGAATTTATCCAGTTTTCCGACCGTGCCCTCAAATACCTTAGGGTATGCTGCTTTCCAGTCCTCCTCCCTCGAGAGGGGCCATTCGTCTGTTAGCAGGATCTGTTCTTTCCCTCCGGGGTTGAGGACGATTCCTAGGGCACCTGCGTCTCTCCATCCTAGCACGGATGGGCCCTTTTCCGCTACGTACAAGGTGCATGTGGCTGACCGTCCTCTAAATTCGAACACCAAGTCCTTGCATCCTACCAATGGAATAGAATTTTCCGTGTACGAGATGGGTCTGATGTCCGGCGGATCCAGGTCAGGACCTAACACTGGCGCGAAGTCCTCTTCCCATATCGATCTTTGTATTATGGTCCATGGGGATCCCGAATCCACAGCCACATATACCTTGATGCCTCCTATGTGCATGTGGGTGCGGGGTTTGTCCCTGCGCTTCCCGGATACGTCCAGCACCTGATCCTCGATGCATAGCACTAGGTCATCCTCTTCCTGCTCGTCCTCTTCACTGACGTTGGCCGTGGCCGAGTCGATGCACTTGACCGTGGATTTCGTTCCTTTCTTACGGCAGACCTTCTCAAAGTGCCCGGTCAACCCGCAGAATGAGCACCTGGCGCGAAACGCGGGGCAGCGCCTATCCTGGGCAGCGTGCGCAGTACTGCCGCATCTGTAGCACGCAAATTTCGCTCCTGGGCTGGGGCGAGGCATCTGTTTCCCAGGTCCTCTTGTGTCCTTCTTCGGATCTCCGTGCGTGTTTTTGGGTTTGCTGGATTGCGGCGCTTCATCTATCTTGTTGATCATCTGTCTGGGCCCGCTTTCTCTTTTCGCCGCGTCCGCGCCTCTCTTCGACATTTCCGCCTTTTTGACCATCGCCACTACTTCTTTCAAGGTGGTTTCATTCATTGCCCATAGCTTGTCTTGGACTGCTCTGCTGGTGGTGTGCATCACTATTTGGTCTTTTATGTATTCATCCTGTAGGTTTCCATATCTACACGTGATGGCCAACCTGCGTAGGGCTGCTACATAGTCGTCGATGGATTCTCCCGCCTCTTGTTTCCTCTGTTGGAAGTTATAGCGGTCTATCGAGACGCAGACTGCTGGGCGGTAGTGGCTGTCCAGGTCGTCCAATGCGTTCACAAAGACGTCCGTCTCCTCCGCGCCCCTCTCTTTGGGCACCAGGTTCTTGAACACTCTGACCCCTTCTGGGCCTAAGTTGTGGAGCAGAAGCCTCTTCTTCCTTTCCGGCTTGTATTCCCCTTCACTCTCGTCTTCCAGGGCTTCGATGTAATTTAGGAAATATTCCTTCCAGTCTTCCCATTTTAGTTGGGGTTCCCCTGGCCTGGTTAGGAATGGGACTGGTGCCATTAGGGCTGATGCCTGATTCGCCATTCTGGCTTCCCCTCTAGGTCCTCCTTCCTGGGTCCTATTGGTGGGTACACCGGGCGCTCCTGCGCTGCCTGCCGTGTCTCCTTGACCCCTTGGGCTACCTGGGGTATTGTCCCTCGAAACGTGCGCTGCCTGCGCTGTCCTCCCCCCTTCCTCTGGCTCGGGGGTATCTCCCTTGGTTGCCAGGTTGCTGCCTGGGGGCTTTTGGAGTCTTGGGCCACACTGACCTGGCTTTTGAGGTTGGTGGCTTGTCTCTGGTCGTGCTGTTGCGCTGCTGCCACGCCCTTGCTCTCCTTTGTCGGTCCTGTGCCTTCACTGGCTCGTGGGTGTGGGGGTTAATTCCCTTGCCGTCGTCTTGTACCCGATGGTGTCCGGATCCCAGCCTCGTCGCCACTGTAATGTATGTTAGTACCCCCACAGGATGCTCTCACACAGGGGTAGGTGAAAGGTCTTCTTTATTTAGGTTACAACATCAAGATATGAGCTAAGGTCGCCGAGCGTCTAACAACGACTTGCTCCGGTCGCCAACTGCCGATTTGGTTCCTTCGCGCCGTTTCTCTCTCTTCCGTGCGCATGCGCGCCTATCACGCTCTAGCCTACGGCGCACCGCGTCATCCCGTATGCGCCGGTAGGCTAGAGCGCACACCACATGACTGACATGTCTGGAGTGCGCGTGAAAGAGGAATGATTAGGGTGACCAACTGGCATGGGTGCATATTCAGGATGGTGGGTGTGAACATTCAGGACATCGGGTTAAAATTCAGTACAAAAATTCAGGACAGAAGGTCACAATTCATGTACAGGCAAATCAGAGGAGGTCGCGCAATAGTTAGTATATGAATAAGTAAATTAACAACCAAAATAACTACAAGTCAAAAAAAGTTCATATTAGGTTGAGAAGATCGTGCACTTCATGGTTTATCAGTATGCACGCAGTTTTGAGCAACTGCAGTTCTTTTTGTGGGAATTCATTTGATCATAATCTATTTATATACATTTTTTTCTCTCTATTCTTTAAAATCATATTTTATTTTATTTTCATATTTCCCTATTCCATATTCACATTAATTTTTTTGTTCCTTTTTTCATTTGATCATCCTCTTGTCCTTCCTTTATGTTTAATCTGTTTTATAGCCCATACTCAGTTTCTTCCTTCGTTTTCTCACTCCATTTGTGTCATACGTTTTTTTGATTTAGCCATTTTAATAATTTATCTTTCTGTTCCCGCTTTTGCCAACTTCTGCATCCTTTGGGCCCCCTCCCCACGGCTGCATCACGGTGATTATTCTTGTTTTGATTATTAGGTTCTTATCCTGTCTTGTGCTGACCTGGGAGCCAAGTTAGGATGGGTGATGAAACTCTTTTATCTGACGCAGTCCATTTATATAATTTCCATCGCCACTAGAACATGGGTAACGTTGGGGACACGTGTGTTGTGGCTCCCTTGCACTGCTAGTTGCATGACACTGTACTGCGTGGTATGACTGGGCCATGAAAAGTATATTTTCTTGTTAGGTTTCGACCTGGCCGTAGCACTGCGAAGCAGGGCTAAGCCCAGGCGAAAGCTATTGTTTACATTATGGGGACTTGAATCCGCCCTTCTTCCATTGGCTAGCTCCATAAATGGAGGCTAGCCATTGGAAGAGATTGGCCGTCAATCACGTTTTCCAGTGAAAACGCGATTCGGGGGCGTTTCTGGGTCTTTTTTTAAGCCCCGCCCCTTGTTGCCGTGTGTCCCGGGCCGCGCTGTGATTGGCTGCAGGCCCGGGACACCCCCGTGACGTCATTTCCCGGGCCGCGCTGTGATTGGCTGCCGGCCCGGGACACCCCCGTGACGTCAGCCAATCACAGCACGGCCCGGGCCTGACTTGTTTTTACTATTGTGTCGGGGAGAAAAAAATAACTATATGACAGTATGTCCTTCTTGTCCTGCTGTCGTGCATTGCGTAAACTTTATGTGTCTCTATTAGCTTACTCCGGTGTCATTTGGTTCTGACCTCTAATTGATTTAAATCTCGTAATCTATGTGATAAATTAGTTAGTCCTCCTGATTACTCGCAGAAAAGAAGCATCTAATAGCCCCAGTTCAGCTGGGAGTAGACGTACCTCTGAGTGGCAAGCAGCGGGCAATTTAAGGTCTGCAAGCTTCCAACAAGCCCATCCGTCACAATCACTGTCAGCTAGGTGATGAATGGAAGGTGTGGCAGCCGCCATTCCCAGCCAGGGCCAAGCAGAGACAGGCACTCCTGGTACGGCTGTCACTCTTTGTCATTCCGTGCCAGCTGAGTCCCACAGCTGCCATCAGCGACGGCCACGCAGGGCATAAAACATACAGTGTGAACAATGACAGCGGCAGCGCAGAGTTTATTGACGGCATTATTAATTAGTCTAATGACGCCGAGGGCCGCTACGAAAAACACGAGCATTTGATTTCTGCATGCTTTCTTTGCTCTATGCGCAGCGCCAACTTTCGATCAAAGCAACATTTTTTTCCAGTCCTGCTTTGTCACCCTGTTTGTACTAATTTACATTTGAAACAGGGATGCGCTGCTAATTCGTGTTTGGAATTGAGTCGTCTTTATTTTCAGAGAGAGTAATTTTTCACGTCGCGGCGGCCCGGCAGCTGATAACGGCATAATCTTGTGTTGCAGCCGCAAATTAAAAGCAGGTTTATGGCCACATGCTACTTGGCTCTCTGGGGGCGCGCGGCGTGCGGCCCGGGAGCTGTTCATTTACTTTGCCCTCCTCCCTCCCTCCGCCCCCTTTGGATGGTGGAGTTAGAAACAATTGCATCATTTAATTTACTATTGCAACGAGGATATGGCTCATTGGCCCCTCGTTGTTTTGAAGATGGATTTAATTAACCTCCAATGAATCATGCCAGTAAGCGTGGCAGCTTCGGCATGGGATGAGATACGCCAAGAACCAGCGAAGGGGAGCGTAATCAGTACAAAACCCGGTTCAAACAAGAAGTCGTCTTTGTGTACTAATAAACATTTTCAAATTGTTTTTAGAGGCAAGCATGACACGCTTGGGAGTGATAAAAAAAGGTACATATAAACACTTGTCAAGATCAGAGTGGGAGCAATTGCTTCAATAGAACGCACTCCCATGACACATTAATCCTTGTTCTATACAGCTAAATCTACTGGAATGTTTTGCTGAGCAAAGATAACGCACTACAACTATGAGGATCTGTGTTACCAAGCCCTGCAGGGGAGGACCTTTTGCAGGCGGCCATCTTGTTCTCCAGCTGGCTGGGCGCTTTAAGTGATGTCACCGCCTCGTCCTTCAACAAGCACTGGCGTTGCCAATAGGTTTCGCATTTGGAAAGTTGGAGCTATTGGTTTTGTAAATGACATTTTATATTTATATATCGTTATTGGCATTGTTAATAACAGTATATAAATATACAATGTAATTTACAAAGCCAATAGCTCCAACTTTCCAATGCGAAACCTATTGGCAACGCCAGTGCTTGTTTTTATTATTGTTAGGTCTGATTATCCAAGGCCTTTTGATTTTATAAAAATTATATTTATTATAGTCTCAATTATAGGGTCTTTCAGTCAGCCTTTCTCGCCCATTGGTCTCTTATTATGTCATTCATATAGTCTTCTGTCCACTACAACATACAACATGAGGTAATGGTTCAGCCCACTTCATCCACTGGCTAAGTTATCGATGAATGGCAGCATTCTGCTCTTTCACAGGGAGTACATGCACAGACAAAGTAGTTATCCTCAGTGCCAGGGACTACTTTGAGTGCATTTTAAAACCAAAATGTTTTTTCCTTTTAGGCAATTTTTTAAATTCGTTTTGGCCTGGCTGCTCCCTTATCAATAAAGTTTTAGAGAAGCCATGAGAAAACAAAATAAGCATTGAAAAAGCCAAAAGACTGGCAGCCTACTCCAGATCTGTTGACTTGCCCAAAGCTTTTTTATTTTGTTGTTGTTTATTGTGTTCACAGCACACATGCATTACATTTAAATGTTAATTATATTTAAACACACTTTTTAAGTGACAACCCCAGTTCCAGTTCTGGATGCCTGACATCAAAGACTTGTCACAGGGGTTCAAGATGGTGGAATTCGAACAGCTTGATAACGCTTCCTTCAAAGCCCTTATGTGTACAGTAAAGTAGGGCTCCCCCGATGATCCGATTAAACCAGATCTGATACATAAAGCTGAGGAGATTCTTATCCCCATCTTTGTGACCCTAACTAACCTTTCTTTGTCCACTGTGGTGGTGCGTGCTGGGTGGAAACTTGCTAAAGTCATCCAGCTTTAATAAAAATCTATTCTAGTCCCTTCCTACCTGATAGCGATCGACCCATTTCTCTCATTCCCTTTCTGTGGACAGTGGTAGAGAAATATCTGAACAGTCTCCTGGTGGATTTCTTAGCTCGCCCGTGCACCACTATGGTCAGCCTAAACTGGTGACTTTGTCCCGGCCGGACGTGACCAGATATCCTCAATGGTGCTTTTTGCTTCTTGCTGTTATTTTCTACTATACATTTTACATTTTGATATCACCGAGTCTACTAATTGGATATTTGTTGTTTTTGTTCAGAGCTAACTTTCTAAACTGGTAAGGGATCATTTGGCGTTATCACCATTTTACTGTAAGTAGTGTTGCACAAATACTTTTAACATTGCCTCTAAAGTTAGACCTGACTACTCTGTGCCAAGCTGCCAGAGGTTGAGCATAGGTTAATTTAGTGTAGCCTACTTCTCACGTGACTAGAATTGTGGTTCCTGCTTGACCAAGTCCCATGCCCCTGTCATCCAGTAGCCCAATTTCTAACAATGGTGATCAGCGGTGAGATTAGGTGTTTGTGCAGTGCCATTCAGTGATTTGGTATACACTACCATTCCACACCTAGGACCAATTTCAATTTCAAATTCTCCCCGATTGGCATTTTTGATTTCCCAAATTATCTCTCTACATATTGGATCTTAAAACCACACCTGCAAGCACACTTCTGATTATAAAGGTTGGGGACCAAATCAACGAAGGCTATTTTAATTGTAAAGTTTGGGCTGACCCCTCAAAAGTACTGCCAAATGCCCATTTGCCTGAAAATACTTTGAAGTACTGGCAGTGGCTCACCATTAATTGCCAACTGTTGGAGGCTCTGAGAGACACATAAACCAGTATGACTCCTGTGAAGAATCAGCAGGTGTCATCAGAGCAGGTCCTTCCTAACACATTCCACCAAGTCATAATCGCTGACAATCTTGAGAGCGATCTACCAATAGCTCTGGTTCTCTTTGAATGTGGGGGGTGATCTCAGGTTCTCTGAAAGTAGCTGTGAGCCCTTCCATGCCTGTAAATGGTTTGTTAGGCAATGATATGGAGCACACTATCTAGAGGGGAGTAGAGCTCAGGTCTCACTTGGAGATTTTGGGATTGCCTGAATGGGTCTGTATGATCACACGGCCTATGCCTGCCTGTGAAGGGAGTCAAGGGTGTCTGCAGCCTAAAACAATGGCCCAGACTACTGCCATGAAAGAGAGAGGTAGGGTGTGAAAAACCAGCCCCTGAATTCCCCATGGTCGAGGTTGACGGGGCACCTGAGGAGGAGGCCCGAAACAACTGGGGAGCACATTGACACCCTTTGTGACCTGTCTGAGCTTGTTGGTTGGCAAGTTAAGGGTGGCCCCACCAGTTCTGCAAGATGCAGAGAGACTGTCCCACTCTTGAGGGAGCAAGCCCAAGCCCAGGCAGAAGGTGACACCTCTGGAGATCACCTGATCTATTTTGAGAATAACCTCCTATATGGCGAGCCTAAGGGTCCTGGTTCTGGGTAAGCCCACATGCTGTGGTCCCCCAGTGTTCCAGGACCTTCCTACTAGGTTTGGCTCATCATATAGCTCTGGCAGGACACCCAGGGCAAGACAAAACCTTCACCAGGCTTTCTGCACACTTTTATTATCCCTTGATGAAGACGGCCTCAGCTGAATACTGTACGTCCTGCCCAACCAGCCAGGCCAGTGGGAAGTCAGGGAAAAAGCACAAAGCTCCCCTGACTCCACTACCTGTTGTTGAAACTCCCTTTGAAAGGGTAGGCATCAACATTATTGGACCCTTGGACCTTAGACCCCAAGACATACTTTAACAACAGGTTTGTGCTCGTTTTGGTGGAAAATACCACCACTAGCCAGAGGTCATCTCTCTGAGGTCCGTGACTGTACCTGTGTTGGCCAGAACCCTGATGAGTGGCTAGAACTCCGATAGGGATTTTTACCTGTGTGGGGTTCCCTAGGGAGGTAGTGTCTGACTGAGGTACTGCCTTCATGTCAGTGTAAATGCAGTCCAAGTGGGATGAGTGTGCTATACCCTATCAGCTCCAAATCAATGGTCTTGTGGAGAGATTCAACAAGACCTTGAAAGACATGATAATGGGCCTTCCTGAGCCCATGAGGCATGAGTGGGACATCCTCCATCTATGCCTTGTCTTTTCCTACAGGGAGGTGCCACAGAAACAATTAGTTATTGGCCCCTTTGAACTCCTCTATGACCCCCCTCTTAGGGTATGTATGAGCTTTGAAGGGAGGGGTGGGAGCAAGCTCCCAGGAAACCTCCCCAGGATGTGGTCATCTACATGCTGGCCCTCCGCAACCAAATGCACTGCTTCTGGAAAATGTAAAACGTAACCTTGAGGCCAGTCAAAAGGTTAAGATGCTCTTGTCAAGAGGTTATAATGCTCTAGTATGACCAGCCGGCCAGAGTCCAGAGCTCCCCAGGATTGCTGGGCGGGCCCATATGATGTGAAAGAGCAAAAAGAGAAGTCTCCTACCTGGTAGATCTTCAAACCCTAGGAACCCTTTAAGCGTGCTCCACATGAATCGCGTTCAGCCACAGTTTGATAGGTATGAAGTGGGCATGCTCCTGGTGAAAGATGAAGGTGTGGAAGAGGAGAGCGGGCCTCTCCCTGACCTCCTCTTTCCAGGAGCACAATGGGTCAGTGGAAGGTGTTCTTCTCTCTTCTACCCTGGCCCCAGAGCATGAGAATGACTGCTATCAGTTATTGGGGCAGTTTACCTCTCTTTTCTCCCTCACACCGGGACTCACACACACACACACATGTGCGTCCATGATCTGAATGCTGGGGACACCCTACCTGTAAAGATCAACATGTGCAGATTGTCAGACAGAGTGCGAGTCAGCATCAAGGAGGTCTCCAAGATGCTGGTGTTAGGGGTGATTGAGCCCTCCAACAGTCCCTGGTCCAGCCCTGTGGTGCGAGTATCAACGGCTGCCCCACTGGGCGCAACCCCTGAACGTAGGTTCTGCATGAAGTACAGGGGTCTCAATTAAGTCACCAGGACTGATGCATACCCCATCCCCTCAGCTGATGAGTTCATTGACAGGCTGGACACTGCCAAATTCCTCAGTACTTTTGATTTGGCATCAGGGTGCTGGCAAGTTGTTCTGACTGAAGGAGCAAAAGAGAGGTCAGAACTCTCAACCTTAGAGGGTCACTTCCAATTTCGGGTGATGCCCTTTGGCCTGTAGAATGCCCTGCCACCTTCAAGAGATTGGCTAGCAGCATCCTAGCTGGAAAGGAGGTCTTCTGTGCCACTGATCTGGACGACTTTACGATCTATATCTCCAACTAGGAGGAGCACTTGCAACATCTCCAGGAGGGTGATTCAGGCTCTGCAACAGGCAGGCCTGACTATCAAGGTCAGTAAGTGCGAGATAGGGTAGGGTCTATCTGGTGTGTCTGGGCCACCGCTGAACGGGGGCAAGGTCATCCTCTCCAAACTAAGATTGGGACTATCATGACCTGGCAACCACCTAAAACACAGACTGAGGTGATTACCTTCCTAGGCCTCACAGGATACTACAAAAGAATGATTTTTTAAACAGAGTTTTATATAGCGCAAACTTGACCTGAATCGGGTATCAGAGCGCTTTACATAGCACCAGTTGCATTACATGAGAACACATTCATTTTTGTTAGGGACGGGGAGATTAAGTGATTTGTCCAGAATCACAGGATGTTCAGCTTCATTGCCGAGACTCGAACCAAGTTCCCCAAATTTGAGGCCGACCGCCCTAGCCGTTGGACCAACTCCTCTCTCCTAAATTTGTTAAGGGATAAGGCACCATTGTTGCTCTGGTAACAGAGGTGACATTGAAGAAACAGCTCAGATTGGCGATCTGGGCACGGGCCTGTCATGAAGACTTGAATACCGTCAAGAAGGCCATGTGTACAGCACCTGTACTCAAGGTTCCTGACTTCTCCAAGGAATTAATCGTGCAGACGGATGCTTCAGAGAATGGCATAGGAATGGTATTAGCACAGTTGAAGGAAGAGGGCCCATACCAACTGGTAGTATTTGTAAGAAGCTAACTCTGTATCTAGTATGCCAAAGTAAGGTATACACAGAGTCCAATAGATCCTCAAAGGTAGGCAGAGGTAAATATAGATAATACCTTACTCTCTATTTGTAGTAGTGTGGGCGAGCAGTAAGGCTTTATAGAGGGTAGTGTTAAGCATTTATTGTAGGTTGTATGTTTGAACAACGAGTTCCCCAACCACGATTTCCCTAACAACGAGGTCATAACCACGACCCAGTCGAAACCACAATTTTTTTCCCACACATTCATTTACCACAATCTTTCATGGTAAAGGAATGCATGGTATAAAAAAATGTTTTCCAACTAGTAAGCCGATCCCCCCCACTCCTTAAATACCAATTCCACCCACCCTAAAAATAAGCACAATCACCCACACACAAGCCATGCCTGCACGTACTGCAATCGTGACACGTGATGCTACATTGCCGGTGTATGCTAGTGCATCGCCTGTCACTAGGTCGACCTATCACAGCATCACCTCCCCCACTTCCTTGTGTCTGATTACTTATCTGGAGCTTCAACTGTTTGGAGCGCACATTATAAAGTTCATGGTATGATGTTAAAGTTCGATCATGCAGAATGCTAGCCTGCCATCTAGTGGTCGTTTTCTTTTTCATGTATCTTGATCACAGAATGAGCGCTTATTTATTATCAGCATGAGGGCAGAATCATCTATTGTGATTAAGAACTTGGAGTTGGGGTGAACTGAAAATCACAAATAATGGATTGAAAGTGCAGTGAGTTCACACTATTGCAGCTCTTTAAGTTGTACTACACGTGTAAACAAATGTGTCAGGGTTGTGTGTAGTTTAAGATCAGTGCATATAACGTCTGTTATGGAATTTGTGGTGTGAGAATGATGAATGCACTCAGATGCGCAACTAGAGTGAAATTTCGGCGGGGGGCTAATTCCTCTTTAAACTGTGCTTGTGTGTGTGGGGCGTGGCCAAGATGGCGGAGTGAGCGGACGTGTGTTTCCACTGCTTCCGCCGGCGGCCGTTTTCAGCACCGGTTCTGACGCACCCTGGTCCACGGTGTTGGGCTGAGGACTGCCGGAACCGAGTACACAGCGGAACGGGTCTAGGGAGCTCGGCGGACGCGAGGCGCTCCATGCATGCCGAAAGTGAGGTCGGCTCCCGCGTCAGTGTGCAGGCGAGCGGAGGACCCCTGTCCCGGCGGCCGTGGTGTCGTCTGCAGCACACGCCTTGGGCGATCGCCGGAGTGCGGAGCGGAGACCTGCGGCAACGGTGGAAGCGGACGCACGAGAGGAGGCATCGCCGCGGAGGTCCAGGGTACGGCGGAGCCATCGGGAGGCGCCGGGAGGCCCGGAGACCGGAGGGGACGGGCGGCGGAAGCAAGGCCTGGAGCACGACACATGAACGGAGGCTCCGTGCAGCGGCTCCGTGAGTCCGGGATCAGTGTGGCAGTGGCCGCCCTGGGAAGAGAGGGGCGCCTTCGACGGGCAGGTCGGCCCGGCGGTGTGGGTGACGCCTCGACAGAGACGAGCGAGGCCTAGGCCCTGCTGGCTTGGGGAGGACTGCGACGCAGTGCAGTGCCTAGCTGTGTGAGGTCGGGGGCACCAGTGGGGCTGTTGGCCATTTAGCGGCTGGGGGCTGCGCTCCCCGTTCTGGAGGACTGAGGTCGAGCGATCACTGGCATAGGGGCTCTACAGCGGTGAGGAGAACCCCGCAGACAGTGCATAGAGCAGCGGCCAGACAGCCAGGGGACAGGTGTGGCCTACCAGGAGTGAGCGGAGGTGGCTGGTTGTTGCGGGGCCCGCCAGGGCCCAAGAAGACGGTCGAACCCGAGTGCAGGCAAGCCAGAGGGAGGGGCCCGCGCTAAGTTTGGCGGACAGGGTGCATTGGCCCCGCGGAGATCCGGAGTCGCCTTGCAGGCACGATGAGAAGGAAGTCCTGACGGACTTGCTGAGGAACGCGGGACCGCCAGGTGGATCGATTACCGGGGCTGCGTGATGTCTACGGGCAGGCCCCCCCGGGGCAAAACTGTGAAGGAGCTGTTCGCGAAAACGACACAGTGGTCCCGACCCCGAAGAAGATGGAACAAAACACCGATTGCGGGTCGGAGCCCATCACAAAGGCCTTTCTGGAATCCCTTTTTGCGTCCCTGCGGGACGATATTCAGACCTTTAAGACAGAATTTACCAGCAAAATCAGAGAAGTGCGGCGTGAGATGGACGGCATAGGGGAAAGGGTTGCAGACCTGGAGACTAAAAGCGACGATAAAGACACTGAACTCGCGGCCCAACATCAAGAAATCATCCGTCTGCACGACCAGCAGGTGGACCTTCAGCTCCACTTGGAAGACCTGGAGAACCGCTCCAGACGCCATAACATTCGCATTCGCAACGTGGCCACGTCCGAGGCCACCCAAGACGCGTTTCGCTATGCTAGAGAACTTTTCAACCACGTGCTAGGGCGGCCATTAGACTCACCCCTCCAACTAGACAGGGCACATAGGACCGGGCTGCCCCGTGCGGCGGCGGCGCCACCCCCGGACATACTGGTTTGTGTCCAAGACTACCGCACCAAAGAAGAGATACTACAGAGGGCACGTCAGAAACACCCGATCGCATTTCAGGGCACGTCGCCGCTGCTGTTGTGTGTAGTTTAAGATCAGGGCATATAACGTCTGTTATGGAATTTGTGGTGTGAGAATGATGAATGCACTCAGATGCGCAACTAGAGTGAAATTTCGGCGGGGGGCTAATTCCTCTTTAAACTGTGCTTGTGTGTGTGGGGCGTGGCCAAGATGGCGGAGTGAGCGGACGTGTGTTTCCACTGCTCCCGCTGGCGGCCGTTTTCAGCACAGGTTCTGGCGCACCCTGGTCCACGGTGTTGGGCTGAGGACTGCCGGAACCGAGTACACAACGGAACGGGTCTAGGGAGCTCGGCGGACGCGAGGCGCTCCATGCATCAGGCAGCCTAAAGCCCCGAGAGCGCGAGGCGCCCATCCCCCGCAGGGCCGAAAGTGAGGCCAGCTCCCGCGTCAGTGTGCAGGCGAGCGGAGGACCCCTGTCCCGGCGGCCGTGGTGTCGTCTGCAGCACACGCCTTGGGCGATCGCCGGAGTGCGGAGCGGAGACCTGCGGCAACGGTGGAGGCGGACGCACGAGAGGAGGCATCGCCACGGAGGTCCCGGGTACGGCGGAGCCATCAGGAGGGGGAGGCCCGGAGACCGGAGGGGACGGGCGGCGGAAGTAAGGCCTGGAGCACGACACATGAACGGAGGCTCCGTGAGTCCGGGATCAGTGTGGCAGTGGCCGCCCTGGGAAGAGAGGGGCGCCTTCGATGGGCAGGTCGGCCCGGCGGTGTGGGTGACGCCTCGACAGAGACGAGCGAGGCCTAGGCCCTGCTGGCTTGGGGAGGACTGCGACGCAGTGCAGTGCCTAGCTGTGTGAGGTCGGAGGCACCAGTGGGGCTGTTGGACATTTAGCGGCTGGGGGCTGCGCTCCCCGTTCTGGAGGACTGAGGTCGAGCGATCACTGGCATAGGGGCTCTACAGCGGTGAGGAGGACCCCGCAGACAGCGCATAGAGCAGCGGCCAGACAGCCAGGGGACAGGTGTGGCCTACCAGGAGTGAGCGGAGGTGGCTGGTTGTTGCGGGGCCCGCCAGGGCCCAAGAAGACGGTTGAACCCGAGTGCAGGCAAGCCAGAGGGAGGGGCCCGCGCTAAGTTTGGCGGACAGGGTGCATTGGCCCCGCGGAGATCCGGAGTCGCCTTGCAGGCACGGTGAGAAGGAGGTCCTGACGGACTTGCTGAAGAACGCGGGACCGCCAGGTGGATCGATTACCGGGGCTGCGTGATGTCTACGGGCAGGCCCCCCCGGGGCAAAACTGTGAAGGAGCTGTTCGCGAAAACGACACAGTGGTCCCGACCCCGAAGAAGATGGAACAAAACACCGATTGCGGGTCGGAGCCCATCACAAAGGCCTTTCTGGAATCCCTTTTTGCGTCCCTGCGGGACGATATTCAGACCTTTAAGACAGAATTTACCAGCGAAATCAGAGAAGTGCGGCGTGAGATGGACGGCATAGGGGAAAGGGTTTCAGACCTGGAGACTAAAAGCGACGATAAAGACACTGAACTCGCGGCCCAACAGCAAGAAATCATCCGTCTGCACGACCAGCAGGTGGACCTTCAGCTCCACTTGGAAGACCTGGAGAACCGCTCCAGACGCCATAACATTCGCATTCGCAACGTGGCCACGTCCGAGGCGACCCAAGACGCGTTTCGCTATGCTAGAGAACTTTTCAACCACGTGTTAGGGCGGCCATTAGACTCACCCCTCCAACTAGACAGGGCACATAGGACCGGGCTGCCCCGTGCGGCGACGGCGCCACCCCCGGACATACTGGTTTGTGTCCAAGACTACCGCACCAAAGAAGAGATACTACAAGAGGGCACGTCAGAAACACCCGATCGCATTTCAGGGCACGTCGCCGCTGCTGTACCAAGATTTGGCGGCCCTCATGCTGCACAAACGCCGTCTTTTCAAACCCGTCACATCGTATCTCCAACAGAACAATATCCCATACAGTTGGGGTCACCCCTTCCATCTCATCTTCAGACTGGAGAACAAACAGTACCAGCTCCGGTCGGTCTCGGAGGCCTGCACTCTGTTAGGAATAGAAACACCCGAGGAAGGCACCGAGGCCTCGGGAACCACACCCGAGACGGAGGCGCGCAGGCCCCAGTGGAGCCAGGAGCGGCGGCGGAAACGAGTGAAGAAACCTCCGGCGACGGAGATTGCAGCGGGTCAACGCGCCGTAGTGGATGCGGTGGCCACGGATGGCGGTACTGGCCCCACAGGGTGAAGAGCCTGCTGAGACCTGGTGATCTGGTTGCCCGTTTTGGCCACATGGCCGTCGGTGGGAGAGTGCTCCCGGACAGACTAGTAAGACTACCCTGTGCTGGTTTTTTCCTTTTCATCTCTAGATGAGGGACTATGACAGTTTGCAGTTCTGGGGGGTGGAGGGGGGGAATGGGTGTGGTAGGGAATTTGGTCCATGGTTCGACTGTCAGTAGGGTGGGTTCTGGCGCCGGGGTTTTGGAGTTAGTGGGCTGGGACAGACTCGGGGACACCAGACTTAGATCTCCCGGGGAGGCATGCGGGGCGGGTCGAGGTTTTGCACCTCTAGATGATGATGGATGATCTAGTTATCCTAACGCTGAATGTGCGCGGCCTGAACAACCTTGTCAAGCGCAAAGCGATCTTGCTCCAGTTGGAACAGTCTCAGGTGGACATATGCCTCTTGCAGGAAACGCACCTTCTGGCCAGGGATTGTCACCGGATGAGGTCTTGTAAATTTCCCCACCAGTTCTTTTCCTCGTGCCCTGACAAGAAGGCGGGAGTTGCGATCCTGGTGGCACAAACGTTTAGGGGCAAGGTGTTGGGGAAATTGGCTGAAACCAAGGGGCGACTGTTAGTATGCAGGTTTGCACTGGGGGACAGGACTCTTACGATTGGCTCGATATATGGGCCCAACGAAGGCCAAGAACAGTTCCTACACAGAGCGCTCACTGATGTCACTGACACGACTGACCATCACTTAGTTTTGGGCGGGGAATTAAATCTGGTTTTTGGCAACATACTGGACAGGTCTTGTCAACACACTACACAGGTGGGGGCGCTTACAGAAGCAGGCAAAGCTAGATTACAGGATCTAGGGTTGGTGGATCTATGGCGTACGCTTCATCCTGGGGAGAGGGATTACACATACTTTTCGGCTGCCCACAAAACATATGCGCGTCTCGACTACCTGCTTGTTTCCACTGCCACTCAAGCGCTTGTCACTAGAGCCGACATAGGTACTGCTTCCCTTTCCGACCACGCTCCAGTCACGGCCTCCCTTTCCATGCCAGCTGCCCAACGCTCGCGTAGGGTTTGGCGCCTCTGAGATTCATTGCTGCAGAGGAAGGTGGTGGTCACTCAAATCCAGAGCGTGATCACTGACTACCTCTCCCATAATAGCAACGGTGACACCACTCTGTCTACACAGTGGGCTGCGCTGAAAGCTGTTCTTAGGGGTGAATTTATATCTATCTCGACAGCAGAAAATGTGGAACGACAATCCAAGAGGGATGAGCTCATACGGCAGACCAGGGAACTGGAACAGATACATAGGAGAACAGGGGCTCCGAGAATATGGAGGCAATTAAAAATTGCCCGCCAACAACTCGCAGCCTTCGATCTAGATAGAGCAGAATATGCAGCCTTATGACTGCGCCACGCCTATTACACGAGCGGGGACAGATGTGGGCGCTTGCTGGCGAACAAGCTCCGCGAGGTCACGCAGCGCAGGGAGGTTCGTGAGATAAGAGGGATCGATGGCATCACAGTGAACGGAGACCAAGCCATAGCTGAGGCTTTCAGTGCATTCTATGCGGAATTGTATGCGGCCGACCCCTCAAACCCGGAGGCGGAGACAGATTTCCTAGCAGCTCTCCCCCTGCCGGCGTTGACGCAGGATCAGATCGATTGCTTAGACAGAGACATCCGACCGGAAGAGGTGATTTCTGCGATCTCCCGGCTCAAACTAGGCAAGGCTCCGGGTCCGGATGGCTTCCCGGCGAGCTTTTATAAAACATTTTGTGGCCAGGTGGCCCCGCTACTCGTCCGACTCTTTACCTCCTTCGCTGAGGAGGGAGCGATCCAGAGAGACCTACTGGAGGCGTCCATCGCGGTGATACCTAAACCGGGTAAGGATCCCGCCGAGTGCGGAGCATATAGGCCTATTTCCCTCTTAAATGTCGATCTTAAGATTTATACAGGGATCCTCGCCTCTCGCTTGGGACCATACATGGGGGACTGATCGACCCGGATCAGTCTGGGTTTATTCCAGAACAGCAGACCTCAGACAACACTAAAAGAGCTTTCCACCTTCTAGAAAAGGCCGCTCGAACAGAGGGTGAATTTATGATGCTGGCCATCGATGCCGAAAAGGCATTTGATAGGGTGCATTGGCCTTATCTGGAAAGGATGCTGCTGAAGGCCGGTATAGGGCCCAAATTCCGAACTAGAGTGTTTAACTGCTACAAATTTCCTTCAGCTGCAGTCCGAGTCAATGGCTGTACGTCTCCCCGGTTTGAAATCGAGCGAGGCACTAGGCAGGGCTGCCCACTATCCCCCCTATTGTTCGCCCTTTATATGGAGCCTCTCGCGCACCTTCTACGGTCCGACCCGAAAGTGCAGGGAATCAAGTTCGGGGGCGACGTTCACACCATAAGCCTGTACGCTGACGATGTGCTGATATCGCTCGCTAACCCCCGGAGTTCTCTCCCGGTGTGAATTGCAGGCCTCGAGCGATTCGGCCAAGTCTCAGGCTTCAAAGTCAACATGTCTAAATCAGTGGCCCTCGACTTGTCACTAGAAACCACCACACCTGCCTATTTACAGGCGGAGTTCCCCATGCCGTGGACGACGGACGCGGTCCCATATCTTGGGATACAACTGGCACCTTCCCTTCAGACCTCCGTAGAACTCAACTATTCCAACCTGCGACAGAAAATAAGACGCGATTTGGGACAATGGAAGTATTATCCGCTGTCCTGGTTGGGTAGGGTGGCACTGTTAAGATGACGGTTCTTCCCCAAATACTATACCTCTTTCGCACGATTCCCCTTGCGCCCACACGAGGCTGGATAAAACTGATGCAGTCGGAACTGTCGCAGTTCATATGGAATGGGAGAAAACCCCGCCTGAAGCGAAGGATCGCCATGCTGGCACCAGAACAAGGCGGGATTGGGATGCCAGACTTGGCAACGTATTTTCAAGCTTCCCAGCTCCGCTTCCTAGTGGAATGGGTTAGATGGGAATCTGGGAAACATTGGCTGTTTCAAGACCAGGCCGTCGCTGGACGGACTCTGCAGGAAATCCCCTTTATGCGACGGGAACACAGGCCTCCCAATCTCTATGCGTCCCTCATCATGCGGGTACCTCTGGAGATCTGGGACCGAGTGGGGGTTAGCCAAGAACTCACCACCCTCCCTTCTCCCCTCACCCCCATCATCGGGAACCCAGACTTCCACCCGGGGATGGACGAGACATCTTTTGCGCGCTGGAAGCCTGCGGGTTGTTGCGCACTCCATCATGTCTATGGCCCAGAAGGTGTCATTCCCTTCCAGCGATTTCGGCAGGAATTCGGCCTACCAGAAACTGAGAGGCTTCGCTACCCTCAGGTCAGGCACTGGGCGCTTAACACCGCAGTAAGGTCCGCGGCGGACAGACGCTTGACAAAATTCGAGTATTGGCTGATCTCCCGCACTAATGATAAACAACTGATTTCAGACCTCTATAAAATGCTCATGCAAAAACACAGATACACCTACAACGCAGGCAGGGTGCGCTGGGAGCGGGAGCTGGGGAGAGCCCTAACTCACAAGGAGTGGGAGGGAGTCTACTATAGAGCGCGGCACTCGGCCTACCATATGGTACTTACAGACACGCTTACGAAGGTCACGTCCTACTGGTATTACACCCCCGAACACCTGTATGAAATGGATAGTGGACAGGATCCCCGGTGTTGGCGCGGCTGTGGTCAGGTTGGCACGTTAGTTCACGTACTCTGGGACTGTCCATTTTTACAAGAATACTGGAGCCAGATCTTAGTGGACGTAGACACACATTTCAAAACAGATATTCCCCGCTTTCCCGCCTATGTAATCCTAGGGTTGCCTAATGCACTGACTTACCCATTGTGATCGCGGAGGGGTCGTCTGATAGCGATCGCGTTGGGGTCAGCGGTACAGAATGTAGTGGCGCTTTGGCGATCAAAACACATCCCCACATATCAGGGCTGGCTTCACCGCCTCTGGATGGTTCTGGGCATGGAGAAACTATCACTATCTAGGGCAGGGGAGGGGGCAAGCTATGCCGAGCTGTGGAGGCCATTCCTATCCTTGCTGGCTTCTGAGTTTACGGAGGTGACTTGTCCTAAGTATCTCCGACTGTTGAGGCTGACGGACACCGAAACAGACAAAAATAAACTGCTTCGACACTGAAGGTTGCGAGGGACCAGCGGCGGGAGTAAAGGTGGACCATGGACCAAAGGGGGCGGGATTGGGGGAGTTGGGAGGGGTGGGGTTACATGGGGGAAGGGGTTGTCGGGGTCTGGGTAGGGTTGGGATTGTTTAGGGGGGGTCTTCCTTCTTTTTGTTGATTAGGGGCGTCCGAGGGACGATGTCTAGGGGTGGCTGTTAGGCCGTAGGGCAAAAGGAAGGTGCTCGAAGAGAGACTGTTGGACATAAAGCTTCCTTAGCTCGGATAACATGTCTTCATGTCTCCAAATGGCAGGGGACGCAATGGGGTCCCCGGGATGCTTTCCAGCCTCACAGTGTTTATGACGCGGCCGGCCCAGGTTGGGTTGTAGGCGGCTTGCTGTGTATAAGACTGCTTCCTCATGACATGGCCGATGGCTTGTACCTTCCTTAACATCGCTCGGTGGGTCAGCCCTCGGACTAATCTGCAATTCTTATATGGCATTACTGTTTGCTAACTTTTGTAAAATCAATAAAAACATTTAATACTAAACTGTGCTTGTGTAATAGGTGATAATTGATACGCTGACTCATGGAGCCAAATACGAACGTCTGATTTGTTGCATGTCAGCCAGGCAGCAGAGTTTAGGCCAACCGCGCAAAATGACATTTTTGAAGAATGCACCGGAGTGACATTTCAGACCTGCATTCGCTTCTATGGCAGAGTCAGGAAGGACATGCTAGTCCTACAAAGGAGCACACCCGACCTGCGAAAAACCGAGACAGAATCAGCCTTAACCATGCACATGCATGGTTAAGGCTGAGTCGTTGTTCGGGCAAGTCGTTATTCAGCTTGCGTGACTCCGGATCTCGTTGTTCCGGAGTCGTTGTTCAGGATATTCCCCTTTATCGTACACACTCAGGCAAGAGATGATTTCACACACTCAAAAACTGAACTCTGACCAATTTGTTTTGTAAAAATATTGTTTAGTTTTATTTTATTTCAAGAACCAAGCCAGGCTTGGTGCAGGTAAGTGGAATAATACTTTGCAGGAATGACATAGTTGAATGCAGTTGTATGTAATTGATATGGATCCAGATAGGTTAATTAGTCAGAAACAATTGAAATTACTTTGCAGTTACTGTCTGAATACTTACTAGATTACTTTTTCCACTCAGCGGAATATGCCTAGATGTCACACTGGATACTTATACAAAGAATTACTAGCTGTACATTTCTTTCATGTCTCACATTTAAGAACTACAAACCAATATCAATTGGAGTTTGTAAGGTATACTTTGTTCATACCTATTTTATTTCATTATTTTTTAAATGTTTCTGTATTGTTTCAACTAAGAAAAAACACTATACATACATATTTACAATTTGTACAAAACAACATATATATTCTACAACATTAAACAATATATAGAGATAGAATTCATCACATAGAGACAATTTCATCAACAGACATCAATTATTGTGGGGTGCCCTATCTTGACACCAAGTTCATTTACAATCCATAACAACGTAATGCAAGGGAAAAAGTAAAAAATACTCTAAGCAACAAATCGCTCTATAAGACCACACATGAATTAATTGGTCTAAAGGACTTCCAAGTCAATTGCTTCTCAAAAAAAAAATAGATGTCACACTGGGACATTTCCTAAATAAAAGGTAAGTAAAGCAGTTTTTGTGAGTACATAGTTTCTTAAGGTTTCATTCAATTTTCCAGCTCCACATTTAAAACATTTTTCACAGAAAAGCAGTCAATGCAATCCTATAGGGGAGGAAATTAACGCATCGGTTTACAGGTAAGTACTTAGGTTTGGGAGTTGGTTTTCTGGGGTTAGAACAAGGGTCCCCCCCCAAGGGTCAAGGATGCACTCCTAGAGCACCCTCAGCCGGCACCAGGGTGGCCGGGTGCAGAGTGCTGATGCCCAATGTTATCCAACGAAGGATATCGGGCACCTAGCTTGGCAGTTCTGGTTGGACTGTTACCATGAGGAACAAGGTGAAGATAGATTTTAATATGGTACTTTGTTTGCTTTAAGTTGGCAGGGTGTGCCCAGACATGGGTCCGTTGCTCACTTTGCCACTGGATTCAAGCTAGCCTAGCTGATGAGGAGTGTTACCCCAAAATTGGCCCCAGGATGCTTGTTTCCAGTCCAGGGAAGACCTGGCTTGGCAGTTTGGGCTGGACTGTTCCCACAAGGAACACAGTCAAGACTGATTTGCATATGCTGGGTCTTAACTGGGGTGACGAAGTGAGCTAAAGAACGATGATGGATTCAACCTAGATTTGTGGCAGGGGTGAGTGTCTAAAAAGTTTCAGCGCTCCGTCTATCATCTCCTGGTGTTTGCCTTGTTTGCCATAAGTTAGCAGGATATGCCCAGACGTGGTTCCCTTGCTCATTTTGCACCCAGATTCAAGCTGCCCTGGCTGATGAAGGGTGTTACCCCAAAACTGGACCCAGGATGAGTGTTTCCCGTCCAGGGAAGATCTGGCTCTGCAGTTTGGGCTGGACTGTTGGGGAACAGCGTCAAGACTGATTTGCATATGGCAAAAAAGAGGGACTTCCCTGGCACCTAAATACAGCTGGGCCTGGGGAACCTGACCAATCCATGCCCCTCTGGTGCAGCAATCAACACCCATGCATTCCCATATTTTGAAAGGCTTGCTGAAGTAGCATACTAGAAGGATTATCCATGGGGTACCCTGTCAGGCTATGGATGATAGCTGCAGTGGACATCACCAGCCCTTCTCTAGAGACAGTGGGGACTTTACCCTGTCTTGTGCCAGTGGCTTAAAACCAATTCCATCTTGAGTTCACCTGCAATCATACTCCTGAATGCCAAGTTTGTCCACTTCAATCATCAACCAATCAAACTTACTTTATTCGATTAAAACAAAGTTAATCATAAAAGTACAAGTATACATCACAGATAATAAAGTTACAGATTAAAACTGGAAAGAAGCAGTTCATAAATGTCAGTCAATAGTTACACAATGTCCTCGTTTTCAAACACATGCAAAAAAAGGAGGAAGCAGTATTACAGGTCAAAGGATCAGACACCATACGTAAAAAATGCAAGGCCAGGCAACATTGTCTAAAATTGTGCGAACGTAAAAGCGCAATTAAAAACCTTTTCCTTTGTTCACAATAAAATTTACAGAAGAAGAGAATGTGCAAATCAGATTGTTGCGAAGTGTCATCACATGGGCAACACAGGAGTTCTTTCGGGGAGAAGATACCAGCAGGATGGCCCAACATGCAGGTAATAAAGTTAAGCCGAAATTTTAACAGAGTAAATCCCACCTGTGCCGTGGGATTGTTACAAATTCCAAATAGGAAGATCAATCTGCAATGGATCTTCAATATATTCTTTAGCAGTGGTTATAAAGCGGGCCTTTAATGTTTTTTTAGAGACAGAGGCACATTTTCTGGGTATACAAATAAGCTTCCTAGATCAAGAGTATATAAAGTATCTTTCACATACTTTAACCATAAAATATTATCCCTATGCTCGAAGGATAAGCAATCCCGTATTATTTGTTGCGTTAGTTAAACTGTGTCTCTACACCATACTGAGTGCCATAAAAGAATAGGTGCAACATTTATCCAATCAGTTATGTAAGGGATACCTAATTCTTCATGTAGATTAAAATTAGAACAACCAATTGGGAGACTCATCATTGATTTCCAAAACAAATCCTCTGTTGTTTGTATCCTCTTTACTGTAACATGGCCCCACACCCCTGCACCATACGTAGCTACTGTCCTAGATTTTGCCCCATAAACCTTTCTTAAAATATCTAAGTTCCTCGTTTCCAGCTTATTTGAAAATTAGCGTATTGCATTTGCACTTTTCTCCAACAAGACCCCACGATTCTTTACCATATTCCTCTAAGAGGCCTTAGAATCAAAAGTGACTCCTAGATATGAGAATATGAGAAGAACTCTGTTTGTGTCACTTTACGTTTTGAGATAAAAAAAAAGAAGGAGGTTAGCTCAGCTTTGGCCCTGTAATTAAAACAAATGACCTAGATTCATTTGTCTGGAGATCAAGGCCTTTCATAAATTCCACATAGGTATTTAACAATTTTTGCAGGGATTTTGTTGTTCGTGCAATTAAAACTGCATCATCTGCATATAATAAAATTGGGATATCCAACTTTCCAATTCTTGGCACATCTATATTTGAATCTAACAATTTAGACTCTCTCCCGTTTGAATAAGCGAGAATAAAAAAGGGTCAAGAACGCACTCTTGGCGAACTCCTCTTGTTACAGGAAACCCCCTAGTACATTCTCCCTGTGGCCAATACCTGACACATGCTTCAGCTCTTGAATACAGTTATCTAATGAAATTGATCACTGCCTGATCTACCCTCATTTCCCTCATAATTCTCCAGAGCTGTGGGTGAGACACACAATCAAAAGCCGTGCTAAGATCCATAAAGGCTAGACATAAATTGCCCTGCTTTGCGTGGGTATACTTTGCTATGAGCAGACTCAAATTCAGGCATTGATCTTGAGTGCCTCTCCCTTTTCTGAAACCGTATTGTACTGGTATCAACATCTTATTAGTCAAAGCCCACGTCTCCAGTCGATTCAATAGCACTCTCCCGATCAATTTTACTGTGCTATCTAAGAGAGAAATAGGTCTATAGTTCCTAGGGTCTTGCTTCTCTCCTTTTTTCAAAATTGGTACTAAAATGACTTTGAACCAAGAGGCGGAAGGTCCCTCTCTTGCTATAGAATTAAACATATTAGTAAGCAGAGGAAAGTCTACTGGAGCGCCATCAAAACCCTGTGCATTATTACTTGTACATTGCTCCATTGCCAAGCATACTTTCCCTATATCATTTGTAAGAATAGTGCTAGATGATGGGACCAGTTCTACAGCCATTAGCTCAGTGTTTACAGGTGGGGCCTAAAAAATATTACTAAAGTGCGCCAACCAAGAGTCCTCGTCCACATGCGTATCCAAATTCGGCTCAGAGTTTGATTTTAAAAATGGGGCGTTAATCCTTAACCAAAAATCCCTTTCATTATTTGTGATGGATGCAACCAATAATTTATCCCAAGTTTCCTCTTTCAATGTCTTTAACCTGTTCTTCCTCGCCACCGTATAAGTTAAGCGGGCCTATTTTACAAGTTGGGGATTCTTAGGTACGGTCTTAAGTAATCGACGTAGGTTAAAACGTGCTTTAGTGCAATCACGATCGAACCACTTCGGTCCCTTAGGTTTGCATTTCCATTTTTAGGGAGATTCCTTTTTAGTTCTCGCGAATTAGTTTCAAAAGCCTTAGTGATGGACCCTGGGTCCTGATTTGAGTCAAGACATATTTCTATTTCTTTCATTGAGTTTGAAACTACATGAGGAATAACAGCAGTCTTATCAATATTCCCCCACTTCAATGTTATTCCATTCTTTTTCGCTATATAGGGTTTCAGATGTGAAAAAGTGGAGCCAAAAATACCCGGCCAGTTCACATGCCAGGTTATAGCTGCATGGTCACTGAAGCCCAGGAATTCAACTTTCCTGTTGTTGAGCTTTTCACCCAGTCTAGCTGAGGCTATTATAAAATCAATTGAGGAACAACATGTAGAGGAGCAAAAGGTATTTAGCGGAAGACCTGTTGATTCAGATCGTGGGTTCATGATCTCCAAATCTTTTAGAAAAATGCATTTCCCATGTTAGCGCTGGGAGGCCTCCGGGTAACCATGCGCTTTATAAATCTGGTTACATTACATTACATTACATCACATAAGCATTATGGGAAAAATGCATATTTGATTCCCCATCTTCTACAAAGCCACAAATTGGGGTTAACGCCAATTGATATAAGTTAAAGACTCCTATCCAAAGCACCATTGGTTCCTTCATGCTTAGCCCTATTATCTTATTCATATATTCCTCCACTATTGCAACAACTTTAAACATTTCACTTCCAAATGAGTTATTATAAAAATTAATCAATAATTTAGTGTTGCCATCAGACCCTTTAAGACAGAGGTCTTCAAACTTTTGGATGCCAAGAACCCCCCTGTCAACATTTTGAGGCGTAAGGACCCCCTCCTGACAAAAATTTCTAAACCTGTAGGCCGGACTACTAGAATTATGAAGCAGGTGAGGCCCAAATTACGCGACAGGCTTGACTAAATTGTGTGGGAAGAAAATGTAAGTGATGTTATGTGATGCAGCGTATTTTGGGATAGCATTGCTTCATTATTTTGACATTTTTTACACACAGTAACACTGAGGAAAGATTTCACCCCATCAGTACTCGTTTATAACCAAAATAAAGCAGTTAACATCAGAAATATTTCTAGCCAACCTTTGAGAAGGGCCTTCCACTCTGCAGGAATATGTGCTGCCAGATTAGAAGCTCACCTGGCCCTGGCCAGGAGAAGCAGGGGTCCCTTTAAAACCTGGTGGTTTTGTGCAGAGTAAAGCAGTTTACCTATGCAGCTTTCCTCTCACCCCCCCCCCTTCCATCCCTCTCTCACTTTGCAGGCCATTTTCTTTCACCCCTTTTTACAACATCTGAACTCTCCTCATTCAACCTCTCACTTCACCTTTAATCATCTCTTGCCATTTTGTCTTTTCACTGCCCTCATCTCGAACAGTCTCTCACATTTATCTCATGGCCTCTCTTGTCCCGTCACCTCCCGTGCCCCTCAGCACTTCTCGTTCACCTCGTCTCTCCATTGAAATTTTTGTCTATTTGTATCTTAGACCTCTCGAGTCCCCCATTCAATTTTCACATCTCCCCTTTGTTCTAACAGAAGCCCTCACCTTTGACTCACACTCACTTCTTGCGTGTCCACACTTCTCTTTGGCAAATCACATTTCTCCTCATCCCTGTTCTCTGCAATCGAATTCTCTCACTCCCTTGCTGTCCTCTCTCATCCTCTCAACTCTCCTCACCAAGCACACAGGTCGGACCCGTATGCTCCTCTCTGCCTGTGCCACTCTGCTTTTTGTTCCTAATTCAAGAAGGCATGAGTTGTCTGTCTCGCTGTTTTGGTGCAGGCCGCGCAGTTATGGAACTTGCACCCTCCTTTGCTTCGCTCCACCATGAATCTATTATCCTTTAGGAAGATATAAAAACCTTTCTCAATGCTCTTTAGGTTACCCAATTTGGCTGGTTCACTTTCTCCCTCTGTGTGTTTCTCATTTGCCTACATGCAGCAGATGATTATTAGCCCCAGGACATCTTTTGGTAACAGTAGCGCACAACAAATGTAAATAATAATAATAGCCAGAAGCAGGGAAGTCACTAGTCCAGAAATTCGGAGGGGACTAATACTTCCAGCCAGGGCTGGTCCTAACACTGGTTGCACACGGTGCAACAGTCTTTTTTGGTGCCCCACCCCACGTTTCCTCCTTCTCCATGAATTCCTTCGCTGCCACTCACCAACAATGCACCTCATCTCTCTATAGCACCTTTCTGACAAACATTTAATTTTCCTATAGCGCTACTCATAGTTTACTCACTCTCATTTCTGTGACCTGCATGGTACACGTTCTTTGTAGCAGGCACATTAACCCTCTGCACACTGTGTGGGTGACGAGTGCCCATGTGAATGCACGGTGAGCGATGCAAAAGTGCGAGAGTAGGTTACGAGGAGTGACTGCAGGGTGAGTGAGGTGGCATATGAATTTGGGTGCGGATGCAAGTTCAGAATGGGATGAATGAATGTATGATTACTGATGGGCTTGTTTGAGTGAGTTGCATATTGAGCAGTGAGGGGGTCAGGTGAGTGAAGTGTCACATGAGTGCAGGATGAGTAGTGTACTCATGTGACTGCAGGGTGAGGTATAGGGTGAACAGCGCAAGTGCATTGTGAGTGCAGTGTGATCACTGTGAGTGCAGGGTGAGCGGGTGAATGGTGTGAGTGCATGGTGATCAGTGTGAGTGCATTGTGATCACTGGGAGTGCAGGGTGAATGGTGTGAGTGCATGGTGATCAGTGTGAGTGCAGGGCGATATTGAGGAGTGAGTTGTCTGAAGGTAGGGTGCATTCCTAGACACTTGAAGTAACATGTTATTGACGGCGGCGTAGGGTTTAACCACATCAGTGCTCATGACGAGCTCAGCTCGCCATGAGGCACAGTGGCGCCGTGCTCATGACGAGCTGAGCTTGTCATAACCGCTGCGGAAAGCCCACGCGGGGATAATTTCCCTGCTGTGCTGGGCTTTCCATTAACCGGGCGTGGTCATGACGAGCTCAGCTCGTCATGAGCACTGCGCCACCGTGCAGCGTGAAGAGCCAAGCTTGTCACAAGCACCACGGCTCTGTGCGTGGCCCCCCTCCCCCCGCACCGCGGGGGAATTAGCCCCGCGGCGAAGGGGTTAAGATCTAAGTTAAACTACTGCGGCATTAATCGGGGATCGAGGGTGGAGGAAATAAATAATGTGCTGATCCTGCAACAAACTTACAGTCCTATGGTTAGGGTTGGCAGCAGATTATTTTGATGGCCAAGTCGGTACAAAAATAAGCAGTCACCTAAAGTTGTATTTTCAGCACTTATGTGCATACTTCGAACAGCAAATATAAATAGAAAGCGCTTTTAATTGTGTTCTAGGGCTGCCTCAATGATCCATAACTGACAAAGAGAAAAAAGACAGAAAAGTCACATAACTAATGCATACATACTTTTGTATTTAAAAGTCTATTTAGTGTCAAGAGGAGGTCTTTGCAGGCTCTTTAAACACAACAGGCAGGCATCCCTACTTATATTCCTTTTCATTAAATGCACTCTCACACTACAGCAGTAATTGTAAAATACAAATGTAAGGAACTGGCACCTTGAGGGCCCAGGGGGTACTCAAACCAGGAAAAAAACTAAGCCTCTGTAACCAGTTTACAATGGCATGTAAATATGCAAATGGTCTTTAAAGACATGTGAAAAATTCGGGCCTGCCAGAGATGACTCCAGACACTGCCCAGCCAAGCCCACAGCAGATCGAGTTGCACTGCAGCAGCAGCCGGGCTGAGAGACACGACGAAAGAGGAGGGGGGCTGAAGCCTTTGGGCCTGGACAGAAGTATGACTGTGAAGGCGCGACCCCCTTTGCATCGCTCCACGGCCCCCCTGGGGGTCACGCCCCACAGTTTGAAGACCCCTGCTTTAAGGTGTAACATATTATACAAGCATTGGCATAGCCAATAGGTCTCGCTTTTGGGACCTTCTAAGTATTTAGTTATGCAGCACAATATCCTTGGTGCAACAACATCAACTGTTGCACGGCTAAACACGTATACGGTCACAAAGGTGAGATCTATTGGCTATGCCAATGCTTGTTATTTTTTGTTCTTGGGGGAAACCGGGCTAGTGCCAGGAGGGTCAAGGGGGAGTGGTAAGGAGTTGAGGAGTGAATGCCAGGAGGGACAAGGGTGACTGTCAGGCCATGGGGGTGAAGGGTGAGTGCCAGGGAGGCGAAGAGTGAGTGCCAGGGAGATGAGAAGTAAGAGTCAGGAGGGTCAAGGGTGAGTGCCAGGGAGGGGAAGGGTGAGTGCCGAGAAGGGGAAGTATGAGTGCCAGGGGTGAGGGGTAGCTGCCAGGCCAGAGGGGTGAAAGGCTAGTGCCACGGAGGTGAAGGTTGAGTGCCAGGTCAGGGGGATGAAGGGTGAGTGCCAGGGAGATGAAGGTTGAGTGTCATGGAGGTGAGATGTAAGAGTCAGGAGAGTCAAAGGTGAGTGCCAGGGAGGGGAAGGGTGAGTGCAAGGGGTGAAGGGTAGTTGCTAGGCTAGGGGGAGGAAAGGCTACTGCCATGGAGGTGAAGAGTGAGTGCCAAGGGGGCGAGTAGTGAATGCCAGGAGGGATATGGATGAGTGTCAGGGAGGTGAAGGATATGTGCCAGGGAGGGGAATTATGAGCACCAGGAGGGTCGAGGGTGGGTGTCGGGGAGGCGACAGTTGAGTGTCACAGAGAGTCAATGCTGGGTGCCAGAGAGGGAGAAGGGTGAGTGCCAGGTGCGAGGAGTGACTGCCATGCCTAAGGGGTGAATGGTGAGTGCAAGGAAGGTGAGGGGTGAGTGACAGACTGCAAACAGTAGTGAGCTGGGGTCTAGAAGGAGGTGCGGAGATCATCACCCAGTGTGTGCCAGGCTAGACGCACCAGTGCCATGTGGATCAGAGAAAATGCATGGAGTGGTATGGTTGACAGGAGACGTGCAGGCTGCTTAAATATTGTAGAGATTGGATTGTCAAGCACTAGAAAACAAAAGTGAATGAATAAAACTAAAAACGCGAACACTTTCACAGCGAACGCGGCTGTGAAAGTGAAACTGATTGCGATCGCGTGAAAGTGAAACTGATCGTGCTACCTGGCTGAGAGGAGGCTGATAGGCAGTGAGTGGCCGGGGGTGTGTGTGTGTGTGGTTGTGTGTGTGGTTTTGTGTGTGGTTGTGTGTGTGGTTGTGTGTGTGGTTGTGTGGTGTGTGTGTGGTTGTGTGTGTGTGTGGTTGTGTGTGTGTAGTTGTGTGTCTCTGTGGTTGTGTGTGTGGTTGTGTGTGTTTGGGTGTGTGTGTTTGGGTGTGTGTGTGTGTGGTTATGTGTGTGTAGTTGTGTGTGTGGTTGTGGTTATGGTTGTGTGTGTGGTTGTGGTTGGTTTTGTGTGTGTGTGAATGTGTGTTTGGTTGTGTATATGTGTGATTGTGTGTGTGTGGTTGTGTGTGTGTGTGTGGTTGTGTGTGGTTGTGGTTGTGTGTGTGTTTTGTGTGTGTCAGTGTCGTTGTGGGTGTGTGTGCATAGAAGTGTGGTTGTGTGTGTGGTTGTGGTTGTAGTTGTGTGTGTGGTTGTGTTTGTGGTTGTGTGTGTGGTTGTGTGTGTGTGTGGTTGTGTGTGGTGTTGTGTATGGTTGTGTGTGTGGTTGTGTGTGTGTGGTTGTGTGGTTGTGTGTGTGTGGTTGTGTGTGTGTTTGTGTGTGTGTGTGTGGTTGTGTATGTGGTATGTGGTTTTGTGGTTGTGTGTGGTTGTATGTGTAGAAGTGTGGTTGTGTGTGTGGTTGTGTGTTTGGTTGTGGTTGTGTGTGGTTGTGTGTGTGGTTGTGTGCGTGGTTGTGGTTGTGTGTATGTGTGGTTGTGTGTGTGTGGTTGTGTGTGGTTGTGTGTGTGTGGTTGTGTGTGTGGCTGTGTGTGGTTGTGTATGGTTGTGCGTTGTGTGTGGTGTTCTGGTTGCATGTGTGGTTGTGTGTGTGGTTGTGTGTTCGGTTGTGTGTGTGGTTGGTTGTGTGTGTGGTTGTGTGTGTGTGGTTATGTGTGTGGTTGTGGTTGTGTGTGTGGTTGTGTGTGTGTGTGGTTGTGTGTGGTTGTGTGTGTGTGGTTGTGTGTGTATGTGGTTGTGTGTGTGGTTGTGGTTGTGTGTGTGTGGTTGTGTGTATGTGTGTGTGGTTGTGTGTGTATGTGGTTGTGTGTGTGTGTGTGGTTGGGTGTGTGTGGTTGTGTGTGTATGTGGTTGTGTGTGTGGTTGTGTGTTTGGTTGTGGTTGTGTGTGTGTGGTTGTGTGTGTGTGTTTGTGTGCGTGGTTGTGGTTGTGTGTGTATGTGGTTGTGGTTGTGTGTGTGTTTGTGTGAGTGTGGTTGTGTGTGGTTGTGTGTATGGTTGTGTGTTTGGTTGTGGTTGTGTGTTTGGTTGTGGTTGTGTGTGTGGTTGTGAGTGTGGTTGTGTGTGGTGTTCTGGTTGCATGTGTGATTTTGTGTGTGGTTGTGTGTTTGGTTGTGTGTGTGGTTGGTTGTGTGTGTGGTTGTGTGTGTGTGGTTGTATGTGTGTGTGTGGTTGTGTGTGTGTGTGGTTGTGTGTGTGTGGTTGTGTGTGTATGTAGTTGTGTGTGTGGTTGTGGTTGTGTGTGTGTGGTTGTGTGTGTGTGTGGTTGTGTGTGGTTGTGTGTGTATGTGGTTGTGTGTGTGTTGTTGTGTGTGTGTGTGGTTGTGTGTGTGTGGCTGTGTGGTTGTGTGTTTGGTTGTGTGTGTGTGTGTGTGGTTAGGTGTGTGGTTGTGTGCGTGGTTGTGTGTGTATGTGGTTGTGTGTGTGGTTGTGGTTGTGTGTGCGGTTGTGTGTGTTTGTGTGTGTGGTTGTGTGTGGTTGTGTGTTTGGTTGTGGTTGTGTGTGGTTGTGTGCATGGTTGTGGTTGTGTGCATGGTTGTGGTTGTGTGTATGTGTGATTGTGTGTGGTTTTGTGTGTGGTTGTGTGTGGTGTTGTGTGTGGTTGTGTGTGTGGTTGTGTGTGTGGTTGTGTGTGTGTGTGGTTGTGTGTGTGGTTGTAGGTGTGTGGTTGTGTGTTTAGTTGTGTGTGTGATTGTGTGTGTGTGGTTGCGTGTGGCTGTGTGTGTGTGGTTGTGTGTGTGTGGTTGTGTGTGTGTGTGTGGTTGTGTGTGTGGTTGTGTGTGTGAGTGGTTGTGTGTGTTTGTGTGGTTGTGGTTGTGTGTGTGGTCATGTGCGTGGTTGTGTGTGTGTGTGTGTGGTTGTGTGTGTGTGGTTTGTGTGTGGTTGTGTGAGTGTGGTTGTGTGTGTGTGCTTGTGAGTGTGGTTGTGTGTGTGGTTGTGTGTGTGTGTGCTTGTGTGTGTGGTTGTGTGTGTGCGTTTGTGTGTGTGTGTGTGGTTGTGTATGGTTGTGCGGTTGTGTGTGGTGTTGTGGTTGCGTGTGTGGTTGTGTGTGTGTGGTTGTGTGTGTGGTTGTGATTGTGTGTGTGGTTGTGTGTGTGGTTGTGTGTGTGTGGTTGTGTGTGTGTGGTTGTGTGTGTGTGTGTGTGTGGTTGTGGTTGGTTGTGTGTGTGTGGTTGTGGTTGGGGGTTTGGTTGTGGTTGTGTGTGTGTGTGGTTGTGTGTGTGGGGGTGTGTGTGTGTGTGAGTACAAATACTTTACACATTGCCTCTTTAGTTTAGCCTGACTGCTCTGTGTCGAGCTATTCTAGGATGAGCACAGGTAAACTTAGTGTGTACTACACTTACCTGACTAGGATCGTGGGTCCCTACTTGGACAGGGTGCAAACAACTGCCAAGTAGAGACCCAATTTTTAACAGTAAGAAAGCAGATCCCCATAAAGAACAAGTTACTTACCTTCGGTAACAATATATCTGTAAGAAACATAGGTTAGTTATGGATTCCATACCTTCAAATTACCCCCAGGCATCAGACTGGATCTGGAAAGTTTTTTGTCAGCATTACCCCTGCACGTCGAAAGATGGCGTCGGTCGGCTCCGCGTTCGTCGTTGGCGTCATGGTCGCCGGGATGATATCACGGTAGCTACATAGAGGCAGCCCTCGCGCACTGACGTCAGTTCTGTACAAGACTTTCCATGCCAGAACCGCAGACCCATGCAAGACACTGACCACTGTTGCACAAAACTAGGGCCCTGAAAGGAAGTCCTTAACCCTAAAAGTCAGTTTGCAGAACGGGGAGGATGGGTGGGGCGGTAAGGAATCTATAACTAACCTATGTTTCTTACAGATATATTATTATTACCGAAGGTAAGTAACTTGCTCAGCTGAAAGAAACAGTTAGTTATAGATTCCTTACCTTAGAATAGATACCCCAGCAATACCAACCCGGGAGGTGGGTCTGCACCCTAAGTTCACACCAGGAAGTCCTGGAGAACAGAACAGCCAAATAAGCCCTCTCTGCGGACTTGGCTGTCCAGGCATTAGTGTCTTGTGAATGTGTGCAGTGATGCCCACGTAGCTGCCTGACATGAAGAACCAGGTTTTAGAACCCAACGGCGCCAGGGAAAATGCCCGATGTCTTCGAGTTCCCCTGCCTTGGCAAACAGAGACACGGGACACTTCTTGATGACGTCAAAGACCAAATTTATTGGCTGCAACCAGGAACAGAGGTCTACGAAGCACAACACGGGTGGTTCGCTAGAGACTGCACAAATTCATAGAGCGGAGCATTGTCTTTTATGCTAAAAATCACATTCCTGGCTAGCATCGGTTACATACAAACTGACCAATTGGAGGGTGACATTTCAAACATATCGCATGACGACAATCCCACTTTCTGTTGTCCAGCCCACCAGAAATGACCAAGCAAAATTCAACATTCCTGCTCGAGCAGGCCGGACGGACCCATCATAAAGACCTCAACCCATATCAGTAATTAAGCCATAAAGGAAGGAACAGAAGCAGATGACAAGTAAGATAGAAGGGTATGTGCATGTACCAGAAACTCAGCAATGTCCTGCTCTTTGATCTCTATCTGACCAGCTGCTTAACAAGGAACTGGCTCAACGAGGTCAGCCTCGGGCAAGGGAGTCAGTTCGTTCAGGTCACTCAGAAGTCAGCTAAAGGTGTACGTGTCCCAAAGACTCGTTCGGCCGCAGTCATCGGCCTATGTGAGGGCAACCACACAAAATGGCTGCCGTACACAAAATGGAACCCGAGGGTTCAGACGAAATCTATGAATACGTAGTGTTCTCATTGATCGGTTATTACGAAAACACTCGTACATACCGCACTCGTCATTTGCGGTCCGCTGACACCAAAATCGCCTATATCCGACGACTTTTATTGAACAGGTTCAGAATCTAAGGAACCACAGAACCACAGGCCCTCCTTTTGCCCTTACATAGGCAACAAACCCAAACCCATGTCAGTCTGAATCCAGGTCTATATTCATCAGATCATCAAGATGTTGCTGTAGCATCATCGTAGTACTTAGCAACTCTCTCTGGACAGGTCTCCTCGCACACGAAGTAGCACAAAGGCCACATATAGCAGGAGCACACTGTACGCAAAGACAGAACAGGAAAAGGATAGCTAAGATCATCCCAATGACCATCAGAATCTTCCATCCCCACGTGGATAACAATCCCCCAAACCATCCCATCAACGACCAATCTCCCTCGTCTATATGTACAGACTCGGAGATCTTATGTAGTCTGGAAATGGCCTGGAAAACTGTCGGAGCGTTGTCTGGAATGAAAACGCAGCAGCTCGATTGAATCAATTTACACACCCCACCTCTATCTGCAAGTATGACATCTAGCGCAACTCTGTTCTGAAGAGTCATAAGTCGATCCGACTGGAGCTCAGCAGTCAAGTTACTAAGGGCACCGGCAGTTTCGACTATGGTGGACTCAACCACTCTCGTCAACTGTCGAATGTTCCTGCTATTAGCCATGGGTCCCCAGAACGGCAGAAAACCCTTAAAGAAATCTCCCAATTCTTGTCCTGCGGTATCTTCCTTACTGAAGACACCTCTAGCAACTCTCGTCTTATGGTAATCTGCCGCAGCTGTAAATGTGGGAGGCAACAGGAACGAAACAAAACATGTGCCCGAAAAGTCAGGGGGCAACCATGTGTACGCTTTATCGTAACAGATGAAATAGGTACCCTTAGCTGCTAGGAACGCTGGGGAAGTCTGAGACGCAAAAACAGAAGTCTCAGTGCAAACGCTCTTCCCTAACTGAGCTCTCGGATTCTTGCCATTACCTTGCAGACAATAATGACCCTGATGGGGCACTATCCAAATTGGAGGGGATTTCTTCGCTCGCTGGTTAACACTCAGACTAACTCCGTATCCAGTAATGTTCCAACCAATGTATGCTTGTGTCTCATCTCTCGGGATAGTCTCATACGAACTAATTCCCCTAATCATGTCGACTATACCCTTGACCAGAGCACTAGTCTTTGGACTATCTTTCACGGAACGTTGGGGATAGACTCCATGAGCATAAATGAACATCGTTCTATATGCCCAAATAGAACGATTGTAGCTAAAAGGCAAAACCAGGTAAGGAATACCTTTATTGGTAGTATGGGGCATAAGGCCACACACCCAACAATTTGTCGTGTTCATTACTAGCTGGTGTTGATACAGGAGTTGACCAAAGGAATTATTAGCAAATTCCAATCTTCTAACAATTTCATGTTCGGGCAGAGGGTGAAAAGAATGCGAAGAAACAGTAGGAGGAGGCATAGGTTGCATAGTGGGCATGAACGTCACTTGAAAAGAGAATGTCACATATCCAATTAAAAATATCATTAAGCTAAGCAATATAAGCAAACACAATATTAAAAAACGTTTTCTGCTCATTAATTTACATATTTTGCTCTTAAAGCTTATTCTTTCAACAAGTCTCTCCATCTCGAAAAACTCCATCCTCTCTAATTGCTGCTCGCGGCGGTAGGGTGTTCTGCGCTAAGGAACGCGTCTGTCAGTCCAGGGCAACTCCCTTAGACCAACCAGAACCGTCAACCTAACGTCTTCGGCTTGCACTCCAAAGACTTGACACCGCGACCCTACAGCTGAACCCAGATGGCGGTTCGAAAAACAAAAATCAAAATAGTTCCTCGGAGGAGAGCTAACCTTAAAAATATCAGTAAAAGAAAGAATCTCAGTGCTTTATTAGTCCAGCGACTCTCGGTCGCAAATTATAACGCTCTTTGCCAGGCAATGTCTGTTCACGGAATAATAACTCAGGTTCAACAGTGTTCATACTATTCAACTGAGGCACAGCTTCTTGAAGAAGATCGTCACTTTCTTGCTCAGTGTTCGTTCCAATCAAACGGGCATCGCTGAAAGGCAGAAAACGAGGCACGGTCTCAGTTTCAGAATCAGGAAGTCCTTTCTGGACCCACCGGTCGTACGGCAGAGGCAAAGGAGCCCTCTTACAATGTACGCCGTGGATCCAGTTCTTTGTACCGTGCACTCGTACTGCAGAACGGGTGGACAACAGAACTAAATACGGGCCGTTCCAGCGGGGCTGATCGTTCTTGGTCCGCTGGAAATTCTTCACCAGCACCCAGGTGCCAGGTTCAATGGCGTGTCCTGGATCTTCAGAAGCTTGTGGCAGTGAATCATGAACCTGTTGATGCAAAACATGCAATTTAGCCGTCAATTCATACAGGTAGTCAAGCAACACAGGATGTTCTATCTCACTAAACTTTGTCGGCCGCGGCACTCCCCAAACATTTGCCGGGCGACCAAACACTACCTCGTATGGACTAAGACCCATTTGTGAATGCACAGTCATTCTAGTGGACAGAAGAGTTAATGGCAAAGCATCTGGCCATTGTAAACCAGAGCTCGCTTGAATCTTAGCTAATTTCAACTTAAGAGTGCCATTATAGCACTCGACTAAACCAGCTGATTGGGGATGATTTGCAGCGTGGAACTTCTGCTTGATACCTAATCCATCACATACTCTCTTCATCACTTGACCTACAAATTCACTCCCATTGTCACTCCAGATCATTCTCGGCAAACCAAACCTAGGGAAGAATTCCTTAATAAGGACTTTCGCTGGGGACAAGGCAGTATTATCGTTCAAAGGGTAGGCTTCCACCCATCTAGAAAAAGAGCAAAGAACCACTAAGACGTATTTCAGGTTGTTGCACCCCTCCATGTGGATGAAATCTAGCTGCAAAGCCTCAAACGGATACGTTGGAGGAGCAAAATAACCAGCTGGAGTTGGAATTCCCTTACCAGGATTGTACATCAAACACACCATACAATTCTTAACCAGATTCTCCACACACTTAGGAATACCAGCATTCTGCCATACTGGAGCTAACAACTTGCAAATCCCTTTTACACTGATATGTGCCAATCCATGAGCCATCGTAACCACTGGAAGTACATACGCATCGGGTAACAACCATCTCTGATGCTCTGACAACTCAATCCAACAACCATTCGAATCCAATTAACCTTGCTTTCTCTCCATTCATTCAACTCTTTCTCTGTAGCTTCAGCTTGGATGGATTTCACACTCTCAAGCGTATCTTCACACATACTCCTATCCGGAACCAATCTCGCCGGACCCGCAACATACATTCGACTCATCACATTTCTCGCAGTTTCTTTCGCGACTTCATCTGCAAACGCATTACCACGACCAACATCATCCGTAACTTTCTTATGCGCACTGCATTTCACAATCGCGACTTGCAACGGCAAAGTAAGAGATTCAAGAAGTTCATTCACCAATTGACCATGCTGAATCTTAGTTCCATGCGAAGTCAGGAACCCACGCTCTTTCCACAAACGTCCAAAACTATGAGCCACACCAAACGCGTACTGGCTATCGGTATACACAGTCACTCGCTTTCCTTTCGACAACACACACGCTCTCGTTAATGCAATCAACTCTGCTGCTTGCGCTGAATTATGTGGGATACGTGCAGCTTCAACAATCGTATGCAAAGTCGTAACAGCATATGCCGCAGTTGTATCACCATTCGGAAGCTTAAAGCACGAACCATCAACCCATAAGGTACCATCACACTCTGGAAGAGGAGTATCCCTAAGATCTATCCTCCCTTTTGTTTCTTCCTCTGTCCTAAGGAAGCAATCATGTTGTTCAATAACATCTGTCTCTACTGAAATCGGCAACAACGTAGCTGGATTCAAAGTGTTGCATCTCTTTATATGTATGTGACTCGCTAACAGTGTCAATTCATAACCTGACAACCGAGCACTAGTTAAGTGCTGTGTCTTGGTACGAATTATTAAGGTATCCACTGCATGTGGAACCATCAAAATTAGTGGATAGTCCATAACCAAACCAGCAGACTGTCGAATCGAAACAGCCGCTGCTGCTGTAGCTCTCAAACAACTCGGCAACGCTCTAGCTACGGGATCCAAAGTCGACGAAAAATAAGCACATGAACGTTGTTTATCGCCAAATTGCTGAGTCAAAGCCGACAATGCACATCCCTCTCTCTCGTGGACATATAATGTAAAAGGCTTACTGTAGTCGGGAGTACCCAAGACAGGAGCCGAACACAACGCATCGTGCAATTCTGAAAAGCTCTTATGACATTCGTCAGTCCAAGGAATAGGATTTGGAGTATCCTTAACAGTAAGAGCTATCAAAGGCTTCGCAAGCAATAAAAAATTAGGGATCCACTGTCTACAGTACGGCGTAATACCTAGGAAAGCACGTACTTCTCTCTGTGTCGTAGGCACACTAATTTTCGCAATCGCTTGAATTCTTTCTGGGGTCAGTTTCCTTCCCTCCTTCGATAAGAGGTGACCTAAGTAGGTAACTTCTTGTCAACAATATTGCAACTTTGATAGAGAAACCTTATGATGGAAATCAGATAAATGACGTAACAACGACAAAGTAGCCTCTCTACAGATCTCTTCATTGTCAGCAGCAACTAACAGATCGTCAACATACTGAATAAGAGCAGCACCATCAGGTAAAACAAGCAAATTAAGTTGTGTTTTCAAAGCCTGACTATAGATCGATGGATTTTCACAATAGTCTTGAGGAGCGTGCTTAAACCGGAAACTTTGTCCTCCTAAAGAGAAGCCAAAGATATCCCTACTCTCCACGGCAATCGGGATCCTGAAGAAAGCATTCTTCAAGTCAATCACCGAAAACCACGTGGCTGTAGCCGGGATCAAAGTCAGTAAAGTGGTGATATCAGGCACAACAGGAAATTGCGGAACAACGATCTTATTCACCTCGCGGAGATCGATCACAAACCTATATACAGGAGGCTGTGAAGAATCCGTTCTTTTCAGAACAGGCAAAACCAGACTATTGCACACATTACCTCTCGTTTCCTCAATCACACCTTTCACAATCAGATCATAGATGATCTCCAAAAGTGCTCTTTCACCATCACTGGAAATTCGATATTGCGGAATACTTGGCAATCTAGCATTCGCTTTCAACGTCACAACATATGGCGGAATCTCTAGGAGACCCACATCATTAGGACCAGTAGCCCAAAGAGAATCAGGGAGAGAAGACAATTCAGGTGGAAGTCGATCTTTAGATAAATACATCGGAGAGATCACTCTCTTACCCAATGTAAGATGTACTCCTGAAGGAGAACAATGTAGCGTTGCATACAATCTCTTCAACAAGTCCAATCCCAACAAGTTCTCACCACAACCTGTCGTTAGAATGAGGGGTGCTTCGAATTCACAAGGTCCAACAGAATAGACAACGGACTAGAAATCGGATTCGTAACCGGGGCGCCAGAAAAACCTACTGAAACATTCGTTAAGCCATACAAAGGTGCGCCAGGGAGTTTAGAGTGCATAATAGAACTCTTCGCAGCACCAGTATCCAACAGAAAAGGCTCTGACACACCTGATGCAATCTCTTCAACATAAGGTCCACTCTGATCTACTGGAACTGAAACAACTCCCTCTCTTTGTCTATGGCTGTCCTAGCAATCATTAGCATCCACATTCTCACCTTCAACATAGTAATCGTCCGCATAGTACTGTGCCATCCTACCAGACGCACCATTCTGCTGATCAAAGCTATTCCTACGGGAAAACGCTGTTGAGAAGACTCGAACCTTTGTGAGTTTCTCTGATATTGCTGAGGTTGCTGATAATCGCGCTGATTATTACGGGGCAGATAAGCTTGCTGTAGAAGAACTTTAGTCTTCAATTCCTTAGTCTTCCTATCCGCTTTCTCTATCTCATCCTTATTTCTATTCTCATAGTACTGGGCAGTAGCCAAAATCTGCGCTGACGTAGAAACAGCCCAAGCACTCTCAGAATCCTTCAACTTATTACACAAGTCGGGAAGCAAATTATGCACAAACTTGTCAACGAACAACCGTTGACCACCTTCTGTACTCATGTCCTGACCACTATGGTCAGTAAACGTTTCTTCGAATCTAGTGAAAAAGTCAGACACAGTCTCGTCTTTCTTCTGCTTACACGCAGACAACTTGTCCCAATTAACACGCATAGCAGGCATCAAAGTCTTCATATAATCATAATCCTACCAGGGAGATCAGTAATCACATCCTCTGGTTTAGCACCACCTACTTGTCTATTATCTGCGGCTCTAAGATTATTCCATGTATCACCTAATTCCTGTGCATGATCCATATGACGAATCAATCCCCATATAGGCTGTGGAACAACATTCCCAAAGAACATGTCTATATCGGCTAGATTCATAATACATGAATCCGCAGTTTGAGATAATTCCTTATAGTACCCTGCAGGATTTTTACGTGGATCAGGCAAAGTCTGCTTAAGGGCTAAAACTTCAGCAAGCTTCCATGGAACATGTACCCAAACTCGCTGAAAATGTGGCGGAATAATTGGAACAGCATTTGCATCACCAGGTCTTCAAACTGGAAGAACCTCTCGCATCGGATATTGTCGCGCCTTTCTCTTAACCAAAGAATCAGGCTCAAACAGTCGCTGAGAAGGAGACTCACTCCTAAACGACAACAACGTCGCAACTGCTTTCTCAACCCCAAGACCCACAACAGGCCCTTTCGCAAACTCAGAACGTATACGGTACAACTCAGACGGAGTTTGTCCTACATCACCATCTTCCCATTGTTCGCGAAGGAAAGAACACATCATATTGAAAACATATCTTTGTTTCGGTGCTTCCCATTGACAAAAAACATCCATAACACACTCGAGATCATAGTGCAAAGGATACGTAACCCATTTACGCGCTAAGTGATCTAACACTGTCCGTTCATCAGGACCAGGCAATTGGCTACGCAATTGCTTACGCTCTACAACAGGATACATACCCAATGAACCCAAAAGAGGAGAGAAGAGACCAGCAACAAAATCAGTCATTCTCTGTCGAGCAGAAGGAGAAGTTGACAAAAGAACAGGAGACAAAGCAGAATGAGAAGAAACCAAAGTCGGAACAGTAACAGGGGGAGTAAACAAGACAGGCGTAGGAGTAGCAGACGAAGAAGGTAGCAAAGTCGGCGGCCCTTGAGAAGGCTGCGCCAAAGGAATAGGAGCCAATGGAAGAGGAGCTGGCTGTTGAGGAACCACAGGAGGCAAAACAACCGGAGGTTGCACAACTATAGCTTGTGGAGGTGCTGTAGCACTCTGCACATAAGGGGGTGGCGAACTCAATAGGTGCTACATTAAAGGATCTTTCGCAAGATCTTTCTTCTCTTCTTGCTGTTGAGGTGGCAAAGCTGGATAGCACTTGTCCACCGCTAACTTACGTTGCCTAATTATCTGTTCGCTTTCTTGTTCTTCTTCATTATCCCTAAACTGTATAGCAGCTTGCACCATTGACATACCACATTCTCGTTTATTTCGTTTCGCTAACTTAATTTCTTTCTGTTTGGCTTCCTTTCGCCATAAGCGAAAAGAGTCAAACATCGCCGGCCGGGCTTTCTTCTTGAACAGTTTAACTTCGAGATTATCTAAAATCTCTGTTTCAAAGCTACCATAACGGGGCCACTGTAGGACACCGTCTTTCCTGGTATATTTGATCCATACTTCATTATACGTGATAGGACCCACTCCATTTTTTATATAGAGTTCATAGGTCGGAGTTCAAATCGGAGGAACCGGACACGAATCCTCCAATCGGGAATCCCTATTACAGCCACAACAAAATATCTTTCCAAGTCTGCTAAGACCAGGCATCTTCGCTCACTAGTCTATCTTCAAACTTCAAGGGAATATTAAAAACGATAGTCTCGTGAATACACAAGTCCCTCAGCTTTGGGGCCTGCCGGTACCAAATCAAAGAATCCCGAAAGGATACCAAAACAAAACTAAAGACTGGGAGACGCTCCACTCATACTTAACTGAAATGTCGATGGCGTCACCAGAAGACCCGTCTATCGTCTCGCTCTACAAATCATCTAATGGCTCCAAGACAGGGCGACAGTCAGGGCAGCAGTCCTTCGTAGCCGTCGGAAAACGGGGAACCTCGCAGCAAAGACTTTCGGATCACGACGACATACAGGGGTCGAGGAAGTGGCAGGCCTTCCTCCAGAATTTTCACACGAAGCTCCTCACGATCTTCAGGCTTGGACCGGTACCGCTGAAGTTGCCCCACGTTGGGCCCCAACTGAAGAACCGGGCGGCGCCAGGGAAAATGCCCGATGTCTTCGAGTTCCCCTGCCTTGGCAAACAGAGACACGGGACACTTCTTGATGACGTCAAAGACCAAATTTATTGGCTGCAACCAGGAACCGAGGTCTACGAAGCACAACACGGGTGGTTCGCTAGAGACTGCACAAATTCATAGAGCGGAGCATCGTCTTTTATGCTAAAAATCACATTCCTGGCTAGCATCGGTTACATACAAACTGACCAATTGGAGGGTGACATTTCAAACATATCGCATGACGACAATCCCACTTTCTGTTGTCCAGCCCACCAGAAATGACCAAGCAAAATTCAACATTCCTGCTCGAACAGGCCAGACGGACCCATCATAAAGACCTCAACCCATATCAGTAATTAAGCCATAAAGGAAGGAACAGAAGCAGATGACAAGCAAGATAGAAGGGTGTGTGCATGTACCATAAACTCAGCAATGTCCTGCTCTTTGATCTCTATCCGACCAGCTGCTTAACAAGGAACTGGCTCAACGAGGTCAGCCTCGGGCAAGGGAGTCAGTTCGTTCAGGTCACTCAGAAGTCAGCTAAAGGTGTACGTGTCCCAAAGACTTGTTCGGCCGCAGTCATCGGCCTATGTGAGGGCAACCACACAAAATGGCTGCCGTACACAAAATGGAACCCGAGCTTTCAGACGAAATCTATGAATACGTAGTGTTCTCATTGATCGATTATTACAAAAACACTCGTACATACCGCACTCGTCCTTTGCGGTCCGCTGACACCAAAATCGTCTATATCCGACGACCTTTATTGAACAGGTTCAGAATCTACGGAACCACAGAACCACAGACAGATGTCATTAAGTGGGACTCCACGTTACAAAGCAGTGGTAGCTGGATGTATGACGTTACGACGCGTACCGTCACAACGCGTGCTGTTACAACGCGTCTTTTACAACGCAAGTCGTGACAACGACTTGCGTTGGGGGCGCGGATCGAGAATAGTATAATTTACTATTCTAACACCAGTCCCCGTGGACACTAGGGAAGGTGTTGGAATAGTAAATATACTATTCTTAATCCTGTAGCGCCCTCCAGCGCAAGTCGTGGTTACGACTTGCGTTGTAAAGGACGCATCATGACAGCACTGCGTTGAAACATCCGCAATGTAAAGGATGTTTCCCGTGGTAGCTGCCATCGCCCTGGTGGAATGGGTGCTCAATCCCACTGGAGGCTCCTTCTTTGCCAAAGAATAACAAGCTTTAATGCACAAAAAGACCCATCTAGAAATGGTCAGTTTGTGCATGGCCTGACCTTTTTTGGTGCCCACATAACCAACAAAGAGCTAGTCATGCACCCGGAATTGTTTTGTGCGATCCAAGTAAAAGGAAAGCGCACGCTTTGGATCCAGATGGTGGAGCCTCACTTCTTCTTTGGAAGGATGCCGAGGGGGAAAGAAGGTGGGCAAAGTGATGGTCTGTCCAATATGGAAAGGAGTAACCACTTTGGGAAGGAAGGACGAGTCCGAAGGACAACTTTTTCCGGATGACCAGTCAGAAAAGGAGGCTTAGAAGAAAGTGCTTGGAGCTCACTCACCCTGCGGGCAGAGGTGATGGCCAACAGAAAGGCGGTTTTTAAGGTCAGAAGCCTGAGAGGCCAGTTATGTAGCGGCTCAAAGGGAGCTCACATAAGATATGTAAGAACCAAGTTCAAGTCCCACTGGGGCATTACGAAGGGAACAGGAGGAAAAAGATGAGTAAAGCCTTTAAGGAAGCAATTTACAACAGGGGACTTGAAAAGAGAAGGCTGATCAGGAAGCCTAAGAAAAGCTGAAATGGCTGAGAGGTAGCCCTCTAGAGTGCCCAGAGCAGAGCCCTGCTGGGCCAAAGAAAGGAGGAACAAAAGAACCTCCGAAAGAGGGGCGGAATGGGGGATCCACAGCCTTTGCTGTGGAGAGGAGAGGGCGGAGACGGATGCACAATCATCTGGGAGAGCGAGACACAGCTGGTGAGACTGAATAGAGGCTACAAAGAACTGCAACTCACAACAACTATCTTTATACTTTACATTTCCCACGTCATCTTCAGTGATAAACACCAACGCTACCTCAACCAAAGATTTGCCAACATTGTAACAATTGGGTAGAGCTACACTACAGTGGGGGACAACCACGGAGCCCGCGCATCGTCACTTACTTGAGGGTGAAGATTGAGACCACAGTGAATAGTGAGCAAGGACCCTAAGCAGTGGCTACTGCAGTTCGAAGCGTCCAAGGCACCAGAGGGCGACAAACTACAGGTATGGGAGGCATAATGTCCGTTGGCGTGATGGGAGGAACTGCTTCCCCAGATACCACTGTGCTCCTGCTGGAACTGTGTTCAGGATTTAAGGCCCTAAACAAAAGGCTTGACGCCCTAGACAGACAGTTTGACGGGCTGGGTGAGTGGATTGATCGCCACAAAACCCGCCTGGACACAACGGAAGGGCGTATATCGGATCTGGAAGATGGAGCAGCCCAAACTACTAAGCGCGTGGAGCACCTTGACCGTATAATGAAGACAGTCGCAGTCAAGAACGAGGATTTGGAAGCCAGGAGCCGCCGCAATAATGTGTTCATCATGGGAATTCCTGAATCCACCAACACAGGGAGGTTACACCAGTTTGTTGAGGGCCTGCTGACCGACTTGTTCGGGTCTGAACAATTTGCAAGCACATTTGTAGTTGAACAAGCGCACAGAACATTGGGGCCCAGGCCAAGTCTTGGGTGCCCACCAAGACCTATATTGGCAAGACTGCTAAACTTCAAAGACAGAGACATGGCGCTACGCCTCGCCAGAGAAGCTGAAACTCTGTTCTGGCAGGGATCAAATGTCTCCATATATCCGGACGTCACTGCATTGGTGCAGGACGCCAGGCGCAAGTTTGCAGGAGCAAGTTTGCAGGAGCGAAGGCTGCAGTGCAGAAGCTAGGCCTTCGCTGTGGGATGCTATGTCCTGCAAGACTCTAAGGGCCCGATGTAGGTCGGTCGGTAACGGCCGAAAATCGGTATTTTCGGCCGTTACAGAACGGTAAATAGGCGAATGGTATGTAGGGGGTATTATTTTACCGAATCGGTAAAATTACCGATTCGGTAATTTTACCGATTCGGTAAAATAAGAAATCGGTAAATTTACCGATTCGGAGCCACCCATATGTAGGTGGGACTCTTCAGAGTCCCAGGAGCCTTAACGGTATTTTACCATCAAATCCAATTTGATGGTAAAATACCGATTCCGGTGTGCATGCACATGTGTGCGTGCACACCTATGCCATGTGACAGGCAGACCTGCCCTTAGGGCAGGCATGCCTGCCACATGGCACCCGTGCCTGTTTTGGTGATGACAGAGGGTGTCAAAGTGACACCCCCTGCACTCTTGTGTAAATCGGTATTTACTGATTCGGTAAATACCGAATCGGTAATGCCCATTCATTCCTATTGGCTTCAAAGCCCATAGGAATGAATGGGCATTACCTATTCGGTATTTACCGAATCGGTAAATAATGAATTCATCTGATTCGGTATTCCAGCACATCTGGAATACCTACATGTCGGACCCATAGATTTACCGATTTTCAATTACCGAATCGGTAAAATTCTGTAATTTAAAATCGGTAAATCTTTTCTACCTACATCTAGCCCTAAAAGTAGATGTGAATGGGAAGACGAAAATATTCAATAATCCTGAATATGTCCAGATCTTCTGCAAGCAGCATGCGGGGGCAGGCGATTTACATGGTGGCACCTCCCCAGGAGGAGCATCAAAGGGAGCCTAATCGGGCACGAGTGCAGACCTGTTCACAGCTAGTTGATTTGTCCTTTTGGAAGAATGGAGCTGTGTGAACTGTCTGTTGATATTGCCTTAACTGAAGATAAGTGGCGTGGGGTTGTGGAGAGGGGGGCCAGCCTGAGTATACAGAGAAGAATGCGTAGTGGGACTAATGTTACAGAATAGCGCTAGTGCAAGGGGTGCCCATGTGGCGTTGCCACTACCTCAGTGGGCTCACAATGGTATTGAAATGGGAAAGTTTGCCATGTTAGCGTTGTATTAATCAACATTTAATCCTTGGGAACATAGGGAAGCACCTGGTGGGCAGCCACTAGGTGGGGGTGGGGTAGGGGGCAGAGGTATAGAAAAGTTTAAAATATGCAGTCACACCAGTTCAGTTGACAGTCATATGCGTTACCCACATCCTACAGAGAAGACATAGTATGCTTTACTATTCACAATGGCACATTAGGTAGAAATATACCATAGCACGAAAGTCGCCCTACTGACATGGAACGTACGAGGCATTAACAATCAAAGTAATGTTGACTAGTACTTCAATATGAGCGTCAACAATACGCAAGCATCGTTTATCAACAAGAAACACACTTATCACCTTCTTCTCTACATAAGTTTGCATCTGCCTGGGGTCCCCACAGGTTCTTTTAAAACTATACCACATGCGCTCGAGGAGTAGTGCTACTGGTTAACAAACGATTGTCCTTTGTACATACTGCAACGTTTACAGACCCAGGAGGACATTTTCTTCTGGTAATAGGGGTCCTGGCAGGGCACAAGGTCTTGCTGGCCAATATATAATCCCCAAATACAGATGATCCAGCCTTCTATGAACAGCTCCACTCGCAATTAGACACTCTAGAAGCCGATTATATTCTCTTGGGAGGGGATTTGAATATTCTGCTGGAGCCCAGATTGGACAGTCCTGCTGAGTCCCCGGTAAGCAAGCCCCGGTCCCACATGGTATTAACAGAAATTTTTAACAATTGGGAATTGAAGGACACATGGCGACACCTTAACCCTCAGAGCACTGAATATACTCATTATGCACAACAATATTACACATGGACAAGACTAGATTACTGGCTGTTATTGCGACCGGTGCTTCCATGGGTTCAAACAGTAGTAAATTGCCCCGCACCCTATCAGACCACTCCCCAGTACTCCTGTCAGTTAAGTACCGGCTGAGGGAAGGTTCGAGAGGCATTGAAGGTTCCCTACCATGGCGTTGAGAGACACGGTCCTTAGAGAGGAACTGCGTACAGCAATAGTGAATTACTTTGCACTGAATACGGGGTCGGTCTCCACGCAGAGTGCTCTATGGGAGGCCTTTAAAGCATGTATCAGAGGGATATGTATGTCCACACAGACGGCGGTGCTAAGGGACCTGAAACGCAGTTTAGCTAGATTAGAGGAAGAACTAGCCAAACTAGGTAGAGAGAACATGGCAAGACAGCCCCGAGATAACACACCTTATATAAACCGCAGGACAGAATTATTGGCAGAATATACTGAAGCGACCAATTCCCATGCTTGCACGGCTGCTCCGGCCACATTATAAGCAGACCTATATTACCAAGCTGCAAGAGCCAGACGGAGGGATGGCTTTGGGAACGGCTGCCATTTAGCAGACATTATTGCAATACTACATGGATCTTTACACTATAAAGGCAGCAACTAGTGCAGATGGGATGAAGGAATACTTAAGCAAGATAGCTATGGTTTGGCTCCCTAATGAGCACAGGCAATTCTTAAGTGAACCATTCTCAACCAATGAGATAGAACAGGCTATTGAGGCTAGGGCTGGATCCAAGGCCCCGGGCCTTGATGGGTTCTCTGGTGCCTCCTACAAAGCATATAAGAGGCTGTTGGCCTCCTACTTACTAGAGGTTTATGCAGAAGCCTTAGAGAAAGGAATACTTCCACCCTCGTTCAAAGAGGCAGTCCTGATATTGTTGCCTAAACCTGGAAAAGATCCTGAAAAGTGTGCTCATATCGGCCGCTCTCTTTGCTCAATTTTGAGTATAAAATGTAAGCAAAAATGCTGCCGACTAGGTTGTCCCTACTTATGGAGCAAATTATAGCACCAGCGCAAACCGGATTTATAAGGCAGATCCACAGCTCTAGACTTAAGGAACTTTTTTTCTGTGGTTAACACAATAAATCTGGCTACCCCTGCAGTAGCTGCATTTTTAGATGCGGTGAAGGTGTTCGACTCGGTGGAGTGGCCCATCTTACATGCTATATTGGCTAAGATGGGCGTTCCGAAGGGCTTTGAACACTTGATTAAACTACTGTACACTGCACCGACCGCCCGTATTCGATTCATTGGCATGATAACAGAACCTTTTCTCATAACTAGAGACACCATGCAGGGATGCCCTTTATCTCCATTACTTTTTATAATTACAATGGACCCGCTCATACGCTACTGCCAGAAGGATCACTAACAGAGGGCTCCAGTTAAAACATGGGGCCGGTACTAGTGACCTTATATACGGATGATGTGGTGCTGTATGTTCGCACACCAGAGGTTAACCTCCAGCCGCTGCTAGGGGAAATAGAAGATTTCGGAGCCCTATCCAGCCTTCACACTAATTGGGACAAATCCGAAGTGTTTTCATTGACACTTGGGGGTAGACACCTTAGGCGACTTGTTCCCTGGTGGGCACGTGTTCTCCCGGACAGAAGACCCCTGCTTCTTGACAGCCACTTTCATGGAGTGGTGTGGCTCACTGGTTAGAGGTGGCAGACCCGGGAGCAGAGGACGGCCCGGGACCAGGGTTCAATTCCCGACGCGGCAGGGTCATGGACCAGGGTCAGCGGACTCGATAATTCTCACCTTGGTGCCTACTCTAACCAGAGATCACACTTGGCAACTCTGGGCATTAGCTTGCCTCATCTCCGCAACGGCCCCCCACATACGCCGGGGATGCCTGGTTTCACCTTGGAGAAACCCAGTATCACAGGGAAAGCCAGGATGGGTTCCCCAGCGGTCTATTGCGCAGAGATACTCCTTCGGGAGTCGATTCTAGCGCGTTAGAAACCCGCAAATTAAATGGATCAGTTTGTACTGGCCCGTAAACAAAACACACTTAGGAATGTAAACCCAACCTACCCTACTGAGCCTGAAGAGTTTGAGCCGCTTACATCAGTCATTAAAGATAGCGGGGAGCATGTTGCTTCTTGTCTATACAAGGCATGTCTCACCTTGATGCCACAGTCTCACCTTGATGCCACAGCATGACACTAAAGTTAGGAGGATTTCGTTCTACCGTGCGGGACCATACTTACCGAATGGGGTGCCTCTCATTTGGGGCATTCATAGACCACTGATGCTACTATACATTGGGGTTCTTTACGGATTCGTCTACAGTCTCTCTGATTCTAATTGTTTTAAGACTGTTTCCGTTCCTTAGTGTGCTACAGACGGGCCCTAAGAATACACAGGCAACTATTGACACGCAGTGTGCCTTCTAGATACTTATCTTTGGTCTCGTAGACCTTACGAGACACATTCCTCCCAAGTGTCGTAAAGCACTATTTTTTCCTTGGACGCTTGACAGTGCAATCCTTTCCAAAGATTTTCTTTTCTCTTCCACAAAACGTTAAAAAGAATTAGTACTCTACTTATATGCCCACTTGAGACCGCGTTCAAGCCTTGAAGATGTCGTATACACAACGAAACGTGTGTAAGCTGTCTGCACCAATGTGACTACAACATTTCAATGATATTTGAAGCTTTATTGAAATTTGTATAAATGGACAATATTTCAATTGGATTGTTTAACTTTTGGACCATATAAGACCGTGGACATAGTTGTATTTTTCTATTCAATTGTTTTGAAATTAAAATTAACTGACAATAGAGGCAGTCTCCTAAACAATTTTTCTGTGCTCTATATTGTATATTACCAAAGTTAGGGACGCCTGGTCGACTGACATAGGGCAGCCACTCACCGACAAGATATGGGAAGGATGCTGTAATCATATACACAAGCTTATTCATTTCAAGATACTTAGACGGGCTTACGTTACACCACAGCAGATGACCCACATAAAAAGTGCTAAGTTAATGCATTGCCCTAAGTGCAACGCGTTAGCAGCCTCTTTCATACACATGACTTGGACATGTAATGTAATAAACACCTATTGGCAAGACGAATTTAGCATAATGCAGCAGATGACTGGGCTATAACTGACCCCCTCCCAGTAATTGGCGCTGATGGGTTATGTGGACACGCTGCCCAAAAGTAATTGCAGATTCACAGCAGTGGCACTGATTCTAGCGAAGCGCAAAATAGCTATACGCTGGGGTAGCAGACAGAAACCAACAATTAAAGGGTGGCTCAAGAGCATGTCATATTGCAACATTATGAGTGAGCTACATGCTGAGCTAAGACCACCCACATGTCGCCCAAAGGACGTATGGCAGCCTTTACGAGAAAACCTTCGACAGCAGGAGGAAGGAGACACACGACAGCTTCTAGAATGAAGTTCATAAATAATGTGGTATAATTACAGGAATTATACAAGGAGATAGTGCCAACGGAATGAGCTAGGGCTAACGGCTAGAAATAAGGCATACAGGAGGTAAAGGAGGGAACAACTTATGCAAAGTGTATTTGATAAAAGCTACAATAGCGGCACAATGATTTACATATGTGTTAAATAAATAATGATGGAGGATTGGTGAAATGATGTAACTGCATATCAATGTATCCTATGTTTTTCGTGTACTGTCAAAATGATAAATAAAGTTATAAAAAAATTTGGTATTCTCCGAGTGATTTGTAGCAGCATTGCATGGGCATCAAACAGAATATAGTATGGAAGATGTGAGACCTCAATTGAGTATATAAAAGTGACAAACTTCTCATTAAAATTTAGATTTTTTGTGTGGATTAAATTAAATATTCAATCATTTTTGTATTTGTTTGAGGAATGTTTGTTTCTGTATTTTGTGTATTGTTTTGCAGTTCAAATCATCACAATTGCTTATCAAAATGATTCTGTTCTGTTTGTGGCACTAAGGGATCACTTACTACAACATGGGATGATATCAAAATGACCACAAAATATAGGGAATGGAGGCTCTACTTGATTTCTCGTCCGCCTTTGACCTTGCTTGCCGACCTTCCCTCCTTAAAAGACTACATGTCCTTGATATTCGAGGAACTATCCTGAAAGAGATTGCATGTACTCTTGCTGTCAAGATGCTTCCCTTATTATTTCCCACTTTATCAGCTGGTGAACTACAACGATCTGCCATTGCCCCCTTCCTGCTCAATATCTACCTAAGACCACTACCAGAGCTCCTATGCGCCTTCATTTTTTACTGCTATATTTATGCAGATGACACTTCAGTCATTTTAAAGATATTTTAGCCCATCTTCATTCATGTACCATGGGGAAATGTTTTCAGGCCACTGACTGTGGATGTTTGCTAACCATTTTAAAGGCAACACGCGAAAAGATTCTTGTATATGGCAATTGGAAAAACCATCACCATTTGGCTTCAGGAGCTGACCCAACCATTGTACTCTTCTGAAATTAGTAATTTAGGGATGACCATGTGCTCTAAATTATTCCTTTAACCACAAGTCAATCAAGTTGCCAAATCAAGCTTCTACATGATTAAATGTCTTTGAAGTTTTTCCCCATACCTTAGGTTCTAGCAAAAGATCCAGACTGCGGTCGCTCTTGTACTACTGCCCTTTCAGTCTGCTAATGGACTCTATCTAGTAACACTCCCTATTACAGCTGAGGAAGCTAGAAAGAAATCTGAAAGCCATAGCAATACAACTCCTTATCCTACCTATGCAGGCTACATCACACCTGTTTTCCTCCTACACTACCTCCCAGTAGTGTGAAAGATCATGTTCAAAGTATTGAGCACAACTCACAGAGCAGTACATGGAGTGGAACTACTATTCTTACACCAAAAACTACACTCAGATCACAAAATAATTTCTCTTCACCCAAGGCTTCCCCCATTATTGATGGCACCTTCATTCAGAGAGAGTCCACACAATGAAATCTACTTCTCTGTCCAGACAACCAACTCTGGAATTTAATGCCTTTCAGAAAAGAGATTACTGATAATTACCTTCATTCCTAGAAAGCATTAATCACTTTGGGCCAGATGTAGGTAATGTCAATTTACCTATTCTTAAATACCAAATGTTACCGATTCGGTATTTCAGAATAGGTAAATGGGATGTAGATACATTTTCAGGAAAAATTACCAAATTGGTAAGATTCGGTAATAGGCCCATAGGAATGAATGGCAATTACTGACTCGGTAAATACCGATTCGATAAAATGAGGGAAACATTCAAGGGTGCCAGGGTGTCACTTTGACACCCTGTTGCACCCCTGAATCGTGCTTGTGTGCAGATGTGGCACACATACATGCCCTAAAGACATGTATGTCTGCCACATGGCACAGTTGAAAATGCACAGATTTGCATTTTCAAAGGTATTCCTTATTTACCACCAACTTATAGATGGTGGTAAATAACGAATCCTAAAATGGGAAAAGCACTCATTTGAGTACTCCCTACATTGCAAATTCGGTAATTTAGCGAGTCGGTATTTTGAGGAATCAGTAATTCACCGATTCCTTAAAATATCGAATCGGTAAATTACCTAATTTGCAATTTAGGCTACCTACATCCCAAATGCCCAATACCGGTCAGTAACGGCCGAAATTCGGTAATTTCGGCCGTTACCGACCGGTATTGGGCCACCTACATCTGGCCCTTTGCAGTACTACAAGTACAAACTAATAGCTTTGATGCTTACTGACTAGTATTTTGATTCGCGCACAAGCAACTCTTTATTCTCCCCAACACCTCCAAAAGAGAGCCCAGTATGTGATAAACATCAATAATCAGCATTTCACAGCCTTGAAAAAGGCATTAAGTAACTGTGGGCCAAAAGTCCGTTCCGCTCGCGGAATTTCGGCAATTTCGCGATCCGCAAATCTCACGAAATTGCCCAAAAATCCGCAAATCCGCTCGCGGGCGGATTTTTTTTTTGGGCCCACAGGAGGCACGTACAGTTAAGGCAGGTGCTCGAGTTGAAGCTAACTTTGTAACCATTTTAGAATAGCACCGGCAAGCTGCCAGAGTTGAAGTTGCTTACTTGCAAGTTGCAACTTCAACTCTGGCAGCTTACCAGCGCTATTCTAAAATGGTTACAAAGTTAGCTTCAACTCTGGCACCTGCTTTAACTCTGAAAGTGCTTCCTGTGGGCCAAAAATTAAACCTCAACAGGAAGCACTTACGATATAAATAAAGCAGGTGCCAGAGTTGAAGCTCAAATTCAGTAACGTTTTAATCAACCCAAAACATTAGTGAGCACGATCGAGGCTGGGCAAGTGTGCTTTAACCCCATATCTGCCGTCGAAAATTAGCTGTAATACTCGAGGGAGGTCTTTGAATCCCTGAGTTTCTCGAGCTCAACCCCTGTGTAGTTCCTGTGACCAAGAGGCTGCTTTCTCCTCACCTGCTGCCCTGCTCGCTCTCTGACCCTTTATACACAAGAGGCATGTTTACACGCATAGAAGCCCCGCTCGTTTGGCCCCGCACCACACACAAGCGGTACCAAACTTCTCCCCGCCCTTTCCCAACTATGATGGACAGCTCACTCAAGGAACCTCGGCGCCTTTTGGCGCGGTGGCAAAGTTACAGGCACACATGGTCAGTGGAGACAAATCTTCTGGCCCTTTACGCAGCTGCAGTGTAGGAAAAGCACTTTACATTTACCCAACGAGGTAGCACTTACTGGATTAGCCAGTAAAAGTACTCCAGTTGAGTAGAGGTATTGCACAAAATGATGGCATCTTTGTGGATAACTATGCAGGGCAGGATTCATTCTGGCATGAGGCTCCTGTCACAAAAATTAAACCTCAACAGGAAGCACTTACAGATATAGCAGGTGCCCGAGTTGAAGCTCAAATTCAGTAACGCTTTAATCAGCCCAAAACATTAGTGAGCACGGTCGAGGCTGGGCAAGTGAGCTTTAACCCCATATCTGCAGTCGAAAATTAGCTGTAATACTCGCGGGAGGTCTTTCAATCCCTGAGTTTCTCGAGCGCAAACCCCGTGTAGTTCCTGTGATCAGGAGGCTGCTTTCTCCTCACCTGCTGCCCTGCTCGCTCTCTGACCCTGTATACACAAGAGGCATATTGACACGCATAGAAGCCTCGCTCGTTTGGCCCCGCACCACACACAAGCGGTATCAAACGTCTTCCCGCCCTTTCCCAACTATGATGGGCAGCTCACTCAAGGGACCTCAGCGCGTTTTGGTGCGGTGGCAAAGTTACAGGCACACATGGTCAGTGGAGACAAATCTTCTGGCCCTTTACGCAGCTGCAGTGTAGGAAAAGCACTATACATTTACCCAACGAGGTAGCACTTACTGATTATCCAGTAGAAAGTACTCCAGTTGAGTAGAGTGCAAATCGCAAAAAAATCCGCGACTTCTCGGGAAAATCAGCGAATTCGCGGATTGTTTTGCGGTTTCGCACGAATTCGCAGACCGCAGATCTGCAAAATTTGACACTGTACAAATGTTCCTATAAAATGTCAGTAAGGCTAATCTTAAAGGAAATAAGAACTAACAATAGTTTGACAATAAGTAGAGTTAGGATTACATGTGGGGTTGGAATTAGGCTAGGTGTTACAACCAATTTTTCATCACTGTTGGAAATGTCCATATTTTGTGTTGCATTACCCCAGATTGTTGCCTTCTTTTGATGAACAGACATTTCGACCTGGCAAAATAAACTTTTTGCCAGGCCTAAATCCTCCTTTTTGATATTTATAAGTCACCCCTAAGTTAGACCCTAAATTCCTAAAGGACAATGTGCTTGGTATTTAAAAAGTAGGAAATTTCTATTTAAGGTTTTAAATGTGACAGCAGTAAAAGACCCCCAAAGTAGCTTTTCACGGTAGCAAGGCTATCTCGCACATAGAGGAACATGGACTTACAATATAACAACTTATAATGCTTAATTTTGGTTTGGGAGCAGCTAGAAAATTCATTCAAGGCTCGTTTTCATGGTAATTTAAAATCCAACTTAAGAATCACCAGATGTTATATTGCTATTGTAGAAATTACACTTTTAGAAAGTTGTCATATATCTACCCTAGCCAAAAAGACCTTTCTGAAGTGTCCAGTGTCACCTAATTGTTGAATGGCAGTGAGATGTGGATTGCTCCTAGACTGTGGAGAAAAGGTTTGAGTGTGGAGAGGTGTTTTCCATCTTCAGCAGGATGGCCTGGACGGCAATGCCAAGCCCCTTCCTACTCTTCAAAGGGGGCCTACCATGTCACTTGCAGATGTAGCTCACATCTAGGCCTGTTTCCCTTTGTCTTGGGCTCCAAACCCAGTGAGAGGGGTAGCTGCCCCAGACTGGTTTGGAGTGACCACAAGGGAGGTTTAATCCATTACCATAGTCACAAGTCTGGGTGGGCATGGGGAGCTCTGACCAGGAGAAGAATGCTTCCGCTGTGTTGTATTTAGGTAGAGAGAAGCACTGTGGGATAGCTTACAGTGAAACACACTGGCAGTGCTGCAAAAGTGGGTAGCACCACCGCCCCCGGGTTCTTTTATCCCATTGGGTTGGAGAGGGGCACGAAGATTCCCCACCCACAGTCTAGCACTGGCCATAAATGTGGAAACCCTAGTACCCTCCACAGAACATTACTGGACTTGTGGGGAATCAGAAAAAGGACTGCCCTTCTGTCTGAATAACCCGAAGGTAGACTGGACGTGCATGCCTTGAACCTAGGACCCGAGAAGTGACTCCAAGGGTCATTTTGCTGACCTCTTGTTTGGGATACAGGGACACATCAAGCTACAAGAGGCCTTTTTCTGCATTCCTTGCTGACCAGTTCCAACTGGACCTGCCCAGGACCCTGCTGCTGGCTTCTGCTGGAGTGAATCTTGACCTCTAAGTGCTGTCCCCCAAGGTCACACCCTTTGCTGGTGTCAAAGTGTATTCCTCTTTAAGTTTCTTGAAAGCTGGGTCTGCCAACTTTTGCTCTGTGAACTGATGGGGGACTGGTACCAACCTGCCAAGGTGATCTGATGAAGGTGCATTGCCACTGTGCCAAAGATTCAGGTTGCTCCCGCTACGTTCTTCTCAGCAGCAGACAATATGATCCAGAGGGAGTGCCTTTTAAAAACCTGGAGCAGCACTATTCTTATTGATCCACACAGTAACAGATAAGTGAATTATCCACCTCTAAAACAAGTACGTTTCACATCTACAATTTTCCTATTGTTTTCCATTTCAGTACTACAAAAAAAATTATCATTTTGAGGTAAATATATACAGCTGGGCATTTGGGAGTGGACTACTGAACTTTGTAAAAGTCTTTGAGATCTGCTGTATCTTATTATTAGTCATGCAAGTTTCAAGACAAAAGAGTATAGAATATTGTTCTGCTAACATTGACATCAGTCCTTCTCAGAATTCATACCACATTGCAAGGCAAATGTACCCGAGAAACCAAGCAACATCAAATGGGGAAAATAATGTGTTTGTTAAGTCAAGAACTTAATAGCTTCACAGTAATTACTACATAGGTTCTATAAAAGAGAGTGTTACGATACGAACTGAACAAAGACACCACTTGCTTCTTGAAGTATTATAGAGGTCCCCTAATAAGCTAAGTTAGCCTATTTAACAGCCTACAGTGTTTCTAGTAGAAAAATATAACACAATACATATTACCACAACTCTACATCTTTACATTACAATAAGAGTATAGCATGTTTTCAGATTAACTACATAATATTCCTTGCCTACGCATTGTTACTTTGAAAAAAGAAAACACAACTAAAAAATAAGGAATCGCACTCCTGTTTAAGGCATGTGGTTGACAACCTTGTAACCGTAGATATGTATTAGCAGCAAAGTGTGCACATGCCTTATTTCAGAAAACTGCAAAGACAAACAATTGGCTTTTACTTCATAAACTCAGAGAGAGAAACCACATAACAATCAGGAAGATACCTCTGAGTGCCCATTTGAGAATCTCGGTAACACTTTAGTTTGTTTACATGAGGTTTAGATGAGCACCAGATACTTGCTTGCTTGTAACACAGCATCGAGAGATTTTCTAGTCCTATGCCTTGGAAAAATAGAAATGCTGTCACTCGATCTGTAAAACTAGTCTTCTAGATTTCCAAGATTTAGAGAATTATTTTCAACCCTTGACCCGGTCACTCCACTACCGCACGGCCCCCGTGTGCCCGGATTCTGCTTCCGCTGCCTGCTTGGCCCTCTTGCTGCCGCCTCTCGTTAGGGCCCCTGCTCTCCAGGCTTGCCCTCACTCTCCAGGCTTGCCCAGGCTTGCCCCGATCGCCAGGCTTGCCCAGGATTGCCCTCGCTCTCCCCCGCTCCGCCTTCCCGCTCTTTACCCCCTCTGTTCCCAGCCGCTGCTCTCCTGCGGCCCGCCCCCTCTCCTGTCTCCCACTCCCGCCTCCCAGCTGCTCCTCCCTCCCACTTCGCCATAAATGGCGAGGACAGCGAGTATGCGCAGCGGGCGCGCCGAAGGCGTGCCAAAGGCAAGCCCGTCTACGCCCGTCCACGCCTGGACCGCGCCCAGCGTCAGAACCCCTGGACCCCGCCAGAGCCAGCCTACCCGACTGAGCTACGACACCGCCACCCTCCAAGCACTCAACACCGGCCGACATCCAGCCTGCTACCAAGCCACCCCGAAACGCACCCAGGGAGTCTTCACCTGCTACGCTTGCTACTTCACCTGCACTCGGTCCTGCACTGCGCGCCAGCCAAAACAGCCACCAACAACAACCACCTCAAGTGCATCCTGCTCAACACCCGCTCCATCCACAGGCACGCTGTCGAACTATGGGACCTCCTGGACAAAACGGCACCAGACGTCGCCTTCTTCACAGAAACCTGGATGAATGCCTCCTCAGCCCCCGACATCGCCATTGCCATCCCGGAGGGCTACAAGATCATCCGGAGGGACCGCGTCAACCAGACCGGAGGAGGCATCGCCATCGCCCACAGAAACACTATCCGCATCACGACCAACACCGACGACACCCTCGCCACCGCAGAGCACCTGCACTTCCAGATTCACACCGACCCCAAGACCACCCTCAGAGGAACCCTCATCTACAGACCCCCGGGACCACGCTAACACTTCAGCGAGGCCATCGCAGACTTCATCAGCCCGCTCGCCCTCGCCTCCCACGACTACATCCTCCTAGGAGACCTCAACTTCCACCCAGAGAATGACCAGGACAACAACACCACCGCCCTACTAGACAACCTCGCCAACCTCAGATTCAAGCAACTGGTCAACACCCCCACCCATTACGCAGGCCACACGCTCGACCCTGTCTTCTCCTCCAGCAACCACATCTCCTTCAGCCACACCAACGAGCTCCACTGGACCGACCACAGCTGCGTTCACTTCAACTTCAGGAAAACAACGACTCACCACCACCCTCAATAAAAAAAAACAAAGATGCTGGAGCAAGATCACCACCAACCAACTCACCACCTCCTTGCGCCTAAACCCTCCCACTGACACCACGGACCCCAACGAAGGAGCCCGCAACCTCACACAGTGGATCACCAACTGCGCCGACACCCTTGCTCCACTGAAAAACCCTCCCAGCAACCTCAACAGCAAGAAAGCCGCGTGGTTTACCAACGATCTCAAAGACTCCAAGAAATCCTGCCGTGACCTCGAGAAAGCCTGGCCCCACAACATGTCAACGGATAACATGACAGCCCTCAAGAACGCCACCCGCAAACACCACCAGCTGATCCGCACCACCAAAAGGTCATCCTTCAGAGAACGACTGGACAACAACACCCACAACAGCAAGGAACTCTTCAACTTCGTGAAAGAGCTCTCCAACCCCAACGCCAGCGACAACGACATCACGCCTTCTCAAGACTTCTGCAACTCTCTGGCCACCTTTTTTCATGGTAAGATCGTCCACATACACGACAGCTTCGGCGCTCAGAACACGTACCCCACCACCGAACCTACATCCCCCACCACCACCATGTGCGCCTGGCCAGGCAAGTTAACGCCGTTACCTCCTCCTGCTTCAACACACTCCGCATGCTCCGTAAGATCTTCCGCTGGATCCCCACTGGAACCAGGAAAACGGTCACCCAGGCCCTCGTTCACCTGCCGTCTGGACTACGGGAACGCCCTCTACGATGGGACCACCGCCAAACTACAGAAAAGACTCCAGCGCATCCAGAATGCCTCAGCACGACTCGTCTTGGACATCCCCCGACACAGCCACATCTCCGCCCACCTGAGGAACCTGCACTGGCTCCCCGTCAGCAAAAGGATCACGTTCAGACTCCTCACCCACGCACACAAGGCTCTCCACGACTTCGGCCCCGAATAGCTCAACAACCGCCTCACGTTCTACACGCCAACCCGCCAGTTCCGCTCCGCCAGCCTCGCACTCGCCACCGTCCCACGGATCCGCAGAACCACCACCGGAGGTAGATCCTTCTCCTACCTGGCAGACCTAGACCTGGAACACCCTCCCCATCCACCTACGACTCACCCAGGACCATCTCTCCTTCAGGAAGCAACTCAAGACCTGGCTTTTTGAGTGGTAGCAGCCCCCCACCCCAGCGCCTTGAGACCTTAGCGGGTGAGTAGCGCGCTTTATAAATACTCTTGATTGATTGATTGATTGAACCAGCGGAATAGGATAATATTATGTAAACCTGAAAGCGAACCAGGTTATACTAATGTGTAGTTCACCAATGAAGTAAAGGCTGTTAGCATGCAAATCCCCAGCCACACCCCTCTTGAGTAATTGTTACATTTACACTCTACATCTAATGCAACCCCTGTCGCTCATACACTGACTACCTTTCCGCCAATCTCCGAGGATGTGCTACGTGCACTCTGCTGTAAGATTAAATCTGGCTCCCCGGCTGACCCTATGAAGCCTGACCAGTTGATAAGACTTCTCCCTGTGCTATTAACACCTTTGAGCAAGGTGATTAACATGTCCTTGTCAATGGCCAAGGTTCCTAGGTCATAGAAGCAGGCCAGGGAGATGCCACTATTAAAGAAGCCCACCCTTGATCCAACAAAACCAGAGAACTTTCACCCTATCCCCCTACTTCCTTGGTCCACTAATTTCTCTGAAGCCTATGTCAACTCTATCTTGTCAGGTTACTTGGAGGAAAATAACATACTGGACTCCTCCCAGTGTGGGTTTCGTCCGGGTCTGAGCACAGAGTCTGCCCTCCTAGCTGCCATCGAACAACTAAGAGCAGCACTGGATGAGGGACGTACTTTGGCACTAATCCTATTAGATCTTAGTGCCTCATTTTGATACGGACTCTCACCAGATTTTGATACAGAGGTTGAAGGAGGCTGGCATAATGGGTTGCACCCTGGATTGGTTTATCTCCTTTCTTTCGGAGAGGTCCTTTCTGGTGTCAGCCCCTCCCTTCGCCTCCAGACCCCATTCTATCAAACAAGGAGTGCCGCAGGGCTCGGCGTTGAGTCCAACGTTTTTCAACCTGTATGTTCAGCCCCTAGCTGAGGCAGCCAAGAGGAGAGGGCTGACTATAGTGTCATACGCCGATGACACACAACTAGTTGTCGCCCTCTCCAATGACTGTCTGAATGACGCTGCAAAATTCCTGAGTGTTCTAGTGGACGTCGCAGGGTGGATGATGGCCAACTGTCTCCAGCTCAATGCCAGCAAGTCTGAGGTTCTGCTGGTTGGGAAAGACCGGGAGCTGTGGAGTTAACAGTGGTGGCCCTCCACCATGGGCCCGCACCCACCCCTAAACAGGTGGTGAAGAACCTTGGGGTCTGGGTGGACTCGGCCTTGAGTTTTCAAACCTAGACTAAGAAGGTACGGGCGTCATGTTTTGGCATTCTGCGCGGGCTTAAACCCCTGCTGGGGTTCTTTGACGCATCCATCCGACAGATGATTGTCCAGGCATCCGTGCTGTCGAGATTGGACTATGCCAGCTCGCTATATTTGGGGGCCAACAAGACAGAGATTGCGAGACTGCAGAGAGTCCAAAATGTGGCCGCCAGAACTCTTCTAGGCCTGCCTCACCACTGTTCCACCTCCAATGCCATTCGTCAGCTTCACTGGCTGCCAGTGGCAAAACAGGTGCAGTTTAAGTCTCTGTTTTGCTTTTAGGATTTCCCCAGCTCCTGGGATTCTGGCTGACCTGCTCTCCGCCTATGCCCCTTCCCGTCACCTTTGTTTAGCAGGTCTACACTTCGCAGTTGTTTCTCAGGTTAGAAGGGCCCACGCCGGTGGACGCTCCTTTCGCATTCTATCAGCTAAGTTGTGGAATGACCTGCCTGTTTATATCCGGAGTATGGACAATTACTTGACATTCCGGAAGGCCCTGAAAACTTATCTTTTCCCCGCCCTCTAGGTGTGGTCGTCTCTCTGGCTTTTTCCTTCTGCTGTTTTGATGGATTCTTTGCTGCTAGCTGCCTTCTTTGCTCGTAGCACTGGGACGCTCCTTTGCTGGGGCAGCTGTTGCGCTTTATAAATCAGCCTAACCTAACCTTTACTTATGTATCAACGTCGTTTTCGACCAAATGAACAAGTTACTTACCTTCGGTAACGATATATCTGTAAGAAACAGTAGTTAGTATTAGATTCCTTACCTTAGAATATCCCCAGGCGTCAGTCTGGATCCGGAAACTTTTGCGTAGCAGTACCCCTGCGCATCGGAAGGCGTCGTCTGCAGGCGTCCCCTGCGGCTCCGCGTCCGTCGTCGGCGTCGTGCGCCGTGATGATGTCGCTGGAGTATATAGACGCCGCCTCCGCGCGCTGACGTCAGTTCTTTGTACACAGCTTTTCCACGCCAGAACACGCAGAGCCATGTAAAAAACCAATGCTGGTGCCATTTGAAACTAGGGCCCTGAAAGGGATGACCTTAACCCTAGGTATCAGTTCGCAGAACGGGGAGGATGGGTGGGGCGGTAAGGAATCTAATACTAACTACTGTTTCTTACAGATATATCGTTACCGAAGGTAAGTAACTTGTTCATCTGAAAGAAACAGGTTAGTATTAGATTCCTTACCTTAGAATAGATACCCCAGCAATACCAACCCCGGTGGTGGGTCTGCGAACCAATACAAACTTACACCAGAAAGTCCTGGAGGACAGAACGGCCAAAGAAGCCATCCCTCTGGACTTGACTGTCCAGGCAGTAGTGCCTCGCAAAAGTGTGCAGCGAGGCCCACGTAGCCGCCTGGCAAATGTCCTGCAAGGGGACTCCCCGGCCCAGGGCAGTAGTAGCTGCTGTGGCCCGAGTGGAATGGGCCCTCAGCCCAACAGGAGGCTCCTTCCGAGCCAAAGAGTAGCACGCCTTGATGCACAGAACGACCCACCGAGAGATGGTCCGTTTGTGCACCACCCGTCCCTTCTTCGCACCCACGTAGCCAACAAACAGTTGGTCATCCACCCGGAACTGGCGTGTGCGATCCATATAAAATGAAAGCGCACGTTTTGGGTCCAGACGATGGAGCCGCTCTTCATCCTTTGAAGGATGCGGAGGCGGGAAGAAGGAGGGTAAGGTGATGGACTGCCCGATGTGAAAAGCAGAGACTACTTTGGGCAGGAAAGAAGGTCTAGTTCTCAGAACCACCTTGTCTGGATGAATGGACATGAAAGGAGGTTTGACAGAAAGAGCCTGGAGCTCACTCACTCTCCTGGCAGAGGTGATGGCAACCAGGAAGGCCGTCTTTAAAGTCAGGAGACGGAGAGGACAGGAATGAAGTGGCTCAAAGGGAGCACACATCAAGAAGGTTTGAACCAGGTTCAAGTCCCACTGAGGCATCACAAACGGAACAGGTGGATACATGTGTGTGATGCCCTTCAAGAATCTTGTTACAATAGGGGACTTGAACAAAGAAGGTTGATCAGGCAGCCTCAGAAAGGCCGAAAGGGCAGAAAGGTAGCCCTTGATAGTGCCCAGAGCAGAGCCCTGCTGGGCAAGAGAGAGAAGAAAGAGAAGAACCTCGGAAAGAGGGGCAGAAAGAGGGTCCACAGCCTTTGCTGTGCACCATGCCACAAATCTGTTCCACCGGCAGGCGTATACCGACTTAGTGGAGGGACGCCTGGCTGCCAGAATCACATCACAGACTTCAGGAGGCAAGTCAAATGGCCTCAACTGCCGCCGCCCAATCTCCACGCATGGAGGTGGAGACTGGACAGGTTCGGGTGGAGGACCGTCCCCTGCTGCTGCGACAGAAGGTCCTCCTGAAGGGGCTGGCGGATCGGGGGACCGACTGACATGCTGAGTAGCTCAGGATACCAGTACCTTCGAGCCCAGTCCGGAGCCACAAGGATGACCTGGGCCCGGTCGCGCCTGATCTTCTTCAGCACTCTGGGCAGAAGTGGTATAGGCGGAAAGGCGTATAACAGACCGCAACTCCACTCGCGCCGAAAGGCGTCGCCGTGCGAGTGCCGTCTTGGAAACTCCAACGCGCAGAACTGATGACATTGCGCGTTCTCTTCTGTGGCGAATAGATCTAACCAAGGCTCTCCCCATTGCAGAAAGAGACCTTGCACCACGTCCAAGTTCAGACGCCATTCGTGATCCATCGAGCACCGACGGCTGAGTTCGTCCGCCCTGGCGTTCAGAGAACCTGCCAGGTGTTGAACCATCAGAGTCACGCCCTGATGTTCCAGCCACTGCCAGAGGCGCAGAGCCTCTTGGCAAAGGGTCCACGACCCCACCCCGCCCTGTTTGTTGCAGTACCACATGGCGGTGGTGTTGTCCGTGAACACCTGCACTACACTCCCGCTGACAAAGGGGAGGAATGCTTTCAGCGCTAGACGAATCGCCCGCAACTCCAACAGGTTGATATGGAGCCGGGACTCCGCCGGAGACCAGATGCCTCTGATCTCTGCCTCTCCCAAGTGGCCTCCCCAGCCCTGGAGGGACGCGTCCGTCACAACAACGTGCTCCGGTTGGGGAAGGGAGAGGGATCTGCCTCTGACCAAATTGCGGTCCGTAAGCCACCACTGCAGTTGTCTCCCAGTGCCCTCCGAGATCAAGACATGGTCGGACAAGTTGCCCTGATGCTGGACCCACTGAAACTTCAGGTCCCACTGCAGAGCCCGCATCCGCCACCGGGCGTGATGCACCAGAAGGATGCAGGAAGCCATCAGCCCCAGCAGCCGCAGCGCCAACCTGACCGAAACCTGGGATAACGGCTGAAAGATGGGAATCAAAGCCTGTATATCCTGGACTCGCTGTTCCGGAGGATAAACCCGAAACTGCGCCGAGTCGAGAACCGCTCCGATGAAAAGGAGCTTTTGAGAGGGACACAGGTGTGATTTCGGCACATTGATGGAGAACCCCAGCTGGTGCAGGAGGTCTGCCGTCATCTGAAGGTGGTGGACGACTGTCTGGGGCGAGCCCGCCTTCAACAACCAATCGTCTAGGTAGGGGAAGACTGAAACCCCTAACCTGCGCAGATGGGCTGCGACCACCGCCATCACCTTTGTGAACACCCGTGGGGTGCTGGTAAGGCCGAAGGGGAGCACGATAAACTGAAAGTGCTTGTGGCCTACCGTGAACCGCAGGTAACGCCGGTGGGCCGGCAGGACAGGGGTGTGAAAATACGCATCCTGCAAGTCCAACGCTACCATCCAGTCTTGTGGGTCTAGAGCAGCCAAGACCTGAGCCAAAGTCAACATCTTGAACTTCTCCTTCCGGAGGAAGCGGTTGACGTTCCGTAGATCCAAGATAGGACGTAGGCCCCCTTTGTCCTTCTTGGGCACCAGAAAGTAGTGGGAGTAGCAACCACGTCCTACTTCTGGCCCAGGAACGCGCTCGATGGCCCCCTTGGCCAAGAGGGTCGTAACTTCCTCCTGCAGAAGCTTCAAGTTGTCCCCCGACACACGGTGGTTCTGCGGTGGCATGGCTGGAGGATTGGTCTCGAAGGGGAGGGAGTAGCCCCTTCGGACGATCTGCAGCACCCACCTGTCCGAAGTGATGGTCTGATGGGCCTGAAAGCACGGACTAGGAGGGCTTTGAGGCGGATGCTGCGGGGGGAGGTGTGGTCTGACCTCGCCGTTGTCCCCGACCGCCTCCACGGCGGTTTCCACGGCCGCCACCGCATTGATAACTTTGTTGCGGCACGTGGCTGGCAGCACGTGTGGGACCGCCCATTCCTTGGCCACGAAAGGAGCGAAACGAACCCGTTTGCTGGCGCTGGGTCGAAAGACCCAAGGACTTGGCCGTGACCCTGGAGTCCTTGAAGCGCTCCAGCGCGTTTTCCGCTTTGTCGCCAAACAGGCGACTGCCATCAAACGGCATGTCCATCAATGTATTCTGGACATCAGCCGAAAAGTTGGCGGATCTCAGCCAGGCGTGGCGACGAATCGCCACTGTCGTGGACATCTCTCTGCCCAGCGAGTCGGTCGTATCAAGACCACACCTGATGGAGTACCTTGCTGCGTCTCGGCCTTCAATCATAACTTTGCCGACTTTTGCCCGTACCTCCGGAGGGCATTCTGGCAGCAAGTCCGCGACCGTATCCCACAGAGAGTGGGTGTAGCGGCCCAAGAGGCACGCGGTGTTGCAAGACCGCAGTCCCAGACTCAGGGACGAGAAGACCTTCTTTCCATACTGGTCGTACCTCTTGGATTCCCGGTCGGGCGGGCCGACGGGAATGCGGTCTGGGAAGTCGAGGCCTGGATCACCAGACTCTCAGGGGTGGGATGGGTGGACAGGAACTTGGGGTCATCCGTACACGGACGATGGCGTCTGGCCACGTTCCTATCAACAGGCGAACCTGAAGCGGGCCTGGACCACGCGCCCAGAAGAACGTCAGTCAAGACCTCGTTGAACGGCAGCAGTGGCTCCTGTGGGCATGACTGCGGTTTGAGGACCTCAGTGAGGATATTAGTCCTCACGGCCGCGACGGGGAGCTCAAGGTGTAAGGCCTTGGCAGCCCTCATCAACACCACTGAATAAGCTGCCCCCTCCTCCGAAGCCACGGTAGGAGGCAAGACAAAGCCAGGGTTAGGGGATTCATCTAGCCCACTGGCGTCACCCAAGTCACCCGTCCAGTCCACATTGTACTGACATACGCATGTCAGAGGGTCCTCAGACCCCTCCCAATCCTCTCCGTAATCTACATCCTCACCATACTCGGAATCAACAATGTAGACCGGCTCCCCGGGGTCCACAGGCCCCATCGGCGTCGGACTCGGCGTCGGGCGACGGCGGTCCGACTCCGCGTCCGGAGTCAGAGAGGGTATGGGGGCGGCGCCGCCCGGGGACGGCGTCGGGGGCAACCCCGATGGGATTGGCGCCGGAGAGGTCGGCTGGCCAGCCGGCGTCGATCCAGAAGGCCCCTGTTGCGCCGGGGCCGGAGCCGTCGGCGGCGCCGGGGCCAGAGCACCCGGCGGCGTCGAGGCAGGAGCACCCGACCCGCTAGGGCCTCCGGATGGGGCCACAGGGCCCGAAGGCGCTGTAGGCCCCGTCGGAGAAGACAGATTCCTCATGGCCATGAGGAACTCCTCTATCTCCTCAGGCGTCGCGCCTTGCCCAGGGACCATAGGGTATGGAGCAGGCCGCGCCGGCGGCTCACGCGGAGCCGCAGGGGTGGGGCCACCCGAACCCCCGGCCGCATCGCGCGAGCGTCGGGGGTACGATGACGACGCCCCGACTTCTTGTGTTTCCTGCCTGAGGAACCGGAGGAATGGTGACGACTTCCGGAGCGTTCGTGGCGGCTCCGCGACTGCTCCCTCGACCGCTCCCTCGACCTCCGGCCGGACCGGGACCTCTCTCGACGCGGGGCCGACACCCGCAGCTCGAGCAGCTTGCGGGACCGCTCCCGCCTAGCTTTACTCGTCAGAGCTCGGCAATCGACACAGGCGTCCATGTCGTGGTCGGGGCCCAGGCATCGGAGGCAGAGTCGGTGATGGTCCGTGACCGACATCGTGCGATCGCAGTCATCACAATTCTTAAAACCAGGCATCCTACCGGCACCGTAAAGATAGATCAAAAGATCAAAAAACTTTGGTCAAAAAGAGACCGGAGTACTGCACTTCTCGGATCTGTGCTAACTGCTGCGGAAAAAAGAAGAACTGACGTCAGCGCACGGAGGCGGCGTCTATATACTCCAGCGACGCCATCACGGCGCACGACGCCGACGACGGACGCGGAGCCGCAGACGACGCCTGCAGACGACGCCTACCGACGCGCAGGGGTACTGCTACGCAAAAGTTTCCGGATCCAGACTGACGCCTGGGGATATTCTAAGGTAAGGAATCTAATACTAACCTGTTTCTTTCAGATGGGCTAGGCATAGTGTAGTCCCCCCTTTGACAGAGGGCAAACACCAGTCTGTTTTACCAGAACATATTGTACTTGTAACTTTTAATGCAGAAGAACTTTGAAAAATGAAAGGCACTGTTGCATTATAAGAGCCTCCTCTCCATTGCAGGCTCTCAAGCATTCAATTTAAATTGCTACCATACTGGGGTTTTTCATCCCACAAATACATTATTTAATTTCTGCTAGAGAACCAGAACACCTTATTTTCTGCAGCGCCTGAATCCCATCAGCTAAGTAGTTCAGGGGCTAAAATTGTCCTGTGAAGGTCTGCAAAGCACCATGACTGTCCAAAGATGTTTGGCAGTTCAACTCCCAGATGATTCACCCAGTGGCGGCCGCCGCCTATCTAGGGTGGGGGAGCGGGGGTTGTGGTTGGGTAATAATACCAAATAACACTTGCTTGCTGCCCTGCTCCCGGCCGCCCGTTTCTTTTTTGACCCAGCCCGGATATGGGTGGGCCTCAGAGCACAGGCTCCACACCCAATCCAGACGCTGCTCTTACAGCAGGAAAGCCGTGCCAGGATTGGTCTGAGCGGCCTTGTTTGCCCCTCAGACAGTGCCTTGGAGCCTGTGGCTTTTCTCCAACCTTGCTGAGCAACACAGCTGGGTTGGAGAAACATAAGTGTGCATGTCTAATTGCACACGGCATGGCCGGCCCGCCCCATACCCATTGCGCGGCTAAGAGAGCAATAAATAAAATGATAATAACATTGTGTTATTAGCATTTTATTTATGATCTGCTAGCTCTGGGCAGTGGGGCGACGCTTCTCTGCCATTATGGAGCGGCCACCCCTGGATTCACCCGGGTCCACGACTTATTCATACCAAAGCTGCAGTTGGCCCATTAAAATAGTTTCCAATTTGGTACTAGATATTTAAGAAACACATGCCAATGTCACCAGTCCTTCAGACCACAGGATTTAAATTCAATTTATAATACCTATTACCTTAGATTTTCTACATCAATTTTAGGCTTATTCCTCATTAGATAAAAGTGCCCGCCTTGTCATATGGAATATTATCACCCACCTCCTTCCTACATGAATCTTGAGGCTAGATTTAATAAAAAGTTGCCCACCTCAGTACAGCAAAAAAAAGTTGCAGCTCTGTGTTGCGTCACCTAGAAAGAGACGAACTGCATCATATCTTCAAAGAAATAGTGCAAATCTACTTTCTCTATGTGCGGGTGCACTTTGTATTGCCTAGCGCTAACACGGGCATTTTTGCCCCATTCTGCAACAGTGTCTGGCTTGTGATCAGGATAGTTTGTTTGCACCGAAACTATCTTTTGAGGGCATTTCCTCTTTGATGGGTGCTGCACATTGCAGCGCAGATGCAAAGAGGAAATAACCAGAGAATTAAAGATATTAATACTTGCTATGCTAGCACCAGGAAAGCACAGGATTGTAGGGCAAACCCATAAGCCTTTGTACATATGGGCTTGTGTCAAAATGTACCACTCATGGACCACCTCACTGAAGCAAAGTAATGCCAGGCAGCGCAATGCCCTGCGCTGCTTTCTTTTATTGTTATAAAGCAGCACAAACAGATACTTGCCTTTCTTTGTAAATACTAAAAGGATTTTGCGTTGAATCTTTTTTAAAAAGTAACACAAAACCTGTGCAAATATGGGCCTTAGTTTTTCTGAAGATAGTTGCCTATACCTCCTTGACGTCTAGGGTTTTAAACAAATAAACATTCGCAGATTGTTTTAACATCAGATATCAAATTTCAAAACGTTTTCAACGTTAATGTGACAAACTACAAGGATCTGCAGATGTCTCACAAAAACAGTACTGATGGTAGCACACCACAATGGACCCCTAACACCAAGCACCTTCAGACAGGGCAATGGTATGAAGAGGACAGGGAGGAACAAAGAATGGTCGGGAACCATAGGTTAAATGTGTACTAAAGCTAATCTTAGACACTAATAAAAGGATGAGAATCGACAAAGTAGAGAGGTCAGAAGCATAATGGAATACACCCCTAATACGATTACTGAGAGCCCACCAGAATCCACAGAAATCGCTACAAGTAACCCCATCTCTGGGGCCAGTCACAAAAAAATCCCCAGACATAGGGATAAATGTTAACCGCTGGCCCAGCCGTCCTCTCTTATACCTTGAAAGGAACCGCTGTTACTCCAGTACCCTCAAGGTACAGTTAGATGAACGGCCTCCGTAGGTTCTGACAGGCGTTCACCAAACTTTTATATATTTTTGTTTTTCAGAAACACAATCCCAAAGTGGGTGTTTGTATTTGAAAATAAATACTAATGACCCCCACTCCCTGGAGGTTTCCTCCTGGGTGTGGGGTCATGATTTGTTTTCTCCTGTTCTTCCTGATGGTAAAGGATAGAAATAAAGGACATTACACCGTCCCTAAATAGGATGGGCAGTGTAATGCCCTTCCTCTGAGAACCCCTACTTCATCTCACAGTTGGATGACGCTTTCCATCTACAGAGAAAAGGACAGCTCCATCAGTGGAAAGCTCAGGGCTCCATGTCCTTACATGAGGTGGACAAGCCAAGCGTTTGGCGGACAGGGTACTCCATTGCATTTGTGATGGAGTACCTTATCTGTCCAGCTCTGAATCACAAATAGTCACAGGTAAACCCTAGGATCCAAAGACACGGTCACCAATGACCCTTGTTGAACCCACATCCAAAGCATTAACCCAAATGTGTGCCAAGCAAAATATTCTTAGTCCAAGAAAAGAGAACACACTCTGCACCTCCACGAAAAAGGCTCTCCAAAGTTGATGCCTGTCTAAACCAAACAGTTGTAGATTCCGGGGATGCTTGTTCTTCTTATTCCTTTAGCAGGCCGCACAGCCTCGCTGCTGATGTATGACGCCTGCCTCAGAATAGGTGTTCCCTAGGGCTGCAATGTTTTTGTCTTCCCCTCTGTCCTTCATGGGCAAATACACTGGGTGTTATGTTGTTTCTGCCTGACCCGAAGAAATAGCCCCTGAATTAGACCCGCTGCCTGACTCCTCAATCGTGATGAGCACAGCCCTGAGCTGGATGGACATTTGTGAATCTTAGGTCATTCTAGCCAAATAACCACTTTCACCCATTTAGCTGTTCATAAAATTCACATTCTTATTTTAAAGGAGATTTATTAATTTTGCACTAATATACTTGCAGTGTTTGCATTTCCTCTAAAGTAATATTGAACTTGAGAGAGGTATATACTTTATGCAGTTCTAGGATATTTCACCTTGGAAGTTTAATCGATGCACAGAACACTCCTATGCCCATTCACAAGTAAAATACTTATCTATTTTTGTAATCATTTGTTTATGGGCTCCCTTTCTCCTACCACTCCTCTATACCACCATGTTTCATGGGTCACCTTCAGCGTGATCTCTGTTGGTGTTCTATAAGGATGAGCTATTCACAGAAGAAGCGGTGATCAGCTTCCGCAGCCTGACCCCATGTTGTAGCACATGTCCTCATTTGTTTTCTATTTTTTTTCTATGAGAGTAGCCCTGATGCCTCTGTACTTGTTTACGGGTGGTACTTCTCACTCATACGCCTGCACCTCTCTTCCTTTTTTGTTTTCTCTACAAGCAATTGTTACAATGTGATATGTAAATCCATGGCGCAGGGCAGGCAGATAAATGCCTGGCACTATGACATTGGCACCTGTAAGTCCACCTACCACTGCAGATTGTTCACATATTCAGCCTATTTTAAGCTACATCTCAGAATATGGTCATCATTAATATTGTAAGAAAAACGTTGACACAAAAAAGTATTAAAATCATGTAATTCAGGAAGTTCATCCATTGACCCGAATATATGGTTGATAATTGTCAATTGTTAACTTTTCCAAAAGGAAAAAAATAGCTACACGTACCTTTTTAGATTACATCATAAATAAATTCTCAATATCGTATATGAATACGAAACTATGACTACAATTGATTCAAATAGAAATATTTTCAAAACTCCACAGTGTGGAATATGCTCAATTGTTATCAGTCATAAACAAAGGAATATGAATGATGTTTAATATACTGATTGTAACAAAACCCAAAGAGCGCCAAAACAAAATCAGGTGCGATTCAGTCTTTTTGAAAATTATTTTAAAACTCCCCATTTAAGGAAATTCATAATATTTAGATAAATCATAGCAGTCCATATTAAAAATTTGGATTCAACCAGCTACCTCAGTATTGATAATAACTCGGAAAATTAATTCATTGGAGAATTTGACAATCTTAATTTAACTTCACCTTACTCGACAATGAACTTTCATGATATGCTTTATCTTTTAATCAGGTATAATACATTTTATTTAAGTGGTATACAGGAAATGCACTGGCTCATGTCATGGCTTGAACACTTTGATCCTCAGGAGTCAAAGCAACTACACCAAGAAATAAATATATATCAATTGGACACAACAGTGATGTTGAACTTTACATAAATGCTGTTTATTAAGAGCGATCCAACAAAATATATCTCACCAAAAATAAGGGGCACTACTTAGAATAAATAGTATGCACTAGCTCTGTAATCAACAAGTAGGTTTTCTCTCCCATATGCAATAGCTATGCAGTAGATCACCACTTTCTGGATGGATGTGCTAAATAGACTCGATTGGTTAATTAAAACGATCTAATGGTCGTGGCATGAAGTGGTCAAAAGATGCCATATCCCAATTCTGAAGATGTCAAATGTAATGCAAGACTTTTCTAACAGTCATGATGGTGGCAGGGTAATTTTTGCTTAAAACAGTGTTGAAAAATGGAGCAGGTCAGGGCGTCACTGTTTGTTGTGATCTCATTATGGGTGTTATAAGACAATAGACTGCTTGACTGATGGCAACAGAAATAACAGCTCAACGATGTTGTGTCCTTCTAACATTAATGAGATAAGTTGGTTATACTTGCCCTCAAGGAAGCAATATGCATCTATCTAAGCAAGAAGGTGGCATCCTTTTCTGATACAGACCGACGAGAGAGATTAACTGGAGTGGTTACTTCCAGAAGTGACAGAGAACCCGGAAAATGAAAACAGAGGGAGACTTTTAAAAACGATCGGCAGTGTAATATGTCTGTTTAAGTGACTGGTCCAGAATCAATAAACAATTAGTAAATTCCTGACAGGGAATGGCATTGTCCAGTAATCATAAGCCCTTTTAACTGAAAATTAAAATGGCAGATAGCCCAAATAGCAACAACTTAAATGAAATGAAACTAAACTTCCACCTAAAAGACCAAGAGATGGTCACTTGGGTATTTGAACATGTTTTGGTGGATTTAAATGTATAAAGCATCCGTGCTTAGTCATCAATCAGCCTTCTGAAAACCCAGTAGACACCCCACATAAATGAAGGTCAAAGGAAAATAATGAAGGTGCCAACAAATTATTTTAGAATAAACCCAGAGGTTTGGTACATGTGTAAATATGAAGTGGTGTACTATCAGGAAAAGAAACAATGCCTCAGCTATCCACACTGGTTTTTAATGTTTCTGTCTATCTTTTGCAGAGATATTGCAATAATCCCAATTGTCCTCTCCTAATTTGGGCAGCAAGTGTATCCCAGCTCTGCATTATGCAGAAGGCACCATATTGTGTGATCACACAGTTGTGGGCTTACGACAATCAATTAATTGTAGACTTACTGTGCTAGAATTGCCATAGATTTTAATAAATACAAAGAAATAAAGATCTTCACATATGCGGCTTGTACTGACAAGAAGAAAAACGTCAGAAGATACGGTCCGGGTTTAGTCTTTGACAGATGGAGTCGATTCTACCGGGATGTATGAGGACACTACCTCACTCATGCTGATGATACTCCAGCCAACACATTTAGAGATACTTTCGCCCCAGTGGTGTCAGCTTTGTACCTTGAAAGAATGCCTCATCACATTGGTTCCTTTCAATGTCCTAGAATGCCCCCTCCCCCACACCTGGGCAGTTTTCTTCCATGTTGTGGGGAGTCATTCTAGTTTTTTTCCTGTCCCTTACCACCAGGTTTTTCCTAGCAGTGAGGGACAAGAAAAACAAAATTCACCATGCCCCCTAATTAGGGCAATTGCTGTATTGTTTCTCCTCTAACAGCCCCTACTTTATTTGGACTGTCAGAGGAAGTATTCTGTTGACTGAGCCAATGTGACTATGTTAATGGATTACTTAAGGTCTATTCGTCTCTAAATAAGGGCACACAGACTTTGGCAGGGTACAACGTGAAGGATTCCCCTCCTTGCCAAACTCACAATCCTAATTATATCTAGGGGTATATTTTGATTCTAGACAACCCTGCGCCCAATGTCCCAAATCATGGGCAGACATTTTGTAGCAGTAGCGAATTCCCTGAGTAAGTTGAATCACGAATATGGTGAAAGTGCAATTATTCCCAGAGAAAAAGTGTAAACAGCTAAGGTGGTCCCCAGTCCTCAAATGAACACACAATTTTGAGTCCTATAAAATATAAATATATGGCCTCTTACTTAAAATAGCTGAACTAGCAAAGTGACGGAAGTATAGACCCCATACATAAAATAATTTAAAATATAATAGCACAATAATAGAACAATATCTAAAATATTTGTCAAGTTTCTAAAAATAGAAATGCCATGCAGAAACATCCATCAGTCTAACTGCATAAGATATTTTGGGATTTTTTGAGTAAGTCATTACCCTAGAAGTCTCAGGTTCTACACAAATATCTTGGCATTACCAGATTTTGAATCCCATGTTACTAAAGGTGGCAGTTAATGTGAATTCCAAACTGAACAACAATTCCCCAACATAATTATTATCTGTTAACAGCTAGTCCAGAATTCTGCCCTCGGGGGTAATCACACTAATCATGTCAGGGAGTGCTTTCAATCGCAAGCCATTGACTAGAAAGGTAGGGTCTCGTGGACACATTCCTGGTCAATGAGCCTTCAGGCCTGGGTTCTAATCTGGGAAAGGTAAGTGTATTTCAGATATATAACCATGCAGCTCTTTGTATTGTGCCTCATGTTCCATGGACTACTGCTATATTAAGAATGGTCAGTTTCATGCACTCCAATGCCTTGAACTCAGTATTACATAGCAAACAAAATATTAATTTTGACTATAATATATGCTCAATGGCAGCTGCGTTCACACATTAATCAAAGAAAAGTGTGACCATCTAGCAGTGTCTGCAATTTTTAAAAACTCTCATGTTATGTTATGTTATAGGTGTTTGTATAGCGCACGGCTGCCCCAGCCAAGGGGCGTCCCGGCGCTAGCTGTCTGTATCCAAAGGAGACTGCTGAAGATGTAGACTGTAGGTGACACAACATAACTAACAGAAGAGGTGAGTTTTTATGGCTTTTCTGAAGGATAGAAGATCCTTCATCTCACGAATCTGGGCTGGGAATCCATTCCAGAGCTTGGCCGCTAGGTATCTAAATGAGCGACCGCCCATTCGACTTAATTTAATGCGGGGAATAGTGGCCAGGTTCTGTCCCTCCGACCGTAAAGTGCGTCGAGGAACGTAGGATGAGAGGAGTGGACATAGCATGGGGGGGAAGCAAGTTTCAGAATTTTAAAAGCAAGGCATAAGGTTTTAAAATGGATCCTCTTTTCTACAGGGAGCCAATGTAGACTCTTGAGGGTAGTAGTGACAGATTTGTGACGCGGAAGACCTGTCAGAGCTGTTGCGGCGGCATTTTGATTTCGCTGTAGTCTGGCTTTCTCGGCTACGTTAGTTCCCAGCAGCAAGGAGCTAGCGTAGTCCAACCGCGAGAGAATTGCTGATTGTACCACCAATTGGCGGGTATGGTGGTCAAAGTATTTTAAAATAGGCCGTAGGTTTCGTAAAATACCAAAACATGTGGCAGCCACTTTTTTAGTATGATGGTTAAAGTTCAAGGCAGAGTCCACCCATACTCCTACGTTTTTTACCACATTTTTGGGTACAGGTGGTTGATCCAGAGTCTCAGGCCACCAATTATTTCCCCAGGCTGTTGTATCTTTACCTAGCAGCAGGACCTCCGTCTTGCCGGCATTGAGTTGGAGGTAGTTTGATGACATCCAGCTGGTGATATCTGCGAGAGTCTGTTTAAAATTCTGCACACTCAGGCCGCTCTCGTCTTTTAGTGCTACCACCAGCTGGGTATCATCGGCGTAGGACACCAGTGAGAGCCCGCACTTCCTGGCTACCTCTGCCAGAGGAAGGACATAAACGTGGAACAGGGTGGGGCTGAGGGCAGACCCCTGAGGTACTCCCTGTTCAACGGGACATTCCTTGGAGAGATACGGTGAAATAGAGACCCTAAAAGATCTATCTGACAGGAAAGCCTTGAACCAGCTAAGAGCCATCTAATCATTGCCTAGTTTCAAATAGCCTTAAAAAAGTGCAGATATAAGTAGCTGGTACCCTAATTGCTATGTTTACCCTAAATGGCTAAGGGTATGCCCAGATGGGGATCCCTTGCTCGCTGTGCCACTGAATTCAAGCCAGCCTGGCTGATTAGGGGGGATACCCTGAAACCAGTGCCAGGATGCTTGTTTTTGGCTGACGGAGGACTTAGCCAGGCAGTTTGGACTGGACTATTTCAATGGGGAGCGGGGTCAAGACTGCTTTGCATATGGCTGGCTCCAAACTGGGGTGGCATGGTGAACAAATGAACAATGGATTTAACACGGATCTCTTGCCTAGGTTTGAGAGTTTGAAATGTTTCAGCATTCAGTCCATGATCTTGTTGTGTTTGCTATGTTTGCCCTAAGTGGCCAAGGGTATGCCCAGACGTGGGTCCCATGCTCGCTGTGCCACTGGATTCAAGCTAGCCAGGCTGATGAGGCGTGATACCCCGAAACCGGTCCCAGGATACTTGTTTCTGGTCCAGGGAGTACCTAGCCTTGCAATTCGGGCGGGACTGTTCCCATGGGGAGCAGGGTCAAGACTGATTTACATATGGCTGGCTCTAAACTAGGGTGGCATGGTGAGCAAAAGAATGATGGATTTAACCCAGATCTCTTGACTGGTGGTGAGTGTTTGGAAATTTTCAGCACTCAGTCCATCATCTTGCGTTTGCTATGTTCGCCCCAAGTGGCCAATGGTATGTCCATGCGAGGGCCCCTTGCTTGCTGTGCTATTGGATTCAAGCTAGACTGGCTCATGAGGGGAGATACCCCGGAAACAGTCTCTGGAGGCTTGTTTCCAGTCCAGTTCGGAACACTTGTGTCACCTCCCTCTGCCCCTGCTGGGCAGGGTAGCCTTGTATAAGATGATCTATCTTCTTTTATTTGGTGCAGAATTCATTTTTAGAGATCCCCGATCATTTCTTCTAAAGGGTGGAGGCAGAGGTTAGGGAAATTTCCTGGGATGGTGGTGCCTGAGGATCACTCTTAGAACACTGACGAGGAGTCAGTTTGGAAGGGGGCATTGCCCTGCTGGATCTATAACTGTACTACTGGGCCGCTCACCTGCTGTTGGTCAATAACTGAACCTTTGCGCATCAGAGGGAGTCAGCCCTGATGGCCTACAGGTGGCCGCTGGAGCCCCATGGGATCACACGGTGAATCTACGGGGCATGGACAGTAACCACCCTCCTGAAACTGACCGTCTTGGTGGTTTGAGCTTGTGACACACAGGCTGGAATGGGCGGGTTGTTTGACACTGGAGACACCGCTGTGGGACACGGGTACGATGGCGGGGCCGCAAAGGGTGTCGGGCCACCGGTGCTGATATATGATCGGCATCTTCAAAGTGGGTGATCTCTGGAGAGGCAAAGGGTGGCTGACGCTCATGGACGTTCAAATCCAGAATTAAATGCCTTTGGGGTGGACTGGGAAGGGGGGGGGGTCATTTTTATGATATCTACTGATTAGGTCCATCTTGACTCGGCGGATCCCCTGCCCTTACGATATAGAGGACAAAAGCCCATTGGAGTATCAGGCACTGGTCACCCGCTATGCAGGCATGCTATATTGCGCAGATGTATTCCACACTTCTCAGCAACAGCCAGGCCTGTTACAGAGGCTGCAACCCCCACTCAGAGGACAATGAGTGGGGGTATATTGTAAATGCCCCATGAAGGTTGCTATCCGGATGGGGTTCTGGCTCATTCATTTGAAGCTTCTACACCAGGCATACTATGCGCGTACTCAGCTCTGCGTTAAGGAGAATGAGTGACACGAACTGCTGCCCGAGGGGCTGTGGACAGTAAGAAACACTGCTCCATACACTCTGGCGTTTTTCCAGAGTGAGGGCCGTCTGGGATGGAATCCTCGACTTTCTGAACTGAGTGTTAACTGCCTTTAATCTGATTTCAGGCTGACTCTGTGACTTGCCGTTTCATATGTATCTGTGTGCTGCAGCAAGCTGGGGGTTTGGTTGCTCCATGTATCATTTTACATACTGTTTGCTTGTGAGAAAATACAATAAAAAGATTTTTTTAAACACTGGGAAATGTAGGTTTGTACTTTTTTAACACTCACATCTTTGTAAGCCACACATCTTCTGTTTCTGCTCTTCTAGGCATATCTCTTCTGTTTTTACTTCGTCGTTCAATATCTCTTCTTTGGGAAGTATAACTTGTTCCAAAGACTCCACCAACGCTTCTCTCAGTTCGTCATCAGAGTCTTCAAAATTTCTGAGGAAAAGAACAATGATAATCAAAGCAGTTAAAACTGAACTACTCTTACCAAAATACCAAAAATTCTTTGTAAAAGGATTTTGCAATCATTGTTTTAAAATATTATGTTATCAATTCGGTTATATATTTGAGATTTTGTAAGTTTAGTTTAAATAAGAAGGGGTCAAACTCTGTATTATTAAGGATGCTGTTGATTTCAATAGCTATATTACAATTCAATACCATAAAGAAAAAAAATAGCATAACTTGATAGAACTGTACAGAACAATAGATTGACTGATAGTTCTATGTATGGTAATGCATGAATTTGTAAATGGGATTTTAGTATAACAAGTCACCGTCATAAAATATATAATTATCTTGATTGACTAGACTATTAACTTACATTAACAAAATATTACAAAATCAGCTAAACATAGGAGATAATGTGATGATATAGGTCAGAAGGAACATTGAATTTATTTTGAAAAATGTTTTCAGAATTAAGGCACCTCTCACAAGAGCTAGCTTTCATACAATCCTTCTCTCACTCCAAATTATACATGTTCAAATAAATTGGATGTTAAGGTTATCAGTGACAGAGGAAGGTTAACGCTAAGATAATATGCTCCATTTTCTAAAAAAAACTTGATAATATTTCAGTAATTTGTGTATAAAGATACATTTTGTAGTAGTAATGCTAATGTAAGAGCAACGCATTAAACCAACTAGCACCAATCATAGCTAATGAGAATAATTAACATCCATGATTATCTCAATTTCCAGAAAAACAAGTGGATTGAAGGATGGTAAGGTAAAGTACGCTGCAAAGGAAGATTCTTGCTACTGAAAAAGTATCAGCCGCAGTGTCGTCCTTTGGAAATGTTGTTATGAAAAATGTAGATTTTCCCGTGATAGCTGGCAGGAAATTCATTAATTCTTTCAAATTCCTATCATCTCATGTCACCTTTGGTGACGTTTCTTTTGTGGTGAAAAGGTAGAATGTGCTGGTCTTGTCAAAATAAGCAATGACAATTTACTACCTATTTGTGATTTTTTGCCTTAGCATAAAGGGCACCTGTTTCTGAGCTCATCTAAGCAGAATCCTAATAAAGGTTTTCTGTGAGACCAAAAATCAAACAAACAAAACAGGTGCTAGGCACAAAACTGAGCAAGTCTTCTCAAGAAACAGAAATTGCTAATGTCCATTCTGTTGCCTCACATGTACACATAGTAATTTTATGTGGTACATGACTTTAGGGCTTTCCCAACCAATTTTCTTTTTTAAAATGATATTCGAGTTGGTTATGTTATGCTCTCTTGGTATAGCGCAACAAATCATCCCTGAAGAAATATCTTGGCGCTTCTGCTGAAGTATAAGACTAGTGAAAAACTGACTAAAACAGCCAGGTTTTTAGGAATTTTATTAACGTACCCAGCTCTCTGCATAAGCAAATTGTTAGGGGAAGTTTATCGCAATAGAATGGGGCCAGGTAGGAAAAAGACCTCCGTCCAAATCTGGAGGTACACGTTTGTGGAATTTGAAGAAGGGCTTGTCTGTGGATCTCTGCCCTCGAGTCGTGTGATAATAACTGTTTCTAGTTTGTAGGTAGTACCATAGATGATGTAATTTGTTACGTCAATTAAAATGTGATCAGTGATGTCACCAATGATGTAATTTAACGTGAGTGATATAACACGTGAAGTCTTAAGCTGTGAGTGACAGGGTGCAAGTTATAATTAGTTCACAGAAGTTTATTTGGCAAATTTCAGTGTTTTTGAGGTTTTGCTTTGTAACTGTAACTGCATTTTAACAGGTTTTTTTGTGTGGATTTCTGGAGTGTTTTTTAATGTATGTTACAATCTTATTACCAAGCCTAACTCTAATGTCACTTTGACATTTGGTTTTTGAGTGAGTTTCTTTGTTTTTTTTATTATATCCTAAACTCAATATTTTTTGGGATCTCACCTCTGTTTATGGCTAATGTCAAGCGAAGCCCTCTGCCCAACTCTCAAAGGTGGCCAACCCTCAGCAGGCGTCCAAACCCTGCTGTGCACGTCCTTTGCCATGAGCAGCAGGAGTTGGCCACAGTGACCGGCCCCTGGCCAGATACTTCACCATACATTCTGTGGGTGACCAGCCACTGGTTCACATTGCCTTTGCCCATGCACAGCAGGGGTTGGCTACTAGGCTTCTCCAGAGGATGGTGCCACGGGAATATCAGCTGTTATAATACACTTCATTAATAATGCATGCCTTTACCATGGATGTTTACAACACATTGTTGTCAACATTATGTTGTTTTACAACGTGGTATTTTGAAGCACATTATGTGTTCTAACAGCTGATATTTTATATATGATTAAATGTGTACATAAACATATATATAGTGAGAGAGAGATTGTTAAAGAGCCCACCCATACCCCTTTTTATAAAAATATACATACACACACATATATATTCTCCCTTAAAAACCCTATGTCCCTTTACCTCTACGCGCCACTGAATCCTAAAAGTCTCTTACCTCCCTATATTTCTACCAAACCCTGAATCCCTAAAAAAACCTTACCCATTACATCTACCTGCACTTGAACCCTAAAAATCTTGTATTACCTTTACCTCTACACACCCTTGACCGCTAAAAACCCTTCCTCCCTTTACTTCTACCTGGCCATCAAATGTAAAAGACACATCCTTTTACCTCTACCTGCCCCTAACCCTTAAATCCCTTTACATCTACAAACTCCTGGACCATAAAAACTCCTTACCCCATTTACCTCGACCTGCCCTGAACCCTAACACCTCTTACCCTCTCTATCTGTACCCACCCCGAATCTTTAAAAAGTCTAGCCTTCCTTAATCTCTACTGATCACAAACCCCTAATTAAAACCTTACCCCCATTTACACGTACCTATCCCTTAACCATTCCTTACCCTTTCTTTTTATGACATTAAAAATGTCATTTAAAAAAAACACTTGCCTGCATTGTAAAGTACTGCATCCTAAACAGGCCAAAAAAGGCTTGTGTGGTACTTACCTGCATTCTACTGACCTACGTTGTACCAATCATGTTAGTAAAAACTGTGTGGTAAACATTACATACCTGTCACAGTGTACTGCAGACTTCCTTCCCTGGTGCCAGCCCTCAGTACAAGAACCGGTACTGTGGATCCTGCACCATGGTATGGAAGCTTTTATGGAGCTGCAGCACCATGGTAGGGATGCTTGCTCTGGCAGGACCACAGTAAGTCTGTGAAATGACACGGGAGCCTCACTGTTGTACTGCAGATCCCCTAATTCTTTTTTTAATCAACAGGAGTCCATTTGGGCTACACCCTTTCTCAACTTTTTTTCAGGAGTTGGGTACTGAGTCCTAAGTCCTATAATAGTGGGCACAACATATGATCCCAATGTTGCGCCAGCCAATTATATTTAGCATATTGACATGTGGCTAAACGAATCTTGGCGACTGCTGAAGCTAAGCAGAATAAACGGTCAATTAATCTAGCTGGTGAACTGTTTTTGAGTTGGTTGAGTTAGAGAAAAAGCATACGTTTGAGAGGCAGTTGCTTCAAGATAAATTACAGAATGGTATGCAAGCTATGGTGAGTTGAGCAAAGTGCAAGATGGGTTACAGGACAAAGAAAATGTGTTGTACACTCTACAGAAACAGATCAAGAAGCAAGATGAATATTTTGCATCTTTGAAGGCTGAATGTGATAATGCTGTTAAGTAGGACAAGCAAATATTAGAATTGAAGCAGCACTTTGCCATATTTCAGAATGAGTGTGTTCAGCAAGCAATGTTATGGGTCAAACTGAGGGCCACAGTACGCCATTGTGATCTATTTAATGGTGAAATGGTGAGGAGGCTGAGTGTCCATGTTCCTCGTGGATCCGAAGAGTGTTTTTCACGAGTTGCTGTGCAAAGGAGGAGAGAAACTGAAGTGAGCTGGCATTAGTCGCTAGGTGTCAGCACCCTCTGGTTGGATGGGTTTCATTTTGGACAACATTTTGCTTTGAAATGTTGGTATTGATTAGGTGATATATATACTGAACGTAGCACTTGATATCTTGTGTAACCTGATTATTTGTGCTGCAAGTGCATACTTCCAAGAAAATATTTAAACTTTAAAAATAACTGTCTTGCAGGAGCACCTCATTGGTGAACATCTTTGTTGATAGAATAACTTTTCTGTGCTTCAAATACTCATAGCCATATGTTGCGGCCTTACGTGTCATCATCATCAGATCTTGGCTCAAGTCTCTCTTCATCCAAATCAATCTCAGAAGACATATCTGCTTCATCCTCCTCCACATAGTCTTTTGGATGCGATGGCAATAGTGTCCCCCCTGCAAGACAGTGGAGTCTGTTAAAAAGGATACTTAAATAATATCACATTTCATGCCCATATTGCTAAGGTTACAAATGAATTTTTATATACTAATAGTTATCTTTATGAAATATTATTTAGTAATCCAATATAAAGCATTTATGCAGTTGTGCAGAGCGTAATATGTTACATATACTAATGTAGAAAGTGGGGAGGGTTTACCAAATGCAAAAAACCCTCCCTAAAGTGCTGAGCAATACACACACAATAGGTCCACTTACATACTACATCGTACTATCAATCATCCCTATGAAAACTGTGCAAAAAAACATATGGATGTCATATATATATATTAAATAAGCATTGGCATAGCCAATAGGTCTCGCCTTTGGGACCTTATAAGTGTTTAGCCAGGCAAATGTTGGTGTTGTTTCATCAAGGATATGGTGCTGCATAACTAAATACTTATACGGTCCCAAGAGCGAGACCTATTGGCTATGCCAATGCTTGTTTGGACGTGGCAGCATTATTAAGCATTTTCTTCACCGGTTAGACTTCAATTTTAGAGCATTAAATTGGAGTTAGCAAAACCGGTAACTACCGTGGACTTGCAGCACATTCTAATGACTCAATATCGCCCCATTTAGAAGTACAGCCGAGAGCAGATAATTTGTATCCTTAGGAGCAGAGAAATGTTCAGGGACTCCAGGGGCGCACTAAGTTGAGAGAAGGGGCACCAGATTACAGTATTCCCAAGCCATAACAGCTCCACACTACATTTTCATGGATGTTAAAATGATGCTGGATTTTACATCACAATAAGACCTACTTGCACTACATAGGTGCAGAGTACATCAAATGGAAGGTATAAAATATCCATAAATACTGTACGTTGATGTACAACTGTAAACTTATTACCACCTTCACTCTAATTCCAGATTCACTGTCTTGACATGGCACTACTGCACATCTTTATGACCACCTTCTGTATATATCTTTGGTATTGAAGACATTGCTGTAGCTTTGCTTTTTTATCTCAAGTCCTCCAAAGGACTTTGCGACTCAGCTGGCTAAAAAACCACCCAATCCTTTCAAGAATGGACACTAAGATTTTTGACAATTTCCGCTTAACGTGGTTGAGGGGGGAGAAACAAGCATATCCTGGATCTAGCTGGTGGCCTATTTAGTGTAGTCTGAGTGCGACTAAATTAGGTAGGACTGTTTTTATGGATATCGCCTCATTCTGAAGTAGTTTCATATTTTGCCATTTACCACAACCAGAACCAAAAGAAATGTGGACATTCATTAGCCATACATTTTAGCATACTAGGCATTGGTTCACTGAACCGGCAAAGAGACAACGTCATTAGGCCAGAACGATCGGAACAATAGTTTTAGCCTGCCATGTTTTTACTTATCGCTCATCAACTTGCCCAAGTTTCAAGTTTCAAGTTTAAAATTTGTATAGCGCACTACTCACCCAGAGGGTCTCAAGGCGCTTGAGGGAGGGGGGGGGGGGGGTACTTTACTTATCGAATATCCAAGTTTTTAGTTGTTTTCTGAAGGAGAGGTGGTTCTGTGCAAGGCGGAGGTGGGTGGGGAGAGAATTCCAGGTCTTGGCCGCTAAGTAGGAGAATAATCTTCCCCCCATGGTGGATCTTTGGATGCGTGGGATTGCGGCGAGGGCTTGATTGGACGATCGTAGTTGGCGGGTTGGGGTGTAAAAGGGCAGGCGCGTGTTGAGGAATTCGGGTCCTAGGTCGTAGAGGGCTTTGTGTGCGTGGGTGAGGAGACGGAACGTTATTCTCTTGTTGACGGGGAGCCAGTGGAGGTCTTTCAGGTGACCGGAAATGTGGTTTTGGCGGGGGATGTCTAGGATGAGTCTGGCTGAGGCGTTTTGGATGCGTTGGAGTTTTTTCTGTAGTTTGGCTGTGGTTCCGGCGTAAAGGGTGCTTCCGTAGTCCAGTCGGCTTGTGACCAGTGCATGAGTGACCGTCTTTCTTGTTTCGGTAGGGATCCAACAGAAGATTATTTTGAGCATACGTAGGATGTTGAAGCATGATGATGAGACGGCGTTGACTTGTCTGGTCATCGAGAGGGAGGAGTCCAGGATGAAGCCCAGGTTACATGCGTGGTCCGTTGGTATGGGTGCGTTTCCCAGGGCCGGTGGCCACCATGAGTCGTCCCAGGCGGAGGGGGATGATCCTAGGATAAGGACTTCCATTTTGTCAGAGTTCAGCTTTAAACGGCTGTTCTTCATCCACTCGGCTACTTCTTTCATCCCTTCGTGTAGGTTGGTTTTGGCGGTGTTTGGGTCTTTGGTGAGGGAGAGGATCAACTGGGTGTCGTCTGCATAGGAGATGATGTTGAGGTTGTGTTGGCGCGCGATGGATGCGAGGGGACTCATGTATACGTTGAAGAGGGTGGGACTGAGTGATGATCCTTGTGGTACGCCGCAGATGACTTCGGTGGCCTCTGATCTAAAAGGGGGGAGGCGGACTCTCTGGGCTCTTCCGGCGAGGAATGAGATGATCAAGGTCAATACTTTTCCTTGTATTCTGACGTTGCTGAGGCGTTGTATAAGGGTGCTATGACAGACTGTGTCGAAGGCTGCGGAGAGGTCAAGTAGGATGAGGGCGGCTGTTTCTCCGTTGTCCAGTAGGGTTCGAATGTCGTCTGTTGCTGCGATGAGGGCGGTCTCGGTGCTGTGTTTGGCTCGGAAGCCGGACTGTGAAGGGTCAAGGGATTTGTTGGATTCGAGGAAGGCGGCGAGCTGACTGTTGACGGCTTTCTCAATGACTTTGGCAGGGAATGGGAGGAGCGAAATGGGGCGGTAGTTTTTAAGTTCGGTGGGGTCTGCTGTGGGTTTTTTTAGGAGGGCGCTGAGTTCGGCATGTTTCCAGCTTTCCGGGAAGGTAGCGGAGTTGAGGGAGCAGTTGATGACGTCTCGGAGATGGGGTGCGATAATGGAGTCTGCTTTGTTGAAAATGTGGTGGGGACATGGGTCGGTTGGTGATCCTGAGTGGATGGAGTTCATCAGGCGGATGGTGTCTTCAGTGGTGATTGGGTTCCAGGCGCAAAGGTTGTTGGAGGGGGGTTTTAGTTCGGAGGTGGGTGGGGTGGACTGGTCACCAAAGCTGTTATGTATGTCAGCGATTTTGTTGTGGAAGAATGAGGATAGGGAGTTGCAGAGGTCTTGGGAGGGAGTGATGTCGTTGGTGCCGGCGGTGGGGTTGGTGAACTCTTTGACGATGTTGAATAGTTCTTTGCTGTTGTGGGCGTAGTTATCCAATGTGGGATCAGAACTTTGAAATTTTATATATTTAAGAAATTCGAGGCTCCCTAGACATTACATGTCATCTCTTTGTCCTGAATGTCATTCTGCACTGTAGTAGTGGAAGAGGAATGCCTCCATCCCAAACAATTATCAGTCAACGAATACCTGCTTATTTATTTTGAAAGTTTTATATAGCGCAAACAAGATCTTTGCAGATATCAGAGCGCTTTACAAAAACAGGGGGTAAGGAAACAAGGGGGTGATTAACAGACTTTTGAGCAAAGAATTGTTGTAGGTAAAAAATGAATAGCAAAATAGGGTAGGTACATGGGGGAGCATAATAATCAACTAAAACCAATGATACAAATCGACAAACAGACAAACAATAGTGCAGATAGGTGCAGAGTCTCAAATAGATCCAAAGTACAAGTTCAGGTGAATTTAGTCATGAGGATAGCTTTTACTTCTTTCTTAAAGAATGTAGTGGAGGAGATAAGTCTGGTTTCTGGAGGGAGTGAGTTCCAGATCCTGGGTGCCATTCCTGAAAAGGAGCGTTTATATGTTTTAACCTTCCGGAATCTACGAGGTTTCATAAGAAGATTCTTTGTGCTTCTAGTGGTTCTTGTGTCACCAGATATTGTCAGCTTCTGAGTGAGGTAGCCGGGTGAGTTGTAGTGTAAAGCTCTGTGCGTCATGCAGGCAATTTTCAGGTGTATTCTGGTTTCAAAAGGTAGCCAGTTCAGGGATTTTAGGTCAGGGGAAATATGTGAGTGTTTTTTTGATCCAGTGATGAGTCTCGCTGCAGTGTTCAAAGAGGCTCTCAGGGGTGCAGTTGAAGATAGAGGGAGTCCGCAAAGGGCGACGCTACCGTAGTCTAAGCGAGGAATGACTAGGGTTTGTACTGCAGATTGGAAGTCCTTGGCTGGTAGGAAGGGTTTAAGTTTCCTCAGGGTATTGATTTGGAAATTTGCTCCCTTAGTTGCCTTACTGATATGCTGCTGCATGTTGAGGTTGGCGTCAAGTGTAATGCCTAGGGATTTCGCTGAGTCCACAATGGTAGGTTGGACATTGAGTGCAGTTAGGTGTTTAAGCCAAGTTTGAGTGGTGGAGATTTTCCGCGGGAGGTGAGATCAGAAGGAACTCAGTTTTCAGAGCATTGAGTTCGAGGTGATTATCGGCAGGCCGTGATTGGGTGTTTCTGAGAGTTGAGTTCAGAAGTTTGATGTCTTTGGGGGATTGTAATTTGAGATATAGTTGGGTGTCGTCGGCGTACATGTGAAAGTGTACATTAGATGCTTGTAACAAGGTGGCGAGAGGTTCCATGACCAGATTGAACAATGTTGGGGATAGAGAAGATCCTTGTGGGACGCCTAATGTTACAGGCACTGGTGGGGACATCAAGTTGTTGCTCTTGAATTTCTGAGACCTGTTATGCAGAAAGGAGGTGAACCATTTGAGAACAGTCCCAGATAGACCCATTTTGGTGTGTAACAGCTCGAGTAAGTTCACGTGTTTGACAGTGTCAAATGCTGAGGAGAGGTCAAGAAGGATGAGGAGGCAGGTATCATTTTGATCTAGGATTTGGAGTGCATCATCAATTATGTGTGTCATAGCAATTTCAGTACTGTGCCCTGCTCGGAAGCCTGATTATGAGGGTTGAGGAGGTCTAACGGATCTATGTGTTTTGTCAATTGGAGTTGTACGCATTTTTCCAACAGTTTTGCAAGGATGGGAATATTGGTAATAGGACGGCAATTGTTTAGGTCAGTAGGGTCAGCTGTTGGTTTCTTGAGTATAGGTGTAACTTGTCCAATTTTGAGGGAGTCGGGGATGAGTCCTTGTTGAAGTGAACTGTTAACTCTGGTATTCTTGCTTCTCTAGAGGACATTCAGCTTAATTATTCCTGGTCACTTGTTACTGTTCTGGACCTCGAGGGTAGTGCTACTGCAAAAATAATCTGGACAAGCGATGTGCGTCACTAAAGTCATCACTTAGCCTTCAGAGAACCAGCTTATCTCAGAGATCTGAAATTTCGGAGTCAAGTTCTGTGGTCAATAATATCAGTCCAAACACAATTTCCAAGATGCTCTGTATGAGTGAAAGTTGGCTACTACCTATGGTGGTGCTAACCCAAAATTTTTATTATTTACCAAATTATTATTTTTTAAATACAATGTGCAGAATTTACATTGAAGAATGAAGTATGTTTAATGAATGTGTATTGCATCCTCTCCAAGTCTTTGCTTTGCATTCTGGAACTTGTAGTTATATTCATCCCACAACAACATCTATACTGGAATGTCCAAGACACAAAAAAAGCCTAGACGAGCCACTCGTGCAAAGACATTGAATAATTGAGAGCTCAGGGACATACTAAGGCTGTATAATTTTTTTTAGCTGGAAGGTTTTTAAGTAGAGTTAAAAAAATTGTTTTACAGTGCAGTAGATATTTTATGTATCTGAGCTTTATTCTATTTTGGTATTGGAAAAGAACATATACAATGCGCTACATTGATGTTATAAATGAAAAGTCAGAAATAAATGAAATTGACTGCTACACCAGCATTACAGGCATAAACCTAGGCGGCGCCTCTTCTCGACACTTTCATGGAGGTTACCTGATGGACCCATCAACGTTTACTGGTGAACTACAAACTGTATGGAAAGGCTTCACATCATAAAGCTTTTCAGATGAGGCCTGCACCAGTATCCACATAAGCATCTGCATTAATATCATGGTTCCACATTTCAACCCACTGCAAACGTCTCATTACATGTAACAGTATATTGGTGTATTTCAAGGCTGACCTTCCTATGGATTCCTCCGGCACATTTGCAACCACGTACAGTGACGATGGAGAGGGCTTTGAGGTACTGATTAATGCACTTCATTTTTACTAACCCCGTACTTAACTAGGAATCTACTTTATTAGAGTGCCCTTCTTCAACATAATTCAAATCCTCTGCATTGCTTACCCATCTGTGGTTGCCCCTAATATGATAATATAAAACAAAGGTGTGGTACAGTAATGAAGAATGGTGTACACCCATCTGATCTATAAAGCAAGTAGCCTTCAGAAACATGAATAATAATGGAATGTTATAGTTTAAGAAAATATGAGAGCCACAAAACCTCAACCCACTTACCGGATTCACAAGCACACAAATATTGTACTCTTACGCATGCATACAAACCTACCTATTTAAGGCTAGGAGGGAAACATGGGGTAGGGAGCAACCAAGACCTCTAGGGAGAAAGCAAGAATAGGTGCACACACCCCCTAAGACAAATGGCCAAATGTTCGATAGACTTAATTTAGGATATGGGGAATTTACCAGTCTGCCCAGATTGAGAGTTTGCTGGAATTTTCCACATGCGGGGTTGGGAGAGGGAGGATCTGCTCTGCAGGAGCCGAGGAAGCCTTCCAATGTGGCATTAGCGTGTGGATAGAGGCAGCCTCTGAGCTGCATTGCAGTCGATGGGCGGCCACTCGGGTCTCGTTTTGAGGTCCTCCATCAGGTCGTGGGAGCCACGGGAATGGATACAGGGATTTCCGCAGTTTGCCTCACACGAGTCATTCACCACATGTATGACACAGGTAAGTGACCGGGGAAGGGGTAGAAAATAGTACAGGTCTCCTCTGCCACATCTCGCATGCTTTAAAGCTGATACAACACATATAGGTACATCACTACCCAATGCATTTCGGACGGTCTGACGGAAAGGGATCTCAGGAACACAACACTCAGCAAGAGAGTGGAGAATCCAAAGAAGAAACCAACCTAGTTGTGAACATTTCATCTTACACTCTGTCAGAACAAGAAATGAAAGTATTACAAAGAGGCACCTCCTTTATTCCAACCAGCCACACCAACGAACTAGAGCTTGAGGTTAGTCTATTCAAATTCATGCGCACCTTGCGCTTAAGACATTTCTTTGAGAACATCGCACCAACAACAGATAGTAATCAAGTTGACCAACTGAAAGGTTTACGAACAAGAAGTACGTTCATGGCACCTGCGAGCCACAAATCTCTGGATATCTTTGAAAATCTAGTAAAAAATGACATCTCGAGCTTCAACTATACAAGGAAGAAAAAATTGATCAACATGTCTAACAAGGAATACTCGGTTCTCAACAACTTAGCCAAAAGAGAGGAGATTACATACCAATCAGCAGACAAAGGGGGTGCCCTAGTCCTGATGGACACTACCTACTATCGAGAACGAGTACAAGAGCATCTTTCAGATACCAACACCTATAGTCTGATGCAACAAAATCCAACTCGACAATACATGGAAGTATTGGTTAACATTCTAACCACATCACATGCGAATGGTGTCATCAATCAAAAAACCAAACAGTATTTGACTCCAAGTAATCCAAGAACCCCTAGCATGTACATGCTACCGAAAATTCATAAAGATCTAAGACACCCACCATTTAGACCAATCGTTTCAACTTGAGGTAGCATCCATGAGAACACTGGCAAATTGATTGACAAATACCTACAACCCTTGATCCAACTATCTCGCACTTATGTGAAAGACACAACAGACTTTTTGCATCAGATAGATGGCATCACTTTTGAAGACAATGAACCCATCTGGTTATGCTCCATAGACGTGAAAGCGTTATACACCAGTATACCACATGATCTTGGCTTGGAAGCTATAGAGAACATTTTACTAAACTCTGATTTAGAGATGGATTTCCAGCTTTTCATCTTTCAATTGATGCATTTCACTTTGTATCAAAGTTATTTCTCATGGGAGGGCTAGTGTTATGCACAGTTGTCAGGAACTTCCATGGGCAACTGTGCAGCGCCGGTCTATGCGAACGCATTCATGAAACATTTTGAAGAGAACTATATCTTGAATTGTCATCCTTGGGATACACACGCCAGGGTGTTATTGAGATATATCGATGATATATTTGTCCTATGGCAAGGCGATCAAACATCTTTGGAAACAGCATTAACACAACTCAATCGCATCAATGATCGGATACAATTTACTGCTGAAAGGAGTCAAAATACAATCACTTTCCTGGATGTGAGTGTCACAAGAGTAAACAATTGTTTGGAAAAAAACATATACAGAAAGGAAACAGATAAAAATAACATACTGCATTATACGTCATTCCATCAAAAACCTCTTAAGAACCATCTTCCTTTCTCCCAACTACTCAGGGTCAAGAGGATAGTATCTAATTCAGATAAATATGAAGAACAAGCTACCAACATGATGGAACGTTTCAGACAACGAGGTTACCCTCAATCAATCCTAAACAATACCAAGGAACGATGTGACAAGATCACCCGACAAGACGCTTTAGCGGTCAGAAGAAAAGATGAAATGAAGAGACCTGTAGTTGTCTCTAAATTTTCAGTTGTTTCAAAAGCATACAAAACCTCAATATTGAAACATTGGCCAATTGTCAGTACTGAACAGGATTTCTATCAAATTTTCAAAGACCAACCACTATTTGCGTATACTAGGGCGAACAATTTGAAAGAAATTATCAAGAAGCCCAAAACAACTTCTTCTGTCACCTTCAAAGGCAACCAACCATGTCTGAACTGCAAAAACTGTAACAACATGATGAAAGGGCCATCGATGAAACATCCAATGAAGGGCGCTAACATCAATTTAAGATTGAATGCTACATGTGACACAGAAAATGTAATTTACATAATCAAATGCCCATGCGGACTGGTTTACACTGGAAAAACATCACGTAAACTGAAAGTACGCATCAATGAACATAAGAGCAATATAAGAACTGAAAATACAAAATCTGCTCTAGCATTACACTTTAAGGAAAACAAACACAACGTCAGCCAACTCAGATTTGCTGCTGTAGAGGTCGTGGAAAAGCGTGATGACAGAGACAATAACAACTTTCTATTGAAACGCGAAAATCACTGGATTAAGTTCCTGCAATCTTCCAAACCTTTTGGTTTAAATGACCGGATGGAGTTTTTATGTTATCTTTGAGAAACATTTGTGTGATAAAGTGTATGTTTGAAAATGCAATGTACCATACTGATTTTGCACCCCAGGATTAACATCCTTCACTCATTTAAATCACTTATTTTTTAAATCACTCGTCAGTTACATTATTTACACATCACGTTTTTCATATTCTTATCCGATTGGGGATTTACACCACTATAAGATGGCCGCCGTATACAGAGTCCTTTTTTTATGTTGATAGCACACGGGTGATTTCACTTCCGTATATACACCGGTACTTTCTACACTCGGTAGCGAGGGGCGAACGAAGTAGACGCATGGGTCTATACTATCTCACAAGTAAGTTCTTGAAAGAATGCGCACAAATGCATGTCACAGTTTCCTTTTGAGGTCTATGCTACGTTCGTTATTTTTTGCACGCAACCACGTTGAATGATCACCCTAATGGTTGAGTTACCAAGACTATGGGTTATACTCTATCTTAGACACATAATTGAGTCTATCATTTTTTATAAACACTCGGGCACTACACAGAGCACATTGAATAACCACTGAATATGACTTGGGATGTGAAAAGCGATTTAAAAGCACTTTTAAAACTCGCTGCACTTATGTTGTATACACATGTAATTAGACATTTTTTCGGAGGATTTGATACATAGAATGTTCATTTTGTTTACAGAATACCCCTGACGAAGGACAGACCGTCCGAAATGCATTGGGTAGTGATGTACCTATATGTGTTGTATCAGCTTTAAAGCATGACATTTGTTGATTATAATCATCTGAAAAAAATCGTTTTCATGTGAAGACAACATGAAATAAATGAAAAGAAGAATCTGAAACAAGAGTTTATGTGAAAAAAATTCTTTATTTTGGAATAACAAAGAGAAACATGTTCTAAAAGGTTGTGCCCAAGGAGCTGGCGCTTACGCTAAGTGCCACAGACATTTATTCGATTACCACACTTCTGATGTCGGGGAGTGATATCCCTGGAGCACACCACACTTTTTCAGTTTAGGATTAAACAGAGGAGTGCGCAATCCGCATCTTTATTGTGAAGAAATAATTATGCCTGCCTTCTCTAATCATATACCAATTCATAACAAATATACACTTGCAAGAAAATGGGCAGTAGCCCAAGCTCCAGCTTTATATAAAAACCATGTAGGATGGGATGAGGATTCACCTCACCACAAAATCCAGTTAAAAAATCAGCCCACTGCACAAAGGCAGTACCCAATTAAACAAGAAGCTAAAAAGCAAGTCAAAGAGATTTTAGATCAACTTGAATATCAAGGGGTGATTGAAACATCCACCTCACAAATGAACAATCCTTTGTTTCCTGTCTCCAAGCCAGACGACTCATATCGTCTAGTTTTGGACTACAGACACCTTAACTCCTGTTGTAAAACATTTGCAGTACAAAACTCACACAGTGCAGCACTAATGAATAACATTATACGCAAAAAATATAAAACGACCTTAGATATCTGTAATGGATTCTTTTGTCAAAACATTGCACCTGAAAGCAGGTATTTGACCGCTTTCTCAATAATGGGGTCACAAAAACACTTCTGTAGACTCCCACAGGGATTCAAGAATAGCCCAGGATTATTCTCAGCAAGGGTAACAGAGTTACTACAAATCTACGACGATGAGGCATTATCCTATGTTGATGACATCTACCTCACAGATGATGACCTGGAGACTCACTTAAAAAGAGTGAACACCATAATACTTGGGTTCGCTTCAGAGGGTTACAAATTCAACTTTAAAAAATCACAAATTGCCCATCTAACAGTCCTATTTTTAGGATATGAGTTAGCAAGTGAATGCAAGAGCCTGGCAGACAATTTCTTAGAGAAATGTGCTGTATTCCAAGCACCAAAAACGCTGAAGAACTTACAATCAATACTAGGTTTCCTGAATTTCGGAAGAACATACATACTAAATTATGCAGAGAGAGTTAAACCTCTCTATGAATTAATAAGACCTGATTTCAAATCAATAAATTGGACTCAGAAACACACCGAAATTTTAAGATCACTACAAACAGACATGTTAACTAAAACAAATTTGCAAACACGTGAAAACACACGCAATCTTGTAATCCGAGTCATCCCAGGAAGATGCGGATTCACATACCTGACCTCTAATGAGGGAGAAACGGTACCTATAGCTTACAAATCACATTTGTACACTAAAGCTGAAATGAAATCCAGTTCTACAGAAAAAATTCTGATGGCGGTTCAAACTGCTGTAGCAAAAGAAAGAGCCCAAGCCCAAAGCAGAAGGATAACTGTTTTTACAGCAGAATCAGCCCTTGAGGCATTAACATCTACACGCAATTCAAATGCTGTGGCATTAGATCCAGAATGGATACAATGGGAAAATATTCTTGCTGCAGAAGACGTGAAATACTAGTTTGACCCAAAACTGAAGAAACTGTGTGATCTAGAGTACGAACTAGAATATCCTCTGCCAATCGAAATTCTGCCTCTAGAAAAGTACACTTGTGTAATGTACATGGACAGATTTGCACAACACTACAATGTAGTGGAAAAATCATACAAAGCAGTGTGCGCGATTGTTAAAGGTCGTTGGCCCTCTGGTAAATTCAGACCAATGATTACCAAAACTGAATCAATCAGAAACTGTTCAGCTGGACAAGCTGAAATAAGATCGTTAAAGATGGCGCTTGAAAATGCCAATCGTGAATTCCCGACACTAATAGTGTGCGATTCGCATTTCTGCGTCAAGTCTTACAACAGTGACATGCAGACATGGAGCAAAAACGGTTACAAAGATGACACAGGTGCCACAATAAAGCATAAATCGCTTTGGGAACAAGTAGTTCTTTTAAAGAAAGAACTACAGAAGACTCACGTGATACACGCACTGAGTCATCAACTTTATGGCGTTCACGTTGCAGGGAATTCATTGGCTAACTCAGCCACAGCGGAAGCGGTTCAACCGGCTTCCGTAGCCACTGAAAAGCGTTCAGAAGAACACATAGATGGGGAAACCATGCTGGCGGTAAAAGCCTCATTAAAAGGCAATTATGCAGCATTACCTCTCAACTATCCACTCAGTAATACATACATAATTGATGCAAACTCCGTTCCGTTTGCTCAAATCACTGGAGTGGGGGATAGAGTAATTCCAAACACGAACCGGAGAGTTTTCTTGATTGAAAGCGCACACATGGGACTGGGTTCGAGGCACCAACAGATCTTGAAATCTTTAATGGAATTACAATCAGAGTACTGGTGGCCGGGAATGAGCATGCAAATTTACAAATTTGCAATGGATTGTCCAGACTGCAACAGAGATCGCAGCTGTGAACCGGACCAGAATACTGCCCGGACATCTTTGTTAGAAAGCTTCAGGCTTTCTATGATACAGAAATCCAACCAGAAGAATACGTCCCAATAATTATTAAGACAAATTAACTTGAATATGTAGACCAGCAGCATTCGGCTGGCGCCAGAACTGTTATAAAAGATTTGCGAGTCTTTATTGGCACATACGCAATTGGCATGCTACATTCTTATCAGGGTCCTGCGTTTAGCTCTCAAGCTTACAAAGAGGCCATGAACAGCATGGGCATCGCATTGCGGTACTCTTCTCCCTTCCATCCTGAGGGAAATGCGGTAGTGGAAAGAAAAAAACAGGACATAAAGCAATCTATAACGGCGAGGGTATTAGGTTCGGGTGATGGGTGGGTCAAACATTTAACAAGTGTCCAACGTAGTCTTAATAATCTGCCAAGAAATTCTCTAAAAGGTCTCACTCCATACAAACTATTGTTCGGTACTAGAATGCTAATTCAGGATCTTGACTGTCACACTTCAGTGGTAGAAGAAAGATGCTTTGATATCAAAGACCATTTGGCTGTTTTACAGGATCTAAATGAAACAAGAAAAAGCCTGAGTAACATAAAATTGAAACAACAGCCGACAACCACTGAAGAAAAACCACCTGTCCCAGCAAGACCTGTCTGGATTCCAAAAATTGGGGATCTGGTCAGAGAGAAGATCGCGGTGAAGAAGGAATTTGGGCCTTCTTACAGAAAAGCTGTACCTGTCTTAGCCTTCAGCGGAATGAGATCAGTTGTACTACCACCCCTTGCTGGTAAAAAGGAGAGCCGAGTTGTATCCATCGACCTGGTAAAACCACAATCATGTGGCCAATAATAAGTAGTAGGCCCAGTGGACTCCCAAGAAATAGCAGAATACCAAAATTTGCTACAATCCAAGAGGCTCATGCTGAGAGACTAATCAAATTTGATAAACCTGCAGTGAATAAAAAAGGACTATGCAATAATGCCATGGAACTTGTGCCTCTTGAAACCCAAATAGTAACAGTTCGTCAAGAAACACCAATCTACAATTATGTAGCCTCTGACTATTCTAATGAAACAAAGAAAAATGCAAAAGAAATGAAAATCCGGAAAAAATCCCAACAATTGACAGAACTGCATCTGGCTACTTCATCAACTTCGACGACTTCTCAGAAGATTCAAGTGAGCATGAAGAAATGCATGTAACAAAAACTTTAAAAGACAAAATAATGGAACTTTGTCTCTAACTAAAAGAAACATATCTGATTTCACCATGGATTGAATTATGGATTGTGTTAGGTGTACTTACTCTCCTGCTTTGGCTCATCATGGTTCTATGTTTCGGAAAATTCATTGATGGAAAATATAGTACAATGGACACAGCAAGTCAGAACATCAACTTGGTCCTAAAGCCTCACACATCCTCCCACATCGAGAAAAGAGAACTATCATCAGTAAACATCTCAGCCAAACCAATACCCGGTGGGGTAGCATGGGACAGAACTGAATATGACATTTTTGGCACGGTTGAGCTCTTGAAGTATCCACACCAGTTCAAGGTTTCATTAAGTGACTTTGTGACACCAAGTACTTTCTCTGATGATTGGGACTTTGAAAACATTAATAATATGATGTCAGATGTCAGCCAAATTTACTGAACATGATTACCTACAGGGTTCATCGAATTATGAAGAGCTATACTGTTATAACCACTTTGGTGATTACTATTAGCATAAAACTGCACAGCCTAGAACTGTTTTATCATATAACCAATGGAACACTGTCCAACACCGCCAAAAGGCAGCTCGGAAACATTTTATGAGAAATTCCAGTACTTCTCAGGGTTTAACATCAGTGATCCGAAAACGTTTTATTTTAAAATGTTAAATAGGACAGGAATGAAAACAATGTTGACAAATACTAAATTGATTTATTCTGAAAATTTTGATAACAAAATGTCTACATTTGGTTTTGAATTTTGGAAAAACAACATTGACACAAAAACAATCTGGGGCACCAAAGATTGGCAAGTACAAGGCCTAGAAGCATTATTTAGGGCCTGCATGATCCCAGAACAAATGATATTTTTGAATGACACAATTGAACAAACTACTTGTCTTGGCTTAGCTAAGATAAAAGACTTAAATAACCCGTCTATTCCAAAACCCATAACTGATAGTGATAGCACTACAGATGTGGAGATAGACATAACCCATATTTTTAACCAAAACAGAACACATCCTGAATGGAAAAAGTGGTTGATCTGGCCATCAGACACAAACAACTGTCAAGATAGATTCCTGAACAAAACACAGGGGTTCAAAATGACCAGGCCAGACCCAAGATACTCCCAGAGACAACATCCAGGGATAGTTACAACATACAGTGTAGGGAAGCTATGCCTTGAGTGGCTACAGAAATCCACACTGGCTGAAATTAAGCAACACTTGACTTTACTTAAAGACGGTGCCGACTTGCGTTATTTCATAATGGGACCACGCAAACAGCTTCAAAAACGTTTCATAGCGGCCGGTATATACGCTGCGTACAACGAAGCTTGGAAAGTAATGAAAATTGAAACAGCAGAGAAAATACGAGAAATTGATCGTATTAATTTGGAAAAATCACTTTCTGTAGTGGACAATGGGTTAACGACTCTGTCCTCCAGAATATATTCATTGGACAGCATTGTATCATCTGCTATTGATATAATAGAACAGGAATTACTAATGTTACAACATGGACAGTCTAAATTACTTTCTATTGTACAGCTTGGTTGGACGTTGCAAAATCTGCGTTCAGGCTACGTACCATGGCGTTTAATCAACACAACGTCATTATTCGGTATCTTTAACCTTACTGATAAACAAATCAGTTTGGCAAAAAAAGGAGCAGATTATAGGATTCTGAGCATTGAAAAACTTGAGAGATTACCATTGACAATGTCAGAGAGACCTGTCATTGAATGGATAATACACGGAACAATTTCAATTCCGATAACAACTTTCCAGTTTAAATACTGCCAAGAGTATATACCTGCAGGCCAGTATGAAAAGTTGGGTAAAGAATACATCAAATCAACATGGGATTTACCCTATACACACAGATGTTATAGTGAAGGGAAAAGGGATGTATTCCTTAGTGGTAACAAATGTAAAAAATCACTAAGCGGTACACTTCTCTGTCAAGGTATTAACTTGCATGGAGCCTGCGAAGGGTCTTCAAATAACCTTTCATGTCACCTGCATGGCAGTCCTGCAAAACAGATAGAGACATTTTTCAAACAACTTAGTAACGGGAGTTACATTTTAATAAGTGACCACAGCTGTTGTGGGATGGTGCCAGGGAAAGCTTATCTCGTGACTGTAACTTCCAGGGTCGTTTGCTGTATGCAAGTATTGTATCCACACAGCAATCCAGATACGGGGGCTGGGTTATGGCCTTCGTTGAATATCTCTTCTATTCAAATTGAAACTTTAAGCAGAATGAAGTCTATTTTTTTACAGACAACTGTGCCTCTAACGTCATCAAAAGAAACGTATGATCTGCAAATGGCAAGGACATCGGCAGAGATACATTCTCTTTTATCGACAAATTGCCCCGCGCATTTCGCAGAAATGTTAAGCCTAATCTTAAACATGTCTGATACCAGTGGCATCGCACATGTATTTAAGACAGTTTTTTTGGGACTGTTAGCACCCTTTGAAACAGTTCTGGGCATCGTCCCGAATTTTGTCCATTCTGTCTTTGGCGGCCTACCATTAATCTTGGGACTCGTGGCAGGAATTTTATTTTTGTTCCTTCTGCTCCGATATGGCAAGCCAATCCACAGACAAGACTCTAGCAACGATGGAAGAAACGATCCTAGCAATACGATACCGAGACCGTATCACTAAGGTCCTCGGATTGGCCCGGCTAAGAGATCTAACTACAACCTGGTTTCTTTCATTCAGACCAATCTGGCAGGATTGCATCTTACCTGTGCTTCGATGTCTGCTATGCGGAGAAGAATGCGTGTTAGACATCTCTCTTACACTACCATCAGCAGTACCAAAGGATATCGATACTTTGCTAGGTCCGGTAACGACTAATGCATCGTGTTGTCCCCAGCGGCTACCTATTCTGATGACGGCAATCGTTGAGACTTCACCACTACGAGTAGGTGGCGGTGAGGTACGAGAGGAAAGCAGCACCATACAGGTACAACCTTCTGTGAGCATTGCTGATCCAAACATCGATGATAGCAATCACGCTCCAAACTGCACAGTCGCAGCATTTTCGAACTTGGTCGAACTTTCACCTGATGTTGTAGACCATTTTTTTGCGAGTCTGTCTGATATGATGTTCTCTCCAGTCAACGAGAATAATTCTTAAAAAACAATGATCACACAGCGTTCCCTGAACTCTGAATTCAGCCTTCAGTTTTGATAAACAAAGCTACTGAAAAAAAATGTGAACTATTTTTTCCCCTGAAAACGAAATTATTTTTTCCATTTCCAAAATATTTACTTTTTTTGGCACAAGGTACTCTGCTTAAAGTAGAACTATTCTTAGAGAACAGAGCTTCTATTTTTAGGATACTAGAGACAATATTTTACCTCAGCCTCTAGCACATACAGCATTTTGTATAAATATGTGATGGAATGGTCTCGACCTTCTTTTCTGTATTCAGAGCCATTTCATGTGTAAATTTTCGCAAATCCTTCAGCTAAATATATATATGCATTTTTATGAATGATGACACTGCTTGAAAAGCATACAGTACCAATACTCATTTTCGTGTATTTACCATGTACCATTTCAAATGTGATATATATTTTGGGGTGGGTTGGAAAACACACATGCATTGTTACATGTTTATTATTGCTTAGTTTTTTAGTAATGATGGACATTAATCCGTGGAGTGGGTGTTGTATTTCTATCTAGGACCCTAATTCGATATTCCCGATTCATGCCCTTGTGCGGTCATAATCAATAATATCCCTACAAAGGCATAAGAATCATATCGATATTCAGTAATAGCCCATGCAGTCCAAAGCACAGCACGGCTACTCCCATCGACTCCTAGAAAGCACAACGCGTTCTTTAAACAAACCAAGCCTCCAGCAGCCCGGGAAATTCCCCCCCTGCTTTTGTTTTGATTTGAACAAGAACTCCTGGAGTCCAGCAAGAACTGTTAGTTCTTAGTGACGTCTTATGTCCAACCTTACGTCAAACCCGGCACCTTTCAGGTATAAAATACCAACAGTTGCCTTAAGCAAACACGCGGTGGTTTGGAGCAGAGCGGCTATCTACTTGCCCGAGAGACCAGCTGATGCGAGAGCCCACGGAAGCCGCCCCTCCCCTTTGACGCGCTGGAGAAGCTACTTTTTCTCACGCCGAGAAAATCCAGCTCCGGTGTTCCTGAGTCCCCCTTGCGGGTTGCTGGGAGATCGAGTCCTGAAGAACGAGATACCAGACCTCCCACATTCTATTACTAAGGTACAGAGCTGACTAAACCCTTAAAGAGAATTCTTAAATCAGATCCTTGGCAAAAGCAATCTTAACCAACATAACTTAAACTGCTACTTACTTACTCCTTCCCAAGTATTAGGCCTAGGTCAGGTACATCGGGGTAGGCGTAGTTAGAAGCATCAGTTGAGTACGTTAGTCAATGGTTTCATGTATGTATATATATTTTTTCTATTTTAAGTATCATATGGCTAAGAAACCATATCTATGCTTTTACAGTATTATTTCGTAATACTACTTTTACTGTACGCACTTTACTTCATAATAAGTATTGCAATTGTGGCAATTCATTTCTCTTGCATGAGAAAGAAGACTGCTCAATAAAATAACACCTTTTTATTGAAAACGCCCGTCTCTCTATTTCTCTGCACTCTGGTGAAACTAAGTATGCACGATTGACTGAGTGAAATAGCTGTCTATTGTTTTCACACGACTCTAGAGATGCACTCTTTATTCTGAGGGAGCAAAGTTGTCATGTTTATGCGGTTGTCAGGAGCTGAATCTCTTCTTGTCTGAATCAGGGAAGTTAACCCCTCCCTATTCATTCGAGAAAGTTTCTAGTGACCTCTGAGCTAGCTGGCAAACCCAAATTAAGTCTAACATAGTCAGTAGAGACCTAGATGACCTCAGTCCTATGTTTAAACTGCTGTTTATGTTATTCCAATGTGCAGAGCCTATTGGGAAAATAGGAACTACACTACATAAGATCCGGGCATATAACGTCTGAATGGAATTGGTGGTATGAGAATGATGAATGCACAGTCCTGACTCGTTCAGAAGCGGTCGCTCCACTACGCTCCCTGGCCACTTAAGTATCACTGCTCTTGTTTGCTCTCATCGCGCACTGCTTGATATTACATTTCCTGTGTTTAATTTAAAATCGTAAGCGGCGCTTTTAATCTCAAATCCTCTCTGCCTGATTTGAATCGCAGCGCTTCATTGCGATCATTGCTCACTGTTGTAACCGCATCTGCTGTGCCTGTGTAAAATCGTAAGCGTCGCTTTGTAGATCATATTCCTCTGTGCTTTAATGTATTCGTAGCGCTTCATTGCTCCCAGTGCTCATTGCTGTAACTACATTTGTGTGCTTGTCTAGAATCGCTCGCGTCACTGTGCATCATCTTTAATTTCTCTGCGCCTGGATTCAATCGTACTGCCCTATTGCCCATTTCCATCACTGTTTGGCTCGCACTGATCGGTATATTACTTTTTGACCGATCGTGCCGGTGCCACTACTGCCCATAGCGTTACTCCGCACCCCAATATCGTCCTGCTTTGGTGTTTGTTTATTTTGCGGCCATTTTGCTGTTGTTGTTCTGCCTCCTGGCCCGTCTCTACACCCCGCCCCCCGCCTCCCAGCTGACCCTCCCTCCCACTCGTAGCTCTGGACTGTCCCGCCTGGTGAAGCGCTGTGACCGTCCTGACTCGTTCAGAAGCGGTCGCTCCACTACGCTCCCTGGCCACTTAAGTATCACTGCTCTTGTTTGCTCTCATCGCGCACTGCTTGATATTGCATTTCCTGTGTTTAATTTAAAATCGTAAGCGGCGCTTTTAATCTCAAATCCTCTCTGCCTGATTTGAATTGCAGCGCTTCATTGCGATCAGTGCTCACTGTTGTAACCGCATCTGCTGTGCCTGTGTAAAATCGTAAGCGTCGCTTTGTAGATCATATTCCTCTGTGCTTTAAGGTATTCGTAGCGCTTCATTGCTCCCAGTGCTCATTGCTGTAACTATATTTGTTTGCTTGTCTAGAATCGCTCACGTCACTGTGCATCATCTTTAATTTCTCTGCGCCTGGATTAAATCGTACTGCCCTATTGCCCATTTCCATCACTGTTTGGCTCGCACTGATCGGTATATTACTTTTTGACCGATCGTGCCGGTGCCACTACTGCCCATAGCGTTACTCCGCACCCCAATATCGTCCTGCTTTGGTGTTTGTTTATTTTGCGGCCATTTTGCTGTTGTTGTTCTGCCTCCTGGCCTGTCTCTACACCCGGCCCCCGCCTCCCAGCTGACCCTCCCTCGCCCCTCCCCCTCCACTATCCACATATGACAGATGCATTTCCGCGCAGCGTTCACGCGCAGCGGTCGCGCCGAAGGTGCGCCAAAGGTAAGCCCGTCCGCGCCTGGACCGCGCCCAGCGCCAGACCCCCTGGCCCCCGCATTATCCACCCCGCCCGCATAACATATGATGCCATCACTCTCCTAGCCCTTAACCCCGGACGCACACCACAATGCTACGAAGCTGCCCCAGGACATACCCACGGTCCATTCACCTGCCAATCCTGCAAGTTCGCCTGCATCAAGACCCACACCAATTCCACTAACTCCAAACACAGCCCAGACTCTAACCACCTGAAGTGCATCCTGCTGAACACCCGCTCGGTCCACAGACACGCCACTGAACTCTGGGACCTACTCGACACTGCCTCACCGGACATCGCCTTCCTTACAGAAACCTGGATGAACGCATCATCAACACCCGACATCGCCATAGCCATCCCGGAAGCTTACAAGATCATCCGAAAAGACCTCACCAACCAAACAGGAGGAGGCATCGCCATCGTCCATAAGAACACCATCAGAATCACGACCAGCTTTGACGATAACCTTGCAACCACCGAACACCTCCACTTCCAGATCCACACCGACCCCAGGACCACACTTAGAGGCACCCTCATCTACAGGCCACCAGGAACCCGCACACAATTCAGCGAAGACATCACTGAATTAATCAGCCCACATGCCCTCGCCTCCGAGAACTACATTCTACTGGGAGACTTCAAATTCCACCTGGAAAAGAAAAACGACAGCAACGCCACCACCCTTCTGGACAACCTGGCCAATCTCGGACTCCAACAACTTGTTGACACCCCCACCCATGTAGCCGGACATACGCTCGACCCAATCTTCACCTCCAGCAAACACATCTCCTTCGATCGCACCACAACTCTCCATTGGACGGACCATAGTTGTGTTCACTTCAGCTACAAAACTACCTCGACCCACAACCCCCCACAACCTATTCCGCGAAGAAACTGGAACAAAATCACCACCGACCAACTCCTCACATCGCTCAACCAAAACCCCCCCGCCCTCTCATCGGACCCAAACCAAGCTGCCACCAAACTCAAACAATGGATCACTCACAACGTTGAAGAATTAGCACCCTTGAAAAACCACCAAACCAAACAGGGTAGCAAAAAGGCCCCCTGGTTCAACGATGACCTTAAGAAATCCAAGAAACTGTGCCGCACTCTCGAGAAAACATGGAGAAAAAACCCAACCACTGACAACCTGACCACCTTCAAGACAGCCACCCGCAAACACCACCAAATGATCCGATCCACCAAGAAATCAGCATTCAAGGATCGACTCGACAACAACGCCCGTAACAGCAAGGAACTATTCAACATCGTCAAAGAATTTACCAACCCCACCGCAGCCTCAAACGACATTACTCCCTCCCAAGACCTCTGCGATTCGTTATCCTCCTTCTTCTACAACAAAATCGCCGACATACATAACAGCTTTGAGAACATTCCCAAAGAACAATCCACTCCACCCACCTCCGAACCTAAACCGCCCTCTAACAACCTTAGCGCCTGGAACCCAATCACCACTGAAGACACCACCCGCCTAATGAACTCCATTCATTCAGGTTCGCCAACCGATCCCTGTCCCCACCACATCTTCAACAAAGCAGACTCCATCATCGCACCCCATCTCCGTGATGTCATCAACTGTTCCTTCAACTCCGCTACCTTCCCAGAAAGCTGGAAACACGCCGAACTCAGCGCCCTCCTGAAGAAACCCACAGCAGACCCCTCTGAACTTAAGAACTACCGCCCCATCTCCCTCCTCCCATTCCCTGCCAAAGTCATTGAGAAAGCCGTCAATAGCCAGCTCGCCGCCTTCCTTGAATCCAACAACTCCCTCGACACCTCACAGTCCGGCTTTTGAGCCAAACACAGCACCGAAACCGCCCTCATTGCAGCGACAGACGACATCCGAACACTACTGGACAACGGAGAAACAGTTGCCCTCATCCTACTCGACCTCTCCGCCGCCTTCGACACAGTCTGTCATAGCACCCTCATACAACACCTCAGCAACATCGGCATACAAGGAAAAGCCTTGGACTGGATCATCTCGTTCCTCGCCGGGAGAACCCAGAGAGTCCAACTTCCCCCATTCAAATCAGAGGCCACCGAAGTCATCTGCGGAGTACCACAAGGATCATCGCTCAGTCCCACCCTCTTCAACGTTTACATGAGTCCACTCGCATCCATCGCGCGACAACACAACCTTAACATCATCTCTTACGCCGACGACACCCAGCTGATCCTTTCCCTCACCAAAGACCCTAACACCGCCAAAACCAATCTTCACGAAGGCATGAAAAAAGTAGCCGAATGGATGAAAAACAGCCGCCTAAAACTTAACTCAGACAAAACGGAAGTCCTCATCCTCGGATCATCCCCCTCTGCCTGGGACGACTCATGGTGGCCATCGGCCCTGGGCACAGCACCCATACCCACAGACCACGCACGTAACCTGGGCTTCATCCTAGACTCCTCCCTCTCGATGACCAGACAAGTCAACGCCGTCTCATCCTCCTGCTTCAACGTACTTTGTATGCTCAAAAAAATCTTCCGTTGGATCCCCTCCGAGACAAGAAAGACTGTCACCCACGCACTGGTCACTAGCCGACTGGAATATGGAAACACCCTCTACGCCGGAATCACAGCCAAATTACAGAAAAAACTCCAACGCATCCAAAACGCATCAACCAGACTCATATTGGACATCCCTCGCCAAGACCACATTACTGGTCACCTGAAAGACCTCCACTGGCTTCCCGTCAACAAGAGAATAACGTTCCGTCTCCTCACCCACGCACACAAGGCCCTCTACAAACTGGGACCCGAATGCCTCAACACACGACTTTCCTTCTACACTCCCACCCGCCAACTAAGATCTTCCAATCAAGCCCTCGCCTCAGTTCCGCGCATCCATAGATCCACCATGGGAGGAAGATCCTTCTCCTACTTGGCGGCCAAGACCTGGAATTCTCTCCCTACTCACCTCCGCCTTACACAGAACCACATTCCCTTCAGAAAGGAACTTAAAACCTGGCTATTCGATAAATAATGCACCCCCTCCCCCAAGCGCCTTGAGACCCTCTGGGTGAGTAGTGCGCTATACAAATTCTTGAACTTGAACTTGATAGTTGGCACTCAGATGCGCAACTAGAGTGAATTTTTTTTTTGGGGGGGTGGCTAATTCTTCTTTAAACTGTGCTTGTGTAATAGGTGATAATTGGTACGCTGACCCATGGAGCCAAATATGAATGTCTGATTTGTTGCATGTCAGCCTGGCAGAAAGGTTTAGGCCAGAATCGCAGAAAGACATTGTTGAAGAATGCACCAGAGTGACATTTCAGACCTGCGTTCGCTTCTACGGCAGAGTCAGGAAGGACATGCTAGTCCTACAAAGGAGCACACCCGACCTACAAAAAACCTAGACAGAATCAGCCTTAACCACGCACATGCGTGGTTAAGGCTGAGTCGTTGTTCGGGCAAGTCGTTGTTCGGCTTGCGTGACTCCGGATCTCGTTGTTCCGGAGTCGTTGTTCGGGATATTCCCCTTTATTGTACACACTCAGGCAAGAGAGGATTTCACACACTCAAACACTGAACTCTGACCAATTTGTTTTGTAAAAATAATATTTTATTTTATTTTATTTCAAGAGCCAAGCCAGACCTTGTGCAGGTAAGTGAAATAATACTTTGCAGGAATAACACAGTTGAATGCAGTTGTATGTAATTGATTTGGATACAGATAGGTTAATTATTCAGAAACAATTGAAATTACTTTGCAGTTACTGTCTGAATACTTACTAGATTCCTTTTTCTACTCATTGGGATATGCTTAGATGTCACACTGGGACATTTCCTAAATAAAAGGTAAGTAAAGCAGTTTTTGTGAGTACACAGTTCTTAAGGTTTCATACAATTTTCCTGCTCCACACTTAAAACATTTTTCACAGAAAAGCCGCCAGTATAATCCTATGGGGGAGGAAATTAACTTATCGGTTTACAGGTAAGTACTTAGGTTTGGGAGTTGGTTTTCTGGGGTTAGAACAAGGGTCCCCCCAGGGTCAAGGATGCACTCCTAGAGAACCCTCAGCCGGCACCAGGGCGGCCGGGTGCAGAGTGCTGATTCCCAATGTTATCCAATGAGGGATATCGGGCCCGTGGCTTGCCAGTTCTGGCTGGACTGTTACCATAAGGAACAAGGTCAAGACTGATTTTCATATGGCTGAATCTGAACTGGGGTGACGAAGTGAGCTAAAGAACGATGATGGATTCAACCCAGATCTGTGACTGGGGGTGAATGTCTGAAAAGTTTCAGAACTTTGTCAATCATTTCCTTGTGTTTGCTTTGTTTGCTTTAAGTTGACAGGGTATACCCAGACATGGGTCCAATGCTCACTTTGCCACTGGACTTAAGCTAGTCTGGCTGATGAGAATTGTTAACCCAAAACTAGTCCCAGGATGCTTGTATTCAGTCCAGGAAAGACCTGGCTTGGCAATTCAGGCTGGACTGTTCCCACGAGGAACAGTGTTAAGACTGATTTGCATATGCTGGGTCTGAACTGGGGGGGGGGGGCGGATGCAAAGTGAGCTAAAGAACGATGATGGATTCAACCCAGTTCTGTGACTTGGGGTGAGTGTCTAAAAAGTTTCAGCGCTCCATCCATCATCTCCTTGTGTTTGCTTTGTTTTCCCTAAGTTGGCAGGGTATGACCAGACGTGGGTACATTGCTCACTTTGCTACTGGATTCAAGCTAACCTGGCTGATGAGGAGTGTTACCCCAAAACTGGTCCCAGGATGATTGTTTCCAGTCCAGGGAAGACCTGGCTTGGCAATTCAGGCTGGAATGTTCACATGAGGAATAGGGTCAAGGCTGATTTGCATATACTGGGTCTGAACTGGTGGAGGGGGGGCGCAGTGAGCTAAAGAACGATGATGGATTCAACCCACTTCTGTGACTTGGGGTGAGTGTCTGAAAAGTTTCAGCTCTCCATCCATCATCCCCTTGTGTTTGCTTTGTTTTCCCTAAGTTGGCAGGATATGCCCAGACGTGGGTACATTGCTCACTTTGCCAGTGGACTTAAGCTAGCCTGGCTGATGAGGATTGTTAACCCGAAACTGGTCCCAGGATGCTTGTTTCCAGTCCAGGAAAGACCTGGCTTGGCAGTTCGGGCTGGAATGTTCCCACGAGGAACAGGGTCAAGACTGATTTGCCTATGGCTGGGTCTGAACTGGGGTGGCAAAGTGAGCTAAAGAACGATGATAGATTCAACCTAGATTTGTGGCAGGGGTGTGTGTCTAAAAAGTTTCAGTGCTCCGTCCATCATCTCCTGGTGTTTGCCTTGTTTGCCCTAAGTTAGCAGGATATACCCGGACGTGCTTCCCTTGCTCACTTTGCCACTGGATTCAAGCTACCCTGGCTGATGAGGGGTGTTACCCCAAAACTGGACCCAGGATGATTGTTTCCCGTCCAGGGAAGACCTGGCTCTGCAGTTTGGGCTGGACTGTTCCTATGGGGAACAGGGTCAAGACTGATTTGCATATGGCAAAAAAGAGGGACTTTCCTGGCACCCAAATGCAGCTGGGCATGGGCAACCTGACCAATCCATGGCCCTCTGGTACAGCCATCAACCCCTATGCATTCTCATATTTAGAAAGGCTTGCTGAAGTATCATACAAGAAGGATTATCCATGGGGTATGGATGATAGCTGCAGTGGACATCACCAGCCCTTCTCTAGAGACAGTGGGGACTTTACCCTGGCTTGTGCCATTGGCTTAAAACCAATTCCATCTTGAGCTTGCCTGCTATCATAATCCTGAATGCCAAGTTTGTCCACTTCAATCAATCAAACTTATTTTATTCGATTAAGACAAAGTTAATCATAAAAGTACAAGTATACATCACAGATAAAAAAGTTCAGATTAAAACTGGAAAGAAGCAGTTCATAAATGTTAGCCAATACACAATTTCCTCGTTTTCAAACACAAGCATAAAAAGGAGGCAACAGTATTACAAGTCAAAGGATCAGACACCATACGTAAAAAATGCAAGGCCAGGCGACATTGTCTAAAATTGTGCGTACGTAAAAGCGGAATTAGAAACCTTTGCCTTTGTTTACAATAACATTTACAGAAGAAGAAAATGTGCAAATCAGATTGTTGCGAAGTGTCATCACATGGGCAACACAGGAGTTCTTTTGGGCAAAGATACCAGCAGAATGGCCCAACATGCAGGTAATAAAGTTAAGCCGAAATCTTACCGGAATAAACCTGTGCCGTGGGATTGTTACAAATTCCAAATAGAAAAATAAACCCTTGTTAGAACTGGGGGTCTCTAGTTGGCAGAGGTAGGTAGCACTGTCCAAATAGGGACCCTTGATTCTAGTAAGGGTAAGGAGGAAACCCTCTGAGATAACCCCTGCTCACCCTCTAGGTAGCTTGGCACGAGCAGTCAAGGCTATTCAGGAGGCAATGTGTAAAGTATTTGTACCAACACTCACAGTAACACAGTGAAAACACAACAAACTGACTCCACAACAGTTTAGAAAAATAAAGGTATTTAATCTAAACTACACAAGACCAAAACGACAAAAATCCAACATACACAGTTCAAGGATATGGTTTCAAAAGAGTTCTTAAGGTTGTAATGTAAGTTCTTTAGGTTGCGATAAAATAATCCACAGATGCGTGAAAAGTTCACAGTTGAGTCACGTTTACTCACAGTACCTTTTAGTTGCGACAAAGTTCCAAAAGCAGAAGCTGGTGCGGTGGAAAACAAGCAATGCGTTGCTCCTGAGACCCTGGGGAGGCGATGCGACAGCCGGTCTGTATGGGGAGGAAGGCCACTTGTATGGATTCCGGTGCGTAGGTTCCGTAGGAAGTTTGTTCTCGCAAAGGCACGATGCGACGATCTCTGGAGTTGCGACGATCTCCGGGGCGACGATGCGCAAACCAGCAGTGATCTTCTCTCTCGCAGTTCCTCGATGCGATGGCTCCTGCGATGACACTCGCAGCGGCGTGATGCGGTCTGCGAGCAAGCAGTGCGGCGATCTCACCCAGCGACAACACTCACAGTGGTGCGTCCCGCAAACGAAGGATGCGACGGCTCTTGCAGTGGCAACAGGCGCTGCGACAATCTCGGCCTTCGTAGCGGCGGGAATTTCCTCGCACTGTCGGGGATGCGCTCCGCAGCGAGCGATGCGATAACTTTTCAATTGCAAAAAGTCTCTCAAGCTTAGTTTCAAGCTTCCCAGCACAGGTACAACTTCAAGAGGCCCCACAACTGGATCAAGCACTCTAGGAAGGACAGAACTCTCTCAGCAGAGTTCAGGGAAATTGGGGGTGAAGTCCTTTTGTTCCTGGGACTTCAGAACAGGGAGCCAGCTCTTCTCAGGCCCTTGGAGATTCCTTCAAGACAGGGGACACAGCACAACAGCAAAGTCCTTCCCCTCTCCTTGGCAGCAAAGCAACAGGTCAGTCCAGCAGAGCAACAGCAGGACAGTTTTCCTTCTTCAGATTCAGCTTTCTCCTTGGCAGAGGTTCCTTCTTGATTCCAGGATGATCTAATTTTCTGTTGTCAGGCGTCCTGTACTTATATCCCTTAAAGTCTTTGTTCTCTTTGTGCATGTGGGCCCTGAGCCCGGTCTGAACCAGTTCTGGGTTTTTCTTGAGTACTTTGTTTTCCTGGCTTCTCCTTTCCTTTCAGAGTGAGGGGCAGGGTCGTCAGACGTCCAGCAGGAGGTGGAGCCAGCATTGTGGCAGGCAGGCACAGCCCTATTCAGGCCCAGGTGCTAACTCCTCCCACCACTCAGGTTGCAAATGCAGTCATTCAGCCTAGGGCTGACTCAGCCAGCCTCCCGGGGAATCCCCAGCCCCTGTCACTCTCAAACCAGACAGTCAATACACAAACAGGCCAAGGCACACAGAAGGGTCAGACAAGAGAACAGCAACTTTCTAAAAGTGCTGTTCTCAAACACAGGATTTAAAAACTACCTTTCCTAAAAGATGTGTTATTAAATTCTGAGTTCAGGGATACTAGACTCTTTTGTCCTATCTTGTTCCTATGGGAGGAAATGCTGGTAGCCACTGTAGCCGGCATCCCCATGTTAACCTATGGAGCAAGATAGCCTTACAATAGTGAAAAACGAAAATGGCTGCCTTTCACTACCAGAGCATGTCACCTGCACCAGTACATGCTCTACCTTTCACATACATGGCACCCTGCCCAGGGGGGGTACCTTGGGCCTTCCATAGGGTTGACTAATGTGCACAAAAAGGGAAGGGGTAGGCCTGATCAGTTGGGACACTGACCAGGAGGACACAGCAGTTCCTAGACTGCACACAGGCACTGCAGTGGAAGGCCCGAGACACCATTTTAGAGCTACTCATGTGGGTGGCACAATCAGTGCCGCAGGCCCACTAGTAGCATTTGTCATCACCAGCCCTGGCACACCCCGTGCACTTTACTAGGGACTTTGTGGTGATACAAATATGCCAAACGGGTATATCTAATCATGATAACAATTTACATAGGGAGCACTTACACTCTGGCACTGATCAGCAGTGGCAGAGTGTCCAAAGCATCTAAACCAGCAAAACGAAATCCAGCACAGCATCAAAAATGCAGGCGGTAGAGGTAAAAAGATAGGTGGAAACCACGCCAAAGATGCCAGGTCTAACAACCCTCAATCTGCAATGGACCTTCAATATATTCTTTGACTGTAGATTTATTACGGTAGACAGTCAATGTCCCATCTTTAGCAGTGGTTATTAGGCGGGCCTTTAATGCTTTTTTAGAGACAGAGGCACATTTTTCTGGGGATACAAATAAGCTTCTGAGATCAAGAGTATATAAAGTATCTTTCACATACTTTAACCATAAAATATTATCCCTATGCTCGAGGGATAAGCAATCCCGTATTATTTGTTGCTTAAGTTACACTGTGTCTATACACCATACTGAGTTCCATAAAAGAATAGGTGCAACATTTATCCAATCAGTTATGTAAGTGAGGCCTAATTCTTCATGTAGATTAAAATTAGAACAACCAATTGGGAGACTCATCATTGATTTCCAAAACAAATCCTCTGTTGTTTGTATCCTCTTTACTGTAACATGGACCCACACCCCTCCACCATACGTAGCTACTGTCCTAGATTTCGCCCCATAAACCTTTCTTAAAAAATCTAGGTTCCTCGTTCCCATCTTATTTGAAAATGAGCGTATTGCATTTGTACTTTTCTCCAACAAGACCACACGATTCACTACCATATTCCTCTAAGAGGTCTGAGAATCAAGCGTGACTCCTAGATATGAGAAGGACTCTGTTTGTGTCACTTTACGTTTTGAGATAAAAAAAAGAAGGAGGTTTGCTCAGCTTTGGCCCTGTAATTAAAACAAATGACTTAGATTAATTTGTCTGGAGATCAAGGCCTTTCATAAAATCCACATAGGTATTTAACAATTTTTGTAGGATTTTTCTTGTTCGTGCAATTAAAACTGCATTGTCTGCATATAATAAAATTGGCATATGCAACTTTCCTATTCTTGGCACATCTATATTTGAATCTAACAATTTAGACTCTCTCCCGTTAGTATAAGCGAGAATAAAAAAGGGGCGAGAACGCACACTTGGCGAACTCCTCTTGTTACAGGAAACCCCCTAGTACATTTTACCTGTGACCCATACATGACACATGCTTCAGCTCTTGAATAGAATCGTCTAATGAATTTGATCACTGCCTGATCTACCCCATTTCCCTCATAATTCTCCACAGCTGTGGATGAGACACATAATCAAAAGCCGCGCTAAGATCGATAAAGGCTAGATATAAATTTCCCTGCTTTGCGTAGGTATACTTTGCTATGATCAAACTCAAATTCAGGCATTGATCTTGAGTGCCTCTCCCTTTTCTGAAACCGTATTGTGCTGGTATCAAAATCTTATTAGTCAAAGCCCACGTCTCAAGTCGATTCAATACCCATCAATTTTACTGTGCTATCTAAGAGAGAAATAGGTCTAAAGTTCCTAGGGTCTTGCTTATCTCCTTTTTTCAAAATTGGTACTAAAATGGCCTTAAACCAAGAGGCAGGAGGTCCCTCTCTTGCTAAAGAGTTAAAAATATTAGTAAGCAGAGGACTCCATAAATCAGGGCAATCTGTAAAAAAGTCTATTGGAGCGCCATCAAAACCTATGCTTTATTACTTGTACATTGCTACATTCCAAGCATACTTCCCCTATATTAATAGTAAGAATAGTGCTAGAGGATGGGATCAGCTCTACATCCATTAGCTCAGCGTTTACAGGTAGGGCATTAAAAATATTACTGAAGTGCGCCACCCAAGAGTCCTCGTCCACATGCGTATCCAAATTCGGCTCAGAGTTTGATTTTAAAAATGGGGCGTTTAATCGTTAACCAAAAATCCCTTACATTATTTGTGATGGATGCAACCAATAATTTATCCCAAGTTTCAATTTCTTTAACCTGCTCTTCCTCGCCACCGTGTAAGTTAAGCGGGCCTGCTTTACAAATTGGAGGTTTTTAGGTACGGTCTTAAGTAATCGGCGTAGGTTAAAATGTGCTTTAGTGCAATCACGATCGAACCACTAGGGTCCCTTAGGTTTGTATTTCCATTTTAAGGGAGATTCCTTTTTACTTCTCTTTTACTTCAAAAGCCTTAATGATGGACCCTGGGTCCTGATTTGAGTCAAGACATATTTCTCTTTCTTCCATTGAGTTTGAAACTACATGAGGAATAACAACAGCCTTATCAATATTCCCCCCACTTCAATGTTATCCCATTCTTTTTCGCTATATAGGGTTTCATATGTGACAAAGTGGAGCCAAAAATACCCGTGCAGTTCACATGCCATGTTATAGCTGCATGGTCACTGAAGCCCAGGAATTCAACTTTCCTGTTGTTGAGCTTTTCACCCAGTCTAGCTGAGGCTATTATAACATCAATTGAGGAACAACATGTAGAGGAGCAAAAGGTATTTAGCGGAAGACCTGTTGATTCAGATCGTGGGTTCATGATCTCCAAATCATTTAGAAAAATGCATTTCCCATAAGCGTTATGAGAAAAATGCATATTTGATTCCCCATCTTCATCTACAAAGCCACACATTGGGGTTAATGCAGCAGGACAATGATGTACGTTAAAGTCTCCTATCCAAAAAACCATTGGTTCCTTTGTGCTTAGCCCTATTATCTTATTCATCTATTCCTCCACTATTGCAACAACTTTAAACATTTCACTTCCAAATGAGTTATTATAAAAATTAATCAATAATATAGTGTTGCCATCAGACCCTTTAAGGAGAAACATATTAAAACATTGACAATCATTATGAGAAGGTAAAACTTCAAATTTCAAAGTGTTCTTTAAAAAATGTGTAGTGAAGCCTGAACCTAGTCCTGTTCCCAGTTATGTTAGCATGAGCTTATTAGAAGTTTGAACGCCATTTTATATTTCTGCCGCTTTTGCACACAACACTACATATAATTGTTGTTGTAAGTTAGGCTACATGAAATGCTTTACATGAGAAGAGCTTGTCTTCGACATCCCTAGACTTACATCGTGGCCTTAGTCTGCACAGTGAGTGCTGAAGCCATCAAGGTTATCATACATAGAAACTGTTTTTCGTACTGATCGGCTAACAGTCTTAGACACAACAAATGGGAGCTGCAGGCCAGCCGAGATCCTGGCGCCTTTATTATCACACTGCAGTCATGATTTTAGACACTTGGAAGATTTTCGGTTTCCAGTGATGCAGAGAGCCTTGGCTGATCCTGATGTGATACACTCTTGCTGAGCTGAGAGGTAATGGGGTCCCCCAAGCAAGCCTAAGAGACTTTCTTTAGTTTATAAGACTTACTGGCAGATGCATCAAAGAAAATACCGGGAGCAAACGGGCAGATTCTCAGAATCTGTCCGTTTGCTCCCGGTATTTTTGCATTTGGGATGCATCATCCCAAATGCAGAAATCGCAATTTAAGGAATCTCTAAATAGCGATTCCTTAAATTGCTCTTGCATTTAAGGAATCCCAAAATGAGATTCCTTAAATGCAATGCATGAAACCCAAAAAAATAGCGAATTCGCTAATAGGGAGAGCAAATTACCATGAAGTTGAACTTCGTGGTAATTTGCTAAAACTTTGAAAAATGCACTTTTGTGCACTTTTCAAAGTTACATGTTGCGCACACACATGCCCTTAGGGCATGTGTGTGTGTAACATTTGTGCGCAGGTCCATTTCAGGGGTGCAACAGGGTGTCCTTTGGACACCCTGGCACCCTTGAAATAGCAAAACATTAGCGATTCGGTAATAGCTAATCGCTAATAAGGAATGGCTTTCCCATTCATTCCTATGGGCCTTTAGGCCCATAGGAATGAATGGGAAAGCCATTCCTTATTAACGATTAGCTATTACCGAATCGCTAATAAGGAATATGTAGGAATCGCTAATAACATTGCGATTCCTACATGCATCCCGTTTTGCAAGTCTTTAATAGCGATTCCTTAAAATTCGCTATTAAGGTCTCGCAAAAGAGGACAATGATGCATCTGCCAGATAGTTCCTAGCTAGGGAGGGTGATTCACTAGGCGCTATTGTACCTGTTTTCACCATCATTGTAATATGATTTCGCCTTTTGTGTAATATGTCTGCTTATGTTAGCAAAGATACTGCACCTTAGAGCACGTCGTTAAAGTAAATATTTTAACTTTACCCTTGTCTCTTTTTTACTGCTGTTGTGGACTGGTATGAGAGTATAACAAAAGAGTGTTCTTACATCCCACCATTCCTGAGCTTATCCTAGGTCGCATGTTCTGGGTTGTCTAATCATTGGTTGCTTTGCTATAGGACGAAGAGCTAATGTGACACTGATGCTAGCTGGTTGGGGTTTTCTAGGCACTAGGGTGAGTTTTTGGTACACCACATTTCACTGAGGTCCTGGGTCTCTGTGCACAGTTCTGTGTAGGAGCAGAATCCTTGCGATATGGCACACCTAACGTTGTGGTCTTATAGTGAGACTCTCGAGTAGTGCTTGTATCAGTCCACGACCCCCTCACTATTGTTTCCGGTTGACAGTGGTGACGGATAAACCTACCTATAATTAAATAGGTCTTTTCAAGCTTGATACATTATTAACGGTTTCTGTTTGAATTGCTACCCAGTTGTGCTTTATTACATTGCATTGTTCTCTTTTCTTTCTGTGTCATAATGGCAGTTGATATCCCAGTGTACAGTTGTTTGGCTGTACGCAATCATTTGTAGGGTTTCACCGTTGACCTAGAAGGCATGGCAGTGGTTTTTGTAGTAGAGGCAGACGCAGCACACCCATTTGAGCTTTTCTACTCGTGGGTTACGTGTCCTGTGGTTAATGCAGACACTAATGTGTTTCATACTCACTCCCACTGCCCTGCCTGCGGAGTACACTCCTAATAGGACACAGGAGGTTCCGATTTCTGCTTGGCAGCACCGCGTTTGGTTTGATGGCGCCCTTTCCCACCCTCTTACACCAATTAGGTTAGGTCCTTTGTCCATTCCAGGCTCTTCTTGGCCTGTTTTGGCTGTATTTACCCTGCACCCACGTGCAGGGAAATGTCCCTTACTTGAATTGAGGCCCCTTTATGTCTCTGCAGTAGCGGTTATTAGGGCTTTGGTTCATTATATTTCCCGCAACATTCCAGTTAGGGGTCGTGGCGTTGCGGCGCATCCAGTTGGGCTGAACGGGTTGAAGCTTAGTCCTGTCATGGTTAATGCGGTTGTGGGCAAGCGTCCCCAAGATAAGGATGAAATGCCTTTCTGGCTTGCCGAGAAGTTTGACCAACTGGAGGCAGTATTTCCCAATACTACTCCTGTGGACAAACACAGGATTCTGACAATTAGTTTGCAGAAAGACAAGTGCCTGAAGTGACTGACTGTACTACATGGGGTATGATTTTTGCGGCAGTCTATAAGAGATGCTTCCGCACCCCGTCAATGTCTGTCCTTCCCTCTGTCATTAAGCATGTTCAGGATGAGCATGGGCCGGAGGCGGATGTTGAATTGGGAATGAGACTCGTGGGAATGTTTGATGTAGTTTCTGAACTTGTCCTTGCTAACGTTAAGGGAGATGCAGTAAGCTTCCAGGTGTCGAATGCTTTTGTGATGTCCCCGATGCAGAGAAACCCCGTCAGTTACCGAGAATTATCACGGCGGCTTATAAAACCGTTGGCCGTAATAGTCTAGGTGTTAAGCCTTTTGCCAAGATAGCGCAAAAGCAAACGCAGGCGGCGAAGTCTGACAAAGATGATCGCCCCAAGGGTCCTAAACAGACTTGGACCAACAATAAAAAACAGGGGAAAAAACAACAGAAACAGGGGTATCATTCCTCCTCGCCAGTACCTGTTGCATCATAGAGGAAGTGTGTTGCCACTGCCGCTGTTCGCCGTCAGAGGGTGTCGTCACATCACTGGAGAAACGTGTCGCAGGGCTGTCGCATCATTGGGGAAGCGTGTCCCAGGGCCTGTCGCTGCTCAGAAAACTACCAAATTTGCAGCACAGCCGTCTGGCGTGCACTCATCGCATCCACGTTGTCGCATTGCAGTAAAGCCGCTATTGTTTCACACCGCACCGTATCATCGCAACACAACGCATCGAGGCGCCATCTTGACGCATCGGCGCGCAGCAAGAATCAACGCATCGTTTTCTCTGCACCCCTTTTGTTTTTGTGTTACGCATCCCAGGTACTTTAAAACTAAAGTGTCGAATTTATCATCTACAAGTTTATTTTTGCAACAACCCTTTTTAAAGACATTCTACTGAGTTTCTGTATGTTGGATTTGTTGTCGTTTTGGTCTTGTTTAGTTTAGATAAAGATATTTTATTTTTCTAAACTGGTTTGGTGTCCATTTGTGGTGTTTTCACTGTGTTACTGAGAGTGTTGGTACAAATACTTTACACATTGCCTTTGGGATTAGCCTGTCTGCTCATGCTAAGCTACCAAGGGGGTGAGCAGGGGTTATCTAAAGTGTGTATCCCCGTTGCCCTGACTAGAAGAAGGGCTCCCTATTTGGTCAAAGGTACCTACCTCTGCCAACTAGAGAACCCCATCCAGTGCTTAATTTGTAAACAAAAATGCCAGGCCTCTATTCAGCAGGACATTTCCTCTTGCACTGCCCATTGCTGCATAAGTAATAAGTCACACTCCTACAAGTATGAGAATTCTGACAATTTTAGGCCCCCAAAGTTAATAGAATGGCTTTGGCAGCAGGTATTGCTCATTCTTAATGTATACTGAATTAATAAACAACAGTTGTTGTGCTCATCTCTGAATTTAATAAAACAGATCAACTGTCTGGCAGACTGTCATAGGTGCTGGTGCTGACAATTAAGTGCCGGTGCTGAGCACCGGAAACCATCTGCTCAAATTAGGCACTGGAAATTCCAAGGCTCTACGGGCACACACTTGCCGCGAGTCACCAAAGGTATAACCTCTGGGGCTCTGATTATGATTTGCATGCTATTGAAGAGGATTTACTGCACAGTAATTTACTTGCGGCATAATTGCCCTTGTACAGGGGGTGGAGTAGGGAAGTAAAAGGAAGGTTTTTTCTACCGGGCGGAAGCATTGTATTCTTACTCCATTAAAAAAAAGCACAATAAAACTTGGCTCTGCTGCAGCCAAAGACTCAGGTAGTTTTCCAGATGGTTTTACCTGCAGGAGAAATTGGGTTCTTCCGCAACCAGTAAAACCAAGAAAAACGTAAACAGTAGTAATCAGGCAGAGCTAAATTCATACATAAAACGATGGATCAATTTTGCTCGCTTGACTGTTAATTGGACCCAGGATGATGTCATACTCTCAGCAGCACTGAGTGATTGGCCTTTGTGATTAATCAACAGTTGCCCCTTAGTTTTGAAGAACTGATTCAGTTGTTTGATGAAGGAAACTTGTTGAGGAAAGGAAGTCATCTAGGAACCTAGCCCAGGGCAGATCCTGCAGATGTGATTGCTGAAATTGCCTGATTGAATATTAAGTGAATGCTGTTGAAAAATGAAAAAAAAAGAGTGAATACAGTTGAAAAGTTCACAGATGTTCTTCTCTGCTGGTGAACTGAACTACACAAGACGTGTTTCCACTCCACAGTGGAACTTTGTGTGCTCACCATTTGCTTAATCACACAGACATCCTTGCACCATCTCTTCTCCAGGCATGATGTCATCTTGAGGCCAAGTGAAGTGTTTATTTCAAGTAACATCTGTTTCTGGAGCATGCCACTGTCTGGAGACTGCAATCAACCCCCCAAGCACTGTAGACACATGCATCACAAATAGGTCCCTTCTACAGTGGACATTGGTAGGTGGACACAGCAGCGGCGGCTCCTACATAATGGCATAGGAGCGTCACCCCACCTGCCGGCGGCTGAAAAAATGAAAAATAAAACAATAATGAACCTTTGTTTATCATTGTTTAAGTTTTCTCGCGGAGCCGAGGCTTGGGGGAGGGGCCAGGGTGATGACAGGCTGGAGAGGGTGTATTGGGCACTGCTACTCAGAGTTCATTTTAAAGCACTCTGTATCACACATGAGATGCTTACAGGCATCGGCCCAAGAATCCTGAGTGATCTATGCGCCCATTAGGTACCTTCACGAGCGCTGTGCTCGGCGGATCTGCTACGTGCAAGAATTCCACGAATGCAAAGGACCAGATCAGGTGGTTGATCTTTCAAATGGCCGGCTCCCGCTTAATGGAACTCCCTCCCTCTACATATCCATAGCAATCCTGATCACCAGGCCTTCAGAAGGCTGGTAAAGACCTGGCTTTTCTCCCACTGCTAATTCTCTGCCTTGCTTCCTTACGCTGTGCTCTGCTTCAGTGCTCGGTCGCCTCATTGCTGGGGAAGCCATGCGCTATACAAGTATTCTAATCTAATCTAATCATGGCATGCGCACTGAAGCTCTCTTCAACCCCAGGTGCGTTGCCAGGATGGAGAGAGAAGGCACAGGCTCCCAGTCTAACTGAAAGCACAAAACATCAGCATTCAGGCCAATTGTGATGCTGCTTTCAGCAGCATGAAAGCAGCAGCAGGATTGGCCGCAGTGCAATCTGGGAGTTTGTGCCTGAAAAAGCAAGGGTGGCGATGTGGCAAGCAGGTGTTTTAAAAAAATATATTATTATTATTCCCACCTGTTCTCCACCTCCTCCCTGCCCTGCAAATCTGCGGCTGCCCGAGGCCACCCGGTGGCCATCAGGAGGGCGGCACCGTAGTTACAGAGGGCCTACCCTCTGTCTTGCTTGGCCACTCACTCCTCTGGGTGTAGGAGGAGTCCCGGCAGGGAGAGGGCTGGGCCAGTGACGTGCGCCCGGGGCGGTAGGCAGGGGGAGGGGTATTTAAGTTCCTCTCGCCATTTTAGATGCCTCTTTGCCGCCCCGGACGCCTCCAGACGCTACTAGGACACTCTTTTTGCAACTTTCACCGGTAAGTGGAGGCCTAGCTGGCCGGTACCCCCCCCCTCCGCCTACTCCCTCTTTGTAGAGGTTGAGCGAGGCTAGTCGGCCTGCTTAGTTAGCAGGCCGCTGTGGAGGTGGGGGTGCCAGACTTCACCGTGTTCGCTGAGGGGTCCCTGGGGGTCGCTAGGGCGTTCGGGGTAGGGCGGGCGCTCACCGTTCTGAGCGCCTCGCTGGTCGGTATCGGGGGTCCTCGGTGTGAGCAAGTTACAAGTTGATCGTTTCCCCAACGGGTGGCCTCGCTCCTGCGGGAGTCTACACGCTGCTGGGGGTTGGGTGGTTGGTCCATGGCACCCGAACAATCAGCTCGCGGTGCATGATGGTGTGGTCTTTGTCTGCCACGACATGCGAGCACCTTGGGTTTGGATGGGTGCCCCCCCATACAACCCCCCCCCTTTTTTCGGTCACAACAGTATTTATGGCGGTGCTCGATACACTGCTTTAATAGGGGGCACGGGCCAATTGGGATCAAGGGAAGCTCAGAGTTATGTGGACAAAATGCCTTTTCCACACGTTATGGTTATCAACATGGTATAGAAACTATCGGTAGTTGCGGGCAAAGTCAAGGAATGGGCGGCACGCCAATGTAAAGGGCGGAAAGGGACAGTATGTTCAGTACAGGCATTGTAATTTCAGCATAGAATTTTCGTTGCTTGTGCTCGTGGTCTCTTCTGTTTCAGGTGTAGAAGGAGGTGACGTGCTGGGTGTGCAGGGACACACAGTAATTAACAAAAGTACAGGTAATGCGGGTGAAGTTGGGCCTAAGGTGTAGGTGCAATGGGACCATCAGGTGGCGCCCAGTTACCGACCATGTGAGATGTGTGGTATAGTGTTCATCTAGCAGGCCATGGCTGTTTACACATTGGCACACAAGGTCTCAGCGTCATATTCATGGATTCCTTTTCCTTTCAGACACCTGTCGTACCGAAACATTCGCATACGCATCTGCACTGCATTCTAATGAGACATTTCTAGAGGTATGTATCATTGCTCACGGGGTTAGCTCAAGGCGGCAGGAACAGGAAGCGGCTGGGGTGATTCTCATTGAATGGGGGGGTAGGCCGGTGGTTTGTATCACCAGCTAGGGTTGTCCTTGCTCTAAGCCGCACACCGTTATCCCTATATCAAGCTCATGGAGCCTTTCTTTTTCAGGATCCGAGCTTGAAGAGACGGAATGGATAGCCAGGGATCCCCCCCGCTCTTCTCCCAGATGTCCCAAGTTGACGAGTCTCAAGCAGGACTTTCTCAGGATGCACAAATGAAGGCACTCATGGACCTGATAAAGGCCAAAGGGGTGGCTTGGGCCAGTGAGCGGTTGAGTGATAACGGTCCAGGGGATTCCGGGGTTGTCTTGTCGCCACCAGCGGCAGAACCCGAGGTAACAGAGGACATGTCGACCACGAGGTCCAAGAGATTGAAGAGGCCCACATGCAAAGACTTTCCAGCGGAACCGGCTCCTGCTAAAAGCCGCACTACCGAGCCAGTCAGGAATGTGATAGTCCATGCAGCGGCGTCCCCTCCCACTGTGGTCAGCGCTTCCCCCCCCAGGGCAGCGGTGGCCCCACCCACGAACTTTGCTACACATGACGAGTTGGGTAAGCTCACCAGCACCCTCACAGACTTTATGGCTGAGATTAGAGCAAGACTAAAGACAGCTGGGCAGCAGGCAGGCGGCGAAAATATGGTTGCGGGGGGCGGGATAGGGGCACCAGCACCTGCTCCTGTGGCAGTAGCAGAGGCAAATTTTACACAAGTGTGGGGAAGCGAAATTTCACAAGTAGGAACCGGCAGAAGCAACGTCGCGGTTCCCCAGCGAGCAGTCCTACCGGCCCCTCCGCCCCCTGCCGAGCAGCATAGCGAAGCGCTAGCGCCCCTCACTTAAGCATTGTCTCCTCCTGCCCCCGCCGTACAAGCGCCTCCCGCGCCACCTGTAGCATCCACCCCTGTGGCAAGCACATCATCGCCCAGCGTGCCAGCAGCACCACAAATGTCCATGGCTCCCATGCTTTCAGGGAAGTGCTCTTTAGCTTGGCAGGTGCCCCAGGCGGCAAAGGAAGGCATCTGGCGTAGGGAATTTATTGATATTTTCTCCCTCCTCATGATCGGGGCCGATGGGGTGGACATTAGGAAGATGGGGGCTAAGGATGAGGAGAAGAAGGTACGCTATCAGGCCTGGCCTGAGAAATCTATCAAGAATTGGAGGCAGGCATTCTCTATCTTAGCCGCAGTCATCACAGAGCGTTTCCCAGAGCATGCGCAGGGCCTGTTTCAATACGCAAGCGTCATCACTGATGAGGCGGAATCGAGCGGGGGCATGGGTTGGTAAAAGTACGAGTGCGAATTTAGAAAAAAGATGGCAGTGTGTCCCGAACTGGATTGGGATCAAATGGAGGTTAGGCTATGGATGCAGTACATGGGCAAGGGTAAGGCGGAAGTCACTGCTAAAGCCAGCTCCGTTGATAAGAAAGTTGAGGCAGGGAAAGGCCAGAGACAAGACAAAAAAGGTCATTTCAAACAGTCCTTTCGGGGGGGCGAGGAGGAGGTGGTTACAACAGGGGTGGCAAAAGATCCTTCGTTGGAACTTGCAGGTTGTTTAATGCGGGGAACTGTACATGGGGCAAGGCTTGTAGATTCGCTCACACATGCAGCAAGCGCAGCGGCGCCCATCCTGCCTCGTCATGCGACAAGCGGGATTCAGCTGGGGGCCAGCAGAAACAAGAAAAGTAACAGCCCGACAATTCCTTTCCAGCCCATTCTCCATTGCCAACCGACCCGTCTCCTGCGCCTCCACATGACCCTGTGTTGCAACTCGACATGTCAGCCGTCACTTCTGTTTGGGTTACCACAACTGTTTGTTCCCTCCATTCAAAAGGCCCTTCCCCAATTGTTATTCCCAACCTCCTGCCCCTTCTGAGGATGTATCCCAATGCGAAAGACAGGGCTACATTGTCGGAAGGGTTTTTAGAAGGTTTCAAAATCCCTTACTTGGGGCCGAGGGTCAGCAGGGACGCAGAGAATCTGAAATCAGCTAGGGGCCTCCCCGAGGTAGTGTCTGAGAAGAGCCGAAAAGAACTGGCTTTGGGGAGGGTTGCAGGCCCGTTTGACCTCCCCCCCTTCCGGATTTCGTGGTGTCCCCCTTAGGAGTGGTCCCTAAGAAGGAACAGGGGGCTTTCAGGCTCATCCATCACCTATCCTTCCCGGAGGGGGACTCTGTTAACTCTTGGTTGGATGAGGGGGCATGTTCTGTATTTTACTGTTCACTAGACGTGGCCATAGACATCATCAGGAGAGCAGGGAGGGGGGCGTGGTTGGCGAAGGCCGACATTGAGGCAGCATTCAGACTCTTGCTGGTTCACCCTGCGAGCTATCACCTGCTGGGTTTCAAGTGGGGAGGCCAGTATTTCTTTGACAAGTGCATGCCCATGGGCTGTTCTGTATCCTGCGCATTCTTAAAGGCATTCAGCTCTTTCTTGCAGTGGTCACTCTCGGTGAGATATGAGGTCAGGGCGGTGACTCACTACCTGGGCGATTTCTTATTCATTGGGAGGGAAGGTACTGAGGAATGCAGCAAAGGGCTTTCATGCTTCATGGATCTGGCAAGACACCTTGGTGTACCTTTGGCTCCAGGCAAGACCGAGGGCCCGGCACAGATTCTCATGTTTCTGGGCATCGAGCTAGACACAGTTAATGGGGTGTCAAGACTCCCTGCCGGGAAGGTGAAGGACCTGCAACGGGACATCCGCGATCTGCTGGGGAGGGACAAGGCACCGCTGGGCGTCATCCAGAGCCTCCTTGGCAAACTCAACTTCGCGGCACGTGTCATCCCTGCGTGCTGGGTCTTTGCTAGGCGATTAGCTAGGGCAACTGCAAAAGTAGTCAAACGCCGCCACTTCGTGAAATTGTCAGCGGGCTTGAAGCAGGACTTGAAAATGTGGGGGGAGTTCCTGGATGACTTCAATGGCACGGTCATCTGGAGGGCACCTTGGGCTGACAGTCCTGAACTCAGTATGTTCACGGATGCTTCAGGCAGGGAGGGCTTTGGTGCAATTCTGGGCGAACAATGGTGTGCGCAAGAATGGCCCAACGCCTGGCGCAAGCGAGGCATCACTGCCAACATCACAGTTTTGGAGCTCTTCCCTATTGTCATTGCTCTGCATCTCTGGCCCGGCCTTTTGTCCGACAGAAAGGTCCTCTTTTGGTCGAACAACATGGCGGTTGTCCAAGCTATCAATGGGCAGACGGCCAGTTGCCCGTTGGTCCTCTCCCTGCTGAGGAAGTTAGCGAGAAGGAGCCTGCGCTGCAACATGGAGTTTAGGGCACGACACATTCCTGGGGTCATTAACGTTGCAGCTGATGCTCTTTCTCGTTTCCAGTGGGACCGTTTCCGTGCGGCCTGCCCATAAGCGAGAAAGGAGATGACCCCCTTCCCACCGGCACTATGGCGCATCTTGGAGTGAAGCAAGAATTGAGAGCAATGGGGGAGAGAGCATTGGCGCCAGGTACCAGGAAGCGTTATGGGAGGGACCTGGCGATTTTCAACAAGGCAGTCATAGGCATGGGATTGGCGGGAGTAGCCCTTGTAGACAAAGTACAGGCTTTCACTGTCTGGGCAAAGAAGCAGGGCAAATCTCACTCCTGGATTTGTTGCCACTTAGCCGCTGTTAGCAATGATGCCAAGCTGAAGGGTTTGAGTGATCCAGCCCAGTCCTTCATCATCAGGGCAGCCCTAAAGGGGTGGGCAAGGGACGAACCTAGGACTCCGGACAATAGAGCCCCCATTGATTTTCGCACTCTGCAGTCTATGCTGGTGGCGTTGCAAGCCGTGGCACACTCTCATTTCGAATCCTCTTTGTTTGCGGCAGCTTTCTGCCTAGCTTTCTTTGGAGCTTTTCGTAGTAGCGAGCTGGTTGCACGATCCAAGAGTGACATTTCAGGGGATGCTCTGGGCAGGGATGACGTCAATGTAGACACCAACCTGACTATCACGCTCAGGAAGTCAAAGACAGATCAGGCTAGGAAAGGCGTTGTCATTTTGCTGGCTCCATTAGAGGACCAGATAGGTTGTCCAGTCTCAGCGGTCCGTGCCTACCTCGCCCTTCGACCAACAGCAGCAGGTTACCTCCTCATGCATGAGGATCTTAGCCTGCTCACCAGGTACCAGATGGACAAAATTATGATTGTCTCTCCAGAGCAGGTTTTGTAAATAAGGGAAAGAAGTTCTCCAGCCATTCTTTTCGAATAGGGGCGGCCACTGCGGCTTCCTGCGCTGGCATGCCAGCGGCAAGCATACAAAAAGTTGGGCGCTGGGAATCCCTTTGTTATAAGCGTTACATACGTCCATAAGATATGGGTCGATTTTAAGTTTGCAGTGATGGTCTAAGTGATATTTTCGTGTGCAGTGTTTGCTGTGTTGTACCATTTGTGTTAATAAAGAACAAAAGGTGAAATTGTGTCCTTTGTTTTAACAGGTTCAAGAGTGTGGGTTTTGGGGCATTCAACCGTCGCAAGTTTAGGCCGATGGGCGGCCATAAGGAACTGAATGCGCGTTTTCTCCAACACGAAGTGCATGTGGATGGGTTTCCCTGGCATGCGCTGGAACTGCCTTTTGCCTAGGCTCAAAGACTCCCTAGCTTCAAGGGGGGCACCTCCCCATCATCTGGTCATCCACCTGGGGGGCAATGACATCACCAACCTGGGAAGGTCAACGCTTTTGCAAAAAATGAAAGTGGACCTGGGAGAAGTTTGCAGATTAATGGGAAGTTGTGAAGTATGGTGGTCCGAATTGGTACCACGCAGGATATGGCAGGGCGCTAAGTCAGGCGAAGCAATAGAGAAGTCGAGGAGGAGAATGAACGGCGACATGCGTAAATTCACCTTGCAGAGGGGCATTGGTTTCATCAGGCATGAAATGATTCAAGACAAGATAAAAGGTTACTTTGAACCTGATGGTGTCCACCTTTCTCCAGTCGGTATGGACCTGTTTCTATTGGACTTACAGGAAGCACTGCAGTGCAAAGGCTCCAAATAGTATAAGAAGTTAGGTGGTAGGGGGCCCGGGTGGCGGCAGTTGCCGCCGGCCGGGCTGTGGCGGAGTTACAGGGCGATCCGGAAGCAGAGAGGTGCAGCACTGTACCTCAGCAGGAACATAGGGGTGCCAGAGCCTAAGACCTGGACCTCAGGGGAAGTCCGGGAACCTGTGTCGGCACCCCAGTAGTCCTTCGGGCGGTTGTGGGCCTGTGCAACCGGGGGCTTGCCTGACTGCGCTCCGTCCCACTCGGGGCGCGAGTAAAATAATTACCATTAGAGGCTGCACTCGGGTGGTTCGGCACGGTGCTGCTTGGCTCATCAGGCGGGCAGGTGGCGAGAATGCGGCCTGCCCTTGGATCGCCCGTTAGATAACCCATCATGATTACATAATGTTGTATGTAATAAACCTGCAGCAAGTTTTTCCCAACATAACACTTGTGTCTTGTGTGTTATTTGCGGGTTTGTAGGTATGTTGTGGGGCGGGGGGGTCCTGTTGCCATGATGTAACTATGCGGCTGCCCGAGGCCACCCGGTGGCCATCAGGAGGGCGGCACCTTAGTTACAGAGGGCCTCCCCCCCGCGCCCTCTGTCTTGCTTGGCCACTCACTCCTCTGGGTGTAGGAGGAGTCCCGGCAGGGAGAGGGCTGGGCCAGTGACGTGCGCCTGGGGCGGTAGGCAGGGCGAGGGGTATTTAAGTTCCCCTCGCCATTTTAGATGCCTCTTTGCTGCCCCAGACACCTCCAGATGATACTAGGACACTCTTTTCCCTCCCTACCTCTTACCCTGAGTGTCAGCTGGGGGGAAATTGGTTGAACTTTATAATGTTTACTTTTTTTGGTTGCAGGCGGAGTTACAGGGCGATCTGGAAGCAGAGAGGTGCAGCACTGTACCTCAGCAGGCACATAGGGGTGCCAGAGCCTAAGACCTGGACCTCAGGGGAGGTCCGGGAACCCGTGTCGGCGCCCCAGTAGTCCTTCGGGTGGTTGTGGGCCTGTGCCACCGGGGGCTTGCCTAACTGCGCTCCGTCCCACTAGGGGCGCGAGTAAAATAATTACCATTAGGGGCAGCACTCAGGTGGTTCGCCACGGTGCTGCTTGGCTCATCAGGCGGGCAGGTGGCGAGAATGCGGCCTGCCCTTGGATCGCCCGTTAGATAACCCATCATGATTACATAATGTTGTATGTAATAAACCTGCAGCAATTTTTTCCCAACATAACACTTGTGTCTTGTGTGTTATTTGCGGGTTTGTAGGTATGTTGTGGGGCGGGGGGGTCCTGTTGCCATGATGTAACTATGTTAACAGCCAGGCAGCTACTGGGACACAGATGAGCTGTGCCGGGACCTCCGGGTAACATTTAGGGGGCGCATGGCATGTGACAGAAACCAAACCAAACATGGTTTGCAGAATACACTCCAGGCGTGGTGTACGAGTGTTTGGTGAAATAACTGAGATATAATTTTTTTCAGGCGAGCAATGCTCAATGGGCTGTAAGGGCTTCAGCCCTCCTCCCCTATGTGTTCCGTAGCCTAGGCTGCAGGCCTGCAGCTGTGTGGGTGTCTGTCCCAGGGAAAGTCCGGGAAAACTACAGATGAAGAAGAGAGCGTTTGAACAAACATTTTCTCCAACAGACCCCTTCAGCTTATCTTGCATCTGCAGTGTCCTGAAAGGAGGCGATAGGGGTCACAGATGAACCACAACACCCAGGACAAAAACCTCACAGTGGGGGTTCAAATGTGTATGGCAGTGTGCTTTACTGATCACTATTGTTTTAAAGAGAAGCAATGTGTGCTCTTTAACGCTCTATTTAAGGGACTGCGTCTACACTTCAAAAGCAATTTCTGCCGTCTTCCTCTGCTTTCAAGTAAACAAGGTAGGAGTAGCAAATTGTCTTGCTTTGGAATTGCATTTATATAGTGCTTACTACCCATATGATGAGTAATAAGCACTAAATAAATTCTAAAAAGGTAAAGAAATACATTTTGTCTTTTAAATGCAGCGACCAGACTCTTCTGCCAATAGCATCTTTCATGGTGGGGGGCTGGGGCTCAAAGGCATCATGGCGCTTTACACAAGCACCAGATTAAATAACACAAAATCAGATTTTTTTTAGGTTTAAAGTATTTTATTGAAGCAGGGTGGGGTAGGACACAAAGGGGCAAGGAACAAGTAAACCACAGGAACCGCACAGCAATGCGCATTGTACAGCAAGTACAGTAATGCAATTACAATTTCGTAAGAGGCCCCATCCGACTCGGGAGCATAGCTTTCCCAACTGTGGTCACATACAAACAACGAGGGGGGGGGGGGGAGAAAGGGAGGGAGGGACGGGATGGGGGGGAGGAAAGAAAATCAGGGGGGGGGGACCAAGAAAGAACGGGAGGAAATAAAGAAAAGAAAAAAAGGGGGGGGGGAGGGGAAGAGGGGAAGGGGAAAAAGGGGGGGGGTGAAGGGAGGGGAAGCAACCCCGCTCCAAGAACCTACCCAACCAAACAGAACCCCCAACTACCGAACCCTGACCCACCCCCTGTACTGTGCCAATATCTACAGTCTCCGCTACATGCAACTCTCCGAAAATCCCCGCTACACAGTACCGACCCCACCCAATCAAGCAGGCGGATCCGGTGGCGGTGTCAGCCTTAACAACCTAAGGTATCTAGGGCAGGTGATCTCCCGAAACTCGGAACATAACAGGCTGTGAAAGGGCTCCCACAGTTCCTCAAAAGTATCAGTATCCCCCAGGGCTACTAAGGACATCTTCTCCATTCCAAGGACATGCCATAATCTGTGCAGCCAACCAACTACAGAGGGAAGTGTGGTAGTGCGCCAGTGTATGAGAATATTCTGCACCGCTGACCCCAGCGCAATTGCGATCTGTCTACCTCTCTTAGATCTAAGGGGATACATCAGCCCATTCGGCAACCCTAGCAGAACATAGGCCGGGAATCTAGGCAGTTCTATCCCAAAGCATTTGTCTTCCTCGCCCAAAACCTCTTCCCAGTAAGGAGCCAGCAGGGGACATTCCCATAGTATGTGTGTTAGTGTACCAGTATTGCCACAGTTGCGCCAGCACGTCCCTGGTATTGCCCTGTCCATCTCGTGCAGTTTCTCCGGAGTACGGTACCAGTAGGTCGAGATTTTAGTGAAGGTCTCCGTAAGACCCGTGTGGTAGGCCGAGTGACGTGCGCGGAAGGAGATGTGTTCCCATTCTTTATGGCTCAAAACGCGCCCGAGCTCACGCTCCCAACGTTCCCGACCGGGGTTGTGAATATGAAAGGAGGGGGGCTGCAGCATTTTATACAGGTCTGAGATCAGTTTAGCGTCCGACGTGCGAGTAATTAACCAACGCTCATACGCTGTGATTTCCCGGTGTGCCGCGTCGCGCACTTGGGGTTGTAATGCCCAGTGGCGCGCCTGCATGTATCGCATGCGCTCCGTTTCCGGGAGGCCATAATCCCTCCTCATGTCCGGGAAGGGGACAACCCCCTCAGGGCAATACAAGTGATACAGAGTGCAGCAGCGGGCCACCCGCCATCGCTCATAAGCGCCCTGCTCCATCCCGGGGCCGAAGTCCGGGTTGCCAATGAGCGGCGTAAAGGGAGAGGGGAAGGTGGTAAGCTCGCACCTGGCAGCCACCGAGTCCCACGTCCGGAGCGGGACCCGCGTTACCAGAGACGCATAGAGATTGGGGGGTCGATGGGCCCGCTTCAAGAATGGTACTTCCTGCAGCGTCCTTCCCGCCACCGCCTGGTCCTGGAACAGCCAGTGCTTATCAGACTCCCACCGGCTCCATTCCACTAGATAGCGGAGCTGAGCGGCCTGGAAATATTTCCGCAAGTCCGGTATCCCCAGCCCCCCGGATTCCGGTGACAGCATAGCGATGCTTCTCTTGATCCTCGGCCTGCGGCCCTGCCACACGAACCGCGCGATGGCAGCCTGAGTCTCCGCAAGCCACCCCGCGGGGGGCTGGAGCGGCAACGCTCTGAAGAGGTACAGCACCTGAGGCAGGAGAGTCATCTTCACCGCGGCCACCCTACCCAGCAACGACAGCGTGCCCTTATCCCACCGGCCCAATTCCTCCCTGATTTTCGCGCCCAGCGCCGCGTAATTGGCCGTGACCATCTCCGGGAGGGAGGGCGCCAATAGGATCCCCAAGTACGGGATCCGGTCCCTGGACCAGCTCAGAGGGTAAAGCCTCTGTAGTTCCGCTCTAGTGGCGTTAGTAAGCGAAATGTCAAGGGCGGCCGACTTCCCCAGGTTCACCTTGAAGCCCGCCACGTTGGCGAATAAGTTCAATTCCTCTACACAGGCCGGCAGCGATCTCCGCGGGTCATCCAGTGTCAGAATGACATCATCCGCGTACAGGCTGATCGCATGATGGAATTCACCCATCTTGACACCGACAATGTCGGGGTTCTGCCTGACCCTCTGAGCAAAGGGCTCCATGTACAGGGCAAAGAGCAGAGGGGAGAGAGGGCACCCCTGTCTCGTACCCCGCTCAATGGGGAAGGGTCGAGAGCTGCCCCCGTTCACCCGGACTACCGCAGAGGGGAACCGGTAACAATTGAAGATCAGATGACGGAACTTCTCCCCAATCCCGAATTTGCTCAGGACCTTCTCTAGGTAGGGCCAGTGCACCCTGTCGAAAGCCTTCTCCGCGTCTATGGACAGGAGCATCCTCTCCCCAGGGATCCTGGAAGCCTTCTCGAGGATGTGCGTCACCCTCTTTGTGTTATCTACTGTTTGCCTACCGGGCACGAAGCCCGCTTGGTCCGAGTCAACCATGCCCGGGAGGTGCAACGCCAGGCGTGCGGCTAATATACTGGTGAACACTTTCAAATCTGTGTTCAGTAGCGAAATGGGACGGTAGGACCCACAGGCGGTCCTGTCCTTACCCGGCTTCGGAATCACGGAAACCGTGGCCTGGAGAAATTCGGAGGGGATGGCTCCCGGTTCTGCGAAGGAGTTAAAAAGGCGGGTCAGTAGAGGCGCCAGTTCCTGACAGAAGGTTTTATAGAACAGCGGGATAAAGCCATCCGGACCCGGGGCCTTGCCCAATTTAAGCCGGGATATCGCCGTGATCACCTCCTCGATACGGATGTCACGCTCCAGATACTGAGCCTGCTCCTGAGACAACGACGGGAGCGGGACCGAGTCCAGATAGGCCATCTCAGCCCGGGCCGAGGGGGCCTCCCCGGTGTAGAGGTCAGCATAAAAGCTGCGAAAGACGTCTGCTATTTGCTCATCAGCCGTGACCCTACCACCGGTCGGGTCCTCCAGTTCCTTCACACGGTGCTGCTGGTGTTGCACCCTAAGTTTATTAGCCAGGAGCCGCCCACACCGATCGCCCCCTGTATAATATTTGTGTTTCAGGCGAAGCATCGCATACTCCGCCCGGTCCGTGTCAAGGGCCGCCAGGAGTTTCCGTGCCGCCTTCAGCTGCCTCCACACCCTGGGGGCCCCTGTCCTGTGATGAACCTGCTCCAGCTCCCTCACCTGCTGGGTGAGCTCATCTCTCTTGAGCTGTCGGTCCCTATTCTCGGCCGAGGAAATCGCTATAAATTCGCCTCGGAGCACCGCCTTCAGGGCTGCCCACTGTGTCGCACGAGAAGTATCCCCAGTATCATTTATGGTCTGAAAATCCAAAATGGCCGCCCGGATCTGATCCACCACCGACCGCCTGTGCAAAAGCGTGTCCCGGAGCCGCCAGACCCCTCTTGGCCGAACCACCGGGGGCAGAGTGAAAGCGCCCTCCACCGGGGCGTGGTCAGAAAGAGAGAGGACCCCCATGTCCACACTCGAAGCCAAAGGGAGCATTGGGCCCGACACAAGGAGATGATCTAATCGCGCATAAGATCTATGGGCATGTGAGAAGTAAGAGTATGCGCGGGTGGTGGGGTGGAGGTGGCGCCACATGTCATGCAGATCCAGCTCCTCAAGTCGAGCTCGAATCGAGCCCGAAAGCTCACCCAACTGGTGGCGCCGCTGCACAGACCTGTCCACCGCCGCATCGAAAACCAGGTTCAAATCACCCCCCAGCACTATGTGCCTATCAGAGGTGGATGCTACGTCCTCCAAAGCCCTGTGTAAGAATTGGTCCTGGTGATCATTGGGGCAGTAGATGGTGCCAACAGTCAGTGCTAAACCCCCCATCTTGATCCTGTACACTAGAAGTCTCCCTTTCTGTTCTGCTACCTTGCACACGACCTCTCCCCTGAACCCCCTAGAAAACAAGATCGCCACCCCTGCCGTCTTGGAGGCGCTAGAGGAGAACAGCTGCGTGGGGAACTTAGGGGTACGCATCCTCGAGCAGTCCTTAGCCAGCAAATGGGTCTCCTGCAACAGACAGATATCCGCTTGTGAGTTTTCTAACAAGGATAACACTGCCCGCCTCTTAACCGGATTATTCAGCCCTTTCACATTGAGAGTAAGCACCTTAAGAGCCATCAAGGAGGGGGATCAATGGAGCACATGTCAAGAGGCAAAGCCCCGCAGGCAAACACAGAAGGCACCACTCGAGGCCTCAAAACAGAGCAACTTTGAACCGTCCACTGGCACAGTACAGTCCCCGAACCCCAACACCCCACAACTAGAAAAACCCCCCTTGTCCCCACACAACCAAATCTACACCACCCCCGCAACTGGCCCCCCCTCTAGTCCCCAGAATCAAAACATCTGCCCGCCTGTCCCAACCCCAGTCCCTGCTACTCAAACTTTTCAAAAAAGACATTGTCCCAGTCCGGCCCGTAACGGGCAGGGCCGTGGTAAATCAGTCTAGTGGACGTCCAGCCACCTCCTCCAGCACTCGCCATTCCTCCCAGCCCACCCCCCGGATCCCCGCACCTGCAAGAGGAATAAGCTAAAGTAGACTCCCCCCGGAGTGAGTTCAGGCCGTCAGGGCCACTTCGCCGTTCGCCGCCACTCTGGAGGCCTCCTGGATGGCGGCCGCCATGTCCGCTCTGATCACGGGCGAGCCCGGACGCTCCGACGGAGGAGAGGTCCCCCCTCCAGCTTGCTGCCATCCGTCACGAGTGCTTCGCCTCCGCCGCGGAGCCGGGGTATCTGTATCCGATGCTGTGAGGCCCAACACCGCGCAGACATCCTGGAGGGACCGAAGCTGATGCAAAACACCGTTCCATCGGAATATCAGACGGAAGGGGTGCCCCCAAGAGTACTGTGTCCCTTGTTCCCGGAGAAAGTCAGTGGCGATCTTGAATGATTTCCTCTTCTGCAGCGTGACTGTAGATAAGTCCTGAAACAGGGTCACAGGGTGGTCCCGGAATCGGAAAGATTGCTGCCCTCGTGCTTCTCGGAGGATTCGCTCCTTCAAGGGAAAGTCCGGGAGGAAGGCCAGAATGTCCGGGGCGGGCGCCGTAGCTCTGCGGGGGCGGCCCACCCGATGTGCTCGGTCTATGCGGATCCGAAAGTCCTCCGACTCTCCCAGGATCGCACGAAAGAGGGCCACCAGATAAGCAGTCACGTCTTCACCCTCCTCACCGGACGGCACACCGCGGACCCGTATGTTGTTCCGCCTGGACCGATTTTCAAGGTCCTCGGCGTGGGCCTGTAGCTCAATCTGTTGCTCCCGCAGTCGCAGGACCTCCTGCTGCAGATGGGTGATCTCTTCATCCCTGGAGTGACCCGCTTCCTCCACTGTGTTCACACGTTCCCCCAGGGAGTCCATCTCTCTCCTTACTTCGCGGACCTCCCCGGCCACCTCACGCTTGAGCGTTTGAAAGTCCTCCCGAAGGGAGCTAAAGAGCGATTCGAGAAATGATCTCGTCACCGGGGGTTCTCCGCCATCTGCACCCCTGGTCGGGGCCGGGGAGGTCGTGGCGGGTTGGGTTCCACCGCTGCGTAGGGTGCCGCGTCCCAGCATGTCCGGCAAAGTTCGGTCACCCCGTCGCTGTCCTCTAGCGTTCGACATTGCAGCTGAGTAGAGGACGTTGAGGGCAAAGAAAGCAGCTATATGCCAGCCGGGGGCAGCGCTACATAAAGAGCACCAGGAAGGCCGAGCTGCCCGGCCGGAGACCACAAAATGGCCGCTCTGTGATGTCGAGGGGCCAACGCCCAATATGGAGAACCCCTATCCGTCTCTGATCCGGGACCCAAAATCCGGCCAGTGGGCAAAGTCACGGTGCGATGGTCGCCGGGGGCCGTAGCCTCAGGGGGAGATCTGCCCCGGGAGCCCCGTTCCGCTGCTCCGCTCAGACAACCGGCCGGAGCGGCCTCTCCCAGCGGGCCTCTTCAATCCACGGGCTGGCGTAGTGAGGCGATGTCGACTCCGCCTCCGCTCTTCACCTCCGCTCTGCTCCGTTCCGCACAACCGCCGTCGGACAACTCCGGGCCGTTCGCGAAGCCGCTGCTGACTCCCACTCCGACAGTTCATGCACCGCTGCGGGCTTCACACACAGGCGGCTGGGCGCTCCGTCACGCTCCGAGGGTCGGGAGACTCGCAGCTTCCAGCTCGCACACGGGCCATTCAGCGGGCCCCGACCCGAGCTTCACCGGTCAGGATCTCACCCCCGACGGCGCAAACCGGGCTCAGCAGTCGCTCCACACCTCCACCGTGGGCACCAGGCTCAGTCGCCGCGTGATCCGGGGGGGAATCAGCGGTTACAAGCGGTGCAGGGATTCAGGGGTCCGGGAGCTCTCGGCAAGTGCGACCTCTCAGCCCGCCATCTTGGCCACCATCAGATTTTTTTTAAGCACAGGCAGGATAAGTGATCTGCACAGGATCACAGGACACTGAGCTGACGCTGGGATTCAAACTACCCAGTTCCAAAGTCAGCAGCTCAGGCTGTTAGACCACATCTCGCCGATTGATATTGGCGTGAGTAGCTGCTGATCTTTGAAAGTAAAACAACAGGAGAGAAACGACAATACTGATACTACAACTCATATCTCTTAATGTCTTCCAAATAAAGAATTCTATTCAAGACTGGGAAATGCTATTTAATAGCTATTTATTAACCAAATTAGGGTGCTAGATATATTGGATGAACCTCAGTACATCATTAATGAATTAGTACAAATAATGAGAAAGGACACAAAACAGGATAAAATCACTATCAAACCATCATATAGTCGCTAATCATACATATCACAGTCATCCCACTACCATTCACACATTCATGCACACCGGTTTCTGGCATTCCAGCCGTCTTCAGCCCGGCTTGCTTGAATCCAGAGCATAACACAGTAATAAGCATGGATGGGCAAGGGGCAATAACATTTTCAATTCCAACACTCCCTCTTAGAGAGGTAGTTGTAACCCCCAAGGTGATTAGCTGTCATGGTGTGAGGAGATTCCCATTGAAGAATCATACACCTCTGGTGGGAAAGGGAATTCATCCCAAACAAGGAGCATTCCTGTACAGCTAGGTTTTGTTTTGTTGTCTTTGTTCTACGTCTTTCCTAAAGAGACCAAGGTTTTCTATATGTATTTATTAAAGTCAAAACATCAACAGAACATGAGCATTTACAAGGAGTGGTGAAATCCAATGTTAAGGCTTTTTTTTAAAGTTCTAATATGCCAACTAAGGAAGGAGGTGTGATCTAGTTCCTAAACTGTCAATCTGAGGACCTTGGCTTGAATGCAACTTGGCATTGACTGAAAATAGTGCAGTTGTGCTGCTGAACCGTGCCTGTCCCAAACATAATCTGTGTAATTGGTTAGATGTCATGTAAACATCATAACCCAACTTCTCGGAACATGTTGCCCTGGCCACCCACCAGTTTAGTGAGTAAATTACTAAATCACTGGACAGAGTTCTACCAGTCAGATGGCAAAACAGATATCCAGCTGGCCCATACATCTCTTTCGTTTAATGCCCACTTGATGTCCCTGAAAAAGGAGTGCAAACATTTGGAGAGAAGATGGAGAAAGACTTAGGATGAGTCCTGCAAATCTGAATATAGGAAATCGATCAGACGATAAGACACACAGAAATTAAAGCATCTCAAGCCTTCTTCTTCTTCTCCAAAATTGCTAACTCCTCTAACCCTCCTAAAGATATTTTTAATACATTACTCAGCCCCCAACAATTAGTCTCACTCCGGATGCCTTAGTCGAGCACAGTGATAATCTGGCCTGTTACTTTCAGAAAACAATCATGGCTATATATTCCTCTTTCTCTGACACAATTAACTTGGCTGATGCTCCTTGTAGGTAGTAATCTAACACTGGATCAACGAGAGGGTCTGTTTACTGCCTTTCCAGTCTCACAGTGAATCTTGTAAATGATCTTCTAAACAAAGTAAGATCAGGCTCTCCCTTGGACCCAGCCCCCTCTCCATATTATTCACTAAATACGTCGCTCCTGTGCTGACAGTTACTCAACATCTCCCTCTCCTCTGAACAGGCAGCTCACCAATGAAAGCATGCAATAGTCAGGCCAATTTAAAAAAAAAAGGAATTTTCACCATCTCTGTCTCCGTAATTATTGGCCTATCTCCTTGTTACCTGGAGTCTACAAATTCTTAGAAAAACATGTTCATAAAATCTCTCCCCTGTCCTCGAATCCAAGGAAGTGCTTCATCCAACTCAAATGGGCTTCCGCCCACAACACTGAAACAGCGCTGTTGGAGGTGGACCAGGAACTGAGACGGCTCCTTGATCAAGGAGGATCTGCAGCCATTATTCTCTTAGATCTCAAGCTGCCTTTGACACTGTGGACCATCTAACTCTCACTCAGAGAGTTTCAAAGGCCGGTGTCAAGGGCCAGGCACTAGAATGGCTCAACTCTTTTCTGGGGAACCAAACCTTTCAGGTCTTGGATCAGTCCTATAACTCATCAGACTTCCCCTTAGCTGTGTGGTTCCTTAGGGCTCCTCCCTGAGCCTCACCCTTTTAATCATTATATGCTCCTCCTTACCGACATCGTGCTCTCATTTGGGCTTTCATTGGTCTCAAATGAAGATGACACCCAGTTGGTCATGTCAATTTCCCTCGACCCCAACTCCAGACAGCTGTTTTTGATTCCATGTCTCCAGGAAGCAGCCAGTTAGATGGCTGGTTGTAAATTTAAACTCGATGAGGAAGAAGTTAAACGTGATGTTGAGGAAATAGGCGACCATGTAGCGACCCTTGAAGAGCATGAAAACAGAAGGGATGAGGAACTGAATATGAAGCAGCAAGAAATCCTCCAGCCTAAAGAGCAGAATATTGAGCAACAGGGACATGCGGAAGAACTGCAAAACTGTTACTGCTGCAACTATGGGTGCATCAGAGGTGTGAAATCAGGTGCAGAGGGAGAGGACATTAGGGAGTTTGTTGTGGCCCTCTTTCGCCAGGTGTTGGGCGACGACCACACAGCTGACATCCAGATTGACAGGGTCCATTGGTTGGGGTTGCCTAGAAGTGGTAAAGCTCCACCGCCGGATATTCTGGTTTGTGTACACGACTGAAGGAACTGATTATTAAGAAGGCGAGAGCCGCTCACCCCTTGCAGTTCCACGGTCACTCTCCAACATTTTTCCAAGATCTGCCGACTGACACCCTGTTCAAGCTACGTGAATTTCGGCTGATTACGATGCACCTAAAAGAGAAAGGAATCACACACTCCTGGGGTCATCCCTTCCGCATTATATTCCGCTATCAGGGTAAGCTGCGACAGATACGTTCACTTCAGGAGGCCAGGGATGTCCTGGGAATTGCGAAGCCAATGTCCACGGAAATGCAGCGTATATCCCTGGAGGGATCGAGGCACACTCAACCTCGCTGGCAGACGATGGTTAGGAACCCATTCTTCCACAGACTGGACACAGCGACTAAAGTGAAGGAACAAGAAGCAGTTATTTCCTCGCTGGCCACTAGCCCGTACCATTCGTCCCCCAGCTGAATGCTTACAGGAAGAACGATGAGCACAACTAAGTGGTGGAGTCGGAGACCGCCCTCACCTTCCCCTAGAGCTTAGCCGTGGGCACTTGCCCCCTTACCCAGTTCTACTGAGACAAACTTTTGTCTCTAGGAATGCTTGCTCTTGTTCCACCCAGTCTGATGTGAACGTTTATAATGATTTCTTGCATGGGGTTTATTTTTTTGTGTATTCTGCACCGGTCATAGGGAGGCCAGATATGCAAGGGTAGCGCCGCACACTCCCTGGCCCACCCCACTTCGCCCATCCTACTATGCGTACACCCCCATATACCACTTAACATCGGATACACCACATGGGTAAGGATGTAAAGATCGTATCCCTCAATGTACGGGGCCTCAACCACCCTGTGAAATGCGCTGCCATCCTCTCCCTACTGGAGAATGCAGACAATGACATTTGCATGTTACAAGAAACCCACTTATTAGCTAGAGACACTGCCCGCATGAGAACATGCCGATTCCCACACCAGTACTGGTCCTTGAGTGGCAGTAAAAAATAATGGAGTGCTATCCTGTTTAGAGCAAAATTCGAAGGGAAAGTTCTCTCTACCCTATGAGGTGAAGGGGAGGGTTCTCGGACGTAGAATTTAATGGGGCTCCACTCCTTTCACCTTAATTAATATCTACATGCCAAACACGCACCAATACCCCTTTATTATGAGGACCCTCTCAAAAGGTCCAGCATCTCCTGACGTAGCGATCCTGGTGAGAGGTGGCTTTCACTTAGTAATGGATGATGCCAAGGTCCGTTCCCACCAGCGGTCAGCTCAGATAGGGGCACTATCCCCAGTGGGTAAACAATGGTTCAAAGATAATGGGCTGCATGATGTCTGGCGCCACCACCACCCAGAAACATGGGATTACACATACTACTCAGCTACACACAAATCTTATGCGCGCCTAGACCACTTTCTAGCCTCCACAGCGCTTCTGCATAGGGTGCGTGAAGCAAATATAGAGCCACGGTCCCTGTCGGACCATGCGCTGATCACTGTCACCATTCAATCAGTTGAGGCCAGCCACAAATACACGAGATGGTGCCGCCGGGAGGGCCTGTTGCAGTCACCGGAGACGGTGAAGGTGATCTGGTCAATAATTGTAGAATACATACAACATAATGAAAGGGAGGACACCTCGTCGGCAGCGATATGGGAGGTCCTGAAATTAGTAACGAGGGGGGAATTTATGGCTCTTCCGCTGACAATAGAAAGCATCAGGAGATCCGTCAGAACATTGAACAAGAGGTGGGAGAGCTGGAAACTATACATACTCAGTAAACAATGGGGGGACCCTGTCTCCCTCAGAACATGGGTATAGTAATGCAAAAAGTACAGTGTTTCTGTCGGTTGTAACCAACTATTTCTTATGAATGCAATTCAATTCAGAACAAGTTATTTTCTGCACAAGTTAAATGTTAAAGCGTTTTCAGGGAACACACTGTAGAAACACAAAAACCACAAAGAAATCAGGTTTTTAAGGAATTGGGATATTTTATATCAATTGCATCATTTATATAAAATATCCCAATTCCTTAAAAACCTGAGGGCATATTATCAAGGGGGTTTATCTCTGCTTTTTTGGCTTTAAAAGCCAAGAAAGCGGAGATAAAATTATCTCCCTATTACCTAGCTGTCGCTAACACCAGTTAGCGACAGCTAGTAGGAGATAGCGACCATCTTGGGCCCCGCTTTGCATATCAGTGATATTTATCACTAATGAGATGCAAAGTGGGCGTGCCAAGATGTTAGCGACTGTAAACAGTTGCTAACATCGCTATCTCCTATTACCAACTTTTGGAGATATTCGCGCTAAGCGCGAATATCTCCAAAAGCTAACACCTGCCCTGAGCAGTTCTTAGCCATGTTATCCAATGGGAGGTGGATAACATGGCTAAGAGCATTAGCTCGGTAATGCATGAATATCGCTGACTTTTCAGCGATATTCATGCTTTGTGGCGATTTTTATCGCATTTGCGTTAAACCTTGGTAATACCAAGGTTTATTTGCGGTAAAAATCGCCGCAGCTCAGCGGTAAATTTTTCCCGCTAACCAAGCAATAGCGATAATTATCGCTATTGCTTGGTAATATGCCCCCTGATTTCTTTGTGGTTTTTGTGTTTCTACGCTGTGTTCCTTAAAAACGCTTTAACATTTAACTTGTGCAGAAAATAACTTGTTTTGAATTGAATTGCATTCATAAGAAATAGTTGGTTACACCCGACAGTACTTTTTGCAGGAAACTGTACATAAGCGCACAGATGCTCCAAGGGTATGGAGAGAACTGGAGAAGAAACATCTCCTCCTAAAGCCCCTAGATATGAATAGGGTTGAGTACGCCCTACTCCATCTCCGCCATAAATTCTACCTGTGCAGCAACAAATGTGGCATGTTGCTTGCTCAGAGGCTTAGAGCTTAAACTCTGGCGGCGGCTATACCATCGATTAAGACGCCCTCAGGCGAGGAGGTGCACTGGGATCTCAGATAGCAGCGACCTTTGGTCAATTCTACCAGTCTCTGTATACCGCCCAACGGATTCTGGACCACCCGCAGAGACAGGGGCTACAATTTGGAAGTGATGTCCATAAGATAAGCCTTAATGCGGACAACGTAATTCCATTCCACTCACCTGTCTGCCCATCCTCATGGCCGAGCTGGAGGCCTTTGGGAAAGTGTCAGGATTTAAAGTGAACCTAAGATTCTTAACCTTTCCTCCCCCAAGGCACATGAAGAGATTTTAAGGGAGAGATTCCCCCTAAAATCTGTCAAGCAACCGATAACTAACCTGGGCACCTTCCTGGCTCCAGCGATAGCGAAAACCCTGGGGATGAACTACTCCGCTCTGGTGGAACAAACGACGAAGCCCTGGATAGGTGGTTGAGACTAAAACTAGGCTGGTTTGGGAGTATAGCAGCGGTAAAGATGATGTGCTACAGTGGATTCTATATGCTTTCCAGATTCTACCCCTGGCCACCCCCCTCCGAAAGCTATAGGCGCTATGCAACTAGCCATTAACAAATTTGTCTCGGGAGGGAAGAAGGCGCGATTACCCATTTCCCAAATGACACAACCTAAGCAGGACGGAGGGGTGCATCTCCCACTGGTACATAGATATCTTCAAGCCTCCCACCTCCGGTATATTCTGGAGTGGAATCGTCCGCTCTCTGAAAAACACTTGACCTTTATGGACCAGGCGGTAGCTGGAGCAAATATATGGAGGAAGGCGTGGCTCCCGCGTAATTTAAGGGCCTGGGGTTTCTACTCTTCCCCTGTCACTGTGACGACTCTAAAGGTATGGGATGCCATGCCATTTAGGAGAGGCCTGACAACATTCCCCTTGCCGATGCCCCCAATAGTGGACAACCCAGACTTCACACCAGGCTGTAAATCTGAGGTCTTTCAGAGATGGAGAAAAGTGGGGTGTTAAAGGGTGGTTTTGCTGTTTGATGTAGAGGGCATACTTTCCTATGAACAACTGCAATTGGATTCTGGTCTGCCCAAGTCGGACGACTTCCACTACCTGCAACTTAGGTATTGGGTCACTTCACTGACCTATCTAGTGAAAGCCTCTCGGCCGCTTACCCCTTTTGAGAAGTGGCTAACGTGCAAACAGGATGAAACGCATATGATCTCAGAACTGTATGTTATGCTTGCCACAGAGCAGAAGTTGGGGGGGGCGTACAAAGGATCAACTACGATAGAAGTAGGAGCTGGGGAGGGTCCTCTCGGACAAAGACTGGGAGAACATCCATTACAGGGCATACCACACAGCCGATAACACTGCATGGACCGAATCATCATACAAAGTCACATCCTATTGGTATCTCACTCCAGCCAGCATTCATAGCTGGGACAAAAATCATACTGAGAAATGTTGGAGGGGGTGTGGCCTTTGCGGCTGCTTAGTGCACTTACTCTGGCACTGTCCAAGGCTGGTGCCCTTCTGGGAGGGGGTGTTGAATGATATTGGCAAAGCCTTTGATACTGAGATCCCACGCTTCCTTGCATACACACTACTGGGGCTATCAAACGTGCTGACATTTTCCCTTCACTCACTGAGGGCTAGACAGATGGCACTGGCATTGCTAGCAGCGCGACAAACGATCCTTGCGCAATGGGGCTCCACGAATGTCCCTGACCACATGGCCTGGCTGCATAGACTTTGGCTGACTCTCGCCATGGAACGCCTCTCACTAGTTAAAGATCACAAGGGCGAGACCCTATGCCGAATTATGGGCCCCATTCATCCAGCTACTGTCGAAGGAGTTTAGGAAAGTAACAGGCCCCAAATATCTCCAAATTTTGCATTTGATTTCTGAGGTAGAAGGGGCGAAGACGTCCCGCATGTAGTGGGGCAGACCTTATAAGAAGTCTAGGAGCTCATGGAGGGCAGTATCAACGCTAATGAATCCATGACAGGTGCAGATCTTTTTTCTTTTCCTTTGAGGGGTGTGAGGGAGGGACTTTTGCTTATCTCTTCATTCAGTTCTGTGTTGTTTCTAGATTTGTTCTCATTATTGAAGTTAGGTTTTCTACACAATCCAGACATCGCTGCCAGCCCCGGGGTTGTAGGCACTGAAGCTGTGTAAATGTAACTCTCTCTTTGACCCCACACTGCCGGCCAATATGGTTGTAAGCACACAGTTGTGTATTGCCTCAGGATTGTCACTTAATACTAATAATAAGATTGGTTCCATAAACTCAATGAGGATAAGATGAAAGGTATGCTGCTGGGTAATAACTTCTGCAGTAATGCCCCAAGCCCCTTACCAGACTGGCAAGTTGCCTTCTCCAAAAAGCTCAATAAAGAGCTTTGGGATGTGACTGGACCCCAATCTCAAGATGGACCATCAAGTAAAAAAGGTTGCTGCCAGCTGCTATAGCATCTTGACATTATTGAGGAAGGTGAAGAACCTTCTTTCATCTACAGCCAGAAGAGTGATCATACAGGCCCTTGTCCTATCAGGCCTTGATTACGGGAACGCCATATATCCTGGTTCACCCAGTTACGTTGTCAGAAGGTTGTAGATTGTACAAAATGCTGCTGCCCGACTTCTAATGAACATACCGAACATCAGTCTGCTGCTAAGGCTCTAAAAGACCTCCACTGTCTTCCGATGTAATGCCAAGTTCAGTTCAAGTGCCACTGCATTATGCATAGGGGAATTAATAGTAAAAGCCCTTTATTGTTAAGACCATTGGCATCCCAATATCTGCCTGGGAGACTTCTTCTATCTTCCTCATTTATTGAAGGTTCCCCGGATTCGTAGAGCTGATTGGGGTGGACGCTCCACCTCTTTTCTGGCATCCAAACTGTGGAATACCTTACCTCTTGAACTTCTGTCTAGTGGAGCACCAATTGACCTTCTGTAAAGCCTTGAAGGCCTGGCTGTTTAGGGATTATTCCTTTGCAGCCCACGATGATCTACGGTTTCTGTTGCAACACTGGGAGGCCCCCGAGTAGCTGTGCACAATATAAAATCTGCAGAATAGAATAGAATAGTTGTGGAAAATCACTTAATCAAAATTTGACTAAAATGTAAATGTGACAGACAGTCCTTGGGGCTGGTCGCTCCTGTGTGCCCTGTGCAGCATGTCCGGCAGGTCCTCCCGCTCAGCGGCTCCCGGATTGCGTACTCAGACCACGCCGGAGGGGAGCGAAGATGGCGGGTGTTAACAATGGGATTTCTGGTTGGCTAAGGCTTGCGCCAAAGCCAGGCAGAAACCATCATTCCTAAGTCAGGGTAAGGAAGTCACCCGCCAAGACAACCCCTGCTCACCCTCTTGGTAGCTTGGCACGAGCAGTCAGGCTTATCTCAGAGGCGATGTGTAAAGCATTTGCGCACGCACGCACCCACCAGCAACAACATCCAAGGCCCCCCACAAAAGTAACTCCACACAAGGTATATGTAAAAATAGCCTTTGTATTGCAAAACACATTAAATAGAAACACACACTTTACAATGTGCCAACAGGCACGGGCAGAATTTACAGGGGATATGTACAGGACAGGGCCACATGGGCCACTGTCAGGAATATGCACTTTTAGAACTAGGATACTTGTTAAAATTAGCACTTAGAATATAAAATCACTGTAGCACCAAATAGCAAATAGAACACACAACCAGTAACTACTGGTAAGAGGTAAGTACCACCCACGCAACCCTAACCACCTTAGGAGAATGTTACGCAGGGAACCAGGACCTCACTAGCATCACCTGTACTAGGAGAAAACAACCACCTAAGTATCACCATACATTTAGGGGTAAGCATGAACAGATTACACATGATGCATCACAACATTCAGAGGTGTAGGGAAGGAAAACACATGATGCATAAACATACATTCAGTGGTGTAAGAACAAGGCACATGACGCATCAAAACACATTCAGAGGTGCAGCACAGGAGAACACATGATGCATAAACAACACATTCAGAGGTGTAAGGAACAAGGCACATGACGCATTAAAACGCATTCAGAGGTGCAGCACAGAATAATTCACAGAAATCACATTAGCACAGAACTTACATCAAAGTCCAGGTTGCGCCACTGCGCCAAAACCTAAACGTAGCAGCTGTCCACTACTTGCTGGGCAGCTGAGGGACAAGACAGGACAGGGCCTAAACGCTGCAGCTGGCACTAAGTGCTGCGCAGCTGGGGAACGCCAAGGTAGGGATGAAGGAGTGCGTCTCACTCCTAAGTCCAAGAACAAGTCCCTAGAAAGGAAAGAACCCTAAACGGTGCAGCTGCCCAATACTTGCTGGGCAGCTGTAGCAAATTGCGACAGGGGCTCTCGCTAGCCCCTCAGGAACCCACACTGCGCAAACTGGGAGCCTTCTAGGCTCTAGGACAAATACTGCACACCTGGGAGCCCTCTAGGCTCTGAAAACAAATGTGGGCCTTGGAGCCTTGGGGTTTGGACGTACAACTGTGCCCCCTGAACCCTCGTGGGCACTAAAACAACAATGCTCGTCGTTGGAGTCTTGTGGACTCTGGAGGAATTGGGCCCAGTGCGGGGGGAGCGGCCCGCTGCCTGCCGGGGCCGCTCTACCACCCAGAATGCCCGGGATCGTGAGAGTCCCTCGTGGGGGACTCAAAAAGAACTAAACGCCAGCCAAGAGCCTCTCTGGCTCTGACAATAATTGCCCCCTGGAGCCCCTCGGGGGCTCGAGATAAATGCTGGCGCCTTCGGTGGAGTCCCTCCTCTGGGGACTCAGAAAGAAACAACTGCCCCCGGCGTTGGAGTCCCTCGTGGACTCAGGAACAGCAGAAGCACTGGGGAGTGACCCGCGGGGACGCCCACACTCACCGGATGGCTGGGAGGCGGCGTCTCCTCTCCGCGGCGTCTCTTCGGCTCGGCACTTGCGGTGGGGGCATTCTCTGGCGGCTGCGGGGCTCTCCCTCGGTAATGGGAGCCTCGCCTGACCAGCTGCCCGGCTTCACCCGGCCCCCCATCTTGGGGCCGGGATTTGGAAATGGAGCCCGCGAGGCTCCGGGCTAACAGCAGACCATGGTTTCCCCCAGGCAGGGGGAAGCGGAAACAACGTCCTCCAGGTCCCGCCCACTACCGGGCGGCTGGCCAGATATCGGCTTCCGGTGCTTCTCCCAGGCCGGCGGTGAATCTCGGGGGCCAAAAGGAGGGGTGGGCACCCTCGACACCCAATTAAGAGATAGAAGCGAGGTGGGCACTCGCTGAGGAACACATAAACGGGGTGGGCTCCCGTATATAAAAAAAATACCATAACGAGCATAATGCAGGGTGGGCACCTGCGATGAAGGGGCCACCACAGGGAGAATCCCTGCGCTCGGGATTCCCTCACACGCGGCCACAGGAGAGAGAAGCCCCGCGCTCCCAGGGCGCCCACAGGCAGCATCAAGTCCTGGGGCAAGGGGAACAGAACAGAAACAGGTCCTGGAGGTCAGGGAGGCAAAGCAGGGCCCAGAGGCCAGCACACAGGGCAGTCCAGAAAGGAGACAGCCCCCATGGCGGTCCCTCCTGGGCCCCACCATCAGCAAAGCCCCCTCTGCCAGGGTTCAGGAAGTAGAGGGGTCCTCCAGGCATCCAGGAGCTGGGCAGGGCCCATGGAGGCAAGCCTTCCCCTGGGCCCCAGCAGCAGCACGCCCCTGGTAGATTCAAGTCAGGAACAAGAACATTTTGTAAGGGGACACAGCCCCTCTTTATATAGTGAATTCCTTTGTCTCAGGGTGGGGGAAAAACCAGTCGCAGCTAGTTTTGGAGCACTGTTGTTGTGCTCAGCCACCCTTTCCTTTCACTGGCCAGGCTAGGGTCATCAGTCGCACCACAGGGGTGGAGCCAGCATTGTGTGTGGGAAAGTCCAGCCCGATTCAGGTCCCAGGTGTACCACTCCCTCACATCACACATGCTAATCTCAACACTCACCACCGGGGCAGACCCATGGAGCCTGGCACACCAGCCAGCTCCAGCCAATCACAAGCCAGCACATTCACTGCACAGACAGGCACACTTCTAGAAGTGGCATTCCATATTAGACACAAACACGCTGCACGCATCATTGCGCAGCATTCAATCACACTAGTCCGCACATACCAAACTCGAGCCTGCACACCTCACAAAACAGGAACTATCAGTGACACAGACATTCCCCATGCATTCCTATGGGAGGGCAGGCCAACCTTACTCCACGCACTCAGAGTGCGCATGCACATTCCACTGGGACACAGTGAAAGTGTACAGAAACCAAGAATCACCATCCCTAGGTCACATGTAAAAAGCAAAAAGTTCAGGGGTGAACCTGCCAGAAGGGCCAAGTCCAACAGCGGGCGATCTAAAGATCTGTTGCGCTTCACTGCAAGTCTACAGTCGTGGTGGGGGCCAGCTGCTGCGCCGGGGAAATAATCGCCCGGTCTGCCCGTTTCCAGGCCTCAGTGGGGGAGCGAGGACAGGTCCCGGACCAGGTGCTCCCCAGAGCACGATCCCGGCCTGGAAGGAGACAAGATGGCGGGTGGTCCACGGAGGCCTAGCCAAAAGATCCGCAAATCTTCACGTCGGGCAGCTTTCCTTCAGCAACGGGCCCACTCACACCCCCCAGGCCACGTACCAGCCATACAAGGGCTCGGGGGCCCACCGAATCAGCGCCGTCTAGGGCAGATCGCAGTACCATCTAGGTGCGCGGCAACCCCCGCTTCCTCCGCCTCTGCAGGGCCCTCAGGTCAGGTCAGAAACCGGTGCAAAGAGCACCGCCACAGCTGCCAGACTTTTTTGAACCGTCACCGTAGGAAGGTCTACTTAGGTTCGGTCCCCATATAACTGTTTGGGGACAGGGGATGGAGCAATTACAAAGTGATGTAGTGGCGAGGCCGGAGGGACGAAAACACACTGCCGCAGTGACAGATCTCCGGTCAGTGTTGCATGGGACTTTGTCATATTCATTGAGGGAAGGCCCGTCGGCCATCTTCAAGTCTGCAGAGAGCGGAGGGCCCGATTGCAAAGTGGCCATATCACACCCCTGGCACTGACTGTGGGGGTAGTTTAGCTGATCATCGTGCCCCCCCCTTGAAGCCCCAACAACTGTCAGTGGACACAGCCTCAGAGACTGTTGCTAGGATAGCGAGAGACCTGCTCCACTGCCGGGGGGCTGGGAGAGGAAACTGGGCGCTGTATAGGCCCCTTTCCCGCCTGTGACATCACTGGGGCCCTCACTGGTCTACCGGGCAGAGAAAGGCCTGGTTTTCTGCACACGCCACCTGGCCAAGCGGGTACTGGGAGTCGTAGAGCAAGAGAATCGCCCCGGCAGCACGAGGCCTGATTGAGGCGAGTGACCTGGTACTGCGGACCTACAGCGACGTAGCGTCGGCCAGGTGGTCCCCCGGAGCATGCTCCGGCTTGAGTTCCGACACTGTCATCCTTCCGAGCCTGGAGGGCTGATGGGTGACATCCTAGTGGATCCCTTGTTGCCTCCCCCGTGAGCCCTGCCCAGCACCATGGTGTCAGCCCGAGCGAAGAGGGAGAAGACCCTCAAGGACTTGCTATCAAAGCAGACAACTGGCCCTGACGCAGTGAACGCAACACCCCAGAACTCGGGGCACCCGGAGCAAATAGACGGAGCAGATGGACCAGCCATGAAGGCCTTCATGATGGAGCTATTCTCTGCCATCAAAGAGGACATATTGGATTTGAAGGGCCAACTCTCTGCTGATCTCAAAGAAGTCCGGCGAGACGTGGATGAGGTAGGAGAGAGGGTGGCCGCCCTCAAGGAGCACGAACTACGCCGCAAAGAGTACTTGCACCAGCTACAACAGGAAGTAATCCGGCTGCAGGATCAAAATCTGGACCTCCAAGCCCATGCAGAGGATTTGGAGAATCGCTCATGACGGAATAATATCCGCATTCGAGCAATCCCATGGTGAGCGGAGGGAGATAACCCGCGATTCTATGTCCTGGCTCTCTTTTGGCAGATCTTAGGAGACGACGGCCCGCAAGAAATTCAGATGAACAGGGTGCATCGCGTGGGCCTGCCCAGAGGAGGGAAGGCCTCCCCACCAGATGTGCTTGTCTGCGTGCATGACATCCAGCTTAAGGAGTAGATCCTACGCAGGGCTCTAGCGGCCCAGCCAATCCAGTTCCCAGGGGCACTCCCCGGCCCTCTTCCAGGATCTTCCGAGTGGTCACCTACTACCTCTGTGACAATGGAATTCCCAACATGTAGGCCATCCCTTCCGCATCATATTCAAGTACCAAGAGAAATTGGGACAGATCCGCTCTCTTGCAGAGGCTCTTGCTCTGCTGGAGCTGGACAACACGGTGGATGCAGAGCGGAGGGAGAGCCCCAAAGGCCGGGTCGCACGAAGACTGTCACAATGGCATACAGTTGGGAAAGCGTTGGCCTCTGAGAAACCAGACCCGGAGGAGATGGCGAAGGACTGGGAAGCGGTGATCTCCTCCCTTTTGCAACCCCATGACCGCCCGTGTTCCCCTTTAGCACCCCAGTTCAGCATACGGGATGGATGTCATGGAGCGAGGTAGGAGGGGCTCCTGGGTCGACTACCTTTCCTTGCCCAATGGAATGCCCTTCTGTTTTTCTTGGTTCGCCAGGTACTCTGTTCAGTGGTCTGCCACCAGTGGCCTGAACCCCTTTGGTTTTTCTTTGCAGATGGACTTATGTCTACTGTTCCTTCATGGGGTTGAGTTATTCTAGGTTGCCTTTTTATGTACACTTGTAGGGGTTTCTTTAAGGGGTTTCCCGTACCAGGACCTGCGCTTGCGTCCCTGCCTTGTCTGCCCACACGCTCTCTGGCCCCTATTTGTGCTCTGTTTCCTCAACCCTATGGGTGTGCCTTGTGTGCTAACCCCATTGGTTATGACTAGAGACCTAAAACTTGTGAGCCTCAATTTTCGGGGCCTGAATCACCCTACCAAATGCGCTGCGATTCTTTCCCTACTCGAACAGGCATATGGCGACATCTGCATGCTACAGGAGACTCATCTGCTTGCTTCCCTCACCAATTCTGGTCATCTGGCGCAGCAAAAAAAGAATGGGGTAGCAATCCTTCCGGGGGCTAAATTTGATGGTAAGGTGCTGACTACCTTCTATAAGTCCAGGGGCAGGGTTCTGGCTCTCCGTATTCAGCGGGGGTCCACTTTTCTCACTCTAATTAACATTTATGCACCCAATACACAGCAGGAGCCTTTTCTCCATTGACATATTACCGAAGGCTTGGCCTCCCCTGACTCTGCATTGGTGGTGAGTCGGGACCTCAACTTGGTCATAGACAATGACTGAGACCGCACGGGGTAGTGCTCCATGCACGTGGAAGCTATCTCTCCACAGGGTAAGCAATGGCTGGCTGAGTGCGGCCTTCACAATGTTTGGCGCCTTTAGCACGTGGACATGCGCGATTACGAAGTGCCTGTCTGTTGTTTGGAAAACCCTCAAAGCAGTGATTCGTGGGGAATTCATTGCGAATTCATCTACTGACGCTCGGAGACGCAAGGAAGTCCGTTCGGGCCTCGAAAAAGAAGTGGCAGAATTGGAGGCGATATATATATAAAGGTACCAGAGCCCCGAGGGTGTGGCGGTCACTAGAGAAGCGGATGCTTATTAAACGCTTAGATCTTGACAGGGCGGAATATGCCCTACTTCACCTTCGTTTTACTTAGGTAATGGCAGATGTGGGAGAATGTTGGCACAGTGATTGCGTGCCAGGGCAGTGGCGGGGACTTTTACCTCCCTCAAGCAGCCTACAGGCGGGGAGATCCACCTGGACTCCCAGATCGTTGAGGAATCCCGGTGCTTCTACCACTCTCTCTTTAGAGGAGATACACCTGACCCCCCTGACGCTCAAGACTATTTGGATTCTAGCAACTTTACTCATCTCCCAAAGGCGCTGGCAGACCCCTTAGGAGACCCAATATGGCTGGACGAGGTTATCTCAGCCATTTCTCGATTGAAGCTTGACAAATCTTCGGGTCCTGACGGTTATCCTGCCCTGTTTAATAAAACATTCTGTCACAAGTTAGCTCCCCTCCTAACACCAAATGCATTCTCTATCTCATAGACAGTGTTCACCGCTCCCAGGTAGGAGATGTGCTTTTTTCCGTTGACACTCAAAAGGCGTTCGATTGAGTATGTTGGACATATCTCTTCGACATCTTGCGGGGCTTCAGGTTTGGGCCCGCTTTATTCAATGGGTGCAGTGTATCTACTGTGACCCCGGGCATTTGTTAGAGTTAATGGGCTTCCTCCCCCTTTGAGATCGCCTGGGGTACGAGGCAGGGGTGCCCCCTCTCGCCCCTCTTATTTGCACTTTATATGGATCCCCTTGCGCAGAAAATCCGCAATCACCCGAGAATCCAGCATCTCAAGTTCAGAGGTGACATCCACAAGATAAGCCTCTATGCAGATGATGCCATCCTCTCCCTCGCACAACCTCTTACCTCCCTCCCCACGCTGGTTGACAAGCTTGAGTCCTTTGGTCGGCTTTCCGGTTTCAAGCTCAGCCTTAGCAAGTCCCAGGTCCTCAACTTGTCCTTACCGCAAATACAGGTGGAAGACCTCAGGCAGACTCTTCCCCTACACTGGTCTAGTGACCCTTTGCCCTATTTGGGCATTCTTCTGACCCACTCACTCCCACCTACGCTAGAGCTGAACTACTCAACCTTAGTGGCTCAGACGTATAAAGTGCTGGACGGGTGGACTAAACACAGTGTATCCTGGTTTGGGCGCATCGCCGTGGTGAAAATGACGATCCTGCAGTGCATACTATACCTAGTTCAGACCCTCCTGTTAGTTCCGCCACCTAAAGCACTGCAGACCTTGCAGCTTGCCATGAATAAATTCATTTGGGGCAATAAGAAAGCACGCCTTTCGGTAGTGCAGCTATCGCGCCCCAAAGGGGACAGAGGGATGAATCTGCCTCTAGTTCACAGATACCTCCAGGCAGCGCACCGTCACTACGTGCTGGAGTGGAATCACCCACTTTCAAAGAAGCACTGGACCTTTATGGACCAGGCAGGTGCTGGCATGAATGTCTGGCGTGAAATCTGGCTTCCCCGCCGGTCACGTTCATGGGGCTTATACTCCTCCCCGGTCACGGCGGCGACAATGAAGGTGTGGGACGAGGTGGCAGTCTTGAAAGGTCTTACCACCTTTCCATCCCCGATGACGCTGATGGTAGACAACCCAGATTTTCCCCCGGGAGTTAAGACTGCAGTTGCTCAGAGATGGAGGAAAGCTGGGTGTAAGCGTTTTGGCCACTTATTTGATCTTGAGGGCCTCATCCCGTTTGATCGGGTTCGACAAGACTATGATCTTCCCCACACTGATGAGTTCTATTATTTGCAGCTCCACGACTGGGCTACCACTAAGGCCTATCTGCCACACGTCTCTCGTAAGCTTACCCCTTTCGAGAAATGGATAGCGAACAAGATCGATGATAAGCACCTCATAGCAGAACTTTATGTTCTCCTCACTCAGCGCACACACAGGTAGTCGTCTTGCGGCCAACTCCGGTGGGAAGAAGAACTGGGTCGGGCTCTCAAATTCAAAGAGTGGGACAATATTAATTATAGGGCTCGCCACACGGCATACAACACTGCAGGGACTGAATTTACATTTAAAGTAGCATCTTATTGGTATCTCACATCAGCACGGATCCACCAATGGGACAAAAACCACACTGAAAAATGCTGGCGGGGCTGTGGCTTGACAGGCTCTCACGCACATCTTCTTTGGCACTGCCTGAGGCTAGAGCGTTTTTGGGAACAGGTACTTAATGATATTGACACGGCATTTGAAACTGAGATTCCCTCGTTTCCCAGCTTACACTTTGCTAGGGCTATCGAATCCACTCACCTTCCCATTACGGTCATTTCGAGGCAGGCAGATGGCATTGGCACTAATCGCAGCTCGCCAGGCGATCTTAGTCCACTGGGGTACTCCCACGGTCCCGGATCATATGGCCTGGCTCCACAGGCTCTGGATGACCCTTGCCATGGAGCGACTCTCGCTGGTCCAAAATCAGAAGAGTGAGAAATACACAGAGCTTTGGGCTCCTTTCATAACGTTGCTGTCGAAGGACCTCCGTGAGGTCACTTGCCCCAAATTCCTGCAAGTGTTACGTCTAATACCATCAACTGCGGAGTAGGTGACGCCCTGTGTACGTGAGAGGGAGGACTGGAGGGTGGGCATGGTGGGGGGCATGGGTCGCCCTGCGACCCCTGATATCTTGGTACGGGTTCCCCTTTGTTTTCCTTCTTCATGGGAGGCGATTGGGTGGGTGGTTTTCTTTATTTATTTGTTGTTCTCTTTCTAGGTGGGTGCTCGTTTCTGGACTTATGAGGTCCTTGACAGAGTAGGCTTTATCTAATTGCTGGACTTAACTCTGAGCGCTACCAGCCTCTGGGATGTCGGCATTAATGCAATAGTGTTCTATTCTCACTTAATGCCTCATTTGTTAGCCGCCGGCCCCTGTGGCTGTAGGCAAATGGCTGTGTACAAATGTCGAGACACCTACCAATTAACTCAATAAAAAAAACGTATTCCATAAAATGTAAATGTGGGAGATATTGCTGTAAGTGTGTGCAACAAAAAGATTTAAGCTACCACTTGATGAATACAGTCTAGCATCATTTTCCATAACTTCCCATAATGTGCAACGTTCTGTTGCTCTTGGGCTAGGTTCATGCTATAGAAATACCAACACATGCGTGCTTATACTATGTGAAGAGGTAATTCGCTTATTATTCTCTGTGTATACTCCTTCCTGTTGAGCTGTTTGTGGGCCCCTCTCATGTCGTGACAGCCAGATGGAAGCTCCCTACAATTTTCTTTATTCCAGTTTATTCTTCACACCTCAAGTCTGCTTTTCAGTGAATGTGGGAGCACATTTGTGGGCACATTGGGAGATTCCTCCCACACTCATCTTCTTGTTCCTTAGAAGCATTTTATCATGATGCAATTCATGCTTCTTTTAATCAGAAAAGACACTTTTCCTTGCTGTGCATCGGACAGGGGGCGTAGCTATCATTGGTGCAGCAGGTGCAGTGGCACCGGAGCTCAGAGCCCGGCGGGCCCGTTGAACCCTGACAATTGCTGTATTTACTACCACACCAGCATTAAAAGTGGCCATTTCTTCTGCTTGCACCAGGCCTATGGCATTCTTGCTAAGCTGCTTCCTCAGAAATGCATAGGACCTGCTTGCTAGCAACCATCTTGCAGAAATCTGATGCTTGCAGGTCTGGTGTTCACACTCTGCGCTCCAACAGTGGTCGGTGTGTCAGGGGAATGCATTGAAGATAAAAGATCTGGCTTTAATGTGCTTACAGCATGATAGAACAGGCATGCACACATGCCTTTTCCATGCATTACCACATTAAACCCTGAACTATTGGCCTTCCAAACCTGAATGGTTCCCAGTGTGACAAATGGCTCCACCATCATTTTTAGTACTAGTAGCCCCCCCCCTCCACCCACCCCCAAGTTCAGGTCTAGTTGTGCCCCTGATTCACATCATGGCTAGCTGCATCACTGTGGGTTCTAGTGTATTCATTAGCATATATTGTAGGACCACCTGCGTTTCTGCTTAGCAATTTGTTGTCCGCTAAAATACTTGAAAGAAGGACAGACACTTAGAACCCAAGATGGCGGCTCTGAAGAATGCTAAATTAGGAATTCTGCTCCATAAGCCACACAACTTGGAATGTTACTCTTTTGCAAAAATCTTCCACCCCAAATCTAAACGCCAACAGAAAGCATAAGAGAAACTGCAAACTAGTGCCACACTACCAACAAACAGTCCATGTAAGAGATCTTGGCACCTTCTCTGGACATATTCTCCCCACCGGCTCACCCCAATCCACCAGTGATATATGTGCTGACTGGGACTATAAGAATAGTTTTCTTTTTTTTCATGTGAACTTCAAATATTTTCCACAAAAACTATGAAAAATGTGCAGTGGTTGTGAACTTCTAAGCAAATTATGCACTTGTGCACAAAATCCATGCAAGTTACTGGTGCGAATATGTTGAAGGGGGCTCATGAGAAAGGGCCAAGCAGCATGTGCCTTTCCATAACATAGCCACTAGGTCTCGCCTTTGGGACCTTATACGTGTTTAGCCATGCAACAGTTAATGTTGTTGCACCAAGGATATTGTGCTGCATTACTAAATACTTATAAGGTCCCAAATGCGAGATGTATTGGCTATGCCAATGCTTGTTTATGTTACCATTGGTTTGCTGTTTTTCATAACTTAATTTTCTCTTTGAAAGCATTGTGGTGGAAGTTAGGTCCCTGAGAGCAGCCCTTCGGTGTGTCTTCAGTTCTCTTTGTTTGGCCACCTCCCCAGATAATGTATATTTTAAGGAACTCCAATATTATAATGTTGCTTGGAAGGCAAAATAAAAGACGACAATAAAGTTGTACCCGATTGTCGTTTCAGAGGCTCCATTTTGTTTGGACTTTTAATTGTTTATAGAGGGAATAGGCAAATATTGAACGACTGTAAATGATTGAAATGCAGTGATACAGAATTAATTTTTTGGAAGGTAGTTGAGGTGGTATTGATACTTATGTTGTAACCTGATGATCTATTAATGGCTGTGGAATGTAATACTGATCCTAGCATTTTGTGTACGTAGAAGTACCTAAAAGTGTAAAGGTTTTGCTCAAATTGAATGGAGAAAATTCCAGCCCAGTTACTCAATTAAAAAGTATTCTACTTCATCTGGAGAAAGAGGACTCCCTAACGCTTCTCTCAGATGGGGCATCTGAGCTGAAGTGTCCTAGTGGCTTGAAGGCATCAGTTGGTGCCATGCAGTCTTTATACATCATCACAAAACTAAATAAAAGGAACTACAATTCTTCATTCTAAGTTTCTTCATTGAAAATCCTCATTATGTCAACGATTTCATCGTGTTTCGTTCCACTAGACATATTTGTTGAACAAAAAAGAATAAGAATGCTTATATAATGCAGAGTGTCCTTTTGTATTCTCCTTCCTGCAGATACCATTCGGTTTTTTGGGGGAAATTTTTGGTTAGCTGCTATTCTTTAGAAAGCATGCCCTAAAAGAGAGAATGATTGAGCTTGGGCTCGGAATGAGAAATAAACGAATGAAGCAGCAGTGCCCCAAAACCAAGGAGCGATACATAATTACACAGACCTCACCACAAAATTCCGTTTACCATTATATTTCCCTGTAATTATATTCATTTTTTACCGTAGGTTCGACTGTATGGAAATACAGCGTACTACAGGTGTAGAAAGAGGTGAGCGCCAAGCCCTTTCTTCTTAAATATGCAGTCATACAATTGCCCGCGCGCTTTGGGAGTTGCATAAATGACTGGCAGTGTGTTCCATTCGAGGCCTATGTAGGGTCGGTTGACAGCTGTGCGCATTGGCATGCTGGGAGCAATGGTAGCTGCAGACAGCAAAAAGCTGAAATCCTATGTCTACCCTGATAGCGTTCCTCTGTCGGAAAAATGAAGGTGAGAACATTTGTCCAGCTTTGCGTGGGGGGCGGCTAAGTGGGACAGTGCTGATGGCAGTATATATTTCACAGTGAATTGCTGTCCTTGTGGGAATAAATGCCTTGAACCGGTCGGCGCGAGCCAGCCTTTCCTGCTCAATCAGCAGCCATGGGGCTCGGCTTTGTCCTCGGGTTTGCTCTCGGCCAGAGAATTTAGAAAACAAGCCTAAGTCCGCGAGTGGTGGAGCAACTAAAGGAAATTTAAAAAACAAGCAAAAGTGATGCGGCCACCCCTGAAAGTGAAAAGGAAAATGAAACTAACGAGGAGGGAGTGGAAGAAGGGAGGGGGTAGGGGAGGGGATTCACGTGCTGGAAGTCTGGAAGGCTTAATGAGGCTTGACAGAAACCCACATGGCTGCTGTACGTGTGCACACACATGTGCACACAAGATTTAGGCCAGGAAAAGCCTATGGTAGCACTTTTAAAAGCCTGTTTACTAAATTTCTCGCAGAGCAGCGCATGTGCTGGCTCAGCGAGACCTAAAAATGACTGCAAGTTACTCATGTGACAATGTTTCAGAGTACTCGAGGAATAAGCTGAGCAAGTTATGCACTAGCAAACAAGATGCCTACGAGTTCTTGGTACCAGCTGATGTTATGTTCAAGGCAGAAGAAAGGCAATCAGGAAAATCTGCAAACACCTTGCAAACCAGTAATTGCAAACTATGCAAAACTATATTTATGCAATGAAAACTGCACATCCTGGTGTGGTGTATTCTGGCGGTGTTATAGATTAACATAGGTAGTAGACTTTAACATAATGTTTATTTACCATGAGTTTTGCTTGTTCAGACTCTGCAGAATAATTTCTTTTTTATGTGCATATTGCCACATGCCTCCAGTTCTAAACTACCCTTCTTAAAGAGAAGGTTATACGTCTGCACAGATTAATATTAAAAGCATCTAAGAAGTAAAACTTTACTTGCAGAACAATCTTATGAGCTCGCCAGTTTCGGGAATAATTGGGCTCCAAATGCAACTTACAAGAGCACTTATGATGCTTAGAATAATAGTTTTGTGTCCATCAAAGTGTGTCTATTGCCAACATAGGGTTCTCAGTTTGAGAGGGGCCCTCACCAGCCCCACAGAGCCGCTGTAGAATGAAGTCTAGATAAGACCCCCTCTGTTAGAGACGAGGGAGAGGGATTGTTGCAGGAGTCAGCAGTTATTCTAAATGTTGTGTGTGTGGGGGTGGAATCTGGGTTATGGTTCCTCATCCATAACCTGCAATGCACTTTCTTGGAAGCCTGTCTTACTTCTAACTTCCTTGGCATTCCTATGAGCAGAGCCCAAAGGATGGGGTAGGAAGTGCCCATCTGTCTCCGTGGAGTTTGATATCTAATTTGGGGAGACCCCTAAACGGAGCGGTACATGTCACCTGGTGGTGATCTGGAGTGTCACCTGTTGTTGGTCGCTCCAGATCTGCTCTCAATTCTCATTGCCCTCCAGATATTGAGATGAAACTTTTATCAAAGGTGCACAGAGCAAAGGGGTTACTACCTCCCTTCAGCCTTGCTGTAAAAATCCACCTGTAAATGACTTCGCTTGAACCCCCCTGTGCTGCTGCCTGTCCCTGGGCTGTCCATGCTGTGGATCCAGCTCTTGCTTGTTTCGAGTCAGTGCAACCGGTTATCACCGCTAATCCCCTCCAAAACAAGGGACCATAAGCCTTAACGTTACCCCGGGCAGTAATTGTAGCCACTGTTTTGTCCCTCGTTGCCTCTTATCAATGACTTCAGAGCACTCAAGTCCAACCTTATCATCACAGATGACCATTTAACTCCCTGACTGGCAATTATCTGGTTGTCTTGCTCCTCCACAATGGTTCACTGTCACTTCCACCCTCTCACTTTCCACTTGCCCCCTCCATGGGTGAGCCTGTCACTATACCCTGCATCGAAGTGAACCAGATGCAAATAATGTCCCTCCTGCATCTCTGACCTCCCTTACTTCACTGAAACAAGGGCAACTGGTCACTAATCTGCAGTGTCAAACCTGCCTTGAGGCTGCTGGTATCCACCCATTCACCCCTCAATGAGGATTGCACCCTCTCTCTCTGCTGGCATCCACTTTCCAAATATGTACTCTGTGCTTTTGAAAATATCTCACAACCCAACACCCAAGCTGGATCTATTTCGTTTTAACTTGTCAACTATATTATCACCACTGCAAGAAATTGAATTATTAGTTGAGGGAGGTAAGTACCCATCTCAAGTAATAATCAGAATCCTTGTCAGGGTGAACCACTAAAGTCACTAATTAAACCCCAGCTTAATCGCCCGGTAACTATAGCACAAAGCAAACGGGCTTAACTAAGGGGCAATGTGTAAGTATTTATGCAATATTACACAGTATCAAAGTCAAAATGCAAAACAATACAAAATTCCAAAACAAATTAGAAAAACAGAGTACAATTTAATAAACAAAATTGCAAACATCCAATAAGGGAAACGGGAGATATGAATTTTCAAAGTTTTAAGTAAGAATTGAACCAAGAACTCCCAACAGGGGTGGCACCTCCATGTGGGCGGAGGAGCGTCATCCCACTGCTTTCTCACAGTGCGAGAAGCAGAAACATACAATGGTATTATATATACCATTTTAGGTTTCTGCTTCTCACTCTGCGACAAAGCAGAGTGTTTGGTTGGGGGCTGGCGGGTGGGCGGGCCTGCTCTAGGGGAGAGGAGGAGTGGCTTACCCATTATTGTGGCGCTGACTGTTTGGTCAGCCCTTTGTGTCAATCTTGCTGGAGCACAGCATAGTGTGACAGTGGTTTTTTTTTTTGCACCACACACCAAAACATAAATACCTGTAAATGTACTGTATACATTCAGCTGTTAGGAAAAGCCATAATTAAGCACATTACTTTGTAATTCTACAGTGTGCTGGAAACTACAATTTAATAGGATCAAAACAAATCAAGACATTGCGATGCACAAATGATAAATAATACCAGAAACCCGATTTCCACACACATTATCATCATAGAACTTTGTTTTGATTGCTGTGGATCATAAAAGTATAGACAAACAAGACAACCACAGTACACATTCCACACATTATCACTTGTGCGCTATAAAGTTTTATCAGTAAACAGTATGTCTGTGCAAAGTTAGAGGCCATTTCAATGGGAAAATGTGCCATCTGTAAATGATGATGTGGTACTAAACAATGCTTTAGGCAGATTAAAAAATCAGTCTGTCTGAAGTCCACTAAAGGTAGGTGGGTCTCGAAAGTTTGTTGTTCAAAAAAGTGTGTTGTGGTTCTAAAAAGTTTGGGAACCACTGACTTAGAGACTCATAGGGTGGCAGGTGGAGTCAAGCCCAGGTCTAGTTGCTACTGCTCAGCTGGTCAGTTGAAGATAAGCCGCTTGGAGCTTGTTGTGTCCCTGTATATTGAACAAGAGGTCAGCATTTTGACTCTTGGTGTCCACTTCGCTAATGAAGGTACTAGAGGAAGGGAAGGTTCCAGGCTTCTACGCTCTTCTCAGACAGCAGATTTAGTTCTCTTTTGATCTTCCCCTCGTCCGGGACTGTCCTGAAGTTGGTGCCAATCGATGCCACATGTATTACTGGCATGACCTAGTGGGTAGGAATGACCCCTGAGGGTGCCCTAAACAGTAGGAGACAGGTTCCCAGAGCTAACCCTACAAATGTGAACATTTTCAAAATGGGTAAAGTCTTCAGCCACACTAAACTTGGATTCTGTGGGCTGGGGTTAAGTGTGGAGTATACTAGGGTAATCCTTGTGCCCTCACACATCTATCATTACAATCCAGTTCTGAACAGCCCCTGCACCCCCAACAAACGCAGAGACAAAATTGGCATCCAGACAGTGGGTACACATAAAGTGTTTTATCATTCTCTTTTCCTCCTTTGAAGTGCACCCCAAATGTTATAAGTAAAAATCCAGCAGACCTGTCAAGCAGGATGTGACATTCAAGCAGAATTGTACATTCTAATCTCAAAGGGGATGCTCCCAGCCTCTAAACCAGGTCTGGGGGAGCTCCTCTTCCCTCTGGGGTTGGTGCCCCCTTGCAACTAGAAGGACAAGTGGAGTGGCAGGCCCAGGTGCGAGATACATCTGCTTGTGACAAGGGAGGCCCCTTTGAAGTGCATCACCGAGGCCTTAGGCAGGTAAACAGTAACTTTTCCAACGTGTCTTTCCTGTAACAGTTGGACAAAAATGTGACTTTACCATTAAATTGTAGTTTGTTTAACTATTAAAAAGAGTCCTTGAAATATTTAGCTAGTTGTTACAAACTTGAAATTAGCATTATAAGGTGTTTTAATGTAATCCAGCACTTCCCTATGGAAGCAGCCAGCCTCGCTACAGTGAAAATAGCTCTTATGTTTTTTCACTGGAAGAACATGCAGAATATTAAACTTCTACATATCCTGCTTTTAAATAGCTGGCATCCTGCCCAATGGACAAAAGGGCCTACATTAAGGGTGACGTATTCATATTTAAAAGGAAGGTTTGGGCCTGTCAAAGGGGTTTATTTTGAAAGGTTGAATTGTCAGGTTAAAACTGCACAGCCAGGCTACAGTGGTAGCTATGGAAACATGCTTTACTCCATCACTGCAGTGGTTGACACAATGAGTGCCGCAGCGCACTGGTGACATTCAACTTACAGGCCCTGGGTACACTTTGGGTACTATATGCTAGGGACTTATAGCTATGTTAAATATGCCAATCAGGAGTATATGAATGTTGCCATGTTGAAAAGAGAAGCACAAGCATGTTACCACTGGTTAGCAGGGGTAAAGTGCGCAGAGTTGCATAGCCAGCAAGAATAGGGTTCAGCAATAAGGCCAATAAATCGAGGTGACCCTGAAGAGAGGGCACATTTCCAACACCCACCCCAGACCTCCTTCCTGCTCACTTACCTCATCCAGGTAACATGCAGCTTGGATGCTGTCTCATTGGTTTCATCAATGCTCAGCGCCAGTCGAGCCTGGCTAGAAGGCTATATAGGTAGGAGTGAGATGCCAATCTCCCACCTGCCGTACAACAATCCTGCTGATCATCTGGCGGTTCTAGGCTATATGCAAAGACTGAAGACACCCTTTAACCCATAGAGTATATTGCAAGGAACAGTTTGGCACTTGTTACCTGGTTTTTTGGAGGATTAAGATGCCAGGCCATTCCCGGCCTCTCTCACAAGGGCAGCCATGACAAATTAGAGCCAGAGCAAGCTGTGTGTCATTTCCGGCTGCCTTAATGGACACAGCAGAGCAGGGGCAGGAAGAATAAGTGTGACTCTATGTGACCAGAAATAACTTCTGCAGTCCTGGGCTTTTCTGGGATGTCTTGTTTTATTTCTGTGTGTTTGTCCAGTTCAATGGGAATATCTCCCAGAATGCACTGCTTTGTTAAATGACAGGGCATGATTTGAAACAGACTGTCACGGGGCATGGAATCATTTAACAAGTGCTGGCACGGCACTCCCACCAGAGCCCTGTAACCCATTCAAGGAATGACAGCTACCGGAGCCTTCCATTCCCCACCACATTATCCGTCGATGCACTCACTCCTTCATTTACCCGTTCACTCACTCGCCCCTCTACCATCCATCCATCCTTACACCTATCGGGCCCTCTGTTAATGCACTGAGTCACTCAGTGCACGTGGTGCCCATTGATCCATCTATATACGCATTCATTCATCCATCAGTGCACTCAATCATTCATCCAAACATTGACTTTTTCACGCTTTTACCACTCACTTGCTAATCATGTTGTCAGGGAAGGAGAAAGACTTGTTTCCCAAAGACATTCTACGTCAGTGCTCGTTTTTTTCTCTCACTTTCACTGAAATCATAATAACACCAATCGCCTCGAGTGCAATGAGGCTTTCCGCACAGACCTTACCACTGCTGCTAGATAGGTACCAGGGGTCTGAGGCTGCATTCCTACGAGTTGAAGGAGTTTGTTTTCATGAGTGAAGCTCCTGGACTTCCGGGTCTGATGATGATGTCACGCCTCGCTTTGGGGACCGCGAGATGTCACAGCGACGGGGGATCAGAGGCTAGAAGGGAAGTCATGCCTGGAGGCTTTGGACTGAGGGGGTTTCGGGAGGTCCATCCCTGGGGAGGGGCAGGAACCAATGTATTAATGTGCGGGGACGGGCAGTGGGACGGGAAGTGCTTCTACTTGTCAATGAGTGGAATGGCTTTTTTAATCCCGTTACATTTCTGTACAACGGATTTGAAACAGTAGAAAGTGTAAATTGTAAATATTCTTCGAGCAATTCATAAAATTTAAATAGGTAATTTCTCCGCAGGAAGGAGTGGATTAATGGACAGTACTCGAGAGGAGGAGAAGGGCAGACGGGGAGATTTTGTTGTTGCAGTTTTTTATAGCGCAAAATCAACCCGAAGGCATCAGAGCGCTACACTTGAGCGCCAGAGAAACACATTCACTATTAAAGCACGGGGAGATTTGACCAAAATCACAGGACGTTTGAGCCTCCTGTGAGACCCGAACCTCGCCCCCGAGCTTCACGGTCCGCCCCCCTAACTTCACGGTCGGCCGCTCTAACCGTTATACCACATCCTCCTGCCCCCCCCCCCCCCCCCCCTCGAGACAGTGATGTGGCCTAGTAACTATCAATTAATTTGTAGAATGAAGGACCGCTGTTTGAGCAAGTGATGAGAATGCGGCCTATGATAAAAAGGTTTCATTTTGTTTTAAAAAGAAGACAGACCTGCATTTTATATTGATTTGAAAGGCGCGTGCCTTCCCAGCGGCACCGGAAGCAGAATCCTATGAGTGGAACGCTTATGATGTA